>NC_135572.1:208053001-208678001 GCF_965152235.1 Eretmochelys imbricata
GTTGATCAATATCCATGGTGTAGCCTTGCAGAGTCAATTCAACTACAAGGAAAGGAGCTCAAGTCTACTCTGCCTCGTATATCAAACTCTCAGCTTATGGCTCTGGCAGTGTTGCCATCTGTCACCATTTCATTGCCAGTCTCTCATTATTTGGTGTTTTCCCTTTAAAGCCTCAGGTCCTAGAGTTGAGGTAATATGGGATAGATAAAGCATAGTTACATGCTTTAATTTTTAAAAAAATGAAGGTTTGTTTCTAGCCTTCATAGCCACAGATACCAGCTTGAAAATGTGACTGGAAAGTCCCTCAAAGTCTCTGAAAGCAGAAAGCAAAGAAAAAGGGTCCAGCATTTATCATTATTTAAAATCTCATGACTTTTTGAGGTTTGACTTATGATTTTGAAGGCTGAGGGGTTGACAGTCCTGTAGAATCTTTATTACCAGTGATAAGGGATATGGTGGAAGGTGCCTAGCTTGACTTCTAGATTGCAGGCTATGAGAAAGCGTGTTGATGTAAACTGAACCCACATGAGCTTGGAGTCATTAAGCAAGAATAAATGCACCAACAGTCTTCTCAAGTATAATTGCGCTTTAACTTGCACACCGCCATTTACATGCAGTTGTAAACCTTTGTTTTGGGCATGATCTGTAAAGACTTTTGCTACAGTGCAGGCTGTTATCTCAGTCTCCATGTCCTTCAGTGCCCTGCTATTGGGCATGCTATTGCCATTATGGAGTGGGGTGGCACTTTTACAGGTCTAGCTCTTAGGGATAGAAAGATTCATAGATTCATAGATATTTAGGTCAGAAGGGACCATTATGATCATCTAGTCTGACCTCCTGCACAACGCAGGCCACAGAATTTCACCCACCACTCCTACAAAAAAAAACCTCACACCTATATCTGTGCTATTGAAGTCCTCAAATTGTAGTTTAAAGACCTCAAGGAGCAGAGAATCCTCCAGCAAGTGACCCGTGCCCCATGCTACAGAGGAAGGCGAAAAACCTCCAGGGCCTCTTCCAATCTGCCCTGGAGGAAAATTCCTTCCCGACCCCAAATATGGCGATCAGCTAAACCCTGAGCATATGGGCAAGATTCATCAGCCAGATACTACAGAAAATTCTTTCCCAGGTAACTTGGATCTTACCCCATCTAAAACCCATCACAGGCCATTGGGCCTATATACCATGAATATTTAATTACCAAAACCATGTTATCCCATCATACCATCTCCTCCATAAACTTATCGAGTTTAATCTTAAAGCAAGATAGATCTTTTGCCCCCACTACTTCCCTCGGAAGGCTATTCCAAAACTTCACTCCTCTGATGGTTAGAAACCTTCGTCTAATTTCTAATCTAAATTTCCTAGTGGCCAGTTTATATCCATTTGTTCTTGTGTCCACATTGGTACTGAGTTTAAATAATTCCTCTCCCTCTCTGGTATTTATCCCTCTGATATATTTATAGAGAGCAATCATATCTCCCCTCAGCCTTCTTTTAGTTAGGCTAAACAAGCCAAGCTCCCTGAGTCTCCTTTCATAAGACAAGTTTTCCATTCCTTGGATCATCCTAGTAGCCCTTCTCTGTACCTGTTCCAGTTTGAATTCATCCTTCTTAAACATGGGAGACCAGAACTGCACACAGTACTCCAGGTGAGGTCTCACCAGTGCCTTATATAACGGTACTAAAACCTCCTTATCCCTACTGGAAATACCTCTCCTGATGCATCCCAAGACGACATTAGCTTTTTTCACAGCCATATCACATTGGCAGCTCATAGTCATCCTATGATCAACCAATACTCCAAGGTCCTTTTCCTCCTCCGTTACTTCTAGTTGATGCGTCCCTAGCTTATAACTAAAATTCTTGTTATTAATCCCTAAATGCATGACCTTACACTTCTCACTATTAAATTTCATCCTATTCCTATTACTCCAGTTGAAGTGTGGCTGAGGGGCCTGTTGTGGTCCAGGTGAAAATCCCTTAGGATTCAGCCATGTAGGAACAGGCCGTGCTTGGTACATATTTAATTGTTATTTCAAAAGCTTCGATCACTATTGCCTAACATTCCTGATGACTTGCAAAAGGAAGCCACTAACTTGTGTCAGCATTCCATGCAGCTTCTTGAAAGAACTTTGCACCGGGTTTCCAGCAAACATGAGCCAGAATACAGTGGGGCCAGGCAAAATGCTGCTTGGTTGCTTCTTGAAGCAAGGTTTGAATCCAGTGCCTTCCATACTACAGCACTCACCTCAGCCCCTGGAGCTAAAGTAGTCATTTCTTTTACTTGTCAGCAACAGTAGTCGCTCATCCTCCTACATTGTCCAGCCATGACAGGGGAACACACACCACTCATTCAAGCTGTAGGCTATGCTGACACCTTCTTTTGAAAAAAATACCCTTTGACCGAGGAGAGGCAAGTATCAATCACCCCTTATACCTATGTGGCAAATAAGGACAACAGAGGTTTCACAAGGTCATCAGTGGTAGAGCCAGCAATAGAATTCCAGTCCCTCCATATAGAATCAACCCTTACCCACACCGCATCTTGTTACATTTAGACCAAACCTTTGTGCTTGGCTTCGCAATCTGAAAACTGACCTCCCCAGAGCCCCGTGAGAGGCTCAGCTGAGTTGGCCTGGCACGTAGCTGTATGCACTGCTGGATTAAGGTATAAATTAACTAAGCTACAGTTTAGGGCCTCGCAATATGAGGGGCCTCTAAAAAAGAAAAAACTGACTTCATTTCAAGTTTTATCAAAATCGGTTGATAAATAAAGGAGATATGGGAAAAAGAAGATTCTCTCTCTCTCTCTCTCTCTTTCTGTATATAGATATTTTCATTCAAATATGACAAAAATATACACATCTGGCTACACCAATACCCTTATCCTACCCTAACCCTTCACTAATTGTTCATTATTGACAGGCAGGAGGCCAGGGGTGAGATAAACGATAATTGCACTTGTAAAATTTAGTATTTCTATGAGTAAGTCTGCTATCAGTCTCCTAAGGCAGCATTTTGGTGGCCAGCTACTGGTAAAATTCTGACCGTGCCTTCATAACTTATTTAAATAAATAAATAATCTCACCGCTGATAAAATTGGGGGAAAATGTGAGGTCGGAGATGCCAGTGTCGTGCAGCAATCCTGCCAAGCTCAGACTCGTACGTTAGTGTGTTCTTTCTTCTTTTGATCTGTACATACGGCGCTTTCTGCTTCATGCACTATCCATACTTCACATGATTGACTTTTCAGGTGATCATCTTATGGAGTTGGGTCGAGTGGATCTTGAGGAGGATAAATTTGTGTTGGCTTCCCTCCGTCAGTTTCAAGAACCTTCACAGTAAATATTAGAGAGTGCTGATGAAAGGATAAATAGAGGGGTTTGAAAGAAATGAAGAAATGCATATATATCAAAATATTCTGAGTACTTGCTGAGCAAGTTATTTCAAACTATGTGCATATATGGTTTATAGGCTATTAAAGCCTATAATATTCAATATATTTGCTTGAATATAGGCTAGTTTTTCTCACTTTCTCAATGCTGTCTAGAGATTACCAGTCTTTCTTTTGCTGGTAAATTATTTCTTTCTCTTTGTGCGTATAGCTTGTTGTCACTCTGTGTGTCCGAGGTGTTTACTCAAGATTAATGAGTGGGCCTGCGGGAGACAGAGGACAGAGAATTGAATGCAAAGAGAGATGTTTGCTTAGAAAAATGGCTGGGATTTTCTGCTCTGCGGGTTTGGAGCACATAAGATAATATTTTATTCTAGGTAGTATGCTATGTAAAAAATCTTACATAGACTTATAAATCACATATCCTATGCATAAGACATTGTATTTTTATAGTATGGCAAAAGAAAAATCCCAACAATTCATTGTTTCGTAGCAAAAATTAAATTGGAATAAACATTTGTAAATATACTTTATATATAGTCTGGATAAACTTTTTGTATTTCCCTAACAAAATTAATCAAACATTTTTTCATTTATGAAAAGATGGATAATTTTCCTTACTCATGATGTAAAAAAAAATTATATATCCTCTCTTCTTTTCCTGTGAGAACATAGACAAAATAGCACTAACTTTCACAGAAATATCCTGGTAAAATAACACAGTTTTTTGGCATATATATAATAAAGAATATTTGTTATTGTATAGATATATAAATCTCAATATTTATAATATACAATTCATTTTTTACTGGTTTCATTAAAAACTTTCTGCTACTAATTTTAGTACCAATATTAGGTAATTCAGCATAACCTTCTATAAAAACAAAACAAATCAATTTATTGGAAAACTACAATCTGCAAACAATTTTCAGATAGTTTGCTACTTACCTGGGTATAATTCATATTAGGGCTGTCAAGCAATTAAAAAAATTAATTACATTATTAATCGTGCTGTTAAACAATAATAGAATACCATTTATTTAAATATTTTGGATGTTTTCTACAGTTTCAAATATATTGATTTCAATTACAACACAGAATACCAAGTGTACAGTGCTCACTTTATATTTATTTTTTATTACAAATATTTGTACTGTAAAAAAATAAAAGAAATTGTATTTTTCAATTCACCTAATACAAGTACTGTAGTGCAATCTCTTTATCATGAAAGTTGAACTTACAAACGTAGAATTATGTACAAAAATTACTGCATTCAAAAATAAAACAACGTAAAACTTTGGAGCCTGCAAGTCCACTCAGTACTACTTCAGCCAATCACTCAGACAAACAAGTTTGGTTACAATTTGCAGGAGATAATGCTGCCCACTTCTTGTTTACAATGTCATCTGAAAGTGAGAACAGGTGTTCACATGGCACTGTGGTAGCCGCCGTTGCAAGATATTTACGTGCCAGATGCGCTAAAGATTCATATGTCCCTTCGTGCTTCAACCACCATTCCAGAGGACATTTGGGGAGCAAAAGGGGCAGTGACGTTAAAGTGCCGCTGTGGTAGCACTTTAACGTTGGCTGCCTACGAGCCGGTGCCGGCAGCCACGTCTTCGGTACACCGTGCCTACCCGTACCGGCCCACTCCCACATCTGACGGCACTTCAGGTTCTTCAACCTTGGGTCGAGTGCTGTAGCTATTTTTAGAAATCTCACATTAGTACCTTCTTTGTGTTTGTCAAATCTGCTGTGAAAGTGTTCTTAAGTGTTCTTCCCCACCACCACCATGTCGTATAGTTTCCACTAACACTTGCCTTTCCAACTGTCTCCCCCCAGGTGGATGCAGTGCGGGTGTATGTGAAGAGTGACTCGGAGGACCTGCAGTATCCCATCCTGTTTGTAGTTCGCCAGCAGAAGGGGGTCCTGTCATGGCAAGTCCCTCTGATTTTTCGAGGCCTGTAAGTGACAGAGATTCTCTTTGCAGTTTGTAACAGGCCCTCCTTTCCCAGTTGCTAAATCTCACCATTTTACTGTAAATCTGGGAATGCTTGGTGCGGTGGCTTGTTTAAGTTTCCCATGGTCTCACAATTGCTGGCATCCAACTTGTGAATTTCTCTTGGTCAAAATGATTGACATTTCCCATTAGCAAGGTAAATTGAACAGATTGATTCAATTTAGCAGTGCCCGGTTTCCAAAGTGTATGTGCAGAGCATCCTGGCCCCTGGCTCTCCGGTTGGCAGCACTGCCAACTGGCCATGCTATGGGCTACTCACAGTTGGCAGACAGCCTCTACACTTCCTCTTCTTATTCACCAGCACACACTCTTCTCCCCCTCATCCCTCGAATGCTGTGCAAAATAGGACATGCTGAGAAATACAGGGGAGACGCTTCTCAAAAGCATCAAGCTATGTCCTCAGGCATTTCAGTCTGAGATTCACACACCACACCTGTTTTACAGCTAGTTGGAGGGGTGTAGTTAAATAATTCTTGGCTCTTGTCAAGATTTTCCTGTATCTGGCTTCATGAGCCAGGGGAGCAGATGGTAGGCTGGGACACCCAGAATAAGTCACTACAGTTGCAGGAGGGAACATTTCTGCAATGGTTGGTGAACCTGCCTCTGTGATCCACCAAGTCCTGCAGAGCATCCAGTTGATAAACTGTGAGAGGAGGGGCCTATAACTGGTACATGCATCCCATCACTAGCATTTGCACAACTCAGGGACTGTAATTGTTCCTAACCAGAGATCTCCAGCACACCTCAACCACATGATGCTGCAGCACACAATGGGTAGGCAGGTGCGCCTCCACCACCAAACTAGTTTCCAACTGACTGGTGGCAATCTGGGGTTAAGCTTCCAAATGCTAATCCCCATTCAATTCTCCTTGCTGAGGCAGGCTCTGAGGCACTGCAGCGTCAGGGAAAACTCAGTGGAGTTCCAGGGAAGTGGCCTTGCAAAGCCTGAGGTTCTGAAGCCACTGCTGGTCATCCAGGGTCTGTCTAAATAACTGTCTGCTAGAATAAAAAGAAAAGGAGGACTTGTGGCACCTTAGAGACTAACCAATTTATTTGAGCATAAGCTTTCGTGAGCTACAGCTCATTTCATCGGATGCATTCACGAAAGCTAATGCTCAAATAAATTGGTTAGTCTCTAAGGTGCCACAAGTACTCCTTTTCTTTTTGCAAATACAGACTAACACGGCTGCTACTCTGAAATCTGCTAGAATAGAAGGAGGGTGATTTTCTGTTCCATTTTATTTGGTGGCTGTTGGCTTTTTTCCCTTTTGGCTGCTGTAGTTACCAGAGGACCTACAACTACCAGGAAGTGAGCCGTACACTCTGCCCTTCAGAACCCACGCCTGAGATGGGACCTTCTGAGCAGATCATATTTGTAGACGTGGCTTCCATGGCGTTGTTTGATATTAAGTATGAGCTGCTGGTCACGAGGCTCAAGAGCTTCCAACTCATGTAAGCAGGATTATGAACATATGCAAGTGGGATTGGAGTGTGTGTGTGTTCATACAGGGTGGAAACTGCTCCCACTCACATCTAGGTAGATACAAGCATAGTGTCTTCAATTATGCTCTCTTCACATCCTAGGGGTAGCCAACACCTGATTCAGACTAAGGTGAAATCTGCCCATAATGCGCCTCAATAGCTATGCACTGTTGTGTGGGTAGGGGATTCCTTCCTGACTGATGACCTGGGGCCCTGAAGCATGAGGTCTGCTTACTTCTGTGGAAACCTGAGCAAAACATTCTCCTGTCCTCTACCGAAATCCATCCCCAGTCTGACTCCATGACCTTCTGCACTATTTTTTCTTTAGTTTAAACTGAGCTTGGAGTTTGTCATTGTGCAATAGGTGCTGACTGGCTGGGTCCTCTAGCTGAGCACTCTATCAGGAGCCCGCTCATTTATTTCTCACAAGACATAGGGAGTCAGGACATATCCTTGGGATCAGTGCTCAGAGGGGAGCTCCTTCCAATGTGTGTGGGGTGGGAAAGGATCAGTTGCTTTGGTAGCAGGGTTCCCTGCACCTTCCTGAGCATGATTCCTGGAGGTGTGGGGGGATTTGAGTGGAAATGGGATAGGCAATGGGAAGGAAGCATATCTTTCTCTGACACTTGCTGGGACAGCCAGAGGTGGTATTATGGTTCCAATGGAAAGTTACCGGCAGGGGCTCTGCTCCATGAGGGAATCCCCAGCAGAGCAGCTCCGATGAACCTGTGCTGGCAGAGAGGGGGCATAGAGCCAGAGGACTTCTATGCAGACGGCCCTGTGCCCCGATGGAGCTCTGAGATCTGAGGGGTTTGTGGACTAGCTATCCTGCTTTCTTCTGTAGGCTGGGGTTAGGGGGGAAGTCCCCAATCCCACATATGCAAGCTGTGGCCATTTCTTGGCCCTTGCATGTGTATGTCTGCAGAGGGGGGCACAATTTAGACTAGGATTATTTTCAGCACTACTGCTGTCAGATGGGCTGATGCAGGGGGAGGGAGATGCAAGGCCAAATGGGGAGGAGCCTGCTGGGACTGTTAGGGGTACATATCTGAGCGCAACAGGAACAGCAGTGACATTGATTGAGAAACCCCCAAAACTTCTAATGGTTCCCACCAAATCTCTTCGGTAGAAGGATCTTAGAATCTAGACTGTAGGCTGTCACAGCTAATGGTGTGGAGGGACCTGGCACCACTGGGATCTGTGAGTGCAGGAAGGCATTTTCCCATTGTAGCTGGCCACTTGGTTCTGGAGGGCGTGTCTGGAGATTTAATTTTGACTGTTGGGAACACCTGCAGGCATAAGCAATCCATCCTGGCCACTGGCCTGACAGGTCAGGCTGCTCAAACGGTTAGAAACCAAGATGTAGAGAGCCATGCCTAGTGGCTGGAACAGTGGTAGTCAGGTCTAGTGGTCAGTGCAGTGGCAGCTGAGCCAAGAACCGGAGCCAGAGGTCTGAGCTGGAGTCAAGAGCAAGTCTGGAACAAAGCAGGAGCAGGGCTGGGAACAAGGCTGGAGTCAGAGCAGGCTAAGGCCTGTGGAGTTTATCATCACAATCAGGCAGGGGAGACTTCAAGCCACAAAATTATGTTGGGCAGACTGAGGTGCTGCTTCTCCTGTGAGTCTTCTATACCTGCTCTCAGAGATAAACCAGCTCCTGGTTTGTAGATTGGCTGGGGCCTAGCATAGAATGACTCATCACTGCATGTGGCTTAATCAGGCTCTCCTTCAGGGATGACTCACACCTCACACCAGGTACTTAAATGTGATCCTCCCCATGCCAATATGAGGGAACTGGGGTTATTTAGTCTGCAGGAGAGAAGAGTGAGGGGGGATTTGATAGCAGCCTTCAACTACCTGAAGGGGGGTTCCAAAGAGGATGGAGCTCGGCTGGTCTCAGGGGTGGCAGATGACAGAACAAGGAGCCGTGGTCTCAAGTTGCGAGGGGGAGGTCTAGGTTGGATATTAGGAAACACTATTTCACTAGGAGGGTGGTGAAGCACTGGAATGGGTTACCTCGGGAGGTGGTGGAATCTCCATCCTTAGAGGTTTTTAAGGCCCGGCTTGACAAAGCCCTGGCTGGGATGATATAGTTGGTGTTGGTCCTGCCTTGAGCAGGGGGTGGGACTAGCTGACTCTCCTGAGGTCTCTTCCAACCCTAATCTTCTCTGATTCTATGAGGCAGTTAGTGCAGCAAACTCCTTTGAGACCTTATTCTGTAACTAGGGAGGACCAACACCATAGCTATGCAGCAGCATCTCCTGATCAAGCAGCATTGAGATCCCCTCCACGCCCCATCCTGCTGATCACTTTCTCCATGCACCACTAGAGCTGGTTGAAATGTTTTTTGGCATTGCTTTTTCCATTGGACAATGCCAATTTGTCACATTTGAAATATTCAGCAGGAATATGTTTTCAACAACTTTTTTTGTTTTGGGGAAAAAAAACTGAATCAAAGCATGTTAATCAGAGTTAACCTTACTGGAATGGAACACTTTGATTTTTCCATTTCAAACTGCCTGTTTCTAAATGTATTTTATAAATCATAGTATAATATAAAATAAATAATTCAAAATAAAGTATGAAAAAATATAGATTTTTTTTTAATTGAACCATTCATTTTGCAGGAACTTTGTGAAATTTCAGCTTTTTATTATGATTTGGATTTTTTTTTTAATATTGGACTTTCCCTTGGAACAGATATTCCAGTTCCAGATCAGCTCCGTGCTACTACCCTGTCCCAGCAGGAAGGGCCTGACTCTCTCTCCCAGTGCTTAAAGCAAGTAGGACTAGTTTGAAAAGAACCGTTCCTACAAACATAGAAGTGTAAGTCCCTCACTAACGCTTAGCTCGCAGCCTTAAAGTCTCCCTGTACTTCATGAATGCAGCTTTGAAGTGCAGTTCTCTGAAGATGCTGTGTGTGTGTTGGAGCATTTATGCTGTGAGCGTTAGAAAGTCTTCACTCTATTTATTTCTATCTTTTTTAGGACAGATAAAGCCTTTAACTTCACTGCCAGCCCTTCTCAGCCTCAGGTAAGCAGGAGCCCTACGTGACATCAGCTGCATGTGTCTTTTCACACACAAATGAGTTCCAGTGTGATCCTAGCAGTTAGAGATGGCAAAGAGCTATAGGATCAAACCCACTTCCCTCTCAGGATGCAACCTAGTCCATTGCTGTGGCATCTGTAGGGTAGAGTGAAGGGGTAGCACTGCATAATCTCTGCCCCTCCTGGAGCAGGTGCCAACCCTCACATAAGATATTCAGCTCAAGCAATTGAACAAACCAGAAATGTGAACTGGTGCAAACAGACATCATAGCTTGCTGTGGGATGAATGCAACACTCCACAAGCCCGGCAACCTGCACTGGATGCGGATGCACGGCGCTGTGTGCTGCTGGAACAGAGTGCCCAGTATGGACTTCTGCACTGTTGCAACTTACATTGGTTCAGTCACTCTACTACAGTTTGCTGAGATGCAGTCAGTTCTCTAGTGCAGACAAAGCGGCAAAGGATGCATCAGACTTCAAACTGCTACCAGCGCTTGAGTGGTCTGAAAAAAAAGTGGTGGGGAGGGGAGGGGTGTCTGTCTGCCCATAGCCCTGCCTAGCAATCAATTTTGCTCCTCCCCACCATTGTCTCTGCTCCCCCTGCAGCTCCTGGGGCTCTTTCTTCCCCACCAGGCCTGGGAGAAGAGGGTGAGCTGCAGCAGGATCCCCTCTTCCACTTCCCAAGCTGAGCGTTACCAGGAGGAAGAGGGAGGAGCAGGGGAACCATCCTGTCCCCATTGCTCACAAGGAGTGGAGCCTGCTCCTTTCTCCCTCCTGTGAGGAATGATGTTGGTTTTTGAGGGGACAGGGGCGAGCTCTGCCTGCTTCCTGCAGCAGCCCAGATTGGCTGCTCTTCCCCAGGGAAAGCAACTAAACAAAGGGGTCTATGCCTCCCCCCTCCCCTCCAGTGGTACTAAAAATGTGCCCCTCCCCCCGAGCATCCCGGCTCACTATTTATCATAGAATCACAGAATATCAGGGTTGCAAGGGACCTCAGGAGGTCATCTAGTCCAACCCCCTGCTCAAAGCAGGACCAATCCCCAATTTTTGCCCCAGATCCCTAAATGGCACCCTCAAGGATTGAACTCACAATCTTGGGTTTAGCAGGCCAAAGCTCAAACCACTGAGCTATCCCTTCCCAGAGCTGCAACCCTCAACACTTTAAGTACTATTACCTCAGCTGCAGCCGGAAGGTGATGTTCCGATTGATGAAATCATGACTCACTGATAGGTACAGACTCTTGGTTCAGTCCAGCCCTCTGACATCTGGAATGTCCAGGCCAGCAGCCATTTGGGGTTTTCCATTGCTGCCTATGCCAGCACAAGCAGATTTTTCTAATTCACAGCACTGAGGATCATTGTAGCAGCTCTCTTTAGCCATGAAAACCAGCCACCTCTATGGATGTGGGGATTCAGAGGGTTTCTCTTTGAAGATGAGTGGGGAAGTCCACCCCCCGCAGAAGTAGTGCCAATTAATCTAAGATCCAATCTGCAGATGCTTGCCAACAGATCCCTGGTGTGGAAAATCGGTCCACTGGCTGCAGATAACTGTTCTTTCCAAACCGCAGCATCCTGGAATCTGTTCACTCATCACAGTCAAGACTGTGTCAAATACCCTCTTCCTAACCAGCAGGCTCCTATTATAGCCTTACTGGTACATCTGCATTTAGATGACTTGGGTTTGTATCCTGGCAGACACTATTATATGGTTCTTTCTACTCAGAAACTCTCTCATTAGGTACTATGGATTTTTTTTAGATACAGTGATATTTTCCTGCCTCTTGGGCCTCGTCTGTCCTTTTTCTATTATTTATAGCCAGGCATTATAATATTCCCCTCTTCTTATCTTTCTGCCATGTTTAGTAGCTCCTATTAAGTCAAAGTAGTCTTCTCTTTACAGGAATCCCCATTGATCCATTTTTTGCCATCAGGCTTCTTATATTATTCTATGGACACTTTCATATAATTTTTATTTACCATTAGGAACACGGAGATGGTGCTGTTAGTTTCTTAGGCACTTGTACAAAGCCCAATAAAGTCCATAGGAATCTTTTCATTGAATTTAGAGGGCTTAGGATCAGGCCCTGAGCCATCTTTGATGGAACTGCAGTCCATTTGTCACAGTGGATAACATACGAGATTGTTAATTTTACTTTAGGGTCAGGATGCCCAGAACACCATTTTAAAAAAACACCCTAATATAGGCTCACACTATATGTATACTCCAACTAAAAAAAATACAGCAAGAGGACACCCCCAAATATGCCACTATGGCTAAACAACAGAGTAAAAGAGGCAGTTGGGGGCAAAAATGCATCCTTTAACCATTGGAAGTCAAATGCTACTGAGAAAAATAGAAAGGAGCATAAACTCTAGCAAGTCAAGTGTAAAAGTATAATTAGGCAGGCCAAAAAAGAATTTGAAGAGCAACTAGCAAGAGACACAAAAATTAACAGCAAAAAAGTTTGAGTATATCAGAAGCAGGAAGCTTGCCAAACAATCAGTGGGGCCACTGGACAATCAAGATGCTAAAGAAGCGCTCAAAGAAGACAAAGCCATAGTGGAGAAGCTAAATGAATTCTTTGCATCGGTCTTTACTGGAGAGGAGTTATTATTTTTAGTTGACAAATCTGAGGAACTGTCCCAGATTGAAGAGTCCGTAGAAGAGGTTTTGGAACACACTGATAAACAGTAATAAGTCACCAGGACAAGTTGGGGTTCACCCCAGAGTTCTGAAGGAACTCTGATATGAAATTTTAGAACGACTAACTGTGGTATGTACCCTATGGCTTAAATCTGCTTCTGCACTAGATGATTTGCAGATAGCTAATGTGATCCTGATTTTTAAAAAAGGATCCAAAGGCAAATATGGCAATTATAGGCCGTAAGTCTAACTCCAGTACCAAGCAAACTGGTTGAAACTATACTAAAGAACAGAATGATCAGACTCCTATGTGAACACGATTTGTTGGGGAAGAGTCAACACAGTTTTAGTAAAGGGAAATCATGCCTTACCAATCTACTGGAATTCTTTGAGGGGGCCAACAAACGTGTAGACAAGGGAGATCCAGTGGATATAACAGAAGTACTTATGGCACCTGAGAGTATGGCACTTATGGCACTAAATTTTTGTTAGTCTCTCAGGTGCCACAAGTACTCCTTTTCTTTTTGTGGATACAGACTAACACGGCTGCTACTCTGAAACCACTGGATATAGTGTACCTGGACTTTCAGAAAGCCTTTGACCAGGTGCCTCATCAAAGGCTCTTAAGCAAAGTAGGCAGTCATGGGATAAGGGTAAAATCCTTCTGTAACTGGTTAAAAGATAGGAAACAAAGGGTAGGAATAAATGGTCAGTCTTCACAGTGGAGAGAGGTAAATAGTGGAGTTCCTCAAGGATCTGTACTGGGACCAGAGTTGTTCAACATATTCATAAATTATCTGAAAAAGGGGCAAGTAGTGAGGTGGCAAAGTTTGGAGACAATTCAAAATTAATCAAGATAGTTAAGTTCAAAGTAGATTGCAAAGCTTTACAAAGGGATCTCACAAAATTGGGTGACTGGGCAACAAATGGCAGACGAAATTCAATTTTGATAAATGCAAAGTATTTAAACATAATCCCAGCTATACATACAAAATGATATGGTCTAAATTAGCTGTTACCACTCAAGAAAAATCTTGGAGTCATTGTGAATAGTTCTCAAAAACATCTGCTCAATATGCATCGGCAGTCAAAAAAGCGAACAATGTTAGGAGCTGTTAAGAAAGAGAGATAATAAGACAGAAAATATTATACAGCACTATATAATTCCATGGTATGCCCACACCTTGAATACTGCATGCAGTTCTGTTCACCCCAACTCAAAAAAGATATATTAAAAATAGAAAAGGTACAGAGAAGGGCAACAAAAATGAATAAGGGTATGGAGCAGCTTCTATATGAAGAAAGCTTTTTTAAAAACTGGGATTGTTCATCTTAGAATAGAGACAACTTGGGGGATATGATAGAGATGTATAAAATCATGAAAGTTTCTCCACTTTCTGTGGAGAAAGTGAATAAGGAAGTGTTGTTTACCCCTTCACATAACACAGGAACTAGGGGGCACCTGATGAAATTAATAGGCAGCAGGTTTAAAACAAACATAAAGAAGTATTTCTTCACACAATGCACAGTCAACCTGTGGAACTCGATGCCAGGAGATATTGTGAAGGCCAAAACTGGGTTTAAAAAAGAATTAGATGTTTTTATGGAGGATAGGTGATCCATCAAAGACTATTAGACAAGATGGTCAGGGATAAAACCATGCTCTGGGTGTCCCTAAACCTTTGACTGCCAGATACTGGGACTGGACGACAAGGGATGGATCACTGGACAATTGCCCTGTTCTGTTCATTCCCTCTGAAGCATCTGGTATTGGCCATTGTTAGAAGCAGGGCCGTTCCTAGGGGGTGTGGGTCCCGGGGCAGAAGTGATGTCACTTCCGGGACAAACCGTGCTCGGGGCAGGTAGGGGAGCCTGGAGGAGGCGGTGCCTCCCCAAACAGACCAGTTTGCTCCCCCCACCCAACACACTCACTCAGGTTCACCTGCCACCTAGTGCTGGACAATTGTGCCAGCCCGTGGGGCCCGGAGTGGTCACCCCGATTCGCCGTCCACTAGCGACGGCTCTGATCAGAAGACAGGATACTGGGCTAGATGCGCCATTGGTCTGACCCAGTATGGCCACTCTTATGTTCTTATACAACACAGGATGGGTGCCTTTTAATTGGCACACCACCATTTTTATAAATCAAATCAAGTAAGTATTGAATGAATTGACCTAGACTCTTTTTACAATCTAGAGCAATGCAAGAATAACCCCAAACAAGAAAAGGAAATACAACTATAACAAAAAGTGCTCAGTGACCTTAGTGCTCAATTTCTGCCCATTTCCCAAGTGCTGAGAAAGGAATTTAATAAAATTGCAAGTGAGAGAGGTGTTTTATTATGCAACTAAGGTGTGCAGATAAGGAAAAGGTTACTGTTTTAATTGTTTCAAAGAACAAGGCTAGGACTATAACAGGGTTTAAAAGAGAACTGGATAAATTCATGGAGGTTATGTCCATTACTGGCTGTTAGCCAGGATGGGTAAGGAATGGTGTCCTTAGCCTCTGTTTGTCAGAGGGTGGAGATGGATGGCAGGAGAGAGATCACTAGATCATTACCTGTTAGGTTCACTCCCTCTGGGGCACCTGGCATTGGCCACTGTCGGTAGACAGGATCCTGGGCTGGATGGACCTTTGGTCTGACCCCGTATAACCGCTCTTATGCTCTGAACTGAGTGTCTGAGTGGTGTGGGTCTGACGAGCCATAACTAATCTCTATGAGAAATTACAGGGCAACTAGAGTAAATAAGTTTCATATCTGATGTTAAGAAACGCTTCAGTTACATTCCCATTAAAATGGTTTCCCCTTTAACTGTTTTCACTATTTTTTTCTTGGTTGTAAAGTCCATTGCTCATTCGTACAACCAGAGGAAAAGAGCTGTTAAAAGGTGTTTACTTAGATCAAATGCAGCAGCAGTCAGCCAGGAGGTGAGCAACTATAAAAGGAACAGTGGGAACTACGAGACAGGTTTCCTCCTGAAAATTTTGGAAGCTCTTGTAGATAATCACTCAACAAAAAGTGACCCATTTTAGCATGCCCTTGTGATGAAGTGGGACTGTTCTTAATGTTTCCTCTGAATACTGTAGGGGTGCCTCAGTTTCCCCAATGCATTTCTTAAGCCTCTAAGTGGTGGGATAAGGGGGTGTACTTGTTGCAGAGCAAAGGGCCAGTGTACCTAAATGGCCGACACTCTGTCTCCTGGCAACTGATGGCCTGGGCCCTTCCCCCCTGCAAGGTGATAGCTAAAGGGGTTGGAGAACAAAGGAATCAGGTGACCTCCTGGCCCGGGAAAGGGACAAAGCCCAGAGGAGGAGGGGCTGAAGAGTAAGTCAGTTGGAAGCTGTCTGGGGACAAGAAGTGAAGTGCAGATGTGGTTGTCTGGCTCACTGCCCCCCAAAATGAACCCGGCTGAGGAGTCCTGTTCTCTGTACCTACAAGCTCTGTTTTAGACCGTGTTCCTGTCATCTAATAAACCTCTGTTTTACTGGCTGGCTAAGAGTCATGTATGACTGCGAAGTTGGGGTGCCGGACCCTCTGGCTTCCCCAGGACCCTGCCTGAGTGGACTCACTGTGGGAAGCGCACAAAGGGGCAAAGGATGCTAAATGCTCTGAGGTCAGACACAGGAAGGTGGAAGCTGTGTGAGCTTTATGCCCTAAAAACAGTCTGCTCACAGGGAGGAGACTTCACCAAAGTCCTAACTGGCTTCATAGGAAGCAGTTCCTGAGCATCGCACAGGAACTCCATAACAGCCCTGTGCTGGGAACTGCTCAGGAGGATGCTATGAGACTTCCTATGTTGGTCCTATGTTAATTCCGTACTTGGGGAATTACCCAGGGGGCTGTTCCACCCCTTTTACATTCAGAGGAGTATAAAGTTTTCCACCCCTGCTGAAGGTGGGGTGTCTGTGTAACTGGTTCTCAGGCTCTGTCGGCAGGTAGCTGCAGATTCTTGTGGTTTTTGGCCAGAACGAAGGGACTCTGCATAGATCTGAAGGAACAGGTTCAGCTGATTTTCCAAGTGGCATTTGCTAGGATTTACAGCTGTAACACAGACATATTTTCATTTCACAGTAAGCCCTTCTTGTCTGTAAAATGGATACAGAAACTGGAAAACTTGGAAAAATTCTGGTTCAGTTCTGCTTTGCGCTCAAAATTGGAAGCAGGAAAACTGCTTTGTGAGGGAAATGATTCTTGCCTGTCTCCAAAGATAGGAGTATGAGGGCTTGCTCACATATAAGGGCTGTGAAATGAACTTAATTATTAACACACATCCGTGGAAGAGCTGAGATTAGAATTTATAGTCCGCTGGATCACAGGCCAGCATGACTTAAACCCACAGCCAAAAGCAAAGGGTATCTTGCAGTTGGTGCTTTGCCTGTGTACTGCCTGGAGTCATGCAAGAAGCAATGCAAAGCTGGAAACATGCTCAGTGCAGCTGAAATGTTTGGAGATTTTAGTAGCCGGTCTCTAACACCCTGCACTTAGCCTTTGCAATTGGCAATTTTCACAGGCTTATCCTCTGGCCAAATCTGGATGACTTTTCATGGGGATAGAAAAAGATACTTCTGTGGCTCCAGGGCTATCCCTTAGCCAAATTTCGAATCCCAGCTCCAAAGCATGGGGGCACTACAGTTCTTCAAAGAAATTAGGAAAAAATTGTTAGCATTGGCAAAGCTACCCTAACATCATTCTCAGCAATGGCGAACCCAATCTCCCTGAAACTTCAAAAATCAGCCGGAGGAAAGTAGCAATCACTGACTTTTTTTTTGTTTTGTTTTGTTTTTTTGTGGCTAAGTCAGAACCAGAGGAAAATGTTAGGCAATCACAATTATAGCCTACAGGCTTCCGCCCCTCCCCTGCCTATGTAATGGCATTCTAAATCATACAGAAACTGCTGGAGGCAATTGTTGCCATTGAAAACACTTTACTATAAAATCCCACCTTTTTAAAAACATTATTGTATTATGTTGGAGTATTATGATGAGCAGGAGTTGAAACTGAAACTGCTGAAATTCTGGTGCCATGGAGGTATCTGGGGTTAAACTCTGTGCGTAGAGGGGCTGGTGCAGTCTGTATCTTTGGCCAGCCATTGAGAGGAATACAAAGGCCTTTCAAAACACTTGAACTCCAGGTGACTAGTTGGACTGCAGAAGCTTTCCATGCCTGATTTCTCAGCCTAGATACAGGGGGCTGTTCTGTTCTTTTGGGGATGTTCTGGAGCCAGTGGCAGAGGGACTCCTGAACTGTAATGCACAAATGGGAGCACTGATCCTGTTTTTTCTGCAGTATTTTCTGTACAAGTTCCCTCCAGATGTGGATTCCATCATCATCAAGGTGGTATCTGAAACAGTCTATCCCTGTTCTGTTGTCTCCGTCCAGGATATTGTGGTAAGTCTAGAGAGGGGGCTCTCAGCTTTCAATGGCAGATAATCTAGAGTGTAGGCTCTGGGCATTGGTATCCTACCTCTATCACCATGTGTGATGTATTTCAACCAGTAGAGATATGAAGCCTCAGGGGCCTGTACTGCAGAGTAACAATACAGGAGGAGCTTGAAGGGAGGTGAAGGGCCTGTGGAAGGAATGGGAAAGGACTAGCTGCTGAGTTCTAAGTAGCTCCTCAGGTGATATTTTTACCAGTGTTAGTGAGGGTAGTGAGCAAGTTAATGATTACGCTCCCATCCCAAGATCTGAAGGTGCTTTTCCTTACCTGGGAAGTGGGACAGTACCATTCTCTCTTCATTTTACAGATGGGTAAATGGAGGCACAGAGAGATGACATGAGGTGTCTTCTTTCCCCCCATTTTCTCTCGCCATCCCTCTCCCTCTCCCAACCTTCTTTGGTCACTGTTCCCCCTCTCTCTCTATTACCTGGCCCTTTGTCCTCCCCTTTTCCTCTGGCCCAATCTCCCCCCTCAATCTTTTTCCTGAATTCTAGTTCATACCCTCTGGTCCTCTCCCATTCATGCCATGACTGCCTCCTGCAGGTGGAATTTGCTGTTGCTCAGAGCCAGGAAGCAGCAGTATGGGCCACCTATTTCTTCTCCCTTCCTGCCCTGCTATGCAGGATGGAGAGGCACACTCAGAGTGAGGGAGCAGTGAATAGGGGAGGGAGAGGTGAAGGAAGCAGTCTTGAAACCCTGAGAGCAGCCTCTAATAGCTGGGAGGAGGTGGTGAAGTGGAAACAACAATCCTGGCCTGCAGCCCTGCTCATGAGTGGCCTTTCAAATGACATGACTGAGAGGGCGACAATGCGGGCAAACGTGTGACTGTCACTCCACATGGCAGGTACAGAAAGGGGAAACATGGAGCTAGGGGGT
This sequence comes from Eretmochelys imbricata, assembly GCF_965152235.1. NCBI lineage: Eukaryota > Metazoa > Chordata > Testudines > Cheloniidae > Eretmochelys > Eretmochelys imbricata. The sequence continues at coordinate 208,071,906 of NC_135572.1, forward strand.
CTGTCGTGAGGAGGTTCGGGATATCAGGAAAATGAGGACCAGGCCTAGACTCCTAGTAGAGCAGCTTAGATTGCTATAACAAATGTCTTCTCCCCTCTGCTTTATCGGGGCCTTCAACTGAGAGATTCAGAGTAAATGACCTGGCTGTTTGAAGCTGGGTCCTTGCTGAGAGAGACCACTTGAGCCCTGGCCATGGCTGGTATTCTCAGCACAGCTTCGCTAGCCCCTGTATGCCGCTGAGGTTGCTGCCTGTGGGACTCCAGGCTGGTCTCCTTCAGTGCTCTTCATGAAGCCCTGGTGGGGAGATGAGGGGAAGATGACAAAGCCAACTTGAAAGCCCAAAGGAGTGTATTTTTATTAGGTTTATGGGAGTTTTTTCCACATCAGGCCTATCGAGGAAAGCCAGTTTGTGCTCCTCCTGGCTCAGAAAATGCAGTTGGATTTTTCAATTTTTTTTTATTACTTATGCTTGTTTTAGTGTCCTGTGTATGATCTGGACCACAATGTGGAGTTTAATGGTGTTTACCAGTCCATGACAAAGCAAGCTGCCATCACTGTACAGGTGAGATGTTGATTTTGTCAGTGCTAATTTCCAGTGACCCTGTGTGCCTCCTCTCTGCTTAATCTTTTTATCTGTGGGATACTGGTGCTCAAGATCAGGGGTTCCTGTGCTTTTGGATAGCATGGCCCACATCTTAATACAAATGGAGAGCCAGTTTCAGAGAGAGATGGTGACTTGCCTCAAGCCACACAGCAGGTCAGTGGGAAAGCTGGTTTAGGAACAAGGAAGTCTCCCAAGTTCTAGATTTCCTTCTTATTTCTCTAAGAAATGACTGACTCCTAGAATACATTTTGTGTGCTTGAGCCAGTCACATGCTGCTTTGCAAAAAATGGGGACCTATTTTTATGGGTAATCTCAACAGAAGGGCTGAATTTCTGGTATGTGTCCTAACTTCAGGCTTTTGAGCCTGCCAGCCACTGTCTCCAGGGTCTTCACACTTTACCCTAGGTGGGCAGGTAGGGAAACCCAGATCTGCCCTTTGCACTGAGCTGCAGCCCAGGGACCCTGTATGAAGCAGAGGAGATCTGTTTGTTCAGACCCTCTTCTGTATCCCTGGGCTGCTTCCTACTGTGACTGGCATCTAGTCCTTCCTCACAGTAGAGTTGTCAGGCATCCGGTTTTCAACCGGAATGCCCAGTCAAAAATGGATCCTGGAGGCTCTGGTCGCTGCTGACTGGGCCATTTAAAGTCTGGTCAGCAGCGCAGTAGGGCTAAGGCAGGCTCCCTGTCTGCCCTGGTTCCATGTGGTTCCCTGAAGTAGTTGGCATTTCCCTCTGGCTCCTAGGTGGAGGTGTGGCTATGGGGCCACTGCGCACTGCCCCTGCCCTGAGCACCAGCTCCGCAGCTCTCATTGGCCAGGAGCTGCTGCCAATGAGTGCTGCGGAGGCAGTGCCTGAGGACAGGGGCAGTACGTAGAGCTTCGTGGCTGCCCCTCCACCTAGGAGCTGGAGAGAAATGCCAGACACTTTTGGGAACTGCCTGAAGTAACTGCCACCCAGAGCCCGCACCCTGAGTCCTCTCCTGCACCCCAACCCCTGCCCCAGGTTAGAACCCCCTCCCACACCCTAACTCCCTCCCAGAGCCTGCACCCCCTCATGCACCCCTACTCTCTGCCTCAGCCCTGAGCCCCCTCCCGGAGCCTGCACCCCATGTCCCTTCCCACACCCCAACCCTCTGTCCCAGCCCTGAGTCTCCTCATGCACCCAAACTCCACCCAAACTCCCTCCCAGAGACCGCACCCCCTCCTGCACTCTGAAGCTCTCAGCCCCAAACCAGAGCCCACACCCCCAGCTGGAGCTCTCATCCCCCCTACACCCACACCCAAACCCCTGCCACAGCCCAGAGCCCCCTCACTTCCTGAACCTCTCATTTCTGGCCCCACCCTAGAGCCCATACCCAAAGCTCAGAGCCCATTCTGCCTCCCACACCTTATTCTCCAGCCCAGAGCCCATTCCCACACTCCGAACCCCTAATTTCTGGCCCCACCCCAGTGCCCTCACTCAGCCTGGGGAAAATGAGTGAGAGTGGGGGAGAGTGAGCAGTGGAGGGAGGGGAGAAGGAGCGAGCGGGGCTTGGCATCAGAGAAGGGGCGGGGCCTCCGGAGGGGGTGGGGCAGGCGTGTTCAGTTTTCTGCAATTGGAAAGTTGGCAAGCCTACTTTAGTCTTTTCCCCAGCTGACTCTTCTGCTGGTCCCAAAACAAAGGGGATCCAGACTAGTTATGAGAAACAACAAAGCTACTGTACGAGGCCTATCTGTCCCAAAGGGGCTCTGCTCCTTCAGAATCTCTAGTTAGGCCCTGTCCCAGCTGATCCTGCTTTCCAGGCAGCTTCAAGGCAGTCATATCACAATGGTCCCCTCTGGCCTTTTGAATCAATGTAATCTGGATAGGCTCTGGCCCCAGCCAGGCTTTCTTTCACAGGGCTCGCTCAAGAGGCCCAGTCTCTCTCCCAGTTAGCCACCATTGAGCAGTATTTTTTCCTCTTTTCTCTCCAGGCTTGACACTTTGCACATGTGCAACGGGGTGGGGCTGACTGATCCCACAGGCTCTCATTAGCTCCTTCCTGATGATCAGCCATCACAGGCTGCTAGGTCTGGTGTTTAGGCATTTGAATCAGTGGCCTGGCTTTCAAGAGTGGAGAGCACCTGCAGCTCCCAGTCAAATAAACTGGTCTGCAAGTGCTCAGTACGCTTGAAAGTCGGGCCAGTGATTTACATGCCTTAATATAGACCTAGCAGCCTAACTTTAGGCCCCCAGTGTTGAAAAATCTTGCCCTGAAGGCTTAAAGGAACGCTAACCGGCTCTCTGGTTTACAACGTACTTCTCATTCTAGTGTCCCTGTGCGCTCCCACCTGACTCACCACTTCAACTTCCTGCTTTATAACTCATGGGAGGCGTGCCAGTATCCTGGTGTAATGGCACACTACAACCTTAAGCTGACCTATATTAGGTTGACTTACAGCCACGGCATTAATTACTGTGGTGGGTCATGTCCACGCTACCTTTCTTCTGTCAGTGGTGCACGTCCTCCCCAGGAATGCTTCCACCGACTTAAGAAGGGCCGTGTGGGGAGCTGAGTACCTGGGCTCTCAGCTCCTCTCTCAGCTCATTGCTGGGAACCTGGCTGGGCTGGCCCTTCTGATGCCCTGCTCCCTGCCAGGAGCCCGGCTGCCCCACCCTGGGCTCTCAGTGGGGAGTGGAGAGCTGGAGGGGGCAGCCAGGCTCCGGGCAGGGAACTGCATGGAGCTGGGAGGAATGACAGCCAACAGCCAATCTAAGTAACCAGCAGTCTCTATGCAGACACTGTGTTGCCCTAACTACATCAGCATAAGCCCTATGGCTCTCAGGGAGTTGGAGTTATGTCGGTGTAGTAGGGCACTTACATTGGTGGGAACAAAGCTGTTGTGTTTACACTGACATAACTAAGGTGACGTAAGCAGCCTTACGTCGACCTAACTCTGTAGTGTAGACCAGGCCTTAGTCCAGTGTAACTCTCATACTCCAGGTGAACATACCTGGTATGTATAGTTGTACCCTTTGTGGCATGTTATTGCTTGTGACTGGTTGAACAGTTGCTTAGAGAGGCAATGTGGACTGAGCTGAGCACAGGTCTGGAAACCAGGACTCTTGTGTTTTAATCTTGGCTATGCTTCTCCTAATGGGTGCTAGAACAGGACTTTGAAAATGTAAAGTGCTAAGTGTATGGCAAGATCTATATTCAAAAAGTTACACCGGTGTACTAAATTGATTTAAAATGGATCAACTTACACTAGTGCAGACCCCTAATATAGGCACACTTATCCTGGTTTGAGCTTCACTGAAGCTAAACTGATTTAAGTGAAGTTTACATGCAAGTGAGGCTCAAACCAGCGTGTGTCTTTATTAGGGGTTTGCTCTAGTGCAGCGGTTTTCAACCTGTGGTCTGTGGATCCTTAGAGATCTGCAGACTATGTCTAAGCTTTCCAAAGGGATCTGCACCTTCACTCCAAATTTTTGGGGGCCTGCAAATGAAAAAAAGTTGTAAACCACTGACTAGTGTAAGTAGATCACCTTTTTTTTCTTTTAATTGATGTAGTTAGATCAGTGCAAGTTTTCTAATCTAGACCAGGCATTTAACTACATTGAGTTCTTTAACTGGCATGGGAGAGGAGACTCCTCCTCTGCAGCCCTGTCCTCCCTCGCTTTTCACAAGGTTCTCTCTTGTTTGTTTCTGTGCAGAAGAAGGACTTCCCAGGCGAGCAGTTCTTTGTTGTGTTTGTCATAAAGCCAGAGGACTATGCCTGCGGGGGCTCTGTGCCTTCCTCTATCAAGGGTAAGATGAACTAGGGGACTGGCACAGTGCACCACAGGGGTGGGGAAGGGTGAACACCTTATGTTACTGTTTGTGGCCCTCCTGTGGAATGGCAATGCTGTACGTCAAAGGGAGCCACTGCAAGGAAGGGTCATTGAAACAAAGGGAAATGGGAGATCCCAAAGGAGGAGTCTGGGTAGAATGCATCTTTGCAGACCCAGAGCTTCTTGCAAATCTTGTGGGGTGGATCCAGGAGCTGTATCTGTAAACAGGATCAGGCCAGCCCCAAGAGTTGAGATGACAGTTTGGAAGCAAGGAAGTGGTTCCTGTGATTGGTAATTACTAAGCTGATCCACTGTAGACATGGAAGAAAGTAGAAATTTAAAAAAAAAACCCTAAATATTTTTTTCAGCTGGTGATAGAACCTTCCCTGCCCCCCAAAATTACATTGCTCTGTCAATGCATGTGCAAGCCCTTCGAGAGATACTATGCATATGAACTAATAGTCATCCCATGCAGGCCAATGCCAACAGTGTGCTCGGCTCTGTAGAAGATGCAAAACTAAGGACAGTGTGTGCCCCAAGAAGAAGAGAAAAGTAGAGGAAATAGAATGCACTGGGAAACTAGAGGGGAAACATTTAGGTCTTGCTTTTACCCAGTAGTTATGATAAGTGCACTTTTTACAGGCATCTCGGAAGAAGTGGGCTTTTACGGGGATTTGAATAATGAGAGGATAGTGGCTGGCAGGACAGGAGAGTGGTAACTCCATGCACAGGGTGAGTGTGGAAAAAGGCACAGAGATGAGTGTAGAGAAGGAAATGAATACCAATGACATCAGTCTCAAAACCCTGGAGAGGAGAAGGTGTGAGGGAGACTAATGCAAAAGGAGACAAGTTATAGGCCATGGTGGGATTGTGCAGAGCTTTGAGAGGGAGAAGAAAACCTGGAAAGTTAATTCTGTGAGCAAGAGGGGGCTGCCATGGTCTGAATGAGTGAGCCATCCAGAAGTAAGTGTCAGCTTGATAATCAAGCAGAGCTGGTTAAAACTTCATCCCCTCCTCCTCCAATACAGCCATCTTCCTTACTTGAGGAGATGGTCCACATGGTCCTTCTCCAGAGGTATTCAATGGTCCAGGAACAGGAAGAGAAGAACCAGGTGTTGCATGTGAGCCGGGGATTGGGAATTAACAGGATGGGTGGTGAAATGGGAGAGAGGGGCTTGCAATGTTCAGTGAAATGATGGGGTGGCCAGAGAGAGGATATTTTAATGACTGAGAAATCACACTGGGAGCTTAGTGAAGACACGATGCAGGGAGAGGACTTGTTGGGCAGAGGGCCAGTTAGCCCAGGATCAAAGATCAAATGAAGGCCAGGAGACTAATGGTTGGAAGGGATCTCTATGTCAAAGTTGAAGTAATCAAGAGTGAGGGTGGGGGAGGGAGAGGGAGAGGAGGTGGTGTTGCCAGAGAGGAGGAGGAGGAAATAGAGGTAAGCCATGGATTTGACAAGATTTAGGTGAGAAGAAGAGGCAGGCCTTGTGGGAGCAGGAGAGGGGAGGGAAAGGAGGTGTTCCATGGAGGAGGAAGGACAAGGTGACCATATGACAGAGAGATGACATACACTCTGTGTGTATGGTGCGCAGAGTGTGGCTGATTGGAGTGATGACAGGCCTGGCAGGGGGAGATGTATTTTAAATATGTTGCACTCCTACCTTCCCCTTGTAGCCTGAAGAAGGTTTATGTTCATTTTCTTAGCTCCTGTCCGTGGCTCTAAGCCCTGTGCAATATTTCAGATCCACAGGACACCTATTAAACTGGCATAAAGCCAACCAGCCATCGTGTGTGTAACCTCTGCATCGAATTCCCAATTCCATGCACCCATCAACCCATCTCTGCCCCAAATGCCTGGAAGAAAACAACACCCAACAACCACCCCATGAGCTTTGTAATGCACCTGGCAGGTTAACAAGTGCAGGCTCTGGTGAACCAGCCGGAAAGCAACCTCCCAGTGCAGATTATGGAGCACTGGGGTAATGTGCTCTCAGCAAGATTCAATGGAAATCTGCACTTGCTTCAGATTCCAAATGGTCTTGCCGAAAGTTGTCAGATGTAGATTGTGCTGCAACAGTCTAGTACTGAGGCACAGATCTGTGTACTAAGGTAGCTGGCACTGGTGGGAGAATATGATCTTTGCTGCAGCTGCTACCTAGCCCTCTAAGAACAGTCCAGGTTTGTAATAAAATTCCCCTTAGGAAATCAGTAATAATCTACCGATAGCACCTCTACAGCTTCCCCAGTCAGAAAAGACATACGTCTAACACCCAGGTGGCGGTCCAGAGAGCCTCAGGAACCAGCCCTTGAGTGGATGACACTGGCTAAAACTCGAGCGGAGAAGCGTTTGCCTCCATTGAGATTGACAGCTCAGCCCAGAACAGGAGAGGTGGTTTTTTGTTTTGTTTTGTTTTTTTTATCCTCAAAGTACTGTGAAAATTCCTCCCGGTGAGAGAAGTGCGACTGTCATCAATGGGCTGCTCAGGTTCACCAGGCTTTCTCCCACCTGGAGCATGGTGTGCGACTCCCTGCAGTATTTTCTGGTTTGCACAGCTCTGTCCATTATGAAGCATTTGACACATTTACACACCCACAACTGTAACAGCCCTCCCCCCCCCAGCATTCTGCACAACCGTTCTGGAGGGAGGCAGGAGAAGTTTGTCTAAGGATTCAGCACGAGTCTTGCAGCGTGAGATCTTTAACAAGGGAGCCCCCTTGATCGCCTCTCCACGGGTGTCAACGTCTCCTCGTGCGTTCCACAGGCAGCTTTGTGGACCGATCGCAGACTGAGAGCGAAATCCCATAGTTTACGGGGTGGGGGTGATGAAATACACTTTGGGCTCAGCCACCTGAAGCATCACAGGTTTCTAGCGTCAAGATGTAGGATCGAGCAAGAGCCGTGGGAAGACTTTCCCAGCCATGCCTGTGGCTTCACCACAAATGGTGACATGTGGCTATTCACCGTACGGTTGTGCCAGGATTCTAGCCTCACGCAAATGGAAATGGGTACATCCAAGAACAGTGCTGGGTCCGGGCTACTTCTCAGGTGAACGAGTCCCAGCAGTGTTAAATAATGTGTTTCTGATCCAGTGCACCTTGCTTCTTACAGGAAAGGGCAACCACACCTGGAACCTACAACGAACGAAGAGCCTTCAAGTGACCATTGTACCCTCTATTAAAGGTTAATGTCTCTCTGAGGTATGGTCCAGTATTGCTGGGGAGCTCCAAGGTGCTCCACTCTGGGCTTCTCTTACCAGGAGGTGTGGTAGGGAATAGTACGGGGCACTCTGTGTGGAAGCTCCCAGCTAATTCAGTCCCAGCAGGAGGCACAGCAAGGACTGGTATAGGGGTGTCTGCTGAGGGACTGTTCCAGCACCAGCCTTTTCCGGCAGGGAAGAAATGCCGTCTAGGAGGGGGATGGTGGCACTTGCAATGACTGGAGTTCATGCAGTCTGGGGCACTGGCACTGGGAGACCCCCCCCCCAGCTATTTCAGTCACAGTCTCTACCAGCAGGAGGTGCTGTAGTGAGCAGGGCAGGGATGCTAGCTGCGAGGGGACTGTTTTCCCATAAGCTGACCATCCTCCCGTTCCTCCTTCCCCAGAGTCTGACTACGTGCAAGCCATGCTCTTCAGCTTCCTGAGCTTCCTCTCCTTCTACCTGGGCTCACTGATTGTCGCCTTTGTGCACTACGTCAGGTGGGTGAAGCAGTTGGACAATGACTATGTTCAGGCTATGCCTGTGGCTTTTTCTTTCTCGGCTGAAATGCCCCACCCTGCAGTGAGCCAGGCATCCGAGCCCAGCAGGCTAAGGGAGTTCCTGGCCACCCAGTGGGCCCTTCTGTGAGGGAGGAATGGGGGGGCGTTTGGCACCCTGTGCCCCAGCCCGCAGAGAGGAAGGCAAGTGCCAGGGCACTAGAGAGACACCAGGCATCTGCTGCATGTGTGTGGGTTGGTACTTACTCTGCCTGCACTCTCTTGTGGGGCAAAGAAGAAACGCGACATAACCAGGACAGAGCAGAGGCCTCCAGGGCACCAGAGAGGCAAGGAACCCGTTAAATTGCCAGGCCAAGCCCCGCTCACAGCTCAGCAATGCCTCGATTCCCCACTCCCTTGAGCTCCTGCCCTGCACTGAGGGGAGAGGCCCTGCCTTTGAGATGGCACCAGATGCTTCCTCCTGCTGCAGGTTGGAGAAAGGCCGAAGCTTCCTGCAGCCCTCCTCAGCCAACCCAACGATGGCTTTTTCCTCCCCTTTTTCTGCTGCTTGCTGGCAGTGGGATCAGAAGCTGTGGGCTACATCTCTTTGGAGTGGCTGGCATGTACTCTCATCCCTGCCAGCCCCTGCAGCCCTCAGGGGCGAGTGAGGCAGCCAGGAGGGTGTTGCTACCCTACAAGAGCTCCCAGCAGTGAGACTCCTTGTGCCAGTTGCCCCAGCAGCACAGGGCATGATTGTAAAGTGGTGCTGGACAAGGAACCCTGGTGTGTCAGCAGTTACACAAGCTGCCGGCTTGGGCAGTGATTCAAGCGAAGCATTTCTTCTGTTCCAGGACATAAGGGCTCAGCAAGGAGGAATCTTTCTCCCCGCCCCATGCCAAACATTGCACAATTGGCCAGATGCATTGGGGTTGGTTATACCTTCCTCTCAAGTTCCAGATGCTGGCCACTGCCAGAAAACAGGATGAGCTCTCTGGATCCTGTCCAGTAACTTCCATGAACCCTACCTCCTGTGTACTACACTGATTCAGATCCCTTGCAAGCCATGTGGGTTCCAGAGTGTGGGAAGCTGGGCTGTGGAAAGCAGATAGGTGGGTTTTCCCAGTACACAGGACCGAGGGTAGGGTGTGCCATATTAGATCGCATCACTGGTCATGCCTCTGACTGTGGCCAGTAGCTGATGCGTCAGAGGAAAGTGAAGCCTTTTCTTGATTGGATCTGTCTGATTAGGCATTGCTGGAAGTGGAGATCTAGATAGCAGGAGCCTGGGGTTTGCATTCCCCTATGCAGTGCTGCGGTCTTGCTTTTGAGATGATACTGCAAAGACTGGCCTAGTGGCAGAAATCTGGAGGGTTTGTTGAGTTTTCAGGAGTACCGTCTGTGCTTGTTTTCAGGATTCAGAGGAAGACGTCAGCTGGGCGACATATACCTGAGGATGGTAAGCCTCTCACAAACTATGCTACAGTGTCAAGGGGTAGAGGATGCCGCGACACCCTCTGCCCATGCAAAAGAGAAGCTTTTCCCTGCTACCTTCAGTGAATTTCAAACCTCTCCTTGTCCACTCACCCCAGGATCTTTTTTTTAATTGTGCGTTTTAGTGCTGGAGTTCCCCTATTGAGCTATATAACCGTGCTCTGGACGAACCAGTTCAAGGGAAGTTGATTTCTCATGAGACACACAAAGGGCATTCCGTCCCTGGGGCTGATGCCGGGGGAGGGGTGGGGCACTTAGTGCTGTTTGATGGTTTTGTGAGGCGGACCCATTTTAAGCAAAGGAAGCTAGAGTCGGCAGGAGCTCTATTGATTTGTGTGTTACAGATTTGGATTATTAAAATGCACAAAATGCAGATTAACGTTCATAACTCCCTGGCTGAGTCACCTGTTCCTTTCTAAACAAGTGTATTCAGTTGCTCATACTAGCCTCAGGAATGTTTCTTTTGGACTGAAATGTGCCCTGCCCAATCTAAACTTTGGGTCAAATTTTTTTTAAAAGGTCGGGTTTATAGAGCTCAAGGAGCAAATGACTCATTCAGTTAGCACGTCTATTATGTCGTGTTTACTTTACATGGCACCCACATTTCAACATGCTCCAGATTTGTATGTTGTCAAAGCATGATTGCATCGTAGAGGTCATTAGGGGAAGATGGTGGTTTTGGCAGGTGAGTGTAGGGTAGGGTAGGGTGACCAGGTAGCAGGTGTGCAAAATCGGTACCCTTTTTATGGGGGGGGGTATAGTTGTGTATATAAGACAAAGCCCCTAATATTGGGAGGTCTGGTCGCTCTAGCATAGGGGGCAGTTGGGGTTTCTGGTTCCTGGAGAGGTATGGGAGGCTATGTCTGAATGTTTAGTGCCTAGGAGGAAGTTGAAGCGTTAGTCATAGGGGAGAATGCATCTTCTTCCATTCATCTGCACCCCTAGGAGGGGAAAGAATTACATTTTGACAGTGGGAGGAGCTTGAATACCTAGCTTCCCACCCCAGCAACCAGCTACCCCACTTTCCCCTGCTCTAATATTTACCACTGGCTAGGCACAGTCATGTAACTGGAAGTTTTTATACTAGAATGAAATAGTAAGCAACAATGTAAATTGGCATTATTAGGGATTTGAGTTAATTATTCAGTTTAGATGAATGGGGGCAGTTCACTTCTCAGAGCTAACAGTTCAGGCTGATGGCTGACTGCATGCGGCATCGTTTTAACTCTGGTCCTGTTTGGAAGGTTTTCTCTTCACAACCACGAGGGCGGGAAATATAATGTGGTAAATGAGAACTTGGGTTCTAAAGCTCAGTTCTGTGGCGGGGGTAGCTTCTGCTGCAATATGGTAGAACATATGGGGGGACTCATTATAAGTCACTAGAACCAGGAGTCGAGAATAAAAGTGCCCATATCCAGGTGGAATTCAGGGAGGCAGAATGGAATCTTTCTAGGGCCTGGGAGGGGATATCCAGATGGTTGCAGAAGGGAACTTTTTCTGAGCACAAGAAGCCAGGACCTCAGCAGGGTAAAGGGGCATCTTCCAAGAAGGTGAAGCCTGGGGCAATATTTCCTTGTGCTCCCTGTGCTGGAGCCAGATTTCTGGAGACCGATTATCTGTTCCAGAGGACGGAGATGCTCAGAGCATCTGATGCACAACCACCTTTGTACAGGAGAGGAAAGACCAGTGCTGCTCCGGATGTTTCCAGCAAGACCATGGGCTACAGAAGCTGCCCTTAGCCTAAAGGTGGAGGTTTGAGACTGGGCTCCCTGGGAGAGAGGATCAGCTGGATAAAAGACTGCGATCAGACATGCCCTCAGCCATTTGGTGCGCGTGTGCGCTCGTGCGCTCTCTCTCCCCCCTATTATGGGAACTGCCTTTCTCTGTTCTCTCATCCATAGGTTTTCTCCTCCACCCTGGATGACTTGCCCCTCCTGTTACTCCACTTCACCTCACCTCAAATGCCCAGCACTCCCTGCCCCTCTCCCATTGCCACTCCCCTACCCCTGCTCAGCCTCCCCACACCCCTTTTCTGCTCCCCTTTCCCCCATGTTGTTCCCCTCTGCAGCATAGTCTAGAGGAATGAACACAGGAGTGGGAGGCTGGAGGTCCCAAGTTCTCAGCCTGGCTCTTCAACTGACTCACTGCGCGGCTTCAGGCAAGTCGCTTCAGCCCTCTGTGCATTTCCCCATCTAGGTTCCCTTGTGCCTCTCAGGGCTGTGAACACTTTAAAATGCTAAATAAATGTTAAGTATTCCTACCCCTCCCTTCCTCTGTCTGGAATGCCCTGACCCCACTCAGCTCCCCTTGTAATATCCAGTTCCCCACTCTGGTCCCCTGTCATTCAGAATACCCAGCCCCTCCTGACCTGCTCTCAGTTGCCTCCACCCCTTGGAATTTCCCATGATTCTCTTTTGCCTGCTCCTGTCTCTTGCAATTCAGAATACACCTACTCCTCTTTCTCTCCCTCCCTCTGGAATAGCCCTTGCCCATCCATCTCCCCTCCTGAGAATGCCATGTGTCCCTGTTCACACTACTTGTCTCTCCTGTCACCCCTCTCTCCTCCCCATCTCTTGAATATCCTGCTACCCTGTCTGTGTCCTTGTTCCCCTTTCCCTTGTGTTCTACATTGCCTTCCTTCTGAGCTGGGCTTTATCCTTGGGCCCCTCCTCCCTCTCGGACTTTGTTGAGGGAGAAGAGAGCTGGAGGAACCAGTTGCTCTATCCTGTCACAAAGTGCACCACACCCAACAAAGCAAACACTTCCCCAAAGAGCAAACTGGCATCTCCAGAACTGACTCACATCGCCTCCAGGAAGTGAGGCTGAAATAGGTGGGTGAATTTACAGCAGCGCTGTCTGCTTATCTCTCTCCTGCCTGGAGGTGCCCCACTCTATCCCACTCTCACAAAGACTCGCTGCCTTGTACACTCAGTATCAGTTTTCATCAACTAGACATGGAAAGTGGGAAGCTCAAAGCACAGTCTAAACTTAGAGAGGAGTGACCCCGTGTGACTGAGGAGAGGCTGGAGTGGAAAGTGCCTCTGTCTCAGTGCCCCAGATAAGAGGGAGTGCAAGAAAGATACTTCCTCAAGCAATCAGGAGCCGCAAAAGATGTCCGCTCAAAAAGCGATGAAGACAAACTGTTCCCATCTGTGGAGAAAGCAAAGATATCTCACTAGGTGGCAGATCAGGAATGGACAGGGGCAGGGGTGGCAGGTTTGTAGAAAATTTGGTGGTGCCCAGAACCCGCCCCCCACCTGCCTAAGGCTCTGGGAGGGAGTTTGGGTGGGGGGAGGAGGTCTGGGGTGCAGGCCCTGGGCTGGGGATTAGGGTGCAGGAGGGGTGCAGGGTTCAGGCTCTGGGAGGGAGTTTGGGTGCAGGCTCTGGGCTGGGGCAGGGGGTGAGTGTGCAGGAGGCGGTGAGGAGTGCAGACTCTGGGCTGGGGTGGGGGTGTAGGAGGGGGTGAGGGGTTCAGGCTCTGGGAGGGAGTTTGGGGGCAGGAGGGGGTGTGTGGGAAGGGGTAGGGGGTGCAGGCTCTGGGAGAGGGTGCAGGGGTGAGGGCTGTGGGGCTGAGGATGAGAGGTTTGGGGTGTGGGAGGGGGCTCAGGGCTAGGACAGAGAATTAGGGTGTGGGGGGATGAGGGGTTTGGGGCGTTGGAGAGGCTCAGGGTTAGGGCGGAAGGGCAGGGTAAGGTCAGCCTGCCCTGCCATTAGTGAATGGGGGGCATTAGGACCCTGCAGCAGCAGTTGATGAGGGGAGCCGAGAGAGCAGGGGTGGGGAGGTGAGCGGGGGCAGCAAGTGGGGGCCGGGGGACACTCGGGGGAGGTGCAGGGGGGGTGGCAGGCGAGGCTGGGGGAGAGACCCGGCCCCAAACATTTGTGGAGCTGGGCCCCCGGGCCCTGAATATTCCTGGAGCCCGGGCACCACGAGTGTATATAACTCGCCGCCCCTCGACAGGGGATCAACCCCCAAATGCAGTGCCTGGCCATATCCTGGACCAAATCCTGCCTATCTGTGACAAATACTGTAGCAGCCTGTTTAGCACTCTGGCAATCATGCTATTACAATAACTTGTCGCACCAGTCAAGTGTCATGGAGCGGAAGGATTTCTTGTGCCTATGCATACGCACCCCTGCACAGATGTACACTGTGCAGTATTCTGTCTTGCACATGCTGTCTGCACTGCATGGACCATTCCAGAAATTCATCCAAGCTGGACAATGTTCCCTTAGCAATAAGAAAATAAAGGAGAAAATGGCAACGTGCCAGCTCCCAGACACAGCTTAATGGACAAAAGTTAGTGTGTCAGTGGAGAGTAATGAACTGGGTTCAGGCAAAGGGAGAGCTTTTGATGGTGTAGAGCCTGGGAGGACCTGGCTCTCTCTGTCCGTCACTGTTAGAAATCATGGAAACAAGTAGCCAGAAGTGAGCATGCTTTTTTAGTCTTCTTCCGCTGAAGCCTTAGGGATGGCCACGACTGGAGATGGGTCAATGCCCTGAGGTGGCACCAAGCATTCTATCTCTCTCAGGGGCTGGGCTGGCTGCTTCTTGCTCACATGCTCAGAGTCTAACTGGTCCCCTAGGTGGGGTCGGGATGGAATTTCCCCCCAGGTCAGATTGGCAGAGACATTTTTGCCTTCCCCTGCACTGTCTGGGTGGGTCACTTGCCAGGTTGTCTGGGTATATCTCATTTGATCATTTCCCTGCCATTGCAGGCACCTCAGGTGATGGTGCACCTCAGTCCCTCCTATTCTCTGCCTGTGGCCCATAGTAGTCTAGTCTTCTGTGGTACTTTGGTCTCATTTCAGGTGTTGGGTTTAGTGGGTGGGAGCTGGGTGGTGTCGGTGGCCTGTGGCATACAGGTCACACTACATTATCTGGTGGTCATGCTTCCTCCTGGCCTTAAACTCTATGACTGTAGGACATGTTTCAGGCCCTCATATACTATGATAGAAAAACCTAGCTAGGCTTCCAAGAAGACATCCAGCACCTAGACTTGCCAGTACAAGGCGCAATAGCCCCTTGCCGCCCCTATCAACCTGAAGACAGGCCGTGTGCCTGTAAATCTAGCACAGGTATCTGGAGAGAACCCAGTGACTCTGCATTAGGATAAAATGTATCAGCTTTGCACACTGGTTGTCCAAAGAATGGGTGTGACTGACTGACTGGACTCGTTCAGTTTGACTTTGCTGTGTGTAAATTGGTGCTGCAGCCCCTGTATGGCTTCACTGGGTCATTTCAGCTGCATAATGTGTTGCCCTCAACACATTATCCAAAAGAGATGAGTGAGGGGCGAAAAAAGTTCACAGTCTAGGCTTGTACTTGTCTCTGCTCCTTCCTTCATGATTTAGAGCCTCACAGACTTTCTTGCTTAAGTTTTCCTCTGTCTCTTGCTAATACTGGCAGTCTTGGGTCATCCCTCCTTTTGCTTGCTGGACAGCTTTGATAATGTGTTTCAGGAAGACCTGGAGAGCAAAGTCAGATGAGGCTGTTATTTGAAGGGCAGCTCCTCCTGCCTCAACTCAGTGTGTGTGGGTGGATTCTGAGTCTTAGGAAGCTGTCCCAGTGCTAATGATGGGAGACCATTACCATCTTTGGTGGGAGCAGCCTTGCTTTCACCTAACGGGGCTAAAAGAACGTGGAGGGCTGAGGGCATGTGTGGCTTTTCCAGTGATAGTCATGGGAATTAGCTGCCATTTTAGGTGAGGGCAAAACATTGTGAGACTGAAGGCAGAAATTCATGATTGCCACTGAGAACACCCCAAATCTCATAAGACTCGTACAAAAATTGCAGGAGTTGGCAATGCTGGAATATGGAGGGAACAGGGGAGGGGCCTGGGCTTTGCCGCACTTCTGACTGGGGCTGAGTGGAATGAAGGGCAGGGGTTTGTGGTTTATGATGCCCCCTCTGCGGAGGGCAGGGGGATAGAAGGGGGCTATGGTTTGTCATGTGTCCTGTGGGCAGGGAAGGAGGCCTGTGCTTTACAGTAAACAGGACAGGGATGTAGGGTGGGTTTGGAGCTCCTCTTCACACTGGGGAGCCTCCTCTACCAAGTCTCTCTCTCTTTTTAAAATGGGGTCTGAGCAGATCAAAGGCTCTTTGTTGTATCCGTTGCAGGATCCGGGACTGTGGCTACCTCGCATCCCATCACGACTGGCACCCCCGAGGGAAGCAGCTACGGAGCTATCGGTACGGAACGCTTGGGAACCTGAGCATCTGGCAGCTCCTGGCATCTGGGCTGCCTGGACAGCTGCTTCTGGGGGAAGGAGCCAGTCTGGTAGAAGGCCTCCACCTCTGCCATGGCCCCAAGATGTCTTATTGTCTGCAGAGGAGTCTCTGTCCCACTGGCTGCCTGCAAATCCAGAGACATAACCCCACTGCTTGTGGGGAAGGGGAGGTGCACAGAGCAATGAGTGGGCTGCGGGGGGTGGTGGTGGGGCAGTCCATGGCTTTAGGCAGCTCCTCTTCCCCAGGGGTTGTTTTCCCTGTATTTTTGGCACCATCAAGGCCACAAGGGGCTGGGCTGTGAGTTCCTTCCTGCTGAGCCTGCCCATGTTGCCCTGGAGGGGAGAGCGCTCACCAAATGCAATGCTGCCCTCTCTGAGAACGCCCAGGCTCTGCAGCTCTGAGATCAAGACACAGGGGCCTGGGTCTCCTGCATGGTGGTGTAGATCAGGTCCAGGGGACCTAGAAGCCTGAGGATTTTGAACCGATGTTGGGGAAGAGAGTGGCTCTGTTTTTCACGCAGCAGTGTGGAATTTTTAATTCCTGCTCCGGGTGCTTAATGTGATTGCTACCCTGGTTCATTCCTGCACTAAGAACACACTCTAGCCCTGAAAATGGTACCCAGATTCCAGCCGGCAGGTGTGTGATATCTGGTGGGAAAGAAAGTCAGAACCAGGTGCTTATCCAGTGCAGGGAATAACATGAGGGTTTGGGAAGTGGAGTAGAGTCAGGGCTTTCTTCTGGGATATATTCTGACCCAGATCTAACTCCAGATCCATCATGAAAGACTCCCTGCTCAAGCAGGTTTTTTTTCTGTCTTTAAGAATATCTGGAAAATTTAGAAGGGCCCCTTAAGACTCTCAAACAAATGAGCGAGCTGACGTCACTCTCCCCTGCCTCTTCAACCACCACAATCTGTATGCTTGATCCACATTGCTGCCCTGAGCCTACATGGGCAAAGAGCTGGTATACAACCTGGGCAAACACAACACAAGATACAGGCAAGTCCAGCTGGTCCCCAAGCTGGTGATGCTGTTCATGGGACCATTCATGTTCCCATCTGCTTCAAGAAACACATGGGGGCCGGGGTCTGACTCTCTCTCTCCTCGTTGGAGGATTTCATTTTCTTCTCTCTTTTGTTTTAAAACTTCTTTTAGAAAAGCTTGACATACAAACTCTATCTTCAGGGCAGTACTCAGAGGCTGCTGCTAACACCAGTCAGAATGCTGCAGCCTTCACTGGCTAGTACATCTCACATTCATGATCACACAGGAGCCCGGCTAGTTAGAGGTAGTAAACATTATGGAAATCTAAGAGAGAGAGAGTGGAGAAAATGCTAGGAAGAGCAGAGGGGTGGACTATGAGTGTGAAGTGCTGAGTGTTCCTGTATCCTAGATCAGAATTTTGTGGGAATTCCCAGATAGGGCAACAACCATCTACCAACCTATTCCTTGGTCTGTGTATGCTGCGTTCCGCCATCAGAAGCTCCTGGTATGGTGAATGCTCCCTTGTTTCTTTGTACAGAGGGATTTACCCTTTACCATGAACCCTTCCTTCCTCATTTCCAGATGAGTCAAGCTCCAGTGGCGGCCGGCAGTTATCCTCCCCGGAGCGTGGGCCCCCACATGGTTCCGACACAGACAGCTCTGTGGAGGAGGAGAGTGATTTTGACACCATGCCCGAAATTGAAAGCGATAAGAATGTCATCCGCACCAAGGTATGCCTGGTGCTGCGTCCTTGTGCTAAGCACTGTGTGGTGGGGTCAGCTCTGTGATTCCAGCTATTATTGCTGGTCACCATCTCTCCTTTTAGCTCTGCTCTTTCGAGGGCAGATTAATGGCCTTCATCTGATTAATGTATTTAATAATCCTCCAATGCCCAGAAAGTTTTCCCAGAGCACTGATAGGAAACCAGTGCTATTAAAGGCTAAAATGAACAGCATTGTTTAGGAAACTGGAGAGATGCTGCTTTGGTGGAGGATGGTGCAACCTAGAAGGTTGGAAAACAAATGAAGGGGCTGAAGCGATGGTGGAAGAAAGCAAGCAGCTGGTGGTGGATACTGAGACCTTAGGAGAGCCATAGCCCTAGAGAATGGGGATGGGGAAGGGGAACACCAGCAGGGGATACAGAAAAGACAAGGAACCAAGTGACTGATATCTTGGATCAAGAACCTATGTACCATCTCTTAGAAGCTGCCTTCTCTTCTTGTCCCCAGTATTTACGGTTGGTCAAATTAATCTCTGGGACAACTCTGTGAGTACATCCATTATTATAGCAGGGACAAATTGACCCATGATCTGTCTCCATACAGAACTTGGTTTGAATGGTGTCTTACTGGAAAGTAATTCTACTAATAACAATTTTTAAAGTTCTTTGTTTTGTCATCTTCATTCCAGAGAGAACTTTTGGACTTTTATTTGTGGCTCTTCTGGGCTTTCTTCCACAGAGAATTGCAAGAGTTACTGTAGGGAAAGGACAAGCTTTACCCATCCACTTGGATCATCAAAATGCATTCAAGCTTTCTAAAGGTTTCCTTCTCCTTCATGAATTCTCCTTTTCTCTCCCCTGTATTGTGTTATATTGCAGATGTTCCTCTATCTGTCAGACTTGTCCAGGAAGGATCGGAGAATTGTCAGCAAAAAGTACAAAATTTATTTCTGGTAAGTAGAGGACAGACAGATGAGCTCCGGTCCCTAAATCTGGGTCCAGTCTTCAGATGTGGGCCCTCAAATTGAGTTCCCGGATCCCTCATTTGGGGGCCCACTTAGAGGCACACACATACTTTTTAGGAACCACTCTAAGCTTCCAGCTATAGTACTGGTCGCTCGGATGTATATATACACATTTGGAGTGTGTGGTGCGCGTGGGCATGTGCACATGTATGTAGGAGTGAATACAAGGGCTTGTGACCATTTGTATGCATGGACTGCTGAACACGTTCATGCTGCGTATGGGACCGTTCATCTTTGCTTCATTGCATCACACCAAATTTCACCTACTAGCATAAGTATTTGCTGGGGGAATAAGTGACTGTGGCCCAGACCCTGCAGCTCCACATGCCTAACCTTCTGCCAGTGGCCATTTATGCCCGCCCCTAAGACCTGAAATGGATATATATTTTAAAGGGCTGTTGGCTGGGGATTAGTTGAACAGCAGTAGAGGAGCTGGCTTGGTGAGAGGACAGTGTGACTCTTGGCTGTGGTGCACACTTTGATGTTGAGAGGGGTGGTATGAAACACTTCTTTCTGTCGGTGAGTTATGCCTTAGCTCCAGGAACAGCTGCAGGGTTGGGGGAAGGGGCTGGTTAAGAGCCCTGGGAGAATATGGACCATGAGGTCAGGCACTATCTCAGTGAGCACTGTGGGTCTTCATCCTGAATGCTTTAAAGGGGTACAGAGCAACCACTTGCCTACATGCCTCTGTGGAAAATAACAGTGTGACAGCTTTGGCTCCCTCCATTGCCTTGCACCCGGGAATCTCTGTTTTTCCTCCTGCTCCTCTGGGAGGTAGGTGTATTGTTATCCCCATTTTACATATGGGGGGTACACAGCAAGCCAGGGGTAGATCTGAGGAAAGAACCCAGGAGTTCTGACTCCCAGTCCACTGCTCTCCCCACCAGATACCACAGGTCCCTAAAAGGGAAAGAGCCAGTGAGTGGCTGGGGGAAACTGGGTGGCAAACCCATAAGTAGAGCCCAGACTCTGTTCTCGTGCACGTGGATGGCTGCGTTGCTGTGGTAACTGCCGCGCTCTCCCCCTCTGCAGGAACATTACCACAATCGCTGTGTTCTATGCACTGCCTGTGATCCAGCTGGTCATCACATACCAAACGGTGAGTGCTCCCTGGCGTTGCCCTGGGCTTGGCCCTCTGCTGTTCTTCCCCTAATGCTCTCTGAGGTTCGGCAATGCAAGTAACCCCAGAATCAAGCACAGTCTGGAGTATGGGCTGAATGCTTCTAACTGCTGTCATTTGCGACCCCCATGGTGCTTCCTGCATCTAGCCAGTTCAAATCCACTACGAGCTCCTGGCAGAACATTCATCTCCTGGCGGGGCACCTGAAATGCCACATTCAGTTGTCAGCATTGCAAATGGTGAACTCAGCCAGTCTTCCAGCCCCACCAACATGAGCCTCTGGTTGGTTGGTTGGTTTTGAGGGGCACGGTGATCCCTGTTATGGGCCAAATCCTGTTTTGTATCAGTCCTTACCTAGGCACTGTATTATCTTAGCTGGCCCTCACCACATTTGAGTGCCTCCCAATGCTATGAAGTGCCCACACAGATCTGTGTCTCTCTCTCCCTGTTCCTCTGTGTTCTCGTGTGCTCATGCGCGCACGCTCTTTCTCTCTCGCGCTCTCTCTCTCATGGGCGGCACGTGAGCCTCCCCTTTGAGGAGTCTAGCCCCACAGTCCCGCCCCTACACCCCATCTGCTGGAGTCCCAAGCCGCCGCCCTGCCCAGCCCGCCCCTCCCTCCTGGTGGCAAGAGGAGCCGCCAGCCAGCCCCAGTACTGCGTCACCTGCTGGCCCCAGCTGCCTGCTGGCCTCCAGCCGGAGCTGAGCTCCCGCTGGCTTGGTGGAGTGTGGGTGGGGCCAGGGCTTGGTTTAGGGGAGACTTAGCCTCCTCTGGCCTATTATACCTGCTGCCCATTCTCATTCTCTCTCTCTCTGTGTTATTGTGGAATTGGTGAGAAAAGTGTGTTTTGCACTGAGGTTCATTGTCACCATCCTGACATCTTCCAGGAGCCAGTTCCACCTTCGTTGGCCAGTCACTGAGAAAGCTCCATCTCTTGTGCATGTGTGAGCCTTGGTCTTGAGGCTGATCCATTTCTTTGTTCCAGTGATTGGGCAAAGCAGTCCTGGTTTGCTCCCCCAAGTATATTTTTGAGACACTGTTGTCTGGATCCAGAACACAGCCGTACCTGTGTCCAAACTTACCTGCCATATGGCCCAGAGCACATAAACCAGGCAAATTAAAAACAATAAAGGAAAGTAAATGCTATAGACTAGAAGCGTGGATTCAGCAGACGGCCCCTGAGGCCCTGTCTGATGCATGGGCTGGCAGCTGAAGCTGGGCTAGTAAGGGATGGAAACCCTTGGGCAGCTCCCTCCTGTGGTCAGAAAGGTGCAGACACGTCTGTGTTACAGCCCTGGCTCTTTAAAATTCATGCTGTGTTTCTTTAAAAGAAGACACACGTCCAGCAGGACAAGAGGGGTTTTCAAGAGCCAGGCCTGTGTGTGTGTGTGTTGTAAGTGCCTTGAATTCTATCTCAAGGCTTCAGTGTGACAGGGACACTCAGTCAATGACATGTGTCTGTTAACTGAGAGTGGATTGTGACAGCAGTTTTCTGGCCACAACACTAGGCTAGGTTGCAGCCAGTGGTGGTTGGATGCTGCTGTGAAATGCTAATTCTATGCTGATCGGGTTCACTTTGCCCTCCTCCTCAGCTTGTGCACACTGCACTTCACCCCAGCTCTAACACCAGTTCCCCTTCCACTCTGCAGGTGGTGAACGTCACTGGTAACCAGGATATCTGCTACTATAACTTCCTCTGTGCTCATCCTCTGGGGGTCCTGAGGTGAGTGAACCCTTTGTATCCATTCACCTGCTGGCTCACTTGGACTTAAGATTCATCCTCTTGGTGGTGCATGCTGGAAGGGCGTTGCCATTCTTTAATACCCCTTCAGAGGGGGTCAGGGAAGGCAAGGTTTTGTACCTGCCAAGCTTATAAAGTCAGTGTGAGGTCACCGTACGTTCAGGGATGGGACTGGAGCCCCTCTGTGCAGTTGCTGGGGTGGCTTTCCACTGAGTTGTCTGAGAGATAGACCCAGGGAAAATGTAGGGTGGGGCACCAAGGCAAACCCACCAAATCGCAGCTAAGTTCATTTTTCAGACCTTTTCACATACACGCATGTGAGCAGCGACTGTACAAAGGAGTCCAGGTCAAACCTTTCATCCAGAGAAATGATCCATTTCAAATAGCAGTGCAGAAGTGCTCTGAGGGTTAGGAGTCCAGCACTGAGCCAGGCTGAATCTACTGTACCTGGGTGTTGCTGCATATTCAGTATGTAAAATCAACCCATTTGTAGAGCTCTGCCGAATCCTTTGACTGCTGTGGGGCGGGAGCCTTTGCCCTGCAGAACCAAACCTTTACCCTTAGCTTAGTTTAATTTGGATGATGTTCTGTGGCCTGCGTCGTGCAGGGGAGCAGACCAGGGGTTCACAAATGGGCGTTTCTGGCATTAATATCAATGGATTTACTGCCAGGGTGGATCACCTTGGGTGTGGGAAGATGTCCTCTGGGATGTTTAAAAATATGTATTCTCGCCCCACAAATCCCTTAACTCTCTCTCGGGGGGACTCCTCTTCCCCGCAGCGCTTTCAACAATGTCCTGAGCAACGTGGGCCACGTGCTGCTGGGCTTCCTCTTCCTGCTGATCGTGTTTCGCAGAGACATTCTCCACCGCCATTCGCTGGAAGCCAAAGACATCTACACGCTGGTACGGAATGTGCCCCTGCTCAGCCTCTGCAGCAAGCGGAGAGAGCCCTGTGACTGGAATCCTCGCTGGGTCTGCACGGACGGAGGACAGTGAGCCCCAGGGAAGGAAAGGGGTAGAGTCGTTGGGCAGGAATCTGTTCTAGTTAGCGCCCTGGGGGCAGTGAGAGGAGGGGTGCTTGAGAGATAGTCCCCGGACAAAGACCTAGCTTTGGATTTGTAATGTGGCCATCACCACATGGCGTCCAGGTGTGAAACACGTCACTCCATGGAGCATTAATGCAGCATGAATGAGAGCCTGCTCTCGGCTCTGCCAAACGGACTGAGGAGTTCTGAGCAATCAGCTTTGGATAGAGAACCTCTCCTGTTTATCACAGGGTATTTTTAAATTTTTTTAGAAGTCCAGAACATCCCCCGAGAAGAGCACAAAGCCACAGGGTGAGACTCGAACCTCTCCACTCCTTTGTAAGGAGGTGGAGACAAGTCCATTTTATTCCACAGGAACTTGGCTGGCTCTGCTTGAGCTGCACTGAACAGGAAGCTTATTTTAACCATAGATCTAGGAACCTTTAGTCTTCCAGCCAGTGCTTAATTTGTGCCCAGGCTGAGCCCCAGGAACTCTAGGCTTGGCACAGAATAATAGAATATTAGGGTTGGAAGAAACCTCAGGAAGTCATCTAGTCCAACCCCGTGCTCAAAGCAGGACCAACCCCAACTAAATCATCGCAGCCAGGGCTTTGTCAAGCCGGGCCTTAAAAACCTCTAAGGATGGAGAAAGAAAAGGAGTACTTGTGGCACCTTAGAGACTAACCAATTTATTTGAGCATAAGCTTTCGTGAGCTTCAGCTCACTGCATGCATCCGATGAAGTGAGCTGTAGCTCACGAAAGCTTATGCTCAAATAAATTGGTTAGTCTCTAAGGTGCCACAAGTACTCCTTTTCTTTTTGCGAATACAGACTAACACGGCTGTTACTCTGAAACCTGTAAGGATGGAGAGTCCACCATCTCCCTAGGTAACCCATTCCAGTGCTTCATCACCCTCCTAGTGAAATAGTGTTTCCTAATATCAACCTAGACCTCCCCCACTGCAACTTGAGACCATTGCTCCTTGTTCTGTTATCTACCACCACTGAGAACAGCCGAGCTCCATCCTCTTTGGAACCCCCCTTCAGGTAGTTGAAGGCTGCTATCAAATCCCTCCTCCCTCTTCTCTTCTGCAGACTAAATATCCCCACTTCCCTCAGTCTTTCCTCGTAAGTCATGTGCCCAGCCCCCTAATCATTTTTGTTGCCCTCCGCTGGTCTCTCTCCAATTTGTCCACATCCCTTCTGTAGTGGGGGGACCAAAATTGGATGCAATACTCCAGGTGTGGCCTCACCAGTGCCAAATAGAGGGGAATAATCACTTCCCTCGATCTCCTGGCAATGCTCCTACTAATACAGCCCAATATGCTGTTGGCCTTCTTGGCAACAAGGGCACACTGCTGACTCATATCCAGCTTCTCATCCACTGTAATCCCCAGGTCCTTTTCTGCAGAACTTCTGCTTAGCCAGTCAGTCCCCAGCCTGTAGCGGTGCATGGGATTCTTCCTTCCTAAGTGCAGGACTCTACACTTTTCCTTGTTGAACCTCATCAGATTTTTTTTGGCCAATTTGTCTAGGTCACTCTGGACACTATCCCTACCCTCCAGCGTATCTACCTCTCTCCCAAGCTTAGTGTCATCTGCGAACTTGCTGAGGGTGCAAATCATCCCGTCATCCAGATCATTAATGAATATGTTGAACAAAAACGGCCCCAGGACCGATCCCTGGGGCACTCTGCTTGATACCAGCTGTCAACTAGACATTGAGCTGTTGATCACTACCCGTTGAGCCCGACAAAATAGCCAGCTTTCTATCCACCTTATAGTCCATTCATCCAGC
Organism: Eretmochelys imbricata; assembly: GCF_965152235.1. Taxonomy (NCBI): domain Eukaryota; kingdom Metazoa; phylum Chordata; order Testudines; family Cheloniidae; genus Eretmochelys; species Eretmochelys imbricata. The sequence continues at coordinate 208,096,134 of NC_135572.1, forward strand.
CCATGCTTCTTTAACTTGCTGGCAAGAATACTGTGGGAGACCGTATCAAAAGCTTTGCTAAAGTCAAGATATATCACATCCACCGCTTTCCCCTCATCCACAGAGCCAGTTATCTCCTCATAGAAGGCAGTCAGGTCGGTCATGCGTGACTTGCCCTTGGTGAATCCATGTTGACTGTTCCTGATCACTTTCCTCTCCTCCAAGGGCTTCAAAATGGATTCCTTGGGGACCTGCTCCATGATTTTGCGGTTCACAGCCCCGGCACCTCTGAGCTTGCTGCTTCAGTTATGAATGTAAAAAAAAAAAAAAAATTAGTTTGAGGCCCAGCACCTCTTTCCTTACAAATTAAGCACTGGTCTCAGCTCTGGTCTGATCAGATCTCACAACAAAGAGGGGTTGTGTCTGTCCAGTATGTGCATGGGTGACATTACAGGCTGCAAGTCCTGGCGGCAATGGCAGTGCTGCTTCAGTAGGTGGCGCTGTTCCCCCAATTCAGTTCTAAACAAGTACCCCGGTATGGTAGGGATCCGTGTTCCTGGACTTTCAATGGAGACCTAAACCGGGTCCTGGCAAAGATCTCTTCTCAGAAGGGCTGGGGGGCTCAATTCCCCGCTGCTGTGCACCGGTGTTCTCATTTACATCTGTGGAAAACGGGTGTAAAATGCTACTTTTCTGATGTGATAGTGCCTTACATCCGTGGTGTGCTCCCTTTGCCCGGGTGTAAATCACCGCACAAGGGGCAGGGGAGTGGGGAATCTGGGCTGGGGTTTTTCAGTGTCAGTATACTGACAGATTCCCCCCGTGGTCAGCTGCATTCTGCCCCGTCAACCCTCCCTACAGTTCCATCTAGCTGGTTCTTAGACTGCTAAGTAGCATGGCAGTGTGCTGTTGTGTGCCATAGACACCCCAAAGGTGGCTACCCTTCATTGGAATGTGAGTGTGTGTAAACTGTAGTTTGAGCTCCATAGGAGTGTAAGCTCTCACTAGTGAGGATATGACACTGTGTCCCTTGTGTTCTCTTCCCTCCTCCTCTTCCAGGAATTTGGAATCCCCAAACACTTCGGTCTTTTCTATGCCATGGGCATTGCTTTGATGATGGAAGGGGTTCTCAGTGCTTGTTACCATGTCTGCCCCAACTACTCTAATTTCCAGTTTGGTAAGTGGAGAACTCCAGCCAACAGAGAAACTTATGGGGAAGGAGGGCTCAGATTTCACCCGTTCAGGTTTGAAGCAGATCAGCCAAGTGGAACTTCGGCATCCCCCGGGATGCTAGGCCTGCAGACCTCTTCGGAGCTTGCCCACATGTTGGGTGTGCAGGGACCAGTTAGTGAACGTTGTGTTTTTTGTACTCCAGTTGATGATACACTGTCCAGGTGACTGTGTTAGCACTCTGCTGGCAAGAACCATGATTCCCCTCAATTCTGGCACTCAGCGTTCAAAGGTAGCGTAGACAAGGCCTAAATTGTTTGCCTCTGAGGCCCTGACAGCTCCTGATTCCCCCCTGAGAAGATTCAATGGCCCATGTATCTAACATGTGAACCTCAGCCCCATCAGGCTGGAAACTGTCTCCCTGTAGGTCAGTTCACCTGTTCCCAGCAATAATCCCATGTGGCCCTGTGTTGCGCTGGCATATGCCAAGCACTTAAGTCTCATTCTGCATTGCTTCACAGCACCCAGGGAGCTCACAGTGCAAATTGGAGAATGGCCGGAGCAAATTGGCATATGTCTAGGGAGCTATACCTACCAGCCAAGGGTCTGGCCTGTGGGCTCAGCCCTGATTTACAGACACACTCTGAAAAGCCATCCCAGTCCCCTGGGCAGTGAGTAGGGAAAAAGCCTGTCTTCATTCTCTCTGTTCTCTTCCTTTCACAGACACCTCCTTCATGTACATGATTGCAGGACTCTGCATGCTCAAGCTGTACCAGACCCGCCACCCTGACATCAACGCCAGTGCTTACTCTGCTTACGCCTCCTTTGCCGTGGTCATTTGCCTGGCTGTCCTTGGAGTGGTATGGCTCTCTCCTACCCACCCTGCTCTCCAGGAAGGAAAAGCACTGACCCAGTGGAGAAAAAGTACAGGGGGCGGGGAGCATAGGGTAGCATTTGCTCCCAGCCTGCAAAGTCTGATGGCCCCTGGGTGAGCGTGACCAATACCGCAGGGCCTTGGCTCTCATTTTATCTTTGAGAAGTCATGGAAGACGGGAGAGATTCCAGACAATTGGCACTATATTTTCCCTTTGCCAATCTATAAAAAGGGAAATAAGGACAACCTGGGGAATTACGGAGCAGTCAGCTTAACTTCTATACCCGGAAAGACAACAGAGTAAATAATTAAGCAATCAGTTTGCAAACACCTAGAAGATAATGAGGTGATAAGTAACAGTCGGGCATGGATTTGTCAAGAACAAACCGTGTCAGACCAACCGGATTGCTTTCTTTGACAGGGTAACAAGCCTTGTGGATAGGGGGGAAGCAGTAGACCTGGTATAGCTTCACTTTAGTGAGGCTTTTGATACTGCCTCGCATGACCTTCTCATAAACAAACTAGGGAAATGCAACCTAGATGGAGCTACTATAAGGTGGGTGCAGCTCCCTTTTATTCAGGTTGGGCTTGTGGGTGCTCAGCACCTCTGGAGAACCAGCTCACATTTATTTAGGTACCTAAATACGGATTTAGGAATCTGACCTGAGGTTGAACGTTTTGGCCCTACCCTTTTGCAGAGTCTGTGTTTGGCAAGTGTTTCTGATAGCTGGGGGAGGCTTTGGGGGCTGAACGATGGGCGGCAGAGCCTGAGAACCCACCATTTTTTCTGTTTTGCTCCCAGGTGTTCGGAAAGAATGATGTGTGGTTTTGGGTCATCTTCTCAGTCATCCACGTCGTGGCCTCGCTGGCTCTCAGCACCCAGATCTACTACATGGGCCGCTTCAAAATAGGTAAGCCTGGTGGCTGAGGAGAAATGGGCTTTTTGCCCCTGGTGCTCACGTGCCTCTCGCTCCCCACCCTGAATTGGGGCACAAGAATTAGTAACCCCGGCAGCCTATGCCACCTCTGCAAAGTCAGTCTTCCTGCTAGCGCCTGTGCGCCAGGCCCGGGGGTATGCCACTCTTCTAACGCTGTCTTCCTGTTCTGACACCTCTGCTGCCTGGCACTGGGAGAGCCCAGCACAGTGACCCACTTTGTGGCACTCCAGCTACAGGGCTCCTAAGCATGCTGTCACAGGGACTCTCTGCCCAGAGTGTTTCTCTCTGTTATGTGGCGCCCAAAGGTGGTGCTGTACCTGGGTGCACTACAGTATTCCTGTAGCGGTCAAACCACCCAGCACTCAGAGAGGCATCTGTGAGGCATCTGCTCTCCTACCTAGATGTGCAGGCCCCACACAGCTGTTGCGCTCCACTCACAAACCTCTTTCTCCTTTTTCTTCTGCTGCCCTTGGTCTCAGATGTCCCTGACACAGGTAACCAGCAGCTCCCTTTCTTCCCTGTTTGGATTGAGTGAGCAGCAGTGGAGCAAATGGACGGGGAACATATGTTCCTTTAGCCTGCTGTGTGGGTTCTTTAGGAGTGAAATCAGTGGCAGAGTGTGGGCCACAGGAAGTGCACACGGCAGCAGAACCACATCTGTTCCACTGCAGAAAGGGGCCTGCGGTCAGAGCAGGCATGCAGGAGGGCTCCAATCTTGGTGCTCTGGACTCCACCAGTTCCACACGTGTCTCTGAAGGGGATGGGCCTATGAGAATGTGGAACTGTCTGCCACAAACCCTCCAGTCGGGGCAGTGCAGTAGTTTCAGGGGCTGGAGGAGGAGCTGTCCTCCAGCCTGAGGGGAGGATTCCAGCCCCTTCAACACCCTGCAGCCGTTTTCTCTGTGGGTGGGACCAGATGAATATCTCCCTAGGTGAAAATTCCTTAGAGAAGGGAAGTGTGGAGACTGCTTGGCCTTTCCCCATGCCTCAGCACATGCTCCTGCCTCCCTCTGAGGATCAGCCACAGAATATGCCAGGTACATGTTAGGGGGACTCTCGGACAATGCCAATGGGTGATAGGTGGGTGTTGAAACTCTGCATGGCCAAATGCCATTCAGCTGACAGCTGTCTGTATTCCAGTGTCCCCTTGTCACATTGACACCCCCTGCACTGTGAATCACGAGCTGCTGCACTAATGATTTGCTTCCCAAAGGGAAGGCAAAGCAATCCGGCTTGGTGGGTGTGGGCTCCCCACTTGCATGCCCTCCTCAGTTAGTGTCACCCTGCTCCCTGGGCAGCGATACTGCCTCACTGCCCTGTCAGGGCTACTCGGCTGGATACATTGGCTTTCCTGTCCTCTTATCTCCAGCAGACTTTGGGATTTTCCGCCGGGTGGCGATGGTGCTGTACACGGACTGTATCCAGCAGTGCAGCCGGCCAATGTACATGGTAGGTGGTTTCCCAAGCCCCAGCCCATCCTTGGCAGTTACTCAGTTGCCGGCTAGGGAGTGGTTAAAGCTGTGCAGAGCGTGTGTAGGCAGCACATGTGGCTCTTCAAATGAGTGGACAAAGAAATCTTTTTTTTTGAAAACCCTCTCCAACAAAATAAAGCTTCTGTCCTTGGTCTGGAATTCCACGCTCTTTGTCTTAGGTCGCAGGATGCTTTTGTGGGGAGTTTGAAGTGAATTGGTCAAGGAAGGGGGATATTTTTAAAAACATCAATGATTCGGAAGCTGTTAGCATAGGGAGGTCAGCACTGCATTCCCAACAGTTGCTGTCCTACAGCCTTACCCTGGTTGTTGCTTTAGCTGCAGACCTACAGCTGCTGTTGTTCCTGCTTTGCCCTGGGGCTGACGGGGTTTTGCAGACAAAACCAAGATGTGGTTGTTACCCAAGTCCCTTAAACTCACTTCTTGTCAGAGGCTGTTCAGCACTGACTCCAGCCTGGCGCCTCGTGTGCCTTATGGGCTGAGCCGTTCCTGGCTGTCCTGGGTGACTGAATTTTCAAGCAGCTAGGCTCCACACACCCCGTCTGTTTCTTTTTTAAAAGAGGCTTCTTTTACTTCTCCTGGGACATGACAGACTGAATTTCCCAAGCAGTGTACGACCACGGGGATCTTAAGAAAACACTGTTAATTAGGAAGAAAAATTCAGACCTACAACACCAGAACAAGTTGAATGTGATGACAGCAGGTCTAGGCTCAAAGGGGCATCTTCCACTTAAAAAGCCTGCAAAGTTTTTCACCCGTTATAATTGCTATAGTTAGTTACAAGAACTACCTGAGCTCACTGGAACTGAAAAGGTTGGGGAGAAGGGGGAATTCTCTTATGTGTTTGACAGCGCTTTGTGCTTAATCGTTTTCCCTGTTTCCCTTGTGTAGTCAGTTCCTTTCTGTGTGTGAGATTATTATTATTATTATTTATTATTAAGAAATAGGAAAAATACTATTTGTAAAATCACAAAAACTGACCAGGGGATTCAGGGGCTGGTGCATTACCGGAAACATCTTGGAACTCCTTTTTTGGAACAGATTAGATTTCCACTCCGCAATATCCCTTTAAAATCTATAAAATTGGAGCGATTTGTTTTCCTAGCACAAATGTTCACCAAAAAAAAAAAGGATCTGACACTCACGCATTCATGCATTTGTGAGAGGCAAATTTTAAATCTGTGAGAGTCTCTTGAACTGCCGTAACAAACTTCTCTGCCTGCACTCCTCGCCACGTTTTGTATAGCACTGGTGAAGACTGAACATTCATCAGCTGTGATTATTGTGCCTTCTCCCCAGGACAGAATGGTGCTGCTTATTGTTGGAAACCTGGTCAACTGGTCCTTGTAAGTAGTAGTGGGGTGTGCGCATGTTTCAGCATTGATTGTTGTAGGTGGCTGGAATGGGGGTAGAAATGTAGTGGTCTTTGTGTGGGAGTCTTTCAGATCCTTCTGCTGGATTTCAGCAACCCTAAAGTGGAGGTGAGTTCCAGGCTTTACAGAGCTGAAACCAGGGTCATGATCCTGTTAGAGCTGAGAAGCTAAAATGGGTCAGGCCTGCTCAATATGTACGTGGGAGACCTCCAGCAAAACGGAGCTGTTGCAGACTGCAGTGTTGGTGGTTTTGTAGGTGGCACTTGTCCGTCCCCTCTGGTAGGGCCCGCTGTTCATGGGGTAGCCTACCCAAGCGAGCTTGAATCCAGCGAGTGTGGCTAAGAACAGCAGTAGAGACGGTGCAGCACAGGGTTCAGCGTAGGTAATACAAGGCCCAGGGTACGTACTCGGCTCGCTAGACCTCACTGTGCAGTTGTCACTGCTGTTGTCACCCATGCTAACTGGATTCAAGCTTGCTAGCCCCTGAACTGCTTGTGCTGTGTAGATGCACCCTGAGTCAGGACTTGTCCAGTGCCCTGCCATGCTGTTAGACCACGTTGCTAGAGGGGCCAGTTCTTGGATGAGATGTAAAATCAAAATCCTGGCCTCTTGTTAAAGTTTCCTTGGTCCCTTTTCCCAAGAAAATTCCTTGTTAAAACCTAGTTTGGGTAATTGTATTGTGCCTCCTTAAATCCACCACCAGCAGAATTCTTCATTTTCTATCCTGTCTTAATTTCCTCCAACAGCCAGGATCACCAAAACGCATTTTGTTCCAGCCACTCCCCTGCACCAGGGGTAGGGCAGGAACAGCTGGTGTAGCTTTGCCATAGCTGTGGATTTCACTATATGGAGGGTGCTGCTGCTTTAAGGCAGCTTTCCAGGAATGTTGTGCCCCTGGAGTGGTTCAGAAGAGATGAACACATGGCTAAAAATCTGGCCTTTTATTGCTGAAATGAAGCCACCTCTGGCTGCTTAACAGTCCACAACCACAGCACAACCACCCAGGAAAGGGAGCGAAGAATCCCAAATTCAACTGAAAAACAAGGGAGGAATATAGGCTGTCAGAATGTAAACTTCTCAGCTGGAATGCAGCTCCTAGCTTATGCTCCTAGTCAACGTCCAGTGTAATTTTAACAGATAGTCTGTGTGCTCTGTTGTTTGTGTGGATTGGATCTTCCAAACAGCAGCATGCCACAGGGAGATGTGACTGCAAAAGACAAGAAGTTGGCAGGGGCTCTGGGTCAGGTGTAGGCCCTGAAACTACTTGAACGCCTTCATTTAAAACTGACTAGAGATTTCAAGCTCACTCTGAAGTGGATCCAACTGTCAGATATCCCCTGCTGCCCAGTAGGGCCTGGGAGAAAGGAGGTCCTGCAAGCCAATAAGAGGGGCAGCAGGGGGCGCTCTAGTTATTTCCTCTCAGCCTCTCACCCGCCCACTCACAGGTTCTGAATACTGAGCAGAAAAGACAAAATAGTGTCAAATAAGATCAGAAACCACAGAAGTGAGGGCAGGAGTGTGATATATGAGTTGGCTGCGTGGGGGTGGGGAGAGGGCGGGCTAGGACTCCTGGGTTCTGTTCTTAGCTCTTCCACTGGCTCCCTGTGGCGAATCACTTTCCCCCACCCCGCCTTAGTTTCTCATTTGTAAAATAGGACATAGAGTATTTACCTGCCACCTCAGAGGGCTGTGAGGCCAAACTGGTGTCCGTCAAGTGTCCTGTGATAGCAGGAGCAGTGTGTGATTGACACATTCTGGAGTCTCCCTCCCTAGTATGGGTGAAGAAGTTGGTTAATGTGTCTGTCTCTATCTCTCCCTTCTCTCAGTGCTGTCTTTGGACTGGTGTATCGGCCAAGGGACTTTGCCTCCTACATGCTGGGGATCTTTATCTGTAACCTACTGCTGTATCTGGCCTTTTACATCATCATGAAGGTAAAGGAGGCAGCTTGCCCTTATCAGCCCTTATTTCCTCTGCCTTCCCGTTGGGGGAACAAAGGCCTTTCGTGCAGCAGTTCCTTGTGTCTCCAGCACTCCTGCAGTGCAGTGTGAAGGGGGGCTGGCTGCCCAATGTCTGCACCCCTCGCTGTCCTCTGCAGTGTCCACTCCCGCTGGGGACTTGCTAATTCTGCAGCATGGGGGGCCTTGGTGTTAGGGGCTTGGGGGAAGCCCATCGGCGACACATGATCAGCTATTTTACAGAAACCATGTGGGGCAGCCATACATCAGTCCACTTTACACTATGAGGGCACCAGTGCATTCTGGGACTCCAGAGCACCTATCCCGTAGGTAGCACTGTTGCTGGGAGCAGGGGTTTCTGGGTACTTTCCACACAGGGTGCCCTGCACTTAGGGATGTATTCGGAGGATAGGTTGAGCTGTTATAGCTGCAACACTTGTGATTGCCCTGCCGAGGAGCCGTCGCAGACAGCCCATCTTGGGTGTCTCAAACCGAGCTTGTAAAACTCCTGGGCTGGCATCGGCAAGAGGATGCAGGGCTTTGTGTAGCATTGCAAGCCTGCCAGACGCTGCTTGTTATGTCTCTTTGCAGAGTGCAGATCGGGCCTTAGATTCTCCTAAAAGGGGCAATAAATGAAGCCAGAGCTTTCAGAAAGTTGAAGAGGCAGATGATTTTCTGATCCAAAATTGAGAATAATGGATGCCCTGCGCTACTGACTACACCCTCCTGTTTTCAGGGGTGTGCCGGGACTGTGCCCTTTGCTGTGATTGTGGGTACAGCTGGATGGTTCTTGGAAAGGACATTGTATGTTGCCTCCCTGGGCTGATTTTTGAGGCCTTGTTCCTTTTGATCGTTGCAGCTCCGCAGCTCTGAGAAGCTCCTGCCCATCCCACTGTTCTGCATTGTGGCCACGGCTGCGGTTTGGGCTGCAGCCCTTTACTTCTTCTTCCAAAACCTCAGCAGCTGGGAGGTAAAGGTCACACATTTATCTGTCTTGAGCCCCATCTCTCTCTCTCCCTCTCTTCCGCCATCATTTCTGCTCCCTTTTCCTTCCCCAGTCCATACTTCTGAATATCCCTTTTTATTCTGCAAAAAAATGTTTTAGAAAAAGGCATCTGGATCGTTAATAACCGTATGTGGCAAAGAAAGGGCAAACTCCTTCAATGTATTGGAAGGATGGGGACTATTACAGACATGAGCCAAAAATAACTGCACTAGCACAGGAATAGCCAAGGGCATCACGTACCACACTGTTGATCCCGTGTGTTCCTTATTACATTAACGTGAATTGAGAGGGTGGTGTGAAAGTGATCCAGAAAGAGTACTGGCTGTTGGTGGAGAAAGAAAATATAGCTATACCTTGGTAGGTCTGTAACATGAGCTCTTGTAGAAGCTCACAGATCTAGAATTACTCCAGGTGGCTGTTTATTTGGAGGGTAATTTCTTTTCTCCTGTTTCTGTTTGTATAATGTGGGAGGATTTTTGTCTTTCCAGTGTCTTTCTAGATTCTCCTATGCACTGAATGCTTACCATGCAGAATTCATTATCCCTGAACACCAGTGTTCATACAGAATATTTATTTAAGATTTTGGTCTGGAGGAAGCACAGAGCAGCTGATAAAGAAGTTAGCTTGTATGCAGTGGTGGTGTAGCCGTGTTAGTCCCAGGATATTAGTGAGACCAGATGCGCGAGATAACTTCTTGTATTGGACCAACTTCCACTGGTGAGGGAGACAAGCTTTTCAGCTTACACAGAGCTCTTCTTCAGGTCTGGGAAAGGTACTCAGTGTGTCACAGCTAAATGCAAGATTGAGCAGATAGAAAGTGCACAAATGTCTTCTGCTAAACTAAGGGACCATTCAAGGTGAAGTGGCCCGTTAACAACCCTGTAGACATAGGACAAAAGGAGGGATTAGTGGGTTACAGATTGTTGCAATGACCCATCAGTCGAGTGTCATTATTAAGACTATGGCTGTGTCTACACTCAGGACCTTACAGCAGCACCGCTGTACCACTGCAGCTGCCCCGCTGTAAGGTCTCCTGGGTAGCCGCTCTATGCCAATGGGAGAGAGCTCTCCTCCAGCCAGCATAATTTAACCACCCCCAATGAGCGGCGGTAGCTGTGTTGGTGGGTGAGTGTTTCCCACAGACATAGCGCTGTCCACACCAGTGCTTTTGTCAGTGTAACTTATGTTGGTCAGGGGAGTGTTTTTTTTCACACCTGACTGACCGAAGTTTTGCTGACAAAAGTGGTAGGGGAGACAAAGCCCATGATTTTTAGTGTATAGCAGAGGTATGAATTTAAGCTCCCAGGCTCGTCTTTTGTGTTGTGCAGGTTTCCTTGAGGATGAGGACTGAGAGGTCAGATATGGAGTGATCACTCTGTGAAAAGTGTTCACCCACAGGTGACGGTGTTTTTGTCTTTTACTAAAATGTTTTCAAAAGACGTGCCTGGGAGCTTAAATTCATTCCTCTGCTAGACAGCAAAAATCAGGGACTGAACAGAGACTCTGGATTTACAGCTTATTACAACAATCTGTAACCCACTAACCCCCCTTTTTTGTCCTCCAAGTGCAGAGGTGCTAGCAGACCAGGTTGTCTGGAATGGTCTCTTACAATATGTGCTAACTACTTTTGCTAAACAATCTGTTCCACCTTGCATTTAGCTCTGACTCTGAGAGTTTCTTCCCCAGTCATAGAGTTGTCAACCCTCCAGGATTGTCTGGGAGTATCCAGGAATTAAAGATGAATGTTTCGTTATAGATTATGTCTTGTGATGAAACCTCCAGGAATAGTCCAAAATTGGCAACCCTATTTCCAGACCTGAAGAAGACCTGTGTGTGACTCAAGAGCTTCTCTCTCACCAACAGAAGTTGGTCCAGTAAGATATTATCTTACCCAGCTTGTTTCTCCAAAGTTTGTTAGGTTCAGTTTGCCATGAGGGGCTAGAGATGGATACTTTCTTTAGTAGGTCAAGTAGCTTTAGAAAAAAGGATAGTAGAGAGCTGCACTATGGAGCAGGATGCCTTTTTTGGGTTGGTAACCACAGAAGGCAGAAATTTCTCTGAATGCTTGTAAGTCATTGTATATATCTCTTACCTGCATAATGTTAAAAATCTCATAGACCCGGATCCCTGTGCCGCTGTAGTGCTCCCAGTATTGAGACCGTGATGGTGTTGCCTGCACATGGAAGATCTCATTGAAATAGAAAGTTTGAACTGCTGTTTTCAGTGGTGACAGGGTCAAGGGATAAAGATTGATAGGTGGGGAATCATAGTCACTGTTAGACTTTTTGTGCAACCTATAAGCTAAAGGTGTCTGGAATCCAGGAGTTGAGTCTATAGAGATTTGTTGCGAGAATGAGCAAATGTCGATAGATGGGGGCGTGTTTTCAGATCAGGTTCTGCCCCCAAGTAGGTCATCGTTTTGGTTAATTCCAAGGGCATGTCTGGTGTTAGAAGGCTCGGGCAGTCTGAGGTAGGCAGAGGTTTGAATTTGTTTGCAGTTTTGTTTATAGCAGCCACAGGAGGGCAGAGAGTGGGGATGGATTTTATTCATGAGTATCACTGAGATGAAACTATCAAGTTCTAGTTTTGTTGTTTTTGTTTGTATTCCACTAGCACCTAGTGGCCCCAGCTGAGATCAGGGCTCCACTGAGCTAGGCACTGTACACAAACAGTTTAAGAAACCATCCTTGCTTTAAAGTGCTCACAATACAGTAAAAGCTGTTTTATCCAGCATGTTGGGGGAATGGGGAGTGCCGGTAAGTGGGAAAATGCTGGTTAACTAAGAGGGAAGGAGCTTGGGTGTGGGAGGGGGCTCAGGGCAGGGGATTGGGGCACGGGAGGTGGCTCGGGGTGCTGGATCCAGGGGACTATCACCTCAGGCGACTCCCCGCAAGTTGCAACCCGTCCTGGCTGCGGCTCTGCACGCTGCCCCTGCCCCAAGCGCTGGCTCTGCAGCTCCCATTGGCCAGGAGCCACAGCAGGGGCAGAGCCTGCTGGTGGAGGCAGCGTGCAGAGCTGCCTGCTGCACCTCCACTTAGGAGCAGCCGGGACAGGTCACCGCTTGCCGGGGAGCTGCCTGAGGTGAGTGGCCCCTGGATCCGGTGTCCTGTGCCCCAAGCCTCATTCCACACCCAAACTCCCTCCCAGAGCCTGTGCTCCGCACCCCCTCAGCCGCCTGCCAGCCCCATGCCAACCAGACTATAAACCGGACTTTCAATGAAGATCAGAAATGCCGGTTTATAGAGCTTTCCGGTTGGTGAAGTGCCGGATAAAACAGCTTGTACTGTATAAAGAAGGGAGACTGAGTGGGAGGGGAAACAGAGGCTGAAGGTCACGGGGCAGGTCAGTGGCACAGCTGGGTGTCTGAAAGCTGAAGTGGAGAAATTGAGACTAGATCTTGGGTGCACATTTTTAACAGTGAGGGTCACTACTATTGGAACAAGTTACCTGGGGTTCGGTGGCTTCTCTATCTCTGGAAGATAAGTTGTAACTTGACCAGAATTACTGGGGAAGTTCTATGGCCTGTTTTATACCAGGGGTCAGACTAGATGGTCACCATGGTGCCTTCTGCCCTTGGAAGCTATGAATCTGGGAGAAGAACCCATGTCTCCAGACTCCAAGTCCAGTGTTCTAGCCCCTCTCTGTCTCCTCATGCTACCACTTCACTCTCTCCCCTTCATGTTCTCTGCCCACTCGCTCTTACTAAACAGATGCTTCTCCCCGGTGCAGCTCTTTGGTCTGACATCCCACATGGTACCGAAGGGTTAAGCCGGGGGAGTTTTGTGAAATGTTCGGATGGGCAATGCCAGTAACGTGCCATCAAAGTGTCTGTCCCCACTCTGTGTGAGAGAGAAGATATGGGAGCCTGCTCCTCCTCAGCCCTCTGCTCTCTCTCCCTAGGAGACCCCGGCGGAATCCCGAGAGAAGAATCGCCCATGCATCCTGCTGGGCTTCTTTGATGACCATGACGTCTGGCACTTCCTCTCAGCAGCTGCCTTGTTCTTCTCCTTCTTGGTGAGCTTCTCTCTCACTCCATCTCCTGCTCATTCTCCTTCCACCTCTCTCTCCTGCTGTTGTTCTTCATCCCTCACTCTATTCCCCCACGACTCCCCATCTTTCTTCTGTTTCACCCTAGCTGGGGCACATATGTAGCCTTGGCCGTGCTGGCAGCCCCCTGGCACCTGGTGGTGTGCTACGTCCTGACCCCTATTCATACAGCCTGCTTCTGGGGAGCATCAACCCCATCCTTGACTTGTCTTTCCACCTGCTCTGCTCCTGAGACTGCCCCTGCAAGGGGATGCTCCAACTCTGAGTTCAACAGCTGTGTCTCCTGCTGTGATTGGGTTGGCTCATTTTCCACCACTCCACCCCCTTCCATTCTTTTAATTACTTCCTGGCCTGGAGTCCCCTTGAGGATTGTGGCTGATGCAGCCATAATGGGGCGGGGGGACATTGCCCTTGTTCCTCTCTTCTCTCCCCCCACCCCATCTGAGACTCCCTCTTTCTCAGCTGTCACACTAGTGCCCTGCTGGGGACCCCACTGGACCCCCAGTGAAACCCCTAGTATGGAGCTTTAGCCACTCCTGGGATTCCCTAACTAAAAGTGGCAGGTAAGTTGTATTAGCCAACTGGACTAAGCTTGCTGCCCTTTCTGACCTTGCTGTGTAATGCCAAGGGGGTGCCCCTGGGGGTGGGAGAACAAACTGTCCTTGGGCTGGGGGAGGGAGAGAGGCAGTGGAGAGGTGAGGTTGAGCCCTTGTCCCCCTGCTGCCTCTCCCCTGCCCCTCCTGAAGCGCATAGTCAGGAGGTGCAGCCAGTTTTGTTTCCTACCCAGCTGTGTGGTGCCTAGTGCTGCCCTGGTGGCATTTGCTTTCCTACGACTTTAGTGCTGGTGAAAGGTGTTGGGCTCTGTCCTGAGCAAAGAAGCCCTCTAGTCAGCAGCCACAGAGCAAGTGCAGGCTGGGGAGAAGCACAACAAGCTCCCACCACGCCGCATTGCTCTGGGGATCATCTCTCTCAAGGGGAGAGGAGAGTTCAGTCTCCACAGCCCATTTTGGCCCCAGCCTCTTTGCTGAGGCACCTGACGAGGGGCCAGCCAGTGCCCATTCAGATGGGTTTTTTGTGAGGGGGGCACCTGTGTCACGGCTAGGAAGTGGACTGAGCTCCCCCATCTCATGCCAAGCAGCTGGCAGTTAAAGCTATGTCGCGCGCAAGAGCTGTGTGCTGATCTCTCCCTCTCGTTTTAGGTTCTGTTAACGCTGGATGATGACTTGGATTCTGTGCGCAGAGACAAGATCCCTGTGTTCTGAGTGACAGGAGGTGGGGTGGGGATGGTGTTCTTCATTCTGCTCAGTGGAAGGAGCAGAACCGGCAGCCAGCATTGTCTGGGGAGAATGAACCTGTTGTTGTACAAACAGCACCGACACCCCAGCCAGGTGGAGAGGGAGGAGCAGATAGATCCCACACCAGCAAATAGGAGGTTGCTGTAATAAACAAGGCAAAACCTGAAAGGCAGACAGAGCCCTGCCTGTTCCTCCTCCCTGCCACTCATTGGATCAGGTGTAGCCAGCCAGCATCCTGGAGTCCAGTGCAAGGCAGGTGAGCAGTGCTTTGGCTGGTTCCTCTCCCAGTGGCTGCTGGAAGAGGGAGCTGTGGCCATGTTCATTAAAGGTAGTGTGTTCCTCCAGGGGTGACTTAAGCTGTGTTCACCTTCTCCTGCAACCTCTGCCAACCTGAGAAAAGCCACCCAGCAGTCCTGAGCTGCCCCAGGGAGCAGTCTCTTTCTCTCGCTCACTGCCTGGCACTAACCCCAGCAGTGCAATGGGGACATGAGACACAGCGAGCTCCTCAGATGGTGAAGAGCATCTGACACTAGCTCTTGACTCCTTTACCTGCCTTTGTGTTGTGTTGCACTTTCTCTCCCATGAGTATGGTCGTCCGAGGCGATGCGGGTCCCTGTCATGTTTTGTAACTGTTCCCTGCATTCCACGGGCCATTACTGTCAGCACTCTCCACATCTGACCACATCCACGGGCCCCTGCAACCAGCACTGGGAAGGTGTTAGCTCTCACCTTGTGCCAGCCTGAGGAGCGCCTGCTGAGGCTACAGGTAGCAAACAAAGACCAGGCTCAAATCTGTAGCCCCAGCCTTAAACTTGAGCTACTTCATCCTGCAGCTGGAAGAACCTCAGGCCGATGAAAAGCAATGGGCTGAATGAATTGTTCCACCTGAAAAAGCAACAGTCCTGGGAGATGGTGCTCGACAGTGGTGGGCTCCTACTACCCACGTCCTGGCAGCCCCAGATGCCAATATGTTTGCTCCTCCTTGGCCTCCCTCCCTGTGCTTTTCTGTGGAGGAAAAGTTCGTGGTTGGGTCTTGTCTGGAGATCAGTTCAATGGTAGCTCCCCTCTTGCATCTGAAATGACATCCCGTGACCCTAACACAGCAACTCTTCATTAGAGCCCTCCCTTTGCTGTCCACTCCCTGAGTGGGTGTTTAGAAAAGGGAGCTGTGGAATTACAGCGTAGTGCAGTCATGCATCAGGGCACTGTCCTGTGCATACTAGTGGCGATTTTGCTATTGACTTCAGTAGCTTCAGCTGGGTCAGGCCCATAGCGAAGAAGCTACTTATGAACCTTGGTCTTTCAGGGCTTCTGAATTTACAACCAATCCTTTGCTGTGGACTGAAAGCTAGCAAAGAAGGCTCCCACCGCAGGAGCGAAATGTCCGTATAATAAAATTCTGAACCAAACGCTGTTTCCCCTCAGCCCTGCTGCAGCCACAAAACAGATTTTGGATTTTTGTTAATGGCTTCTGCATTTTCACTGTTGCCAGAATTGCTACATCATTAAAAACAAGAACAAGGTGTGAAATGTTGCTAATTTTGAATTTAAAAATAGTATCGATTACCTGAGGCCTCCTGTAACTTTTTTAAAAAGTTGCTATTGGAATATTGTTGAATTGTCAAAAAGCAGTGTGTGTGTGGGTGTTTGATTCTATGGTAACTATTACACAGAGGCCCTGGGCCACTAGCATTTACTTTGGGGAAAAAGTCTACGGTGAAGCTGTGCTCTGAAAAGTGTCTCGCTCCTGGAAGATGTCCTATTGATTGCTTGAAATTTGTTAAGACTACAAATAAATGAATTCCCAGGCCTCTGACTTCAAGCTGGGTTCTTCTTGTCTTCTGCATTAGAACCGATAAAAGTTGTGCAGACCCAATTCTGCCCTTACCCATACCTGTACAACCACACTGCTGGCAGTGGGCGTATTGAAGAGTAGAAACTTGGGTTGAAGGTTTCTCAAGTCAGGTACCCAAAATCAGTGACCCCTTTTGAAAAGGTTGGCCTAATGTTTTGGAGAAACTGTGGGAAAGGAAACTGCAACCCCTCAACTGTTCGCCAGTCAGTTTATTTCACTGCTGGCACTGTTGGACTGTGAATAATCCGCATCTGTTACAAAATCTCCCAGCAGCTCTCACCATATGTTCTTTGTTTAGAATAAATGACTCAGTCCAGAATCTGCTGTGCAAAGCTGCAAAGAGACTAATACGAATGAGCGAGAAACAGGTTCAGGAAGGTACCTAAGAGGGATTTAAATTTTTTTTTTTTTTTTTTACAGTAAGATCCCATATTAAGGGTGAGCTTTTACATGTACAAAGTTCATGCAAACAGCATTAGATGTAGCCCTGCCTGTGTCTCTATAGTGCTACCTTAAGCAGTATCTGAACACCCCTCTACTTTGATGTAATAAGGAACTCACCACCAGAAGTTGGTCCAATAAAAGCTATTACCTCACCCTCCTTGTCCCTCTAATATCCTGGGTGCAACATGGCTACAACTACACAGCGGCCAACACCTCTGTGAGTGCTGGGAGGCATGACAGAGCTGGATGCATGGGGACACTTGGTAGCCCTGCTGTCAACTTCTCATAGTCCAGCTCCACCCTCAACTTCAAAACAACTGCTAGGATGAGGAAGATTAGGACTGTTGTCCTTTTCCTCGCTCCCATCACCCTGCTTCCCCCATTCCAGCTATTGTAGGGCTGTCATCTCACCCTTGCAGTCACAGCCTGTGCTTAGAGAATGGGTAGCCTTGCTCTTGTGTGTATAAATATATATTTATATTCTGTGGCTCTGGCACAAGCATATGGGGCCAATTGCATTCCCTGCTGGGCACCCTGTTACCAGACAGCTAGTGCCAACTTGGAGAAGGGGGACAGTGGGTTTCAGAGCAACAGCTGGAGGGACTGACACAGACCGAAACATTAAAAGCACTACCCATTTAGTTTGGCTAAATGACAAATAAAGGGGCACATGAGCCTACTGTGCAAATGTGAAGGGTATAACCACAATGGAGGAAGAGGAATTACACAGCAGAGTGTGGGAGAGAGCTAGCTCGAAGGAAGGGCATGAATATGAGGAAAAGCCACTCACCCACCGGAGGTAGCAGGGGGATGGACTAGTCTCCTAAGGGAAGGGACAGACATGGCAATATTTGTGGTTTTTAAATCAAGCTGAGCACTAATATTGTAAATGTCCAATAAAGAACCATCGTATACTGGCACCCATGGACAACTGAGGGGCTAGCTTCACAAAGGGATTTAGGTGCCTAGTTGCTAAGGTACAACATTTATCTACTCAAAACATCTGCTCAGCTAATGCCTAAATCTGGAGATGCCTAATGGCCCTAGGCACATACACTGCTGGGGATGGCCCCATGGCACCTAAATGGCTGCTGGTGCACTTGTGCAAAGATGCCCAAGTCCTGATGAGGCTAAACTGCTCAGCTACTCACTCAGTGGGCTTCACACACTAGCCCTGCCCCACCTAATCTCCTGGGCCAACACTAGTACATGTGTTCAGAGCATGCCCACCCCACACAAAGGCCACCATTGGGCTGGAGAATATTATGCTGTAGTCCAGTGGGGTGTAGGACATGCTCCTTAGAGCCCCACATTCCAGGACCCTTCTCTGCATCCATGACTAACTCTTGCATACATTGTGGAACAGTTTCAACAGCAGTGCTTGAAAGCCCCACCCCAGAAGCCACTGGTTAGGACACACGCAGGGAAGGTTCAATTCCCTGCTCCAAATTAGACAGACTATTGGACCCCAGGTTTTCCACCTCCTGGGTGAGTGCTCCACTGCCTGGGGCAAAGGGTGGCACGGCCCCACCATCCCCTTGGCGCTTTTTTTTTTTTTTTTTTGGGGTGCAAGAAAGGGCTGACATGGTTTAGGCACCTAACTCACTTCTTCCTACCAGCTCCCATTCAGCTTGCTGGCTTTTGTAGCTCCCGTTCTTGGGCAACTATAGCAGTCCCTGCATTGCATTGTTGGGCAAAGCTGGGCACCTAACTTAGAGATGTGAAGTCCACTAGACAGCAGGACACCTAGCCTAAATCTCTTAGCCTAAATCTCCCTTGTCACGCCCATCCTAGGTAATCTACCCAATAGATGTTTCCCTTTTGTCATCCTCCCCTCTTTTAAACTATCCGCAGTCCTTTATTTTCTCTCCGTTGAATTTACACATAGACTTAAAGTACAAACAGAAAGCAGTTGAGAGAAGCTACTACCTAGTGGGTGTAGGGGGTACTTTAATTCCCCTACTTCTTGCGGGGCCTCTGTTCTTCTGAGTTTATAATTTGTTTGGAGTTTGTGCATTAAACATTAAGATGTAACCAGGCATTGCATGGTAGAACCTCAGTCAAGGAGTGCTAGGGCAGACTGATGTGAGCCACCTGAGAAGTGCAATAAAGCTCTATAGGATACAGGCTGGACTTTGCAACGAAACTTACATTATCCATATGTAGAAAAAGCAATCAGATCATCCAGCAGAACTCAGAGAAAAGACTATGTACACCAACCAATGGAACAGAGGGAGCAGTTACCAGCAGGAGAGAAGAGTTTATGTAACTAGAAAGGGATGTAATAATCAAAGAAAACTTAATTATCAAGGCTGAATATTAAGGAAAACTTCCTGAGAGTGAGATATACGAAGGAGAGGAAGGGAACAATCTCCTAGGGTAAGAGAGAAGCCCCATTGCTTGGGACACTTAAAACTAAATTAATCAAAGCACAAGCATACACACCCTAGGAAACAATCCCACCCTGACCCTAAGGGTGGGAAATAAACAAGGATATCCATTGATCTTTTCCATCTCTGATTTGTACGATTCAATGAGGATTTTGTGGGCAGGATTCTACAATCAGAATGGAAAGCTCTGTTTGCTGCCAACATTCCAATCCAGCTCAGATAAATTTAGGAACCAAACGTCTATCAAATATATTTTATCTCCAATCAACTGAGGTCCTTTGTGTGAAAGGTGCTTGTAGCAGGCAGATTTTCTCCACAACTTCAGCAGCTGTGTTTGCAGCAGTAGCAAGCAAAAGCTGCTCCATCTCATTGCACACTATTGTTGGAGGGCCTTGAAACCTCAGTCACAAAGGTATGGCTACTGCTACTGCCAGGAAACCGAACAGAAGTGGAAGAGCAGATGAGAAATGTAGTGCCTCATTTTGGTGCTTTCTCACTGAAGAACAGTTGAGAAAATCCATGGGTTTGCTACAAGTGAGTCTATGCGTCTGAAGAAGCAGGGTTTTTACCCACGAAAGCTTATGCCCAAATAAATCTTAGTATTTAAGGTGCCACCGGACTCCTCGTTGTTTTTACAAGTGAGAGTGTCTCTAAAAATCTCCTCTGGAATTTCCTGAGCTTCAAATGTTTAATTTTTTTAAAATATTGTTTAAGAAAAATTAATTTACAACTTTGGTTTTTCTAGAAGCTTGATACACTCTAAACATCATCCAAAAAGAACACAGTACACAAACAGTCATTTTAATTTTTTTAATAAAATACTTTAATGTTCATATCTATACAAATAATTATTACAACCATTAAACAAAGTGTTACATTTAACAATAAAAATCTCAGAACTTTGAACAAGATCATGGTTTGGGATATTTACACCTGAAAGCAACACATTTGTAAAAAGATGCCAAAATAAACAGAACAAGATCTTATTTACAATTGCAAGATGTTCCTGATCATGTTTATTATACATTTCTGCTCTGGATTTCCTTTTTCCCTTACAAAACAGTAGTGGGAGTTTCCACTGGGACTATAACCAGGTAATGTACAGCTTGTAGCCGATTGTACACAGCAGAAAATTCTGGACCGAGTATAAATAAAATTATTACGTTATGGAAATCAAGAGCATCTTTGATTACTTTCCTATGGTGAAATCCATATTGGCATTCCTTCTCACTGTGTGTGGGGAAATGGGTACTGTACATTACCATTTTAGTCATCCCCATGTTTGTGGGCTATGCAAGAGAATGGCATGACAAAGTTGGAGTCTGTATTGAGACTGAGAAAATGGGACAATGTAGTGAGGGATGGGGAAATACCTAAACTTCTCTTATGCAGAATAGTTGTGTGTACACACGAACATTTAGCCACTAAAGAAGGCCACCCATTTACAGATACAGTGCATTGCAAATGATAACTGTTCTATTATATTTACTCTATCAATGGAAAATGTGGTTATCTGCAAATAAACAAGTAATATGTTGCTTTACAAGTTGCACACTTAAAGTAACTGTCATCACCATGAAGAGAAGAAGGTTCTGTGACACCATGGCCTTGTCTGCCACAGGAAATTTTTGCTAAAATTTCCAGCCACTGCTACATCAGGCTCAGCTGTCATGGGTGTTAGGAACTGCAGGAGTGCAAGTGCAGATAGGGTGTTGGCAGCTGCTGGCCACCTGTGTGATGTAGACCTGCTCTGAGCCGCATTAGACAACATGGTGCTTAAAACACTAGCACTCCTGCCCAAGTTACCACCGACAATGCTGGACTCGTGGTAGAAAGAGTGGGAAGTATTACCAGAAATACTGAGTGTAGACAGCTAATTAATTAAGGGGCCTTTAAACCATTTGACATCAAAACAAACACTGGAACAATTTGGCATAAATTGATCTTACTTCTACACCCTTTCCTCCCAACCGTCTCCAGTCAAAGGAAGATCGATTTAGGACAAGCCAGTTCTCCAAAAGGGGGAACGGGGGATAGAGAAAGGAGAATCACAGCTCTCAGTAAGTGTTTGGCTAAATAAGATTAAAGGACAACAGTAGGTCAGAAATAACAATTTGAGTTATTTTCTCTGGGTAGTCACTGGGTCTCTGGGATGCTGCCAGGCCGCTGGCTTTCTGAAATAGCATTACAGTCACTTGTCATGGTGGCAGCAGAGCACAGTTTTAAAGTGCAGTAGGAAATCTGTGCAAAATTCAGGCGGTACTGCTCACAGAGAATACCAGAGCATTTTGCAGAGATGTGTACTTGCATCTACACCGCAGTTTAGTGATCAGAGCAGAGGAATAGGAGTAGAAAGATTTGTGTTCTAATCTGTTACTGACAGTGTGTGGTCTTGGGCAAATCACTTCACTTCTTTGTCTATGAGGTTTTTCTAACTACTAAAAATGCAGATAAATACTTGCTCATTTTTGTAAGACACTTTGAGACCAACTCTTGATGAAAACTGTTAAAGAAGTATTATTATATTGTCTGCTTCAAACTGAACCTGGTCCTTCCCTGATTCTTCAAGATTCTTCACAGGATGCATGTTAAAAGGAGACAAACGTTGCACTAAAATGGATGGGACCCACTCCCTATGTCCTTTAGCTATTGTTTGTTGAACTGACCTATGGGAAGCTGAAACTTATACACAGTGCTTGCCAGATGTGGCAATACCATCACAGCGTGAAAAGAAGAAATACTGTGAAGGTTGATAGGCTCAGAATTCTTTATTATTATTCTTTGCTTTGTAAAATCCAGGTAATACTGCTTGTATCTTTTCCCTTCAATAATAAAAAAGTAACCAAAATATAGTTAGCACCCTTTGACAACAAAATAGTGCTCACTCATGAGGAAGAAAAAATTCCAGTTTCAGGGGTTATTATAAACTGTATGTTGGAAGGAAAGGAATTTTTAAATTGATTCTAAAAATACTTTGTCTTTTTAATTGTCAGTTGATACTTAGGAGAAACAGCTGCCAAATGGCTGTTGGTGCCATAGATATTTGATGAGGGGAACATTTGCCTGTAGAAATTCCTATTTATATTTTAACTGAACATACTGAACTCATGTTGCTATTTAAAAAAAGGTGCTCTCAGTTTGCATAATGCCTCTGAATTCCTGGTCTTTAATGTACACTGAAGATATGTAATAATTATAAAAATAGAGTTATCTGGTCAGTAGAAGTTACAGAAGCCCCTTTTCCAAATGAACTTGTCCAGAAAATAATATGTTGAAGACATGCCTTACATCAAACTCTTCCCATTAATCTGAAACCTAAACATAACCAATTCAGTGTCCGAGAAAACAGAGATACTTGTTCCCACTGAAAGTACTTCAGATGTTAAGTCTTTCCTCTTGCCAATCCAAAAATGAACAGAAACACCTGCTCCCAGCTTGCACTGGAAAGAGTTTGCAGAAACACCACACTTACCAGCAGGGCTAGTCCTTTCTCACGGTCACTTACACAGTCACAGTTTGGCCACATATATATATATCTCCATCCAAGTGTCCTGGTCCTGTTATTTTAATCAAACTAATCTTCATTTGCAATAAAAACTGTTAAAAGCTATTTAATTAAATTTAAATCCCCTCTACTGATGAATGATGTTTAGTTCACCAGCATCAACAAAGTAGGAGAGAGAGAGGTGATTGCTTTCTCTTCTGCTTTTTTACACATTATCAGCTTTAACCAAAACCACCTGACAACTGTGAATCCTGTAACAAACCATTAGCCCTGGGAGTGAGTAACGAATAATAGAAAAAGGTGCCTTAGGGAAGCCTGTGCTCTTAGGCTACTGGAGAGGATACATATATATTACCTTAGGGCAATATATAGAGAAAGCTTAGGGCTTGTCTACACAGGGAAGCTATTGCAAAATAAGCTAGGTTGTGAATTTGGAGCACAACAGCTACTCCACAATAGCTCTCTGTGAGGATGCTCTCATTCTGCACTGAATGCCTTTTAAGCTAAACTGCTCAAAGGCACTCTTCAGTGCAGAATAAGAGAATATACACAGGGAGCTAGTGCAGAATAAGTATAACTACTCCAGGCTATGTCCCCAAGTATACAATCTCCTAGGGGAGTAAGATGAGAAATGTTTTAATTCATACAATGCCATTTTAGCACAATAAAACAAAGGTAACTTTTTAGTTTGTACCCGTGTTCTAGCCATTATTTAGCACACAGTCACCTGTCAAGACCTAGCACTTGCTTGCCTGCCCCAAAGGATCAGAACTAAGTTACGACCAGCCAATTCCAGTTGACAGATTTACATGTTAGGGACAAACTTTCCTCTCGTTTACGCGAGCGTGAAGCCTGAGTAACTCGGTGAAGTTACGTTGCTGTAAATTTGGATTAAATAAGAGCAGAATGTGGCTCTCTGCAATTTGGCTTTTGACTGCTGTTCCCTTGGATAATTTAAAAACAAAAACAGAAGAGGACCATGGAGAGGAAAAAGTAGATAGATTGATTTAGTTCTAGATTACCACCTTAAAGTAGGTGAGGTGGGCAGTAAATCCTTAATTCAGGCACCCATAAGGAATGTATGTTTTGTAACAATCTATCTGGTCACTGGGAGGTTGCTGTTAGGAAAGCAAGTGCAGGGCCATTTCTCCAGGTAGAAAATGATGAGCCCTTTAAGAGGGAAATCCGGAAAAAGCTGTTTCAGGGGAACAGGCAATCTTTCAGGCAAACAAGTCGTCATCATCATGCACCCCTTCAGACTGATTAAGCTGCCAAACATTGACCCCTTTTTCAGAAAAAGGATGGAGTGCAACAGAATGGCCAAGAGATATTCAACATGGCTCTTTCAGAAGGAGAGGGTCCATTATCAAGCTTTCTAGTTTGTTTTTATGCTTCTTTTCTTTTCTCAGCAGTCAGCCAATTCTGATCTCACACAAACCATCAATATACCAACTTTAATGTGATAAATGTCAGCAGGATAAGTTAAAATATCATTTAACTGCCCTTAATATTAGCTATATACATATATGGCTTACACTGGAATTTGGTTAGAGTTCAAAAGAAAGTGTTGTGAACAAGATGGGGAAAAGACAGATGGAATTTCCCCCTTCTGCACTCAGTAAGTAGTTTCTACAAAAGTCACTAGATAGTGGCACTATGATTACATATCAAGTATCAAGAGGGGTAGCCATGTTAGTCTGTATCCACAAAAACAATGAGGAGTCCGGTGGCACCTTAAAGACTAACAGATTTATTTGGGCATAAGCTTTCATGGGTAAAAAACCCACCTCTTCAGATGCATGGAGTGTAAATTACAGATGCAGGCACAAATATACAGACACATGAAGAGAAGGGAATCTCTTCGTGTGTCAGTATATTTATGCCTGCATCTGTAATTTTCACTCCATGCATCTGAAGAAATGGGTTAGTCTTTAAGGTGCCACCAGACTCCTCGTTGTTTTTGTGATTACATAGGAACTACCGTGCTCTGTAACTGTACTGCAGGATTACGTTCTCTAAAGAGTATAGGTTACCTGATAATTACTTTTGAGCCATGTGCCGCAGCAATGTGTGGTTCCTGCAAAGTTACAGGGTCTTTATGTCACTAAAGACACCTGTATTCATACTTAGACTATCGTTGTCATATGAAATGGGGCCACTCTTTTCTACATTCTTTGTAGGTGGACAGGGGGGAGTGCGGGGAGTTTAGGTTATTTGTAAAATTACTATGCTATTAGTTTACATCCATTCAGAATAACATACACAACAAGCGAAAAGATTGCCCTGCATCCCCTGAAAAAAACACAGGACCTAATTTAACCCTGGTATAACTTCAGTGAAGTCAACAGAGTTATATGAATGATGAATTTGCCTTACTAATTTCACACATTCACTTCAACTTTCAGAGGCCTCATGAAGCAATTGAGACTTTGTAGTGTGGAAACTGCAACGTGAAGCTGTTCTATATGAATGCCTGGAATGAGGAGTGGGAATAAAGCAACACCTAGGAACTTAAAAAAAATAATTAATCTCATTTTATGAACGTGACCCAATCCTCCACTGCTTTGTCTCTTGTGTAGCCACTTACATTTGTGAGTGCAAAATACTACCACATCGGCATGGCTGTGTTTTACACTCACTTTTCACAGGTATAAATGCTGACATAAGCGGTCTCAGTTCTCCTGGCTTCATGAGGCAGGCCAATGACACTGTTCAACATTATGGAACTTGTACCAAGGCATAAGGCAGGGCATGGGACATTACAGTATTTGAAAACTCCAGACAAACAGTGATTAGCTGAACCCCATAAAGCCCTTAGGATGTCCGGTTAGCCACAAAGCTGAAACTGGTGGCAATTCCTACCCCTATCATTCTGCATAAAATAGTTGCCTCAGGCTGTGGCACTGACCTCTCATAGGTTTTACCTTTCAGTGTAACCTGAAAATGGAGCAAAAACATGTTTACTTTGTAATAAATAAACTTTTGCAATTTTTATTTCATTCGTTGTTTCTGACAAACACTGAAACTTGAAGCACCAAATACGTTCAGTGCCCTCAAGATACTTCCCATTTGAATTAGAATGGGATTCCCAGTTTGAGACAGAACCATTTCTCTTTACTTTGGAGGCTGAAGCACAGCCATTCATACCAGGCCATATATAGCGTTACCAATGAAATCACCCTCAGGACAGATTATAGACACAGGGCCTGATTCTCATATACACTAAGGTCTCCTTGCATTTGTGCCCTCTTTAAGACTCCTTTACTCTGCCAGAGCAGCGCAAAGAGGACTACTATATATGAGAATCAGATCCTCAGTCTACCAACAAAACTGGCTTCATCCATATGGGGCCACAGCTGGGGGTGAACAAGGAGACTCCTTTTTTTAAGCAGATCCACAAATGAGAATGGGCTAGGCTGTGATAGTTCATAGCCACGACGAGGTGTGGCCTGGCATCCCCCATCCCTCAAGCATTTGGCAGCATACACAGGAGATCATGCTGCAGCTTTCAGGAGCAGGCCTATAGAGCACTATACAGCTCAGTACACCTAGTGCTGCTTGAAGCATTTTGCCTGCACCTGGTCTGCACAGGAAGGATGCCTCAGAGAAACTCTGGCTGTCACCCCTCATTGTGGCGCCAGCTTGATCCTAGAGTTTAGGGAAACAGGGATAGGAGGGCTGGTGGAAGCAAAAATAGGAAATGTCTGGAGTGATGGTTTTGGATGAATACAAAAAAAGACTTCTGCCTTCCTTCAAGATAATTATGTTGCAGTAGTCACTAAATAAATACCACTTACCTAGGTCTGTCCTCATTTTCACTTAATGAAATGGGACCAAACAGTGTACAATTCTCTTGCAAATATTAAAAAAAATCAAAAGAAGATCAGTCAACATCTGTCCCTCTCGCCCTTCCCCCACAAAGCAGAAAGAACTTCCCAATATGCTGTGTGTTTAGGCATTGACACATTCATCTCTCTGCCCCACCCACAATCACACTGGGTTAGCTAAAAGGTGCTATTTAAGTGCAAAGTATTAATATTAAATTGGGCCTTGATCCTGCCATTGACAGTGAATGCGCAGATTGCTGTGTCCACAGGGAGCCCTATTACCTATAGTGGGGTTCCATGTAGGTATAGCAGTTTGCTCATTTGCTGCGAATTACAGGAAGGGTCCTTAATCCAAAGATTTGAAAAAAGCGGACATAGATTCAAAGACATGGATTACAAGAAAAAAAAACAAAAGACTCATAAAGAAAGTGCTAAACAAGGTATAGGTAAGATACCTTGATGTAACTTGCAGCATACAAACAACTGACAGATGACAAAAAACATGACGGCTGTGTCTATGTTGATTACACTAAAAGGGGTAATAAATTATATTAAAAACTCTATACACAGTTCAGCAGGAACTGATGCCATTCCAAATACAAATCTGAATAAAATTCTTCTCCACAGAAAGTGACAGCAAATCAAGTTTTAAGGGAAACTGAATGTTTTAAAATAACATAAATGTTTTACTGCTGCTCAGAAGCTGACCCTGGAAACATACACACAAATTTTTACCTGATTAACTCTGCCTTAATTAGTATGTATGTCACAGGCTTTAACAGACAAAAAGCCAAAGTCTCTATCAACTAAAACTGGCTTGATACCAATTTGACTTAAAGACCAGGTATGTGCGAGGCTCTTTAAGATACTTTACAAAAAAACCCAAATTCTAAACAGTTCACTTTATCTTCTGGACAAGTTAATTAACAAAGAATTAAAATAAAAACTCAAGCACTTATTTCCTCCAGTCTCATCTCCCACAAGGCTAATCTTTTACTTGGTACTTTAGATCCAAGAGCTGAAAGAATCAGTTATTCTGGAACGATCAGATTTTTGAATGCTGTAAAATCAACATTCAATATTTGTATAGCTCTAGATGTTGCATTCTTACTGTTAATGATAAGAATTGCTATAGGCACTGGTGCTTTAAAGTCAGTAAGTGGGTGGATATACAGTATGTATATAAATACAGAAGTACCCACATATATACATACTTTTAGACAAACAGTGATGCTATGAATGGTCTCTTCAAGGATGCCTTTTTTTTTTTTTAATATAAACATAACCCTTCAGACTAAACCGTCAATCTATCAATTTTCATACAGCTGAACTACAATCATGACCTAGAATATGGCTTATGTTGTGGGCAGGTCGGTTTGAGGACTGCTTGGAAGAATCTGAAGCTGACGTGTTTGCTATTGAAAGCAAAGGTGACATTGCCGAACCATCTGGAGGAAGAGCTGTGGCTATTTCTGGAAACAAAGATGTCAAGTTAAAATTGGATAAGTGTGACGTATTGGTCATGTGCATTGGCGGCATATCTGGGAGAAGAGGAAAACTTGGCTGAGCAAAACCAACTGGTCTGGGAGGAGATAAAATGGATCCAAATCGATTGTTTAAACCTCCGCTACTGGGCTTTTCTGTGCTTGGATTAGGAAACATTTGATTGGGAAAGTAAGGGATAGAAATGTCATTGGAAAGAGTAGGATGAGCAGGAGAATAAGGCGGATAGAAAGATGGCAGTGTATTTTGAGGATCTACTGGGATTAGGGCTGGTGTTCGAGTGGCACTGGGCTGAGTAACTGGTGGAATGAAAGAAGTATTGGCATTTATTGGTGGATTCATACTTCCCTCTGGAATAAATGGGAATCCAAAATTTTGAGACAAAGCATGCTGGTCAGGGGCTGCATTATCATTAGACACTTGAGGGCCATCAGACATAAAACGGACAATGCTGCCTCTTTTTTCTATCGTAGATTGCTGGCGCCCAAGGATCATACTGCCACCAGTAGACAGGGGAAGATGGGGCAGACTAGGGTCAAATACATTTCCATGTCTTTGATTTCCAGATCGATTCCTTTCAGGCTGGCGGATTTTAGAACCACTATTATCCTGCAGAGGATGCCTTGATCGCTGAGTAACTGAAGAATTTGGCTGACGAACAGATGGTTGCCCTTGCTCAGCATTCCCATGAGAGATAGCAGGGTGTGGGAGAGCTGGCCGGACAACTCCATGCATGTTGCTAGAAACAGGTGTATTCATGTGGCTCTTGGTTCCATGACTGTCAGTCATTCTCATGGGATTGGACTTCTGTACAGAAATATTTGGGCTTGTGTTTCGACCTTGAATATCTCCTGAGGAAGAAGAACTTGAAAAAGGAATATTTAAAGAACTATTCCTAGTATTAATTGTACCCATAGACATGTCACAACTTTCTCTATTCTGACCTTCACCATCTCTTCGAATGTGGACGCTCTCTCGTGCTGGGGGACAATTATATTCAATTGTGGAGGATGCACTGCACTGCGTATTCCTCTGATGTTCTGAAATTGATCTTTGGCTTCCACTAACCTGATCTCCAAGATGAGGGGCAAGTAAACTCTGCATAAAACTTTGGTGGCATGTATTTTCATTGTCCCTTGGCGGAAGAGCATTTCCTGTTGGAATACCCCGAACCGGTTGATAGGGCAATCTCTTTTGTCTCTCTATGGGTGGCCCAGCATTTTGACTAATTCGAAAAGCTTGTGATTGCATGCCCCTGAGGGATGATACAGAGTTACCAATTTCACTATTTCTTGAGGCCTGTACATCAAAATTGCCTGTTGGCTGTTGGCTGGCCCCATTTGGTTTGAATGTCTGACAATCAGAAAGCCGTTGAACTTCTGGGCCAACCGCATGGTCTACAGATATACGACTCTGCATGTTATGAATTACCAAACCTTTATTCCTAGAAACATCTAGGTAACTTCTCATTTCAAGCTGGTCTGGAACCCGAGAGCCCTGAAGGGATATCCCTATTCTCTGTTCTGAATTAGAAGGCGTCTTCCCAATAAGTGCCTCTGCAGAGTAACTAGAAACTCTGTTTCTTTCTTGTCTATGTGGGGCACAGGTCATATCTGATGGCCTGGTTACAATACTTGGCTGGGACACCATTTGTTGCTCCAAGCCCCTGGCGGTCAGAAGTCTCTGCATCTGATTATGTCCAGATACATGTTCGGATGAAACCCCTGAGCCTTGCTGTCTGTTGCCAACATCCTGTTGCTGATGATGCATAATATCTTGATTTAGATGGTTCTGAGGATGGTTATGATGGTTTCTGCTTGTTGAAGGGTTTTCACAGTTCTTTTCAGGCTGGGAAGCTCCAAAGTGCTGCTGCATCTGCTGCTGTATTTGCTGGTGGTGGGGATGAGGCTGCCCACTTTTTTGCCGAGTTTGATCATTTCCATGATGCTTCTGCTGTAAAGAAAGTTGACTCGCTTGGGTTCCCTGGACAAGGCTTCGTTTCTTTTGCATTTGCACCTCTTGCTGTATTGCTCTTTGTTGGTGGACACTGTGGGATTGAGAATGGACTGAGCTCTCTGCATGAGGAACATGGTGCTGTAGCTGATATAAGTGATGCCTCTCTCTTAACTGTCCAGCCTGCTGTTGTTTTAAGTATGGGTGGTTACTATGAAGATGAGATACGCCTTGAGCAGGTACATGCTGTATAGGTTGCAGATGCTGACCTCCTGTCTGACCTTGCTGCTCTGAAATGGATGGCTGAGAACTGCACTGAACTTCAGTTTGCCTCAAAGCAGAGGTCACAAAGTTGTTGTTGGATGGGAATAATCTGTTAAGACCATCTGTGTGCCCTTGATTGCTCACTGACACAACCGGATTGGATGAATTAGGAGGGATCTGACTAACCAACATTTGAGTTTGGTCAGCAATACTGTCTGGTGTTCGGTTCGTCAATGCCACGCCTTCAAGCCTGACAGGTGTTGTCTGACACTGCTTCTGCCTCTTTGCTGTAGAAAGCAGAAGGTCCTCTTGGACAGCACGTTTAGCAGAGTCTTTGCGACTTTCATGGTTTTGCTGCTTTAAGTGGGGTTCCTGCATCTGTGGAGCCTGCATGGCGTTTGCCCTAATAGCACTCAGTTGATCTTGAACATATTCAGTCATCATAGCTGATCCTGGAGACTGATTGACATAGGAACTAGATGATATGGACCGAATCTCTGTGGCAGGAACAGTGGCTTGCTCTGAAGGCTGGGATAAACCTGAGCAACTTACAAGGGGGTGGATGATGCGACTTTGATGTATGAGATTATTTACACTTAAACTGGTTACATTTGGTGATTGGGAAGTTGATATCTGTACAGTATTTGATGTTTCCACTCCTACAGAACAGCTGGGTTTTTCCACTGGTCTATCAACATTTGTTTGCACTGGATCCTGAGCTTGGAATTTGTTTGGTGCTGCTTCCAACTGTCCTACATTAGCTTTACCTGTTTGTGGTTTAAAAGGCTGCTGCTCCCTTTCCAAAGGTGCAACTTCAGAAGATTTAGAGGCAGCATCCCTTAAATTAACTTGTATCCCCCCTCCACTTTTTTCAAGGTTCTCTTGGTCAAAAATAGCTCTTGCTGCAAGAGCTACAATGTCAGTTTGCTCTGAAAAAGTGCAACTGTTACATGTATTTGTTGATGTGCTGCTGGTTACATCTTCCCTAGATGTGTCTGGCAACATGGATGCAACTGAGAAGCCACGACTGCTCCCAGAGCTAGTTGACATTGGAGAGTCCGCCTGCCTGCTAGCAATAAGAGAACCACTAACAACCTCTTGATCGGAAATGCAGGAATGATGTTGCGTGAGAGTGTCACCTTCAGTGTTCATTAACAAAAGTTCCTGCTTCTCAGGCAAATCAACATTTGATTTTATAGTTTTAGAGTTTTCTGGGGGGAAATCAGAGTGTTCCACCTGAAGCGAAAAAGAGGGTTTTAGCATCGCTGTTCTTTCTTTAGTAAGGTCAGACAGCATTCTGGTTAGACCTTGTCCCTCTAACAAGTCTGTGGTTTGCATCACAATTGATGACTCTTGCCCAACACTGCAGGTCTCTGAAATGCTTTCTGCCTCAGAAGCATGGTCTGTCGTTGCACTGTTTTGTGGAGCTAATGCCCCAGAAACCTGAGAAATTATCACGTGTGCTTCAGTGGCAGAGGACATTGAGATGCTGGTGGTAACACATGATTTGGAAGATTCTGGCAACACAGAGTTGGGTAACGGGTTATTCCGAGATGTTTGCAGAAGAGCAGTGGAATCTTTGGAACTTGATGGAACCAGTACAAACTGTTCTGACATCACAGATTCTAGCGGTGATGAACTCGGTACCTCTGTTGAACTCAGCTCTGGTAAACTCACCATCTGTTCAGAACTCAGAGTCTCTTTGGATTGACAGTCAGAAATGCTTACATCAGTTGGTGCTGCCACGCTGTTTGCTTGTGATACAGCTAAGGCTTGTGATACTACAGGAATGTTTTCAATGAGTCGTTCACCATCTGAATGCTCTGCTGTAGCTTCCACATTAGTGCAATCAAGCTTCCCTGCATCTCTGCAAGGATTCGCTGGACATGATGCTTTGCTGTTGGCTGCTAAATGTTTTTTAGTACTTGTCTTTTTGTTTGTCCTTTTTGATTTTATGTTTGATGGCAAACCAGCAGAAGCTTTTTTTGGAGAAATGTTTATAGAATTAGAAGCACTGGATAACACTGTTGAACTTTCAGTAGCTATGGAAGATGCTGCAGAAGTTGGTAATGAAACACAGTTAATTGGGGCAATCTGGCTGCTGGCAGTTGTTGGATTAGTAGGCTGACTAAGGGACAGCTGTAAACAACTTTGCCCAGCCATTTGTGATATACTCTGATTGAGGTTAGCTAAAGCACCAAATGTATTGAGGGCAACATTGGTATTCGGATCTTCGCTAGTGGTAGGTTGAATAATTTGCATAGGGGCTTGATTTGAAGCTCCAGACGAGGACATCATAGGTTGCAATGCAAACAGCTGTCCATTTAAAGAAATAGTCTGAGGCTGTTGTTGATTTGACATTGTAACTGAAAAAGTTTGTGTAGCGCTAGAAGATGGTAAAGAAGGTGGTCTTGGTAATATATGGACAAGATGTTTCCCTCCAAAAGTTTGTGGAGCAGAGGCATTTTGCACAGAGCTGTTAGAGCTTGCTATTGGACTGGCTCCATTCACAGGAACTCTGAGAGAACCAGGGGGCTGGGCAGAGAGGAGAGGAAGAGAATTCTGATTAGCTGCTTGTATAATTACAATCTGTTGACTAACGGTTTGGCTGGGGACTTCAGCTCTCACCACTGGGGGACATGGAGTGGTGTTAGGAGGCTGGAGAATTATGACATTCTGATTAGCTGGTACCGCAGTAACAGCTGACCCAATTGTCTGAGCCATCTGAATTACCTGCATAGCTGAATTCAATGGAAAGATGTTTCCAGCAGGCTGGGTTTTAACCTGTGGTTGAGTGATTAATGGCTGCATAGGTACAGATGGGCAAGAGGGCAAGGTAACAACATTTTGTTCAGCTGCCTGCCCATCTCCAGGCACAGAAGTATTCAAACTGATGCTTGGAGCCAAATGTCTGTTATGGGTGGAAGATATGGTACCAGCACCATTAACTGGCTCGTTTAACAATGCAGTCATAACACTGGACGGTGTCTGGGTTAATGGCTGAACAGTGTTTCCTGCTAGTTGCAAAGTAGTCCATGTGGTTTGTGTGATTCCAGCTGAAGGGATCCGTGTAAGGCTACTCATGTTTTTCAAATCAGAAGTGCCAACACCTGAAGAGCCTGAAAAAGACCAACAGTTGTCTAATGGACCAGCAGGCAGTGTGCTTATTGCTGTAACAGCCTTAACAGTTTCTATTGCAGAAGTTACAGGGACCCCAGCACTACTTAATAAGTCTGTAGTTTTGAGGATGTTTACTGAAGGGAGGCTATCCACAATGGAGAGTCTCACAGATGGGGTACAAGTGGTATCAGTTGCTGAAACGACAAAGCTTTCTTGAAATTCACTTCTAGGATCCTGTAAGCTTGAAGAGGTCACATTCACCTGTTGAACTTGAGAGGCCTCTATGGTGGTGTTAGAAGGAATGCTGATGCCATGCATGATTGTTTTTTTCATCAACTTGGTGCATTCTTGTCCATTTTTAATTTTGGGGACATTTTGATCATTCTGTGGTGTGCTACTTGAGGAACACTGTAATTCTTGTTCTGTCCCAGACTGACAAGCATTCTGTGAGCTTGCAGTAGCAGAGGTAAGCATGTCCTGCTCATTCTCTGAGGTGGAAAGTTCAAGCACAGTCTCAGCAGGAACTGGTTGACTGGACGCCAATGGAGAAACTGTGGTCTGAGACCATGGCTTGTTTTCTGTGGGGTAAACACCAGAAATGGTCACAGGAGTCACTAGGTTGCAAGTTCTCTGAACTGGTACAACATTGGCTGTTTGTTTTTGTAAGTTATGACCAACATTAAAAGTTATTCCCTGGACAGATGCCCCCTGGTTATTTCCACCAGGCTGACTCCCATTCGAATAGACAATGATGTTCTTTTGAACCTGATCGCTAGGAATAACAACAGAGACCTTTGCACTTTTGAGATTCCCTTTCCAGTGAATTGTGGGATCATCATACAGGCAAATGTCATTTGCTTTCAGTAGTTCTATGTATCGCCCATTTTCCTTCTGGAGTTCATCCAACTGTTTCCGGAGCTTTTTTATCTCTTCAGCTGCAAAACAGTGAGAATACAACTTTACAGTGGTGTCATTAAAAATGCTAGAAATTATTATTGTCATCATGTGATTTGGGAAATAGACTCTAAGTGTCACTGTAATAAACTCTTAATATGACATGCTGTCTCTAAAACCGTACTTATAAGGGCTTCTAAGTACGACCAAGTCTCTTTTACAGTATGGCACCCTATCACCTTCCTGCTCAGTTTAGCAATGTCACACCAGAGCACTCAATCACTGTAATAGACAGAGACATTTGTTTTTCCATCTAGGCCATCTGTTAGTGGACTAAATCATACTGGAAGTTTAGGACAATTGATGAAATTCTGTAACAAATGAAAAAAGCATTGGCACATTAATTTGTCTTTTCTCTGTGGCCAAACACCTGTAATGCATTTATATTGCAAACTGCATTGGTATTCTCTTGGCTTCCCAGTTCATTTTTACATTTTATTAAACCCACTGTAGTATTTACACAGAAAGGGGCAAGAAAATATTTTTGCAATGGACCGAGGGACAGGTGTGATATCTAAAATTAATTTTAACTCATTTTTAAAATTGACTATATTTCAAGTTAAAATTAGCCATTTAAAAGCACAGTCTGTAGGGACAAACAGAATCATAGACCACAACAAATTACAGTAAAAGAATAGCTCAATGGTACCTGTTGCTGTTTTATAGTGCTTACTTTTAAGAAGGTTGCTCTCAAAAGCAAAATATTTTAACATGATTTTTGGGGGGATCCCAAAAACCATGCTATTAACTTTCAAGATACTTGAGTAGAGAGGCAGCAGCCCCAGACTAGTCCCATAGGAAGACCCCCCCCCATGTTTATAATGAGATCACTTAATTCTGAAATTTGTGAGAGGTTTTTCATAGATTCCAAGGCCAGAAGGGACCATTGTGATCATCTAGTCCAGGAGTCGGCAACCTGTGGCACGTGAGCTGATTTTCAGTGGCACTCACACTGTCTGGGTCCTGGCCACCGGTCTGGGGGGCTCTGCATTTTAACTTAATTTTAAATGAAGCTTCTTAAACATTTTAAAAACCTTATTTACTTTACATACAACAATAGTTTAGTTATATATTATAGACTTGTAGAAAGAGACTTCTAAAAACTTTACAATGTGTTACTGGCCCGCAAAACCTTAAATTAGAGTGAATAAATGAAGACTCGGCACACCACTTCTGAAAGGTTGCTGACCCCTGATCTAGTTTGATCTCTTGTATAACACAGGCCATAGAACTTCTCCCAAAATTTTCCTAGAGCATATTCTTTAGAAAAACATCCAATCTTGATTTAAATATTTCCAGTGATGGAGAATCCATGACAAACCTTGGTAAATTGTTCCAACAGTTAATTATACTCACTATTAAAAATTTACATCTTATTTCCCTTCTGAATTTGTCTAGCTTCAACTTCCAGCCATTGGATCATGTTATAAAAAACTCTCTCTACTAGACTGAAGAAACCATTTTCAAATAATTTGTTCCCTAGGCAGGTGCTTATAGACTGTAAATGAAGTCATCCCTTAACCTTTTTGTTAAACTAAATAGATTGAGCTCTTTGAATCTATCATTGTAAGGCATGTTTTCTAATCCTTTAATCACTAAGAATCATAGAATATCAGGGTTGGAAGGGACTTCAGGAGGTCATCTAGTCCAAACCCCTGCTCAAAGCAGGACCAATCCCCAACTAAATCATCCCAGCCAGAGCTTTGTCAAGCCTGACCTTACATCCTCTAAGGAAGGAAATTCCACCATCACCTCCCTAGGTAACCCATTCCAGTGCTTCACCACCCTCCCACTGAAATAGTTTTTCCTAATATTCAACCTAAACCACCCACACTGCAATTTGAGACCATTACTCCTTGTTCTGTCATCAGCAATCACTGAGAACAGTCTAGATCCATCCTCTTTGGAATCCCCTTTCAGGTGGTTGAAAGCAGCTATCAAATCCCCCCTCATTCTTCTCTTCTGCAGACTAAATAATCCCAGTTCCCTCAGCCTCTCCTCATAAGTCATGTGCTCCAGCGCCCTAATAATTTTTGTTGCCCTCCGCTGGATTTTTTCCACATCCTTCTTGTAGCGTGAGGCCCAAAACTGGACACAGTACTCCAGATGAGACCTCACCAATGCCGAATAGAGGGGAATGATCATGTTCCTTAACCTGCTGGCAATGCTCCTACTTATACAGCCCAAAATGCTGTTAGCCTTCTTGGCAATAAGGGCACACTGTTGGCTCATATCCAGCTTCTTGTCCACCATAATAACCCCTAAGTCCTTTTCTGCAGAACTGCTGCCTTACCACTCAGTCCCTAGTCTGTAGCAGTGCATGGGATTCTTCCGTCCTAAGTGCAGGACTCTGCACTTGTCCTTGTTGAACCTCATCTGATTTCTTTTGGCCCAATTCTCTAATTTGTCTAGGTCCCTCTGTATCCTATCCCTACCCTCCAGCGTATCTACCACTCCTCCCACTTTAGTGTCATATGCAAACTTGTTGAGGATGCAATCCATGCCACCCTCCAGATCATTAATGAAGATATTGAACAAAACTGGCCCCAGGACTGACCCTTGGGGCACTCCGCTTCATGCCGGCTGCCAACTAGACATGGAACCATTGATTACTACCCGTTGAGCCCGACAATCTAGCCAACTTTCTATCCAGCCCATACTTCTTTAACTTGCTGGCAAGAATACTGTGGGAGACCGTATCAAAAGCTTTGCTAAAGTCAAGGAATAACACGTCCACAGATTTCCCCTCATCCACAGAGCCAGTTATCTCATCATAGAAGGCAATTAGGTTACTCAGGCATGACTTGCCCTTGGTGAATCCATGCTGACTGTTCCTGATCACTTTCCTTTCCTCTAAGTGCTTCAAAATGGATTCCTTGAGGACCTGCTCCATGATTTTTCCAGGGACTGAGGTGAGGCTGACTGGCCTGCAGTTCCGCAAATCCTCCTTCTTTCCTTTTTTAAAGATTGGCACTACATTAGCCTTTTTTTCAGTCATCCGGGACCTCGCTTGATAGCCATGAGTTTTCAAAGATAATGAGTAATGGCTCTGTAAATCACATCCGCCAATTCATTTAGCACCCTCGGATGCAGCGCATCCAGCCCCATGGGCTTGTGCTCATCTATTTTCTAAATAGGCCTGAACCATTTCTTTCTCCCTTAGAGGGCTGGTCACCTCCTCCCCATACTGTGTTACCCAGTGCAGTAGTCTGGGAGCTGACCTTGCTCGTGAAAACAGAGGCAAAAAAAGCACTGAGTACATTAGCTTTTTCCACTTCCTCTGTCACTAGGTTGCCTCCTCCATTCAGTAAGGGGTCCAGACTTTCCTTGACCTTCTTGTTGTTGCTAACATACCTGTAGAAACCCTTCTTGTTACTCTTAACATCCCTTGCTAGCTGCAACTCCAAGTGTGATTTGGCCTTCCAGATTTCACTCCTGCATGCCTGAGCAATATTTTTATACTCCTCCCTGGTCATTTGTCCAATCTTCCACTTCTTGTAAGCCTCTTTTTTGTGTTTAAGATCAGCAAGGATTTCACTGTTAAGTCAAGCTGGTCGCCTGCCATGTTTACTATTCTTTCTACACATCGGGATGGTTTGTTCCTGCAACCTCAATAAGGATTCTTTAAAATACAGCCAACTCTCCTCTTCTGTGGCTCTTCTCTGGACCCTTTCCAATTTATCAACATCCTTCTTGAACTGAGGACACCAGAACTGGACACAGAATTCCAGCAGCCAAATAACCTCTTGCCTCTTACTCAGTATTCGCCTACTTATCCATCCAAGAATCATATTAGGTCTTTTGGCCACAGCGTTGCATTGGGAGCACATGTTCAGCTGATTATCCACCCTGACCTCCCATACCTCTGTTACAGTCAATACTTCTCAGGATAGAATCCCCATCCTGTAAGTATGGCCTACATTCTTTCTTCCTAGATGTATTCTTTACATCTAGCCATATTAAAATGCATATTGTTTACTTGTGTCCAGCTTAACAAGTGATCCAGATCGCTCTGTATCAGTGATCTGTCCTCTTCACTATTTATCACTCCCCTAGGTTTTGTCATCTGCAAACTTTATCAGTGATGATTTTGTTTTCTTCCAGGACATTGATAAAAATATTCAACAGCATAGGAGCAGAAACTGATCCCTGAGGGACCTGACTAGAAACACACTTGTTCAATAATAATTCCCCATTCACAGTCACATTTTGAGACCTTTCACTTAGCCAGTTTTTAGTCAATTTAATGTGTGCCGTGTTAATTTTATAGCTTTCTAATTTTTAATCAAAATGTCATGCAGTACGAAGTCAAATGCCTTACAGAAGAATAAGTATGTTACATCAGCACTATTACTTTTATCAACCAAACTTGTAATCTCATAAAAAAAAAAGATACCAGGTTAATTTTGCAGGATCCATTTTTCATAAATCCATGTTGATTGGCATTAGTTACATTACCCTCCTTTAATTCTTGATTAATCAAGTCCCATATCAGCTACTCCATTATTTTGCCTGGGCTCAGTGTCAGACTGACAGACCTATAATTACCCAGGTCATCCCATTTACCCATTTTAAAAAGACTGGCAAAATATTAGCTTTCTCTGGCCTAATTACTCTGGTCTATTAATTTACAGGCAACAGATATTAGGACAGTCAAATTAAAACGACTTGAAGTGGAATCTGCAGAAATGATTGCATTAAGTGTAAACTTATCAATGACAGTATACCATGATAGGGATGCTTCAATTTGCTATAGTTAAATGCAAGAATGTGCGGTAGGGCATATGCTTCAACTTTCTTGTTTTCAAGTTTCCTTAAGCAACCATTTCTCCTCTCCACCCCTATAAACTCTTGGGATTCCCCAGTTTGTTGATCCAGCTGAAGTAAAGAATTGCTGATTTCATTACTAGGCTCACTAGCCAAGGAGGACAGGAATGAAATGCATAATGAACACAATGGATTCATTAATGTTCCAGGGATGAAGCTGCTGCCTTGTAGCAGAGAAAAAGAACATGGGATGGGAACAATGGTGATGTCATGTCAATATGCCACATCCTCACTGGATTAGTAAGGAGAGGAGAGTATTAATACACTGTTGTGGGAAAAAACAGCACTGATCTAATACAGTACACCCAGTGCCACATTACCACAGTGGAAGAGAAAGGGAAATTCAAGAACCTTCACCACATTTCATACTTACCTTGTTCATTGTTCCCTCCATTCAACAGGAGTTCATCATTTTGCCTTTTCATTTCTGTTATATATTTAAAGGCCTGATCCAGGATCATGTTCTTACTCTACAAAAGAATGTGTGTATATTAGGGAAAAAGATCTATCAATGAAACTTTTAAAATCAAAAGCAGACCTACTAGTGAAAAGTCTGTACACATCACTTTTCAAACCTGGGATTTCAACTGGAATGTTCATTTTAAGGACGTGCCAAACTTGTCTGACATTTTTAATTATTTCCCTTGTATTTTCCTTCCAAAAAAGATTGGCTACTTTCTTCACAGTATGTGTGATTCTTTGGGATGCTCCATCCACATGGTTTCCACTTCTTTTGACATGTACCCTGAAATAAAATTCCTTTTGGTTAGCAGTGACCACTGGGGCCATGGCTGTGCCATCAATGTCCTTGTGCCCCTCCACTCCAGGGAATAAAGAGCAGAGTGGGCACAACTGTTCCTCAGTTTCTTTGATGATACTGAATCCTACAGCCATAGGACTCTGTAGAAGCAGGGAAGGAGGGTGGGTCGTGGAATCCAAGTGAACAACACATCTTGTAAGGTAAAGTAACTGTTCTTAGAGTGATTGTCCAGATGGATGCCAGTTCTGGTGGCTAGCAAGCAGTGATCTCATAGTTAGAAGGTGGGTGCTTGGAGTCCTATTTAAATTAGGATTTCAGGACAGGTCTGTCATCTGATCTTGAAGCCTCAACAAAGGAATAATATTTGATAAAAGTGTGGACTGATCCCCATTTAGCCATCCTGCACATTTTGGAAACACAGGTGCTTCTCTGAGAAGCAACAGAAGCTGTCTAAACTCTGGTGGACTGATCTCTAAATGATATAATACAATTAGATACCCATTTAGACAACTTTTTAGTGATACCAACTTGATCCTTAATCCTATCTCCGAAGGCTACAAAGAGCATGGGAAAGCTCCTGAAGGATCTTGTACTGTGTCCAGGTACTATGAAAGAGCCCTGACCACAATAAAGGATGTGCAGGTTTGGCTTTTCCCTGGTTTGAGTGAGGCATGGGAAAAAAAACTGGGAGATGAATCAACTGATTTAAATTAAAATCTGAAACAACATTAGGCAGAAACTTGGAGTGAGGCCTAAGAGTCACCATGTTTTTATGGAACACTGAGTAAGGTGAACCAGTCAGAAGGGTCTGAATTTTCCCTATTCTACAAGCTGATGTTATGGGTACTAAAAAGGCAAACTTCATAGATAGAGGGTAAAAAGAGCAGGTTGTTAGGAACTCAAAAGGGGGGCCCTTTAAACCAATTAACACTATGTTGAGGTCCCAAGAAGAAGAGGGCTGAAGGAAACGTATGAATTAAATCCTTGAAGAAACAAACAACTGTAGTGTGGGAAAATATGGTATGACCCTGAATTGGAGGATGATGTGCAGATATTGCTAAAAGTACTCTTATGGAGCTGATAGATAGTTTTGAATGTTCTAGGGCTAGTAGATAGTCCAGAATAGCAGAAACAGTGGCTTTCATGTGAGTCAGGAGATGTTGTCCTGCCCAAATAGAAAATCGCTTCCACTTTGCTGCATACCAGAATGCTATATATCAAAATGCCCTGGATTTCAGCTGAACAGCTTCTTCTGCAGGGAGTTAATCAGACAGCACCCAGGCTGTCAGATGTAATCATGCTGGATCTGGGCATAAAATCTGACCTCCATTTTGCAAAACCAAGTTAGGTAGACCAGGTAATATGATCAGAGGCTATGCTGACATGTTCACCAGATCTGAGTACCAGAATTGTCTGGATCAAGTTGAGCTGAATGTTGTCTAAGTTTTCTCAGAACACTTGGTATTAACGGGATTGGAGGGTAGGAATACATGAATGCTGGCGCCTATGAGAGGATGAAGTACCCAACTGGGAGCCTGGGCTTGAACTCTCTCTCTAGAACAGAATGCATGGCATTTCTTGTTCTGGTCGGTGGCAAACAGATCTATTTTTGGGCACCCCCCATATGTGAAAGATGCTCAGTAGAACTGAGTCTTTGTCAGTCCACTCGTGGTTGGCTGTGAATTCTCTGCTGATCTGATCTGCTAGAGCATTTTGCAAGCCTGGAAGATGCAGAGCCTCTGATGTGATTTGATAATGAATGCACCAGCCTGAGACAGATGGCTTCTTGGCAGAGTGGATATGACCATGCTCTTCCCTTGTCTGTTGACATAATACATGGCTGTGGTGTTGTCTATCATCACCTGGAAAGTAGATCCCTGTAACAAGAACAGAAATGCCATTCAGGCTAGACAAACTGCTCTGAGTTTCAGGACATTTATGATAAGATGAGCTTCTGGAGGGGAAAGGGTAGTGACAGGACGCAAAGGCTTTATGTTTGAAGTGAGTCCAGATGAGCTCCTCATCCCAGTAAGCATCCATCACCAGTATCTTGGTAGACAGAGGGGCAGAAAAGAGTACTCCATTGCACACGTGAAGAAGATCCTTCCCCCAATCCAATGAGGAGAGGACTTCTCATGGGACCTTCATGGCCATGTGGTGCCTGCTGGATAGATACTTGCTGGATAGTCTCGTATGCTGTGTGACACTGATGCAGGAGGTCATGTGACCCAGGATTCTAAGGCATGCTCTTGCGGACATCTCTGGTTGAGCCTGCAGATGACTGAGGAGACCCATTATAGTCTGGAACCTCTCCTGCATGAGATAGCTGACCTCAGATCTAACACAGCTCCTATGAATTCTATGCTTTAGATCAGTAAAAGTGTGAATTTGTCTTTGTTAATCTTGAGCCCCAGTGTGGTGAAAATCCCTAAGATCATATAAATCAAGTTGGTCAGCTTCTGAGATGATTTTACCTGGATCAGTCAGCCATCTAGGTATGGTTATACCAGAATGTCATGTCCTCTTATGTGGGCTTCAATGACCTCTAGATACTTGGTGAATACTCTCAGTGTGGTGGAGAAACCAAAGGGCAGGACCCTATATTGACAGACTCCCGCACTTCAAATTTGAGGCTTGAACTTGATGGAGTTATTGCCCTGGAAGGGGTGGGACTTTAGAGGAATGTGATTAGAGGGCGGGGCCTGAATGCAGGAGATCACTGAAAAAAGCCACTGGGGTGGTCTGGGATGATAAGGCTGCTACAGAGGGATAAGTTCAGGGTTGCCACGCTGAACCTGCAGTGAGGATGAATCTGATGAGATGTCTCAAGTCTAAAATGCCTGCCTTGCTTTTCCTTGGGCCTAAACAATAATGGGAGGAGAACCTCTGATCTCTGAATCTGAAGGGCACCTCTTCCAGAAGGGAGCACAACTCCTGTTTTAACAGTATCTCATGAGAAGAGTCCCTGAAAAGGAAGGGTGAAGGAGAGTGCAGGGTAAGAAAGGACTGGAATTGGATAGAAAACCCCGTTTATAATTTCCAGGAACATTCTGGTCTGAGGTGATCCAGGTCCATACGTCCCAAAAATAAAAAAGACAGTTGTCAAAAGGGTGTGGAACAGGGTATCTGTTGCCGACTGGCCGTGGGCAGTCAGGCCTAGAGGTGAAAACAAGAATTCAGCCAACCGGTTAGAGCTGGATCCAGGATGGGTTGAATCCAAGAAACGAGCTGGGTCAGTACCAAGGGACAGAAATCAAATGCCAAAGCTGTGGGGAGAGGAGCGGGGGTAAATCAGAGTATAAGCCAGAGATCAGAACCAGAGAGACAGAATCAGAATGCCGGAACAAGAAGGTCAACTGGAGTTGTAAGCCAGAAGCAGAACTGAGAGCTGAAGCCAGAGGGGAGCAGAGCAGGAGCAGGGACTGGAAGCAGGCTGGAGCAGGGACTGGAGCAAAGGCAAGCGCAGCTGCGGGCATGGTATATGCTGAGCAGCCACTGACCTGCTGTGGGGGACAGGCTTATAAGCCAATCAGTGGCTCTGGCCACTCAACAACATTGTAAGGCAGTATTCGTTGCCTAGCAGCACAGTTAGTCAGTGAGCAGGCCAGCAGTTGTTTCTTGCTGGTCTGATCCCTGGCAGCATCAGTCTTGACATGGTTGTGATCACCAGTCTATAGTGGCATCAAACCTGCTGCTGTGAGGTAGACACAGAGAGTGTGTCGCAGGGGAAGAAGAGGCTGGAGACCTCTGTTACAGTCTCTGCAGACTATAACAATAAGAGGTAGTGGGTCTCTGTTTGGCAAAACTTTGGGGTCTATCCTGCTTCCTCCTTAGGGTTGGTGAGTATGCCCAGTGAGCGGAAAGCGGCTCTCAAATCCTGTAATAAAGGAAGAAGTTCATCAGTTTGCACTTTAAATAGTTCAGAGCCTTTGAGCAGGATGTCGTCAATGGTTGTTTGCACCTCCTTGAGTTTTCCAGAAGATTGGAGCTATGAAGCTCTGCGCATAGTTATGGAAGTGGCTAATGAATGTGCCACAGCATCAGAGGCATCTAGAGTAGCCTGAAGAGATGTTTGGGCCACAAACTGTCCTTCAGAAACCAGAGAAATTAGCTCCTCCCTATGTTCCCGTGGAAGCTTCTCTATGAATTATACCACCTCATCCTTACTCAAAGAGTCACATTTTGACAGAAATATGCATCTGGAGACTAACAGAACAGTAGATCTTTCTGCCAAGCAGGTCAGGATTTTTAAGGTCCTTCTCTCTTGGAATCATCTTTAGAGGTGGCCCTTGGTGTTTTGGTCTTTTGTGCACTGCTGCCACTGCCCATGATCCCAGGACTGGGTGGTTGTAAAAATATTCAACTCCTTAGGTGGAACTGGATTACGTCTATCAGCTTTCATGGGATGCCAAGGGTGCTAGGGACTGCAACAGAACCGCAGCCAGTTCCAAAAACCCCTCATTGATAGGCATGGCAAACCTCCCAGAGTGTAGAAGAGTGCAGAATGTCCAGTAATTTGAGGGATTTTTTCTTGCACTCACATGCCTCGAAATCTCCAAAGTGTCTGCCATCTGGGCCATGAGCTGCCCTTCAACTGAGGGACAGGAGTGGAGGCAGAGACATCTTTTGTCTTATTTTACTAGGCATCAGAGCGAGTGACTTATATCTATGTTTGTCCTGGAAACGA
Source organism: Eretmochelys imbricata (assembly GCF_965152235.1). Taxonomy (NCBI): domain Eukaryota; kingdom Metazoa; phylum Chordata; order Testudines; family Cheloniidae; genus Eretmochelys; species Eretmochelys imbricata. The sequence goes on from NC_135572.1 coordinate 208,140,351, forward strand.
TGTTCCTTCCTAACCCTTTCTGGTGATGAATGGATGGAGGAGATCTTGACTGTGCTGTCATACTCAGTAGTCAAGGGGTTCAATCCTTTCAATGAACAATGAGCCCAGGAATTCAGTGTAGAGCTGCAGCTAACAGGAGCACTAGCCCAAAGTAACTATTCAGACTTGGTGGGATCTTTTACCTTAGGCTCTGGAGGGGCTCTCATCAAGCACTCCAGTAAAAAAGAGCTTGAAGAAGGCCTCTCTCACTTTCTGTGTCCTTTTGGAGAGGGAGCGACAGATTGAGCATTTGTCAGGTGTCTATTCCTTACTGAAGCAAAAGAGGCACTTAGAGTGCCCATTACTGAGCAGGATAGCAGCCTCACAAAAGGGGAAAGTTTTAAATGCCACGGATTTTGTTTCAGCCACAGTACCTAAGGTCCCTGTACCAGGGATATTCCATAAACTAGTAGAAAAATTATTTTTTTGGGGGGGTTCTTTGTATGTTTGCTTGCTTGCCAACAGGCATTAAAGAAAAAACCTGGTAACTATACTAACTACACCAACTATATTAACTAGTTACTACTGACTAGCCTAATAAGAGATTGCACACTTCACAGAATAAGTGGACAGTGCAGAGGTTCCGTGTCACTGCCATGGATGGTAAAAAGGAACTGGTTGATCACTGGGCCCATTCTGCCCTTTATGCTGGGGGTACAAGGACATCTAGGGCACAGTTGCAACCCCAATGGACACCGCCAGCCAAAAAGAATCCAATCTTGTGCGTATGAGGGCACGTATGCACCAGGAGTGGAATCCCATTCGGACAATCCATTTGAAGCAGCAGCAGTACTTTTGTTGTGAACAAAATAAAACAAAAAGTAGAAAAAACAGCCAAACAGCTCCAGCCTCGGCCCCTGGCCAGGACCGTGGCACTGGCCATAGCCCCGCACTATGGCTTGGGGTGGGGTGGGGTGTGTGTGGGCAGGGGTAAGGGCGGGGTCGCGAGATAAAAAGTTTGGGAACCACTGCTTTAGTGGGATTTGAAGACAGTCTGCTAATCTTTTCATGCAGTCCTAGAAGATCTTAATATCATCAGTGAAGCAGCACAGTAGTGGCATTACTCCGTTGTCTGGAGAAGACGACGACTTTACAGATGGAGGTGAGATTTCCTCAGCCTGAGATTCTTTCCCTTCCTGTATATCGTCTGGTATCAGAGAAGTCTGTGACACCAATGTGTGCAGTACTGGAGGGCAGTTTGTAAGTGCTGGTGTCTGGTATGGTATTGGTGGGTGCTGGTGCTTTCTTTAGGCATCCAATGCAGCTGGTCGTGCTAGTGGCCCCATGGGTCCAGTAACTGCATGGGGGAGGCGATAATGAAGAGACACCAATGATAATCATAATCTCTGGGCCTGTGATATTTAGGAGGTCCCCTAAGATCCTCTTCATGAAAGGGACTCGAGTGGGTAAGGTAGAATGGTCCTGGGATGGATCCCTGTACCAAGATCTCTAAGTCTAATGAATCTTTTCCAGAGCTAAGGAGGGGAGCCTCTGATGTCCTAACCAGTACCAAAGGCTGGAGACATAAGCAAATCTAAATTTGTTGCTTTTGCAGCAGTACCAGCACAGTGGCACTGGTAGACCTTCCCTGTATTGGCGACTCAGGTTCATCAGAGATAATGAGATCCTCTGAAAAGAGGAACCTGGAAGAAGATGGACGACTCTCATAGTTTTCACACAAAGTTTGGGTCAGTATTGCCTGGTGAGATGAAGGTTGTTGTGGTACCAATATGACTGTGGTATCATCTCCCCTTTAAGAAATAGAGAGAGAGGCCACTACTGGGGTATGAATGTGTCTTGCAGCAGGGATTTGGAGCAATCAAATTTTTGAATTGCTCCGCTCCAGCTCTGCTCTGGCACCAATCGTGACTGCTCCAGCTCCGTTCTGCACTCCGACTCAAATTAATTTTTAACAAAATAAAAAAGTGCATACTGTAATTTTGAAAAAACATTATTTTTATTCAGACTTTTAAAACAATTTAAATGTCATCAACAATGATACAAACTAGAATCATTCATAATTCACTCTGTAAAAAATTATTGTAGCAATCAAGTCATCTTTCATAGCCTGCCGCAAATCATTTAAAATTAACTTTAAAGCTGAAAACAGTCGCTCTATACTAGCTTGAGTTGTTGGCATGCTCAAACCAATTCTACAGGCAGGCTGAATGTGATGTGGGTAGCTATGAATGGCCTCAAAAACAGACTTAACTTTTAGCCTAACAATAGGCTCCATCACCTCACAATGTTCCCGAAAGTTTCTCTCGAATAATGCTTCATTACAATTATGAATCGCAGAAACTCGCTGGCGTCTTTCTTGTTTATCCAATTCCTTTTCGAAGGCGTCATCTTCTGAAGAATTGGCACTTGAATTATCTCCATTTCCCTGTGATGGCTGAAGACGTCTCAGAGATGGAAGTTCGAACAAGTTCAGAGTGGAGACAGAAGTTTGAGAACAGCCTGCTATTACTGAAGGATGTGAACTTTCCGAAACCGCAAATTCGATTGTTGATGACTCCTTTTGTTGTGTTTCGTTTTCTTCAACCTCTTTCGCCAAGTTCAAATGTAGCAATAGATTTTGTTTTTCGAGTCATCAAGCAATATCAAGGAGCCCTTCCTTTGCCTTTGGTATTCCCCTTGAGGTAAGAAGAATCCAATACAGTGGGTCAACATGAACTCCAGCAAGGAAACGATTATTGTCAAAAAGCTTCTCTTCGCGTTTCTGCATGGAGGATAGAATTCCTTCTGCAATTTGTCCACTCTTTTCTTGCAAGAATTTTGACAGTTTTCGCCATTCCTGCATTAAAACTCCTGGGGTTACATCGACAGCTTGAAGATTCACAGTTTGGTTTGGCTTTGCCAAGAGGTCTCACAGGTTCTTCACTTCGTCCCATTCAGCTTTTGTTAAATTGAGTTCTCTTGTTCTAGCAGCAACCACTTGTTCACAGTAAGATTGAAAAACGAGAAGCCGATCAATCATCGTAGCTGTTGAACCCCAGTGAGTCACAGTATCCAATGATCGAGTTACCTCTTGTAGATCAAGCAGAACACTTCCAATACTTGGGGTTCGTAGTTTGAGAACGACTTGTCGCATTTTTGCCAGTAATTTCTTCGCATGTTCTTTGTTCAGTCCATCCCAGATTGCCAACTGAAGAGTGTGAATTCCACACCTTGTCAGTTGGACTTTTGAGTTGTCCTCATGAAGCCAAGTTGGAAGTATGAGGCTAGGGTCATTAACCCATTGCGCAGCAGCATCTATGTTGAGTTTGATTTCATCCATTCCTTTAGTTCCTTCATCAGACAAAATAGCTTCAGTACTGTCCATATCCCTGTTCTCAGAGGTAGAAATGGTTTCATTGTCCTCCCTGAAATTTTTGACAGCACACGTCATGTTTGCTGCGTTGTCAACGCAGATGCTCTGTACTTGCATTTCACTGATCCCAAATTTTTCTAAAATAGCTTTTACTTGACTTTTCACATACGAAGAATTGTGACGCCCTTCAGTGTTGATTATGTCCAAGGTTTTTACCGCAGCTTTATCTTTTCCTTCTTCGTAGTACTGAGTATTGACTGCAAGGAAATTTCTGTTTCCACGGGTTGCCGCATCCATTTTCAGGTAGCACAATTTTTGCTCCAAAGCTTTCTTGAGCTTTTCGTGACCAGACTCAGCTGAGCTGACAACTAAATGACAAACCGCATCGTGCCTCATTGAAACACCAAGCTGCCGACCCATTTCACCTGCAATTTTTTTGAATCCTTTGTTCTTTAGCCTAAAGGTAGTGAGCAGTGTTGAACTCAAGCAAACCATTTCCATCAGCCTTTCACGGAAATTATTGGCATCTATGGTGACTGTAACCTTTGAGGACTTCAAATATGAGTCAAGTTTTGTTTGCTCAATTTTGGGTTTCTTTTCAGATGAAGCTCTACAAAAAAATCTTGTCCAGGAGTTTTCAAAGAGCCAGATGAATGTCATTTAGCTGCGTCAGCTTTCTGTTTTGCCTCATCTTCCTGGACCTTTTTTATAACCAGAGCCGCATAGTTTTCAGGATGGTTACATTTTACATGCCACCAAAGGTTGAAACTTTTCACGGCACTTGCTTCACTTGTCTTGAAGCTACATGTTTTGAGCTCGCCATTCACTTCCTTTGCCACCTTGCACATTGCCGATTTCTTCTTTGCTTTTCCCAAAAGCCCCAATTTGGGCTTTTCAAATTCAAAAGTAAAGCTGTTGTTGAGATCCTTTTCCATAAATCGGCTATCAATCATGGGGTGCAGATTTGATTTTTTTCTTGAAGCCATGGCCAAATCTTCTTGTGCTGCTACCACATCCAAATGTTTCTTGTTATGATCTTCGAAAAGCAATGAACAAAAGCATTACATTTTTTTATAACGTACCTGCTTGTGATATTTTAACCACTTAAGGTACTTCAAATTTATTTTGGATTTTCTGGACAAAAGTGATCACATTTTCTTTTTACACAAAATTATTATTAAAGTATATTAATATTTTAACATGTTTCTTCCAGTTTTAATGAAGTAAGAAGGATTTTAATATACATAATATAAATTTTTATTTATAAACTGCAAGTTAATTTTTCTCATGAAACTTTGTGGTAAAAATATTTGAAATATTTTCCAAGTTTTTAATTAATATCTCAGAAAGACTTTAATGTAGATATAGCAATGAAATTTGGTATTTGCCATAGCATTAGTATGTGCTATCGCTGTTCTACAACATCAATTGTTGGGAAGTAATGAGGCTACATGTTACAAGTTTGAAAATAAACTTTAATGGGAAAGCTTTCCTGTTAAAGTTTATTTCCAACATTCTATCATACAACATTATTCAAATAAAATTATTTAAACTACAGGTGTTGTGAACTGGGGGGACTGGGCCAATTTTATTTAATAATTTTTAAATCTTCGACTATTTAACAGAGCCGACCCTGGAATATGATTTAATGCTAAAACATGAATTAAAATGGTACTCTTCATTTATTTTGTATAATTGACCATTTCTGAGAAAACTGTTTTAAAATTTTAATCTGCTTAGATGCCTAGAATGGTACAAACAATTTTACTTGTTACTTATTTTTCAACTTTGGAACCATACATTTTAAACATAATAATAAATAATAACCAAAAATTATTCACTTATTATGGAACATAATATTACTGCTCGTAGCCAGGGGCAGTCGATGACAAGCCTTTCTTGAAATATGAAATAAAAATGACCAACCGCCAGTTCGGTACGCCTATGGTTTAAATAATTTTGGATAATGTAATATGGTAGCACATACTAAAGCTAAGACACAGACAATTTAATTACTTTAATATTAAAGCGTTTTTGAGATATTAATCAGAAATTAACTTTTCATCACTTCCTTGAAGGGACTGTCGCTCCCTTAGGAAGAATTTTAGGACATGTGTTCACAGAAATGTTTTTTTCTTAAAATGACCTAAGGATTCACCCCCAAAGTTGTGTTGGACATTTTCCAATCACTCTGGATATATCACAAAAATCACTCTTAATTTATGCAAAAATGTTTATTGTATATTTATATGCCTGCTGCACGCGACTTTTTCAGTAAATTTAAAATTACAAACAACGCTACCAAAAGACCGTTGAACAGATGACATATAAAATAAGTCCACCAGAGCGATATGGGAGCATGTACAAAAGAACAAATGTACCAGTAACGGGAGCCTGTGTGAGAAATGAGCATAAGTGGTTAATATTTCTGGCGATATCTTAATATGTCCATAAACAAAAACATTATTTTTTTTGCAATATACCTGTTTGTGATATCTTAAACGTTGTGTCTTGCATCACACTTTTCCGTAATCGCAGCACTCAGCGCGTCTCGTTGATCAACCCTTACAAAAGAAGTATCAACACATACTAATCTAACTAATCTATGCGAGTACGTACTCGCCTAACCTTGGCACAAGGGTGGGAGCAGTCTGCAGTGTTGCTGGATGTCTGATAATTATCTGATTCTTTAATAAAACATATCTCCAAAAGCTTTATAATTTTGTATCTGTACATTAAATCTTGATTTTGGCCGAAGTGAGAATAACTGTGACATATTACGTAAAGTGGTAAAGTAGATGTTAATATCAATTGTTATACAATCTGAAACTTTTTGGCACCTTTAGGACTTTCTTGCTAAATACCATTCATTCTGGATTGAAAATGAAAGAAAGAAAAAAAAAAAAAAAAGGAGCAGTGGAACAGTCAAGATTTTCTGTGCTCTGGCTCTGCTCCAGCTCCCGGCAAAAACCTGCAGGTCCACTGCTCCGCGCTCCAGCTCCGGGCTCCGCTCCAAAGCCCTGTCTTGCAGTGTCGCAAGGTGTCAGACGATGCCACTGTGAGTTGCTTTGGTGGTAGGTATGCCTGAACGGGGCTTCTTCCTCGATACCGATGCCTCCGTATCAGACTCGGTCAGAGCCTCTACAGTACTCTTAGAGGGATGAGAAGTCTCTGAAGAGTAGATCTTATGGGCTCATCTAACCCTTTTCTTCATTTCCTTTCTTGGAGAGATATGTTTCCTCTTCTTTAGAGTTTTACGGTGTGGGGCTGAAGGCAAGGCAACAAACAGGACCAAGGTGGTCTGTGATGTAGAGGCCAATGTACAGTGGGGCAAAGCAGACCCCTTCAGAGCTAGGGCACATTCCATTAAAAGGAGGTTAAGTCTAGTCTCCCTTTCTTTCTTGGATTTGCCTTTGAAACCCTGACAAACTTTGTATTTAGAAGGGTTTGGGGAGCCCCCAAACATCACAGACAGCTGCAGTGTCCATCAGTGTGAGAAAAGGACCTGTAGCAAGTCTCATGTCTTAAATCCCGGGGTTCAGTGCCTAACAAATTGTGGACTGACACAAACAAAAGATCCAAGAAGAAGAGGGTAAGGAGCCCTCCCACCTCCTCAACAGTGTTGGTGCCATGTGAAAATAAGTAATGAAAAGAAACTACAAATACAAACAAATAAATAAGGTAAAGAATTCACAAAGTGAAGGCAGGAAGCTGAATACAGCAGACAGAAGAACTTTCCATCTCAAGTAGCAGGCAGTTGAGAAGGCATTGAGTAGGTAGGTAGGTTTGCACCTCTCTATAAGCCCTTGTTGGGAGCATGAGGCATAGTGTTTGCGGAGACACAGGCCCATTGACACTATTTTGCAGTCTCTGATTGAGAATGCATGGGCATGTGCACATCGTACAGTGGAGCACGTACCATCGTACCATAGAGACATGTACAAGAACAACCTTCTTCTCTGTAGTATGTGCCACCTTGAAAAACCTCCTATAATATCTCTGCCTCATCAACTATCTATATCATTTCATATCTCACACAAACACTTTTCCCCTTACCTAGACTTCTTTGTTTCCCTTCACCATTATTATTTAACACAATAAACTACTTCACGACCATTTAAATAAAAGACTAAAAAATAAACATATATAGAATTGCATTTGCATCATATAGCAGGATACTGAGTGAAAACATGAAAGGGGCAGGCACGGGGAAGAAGAGTCAACAGAAAACTCCTCTCTCACAGTCTATAACTTTCTTCACTTTTGCATGAAAGAGCATCATGACAGAATACACTTAGTAGTGTCAATAGGAAAACAGTCTAACAACTAGAGCTTCTGGGAATTGTGAATCAACTCCTAAGTAGGTACAACCAATCTGACTAGAAGAGTATAGGCAAGCAAACCAGCTTCCAAAGTTACATGTTTAAATGAGAAAAAAACAAACAATCATAACCCTTCTGCAGCTGATTCTACATAGCCTGCTCCCTCCATTCTCACAGTCCTTGAATTCATGTTGCCAGTGCAGGGTCACTACTGCTAGCTGGGCAAAGGCTTTTCAAAAATATCTGCTCCAAAGAGTCGAATATATGAACTAGGACACCTGATGGAAGAGAATGTCTTTCATGTGTCAAACCCAGACCACTCCTTCAGAGTGATACTGAATTCCAAGTCAGCTGGGAGATTCAAGTTTCAAAGAACTGCATTCAAATTGTCCTGTCATTTCCAAGGGCATTTCCATCACAGATAACTTTGTAAATAAGATTTTCATCCAGGTTTTCTTGAGTGTATCAAACCTCATTGGGCCTCCAGCATAAAGTCTGAAGCAAGAAGTATCCCTATGTATTTACAGCTGCTAAGAACCAAGACCAAATGAACACCATTTGGGAGATAGCTGTGCACATTTAAATGTCCACTTACTTGCTTAAGTGCTGGGGAACATGGAATGAGCTCTCCAATTCGGTTTATCCCAGCATTGATCTTCTTCTTTCGATGTCTCTCCACTAGGTAAAAAATAAAATGCATTGTCATTGGGCTACTCAGACCAACACACCAACTACACACCTGGCACCAATGTGTGCACTCATAAATGTATTACTTTATGCTTATCACAACCCCTACTAGGCAGTTTAGCACCAAGAATTAGCTCTAAAAAAACTCTTCAACTGTTGAGTTCTCACTCAATGGAGTTTGAGGGCTGTGACAGAGAAGGGGCTATTTTAAAAGGTGAGGATCATCAGAAACACTCTGTGAAAGCAGTGACATATATAACAACACTTCATATTTTTATAATGCTTTTCAGCTGAGGGTTTCAAAGGTCGAATAAGCATCTCGAAGTTGGGTAGTAATCATTATTTCCATTTCACAGTTGGGCAAATTAATTGGCACACAGACGCACAAAGAACTAGTTGCAGAGTGCGGAATGAAACCCTGGTCTCCCACTCCAGTTCTCAGCCCCCAAACAAGAAATGGCTCTGATTTTCTAAGCTGAAGCACCAATTCTATATGCTGTTGGGTGCAACAGAACACAGAGAACATGGTTCAGGCTTTGGGTGTGTGGAGCATCAACCATACATTTTTACCATCTTCTAGTTATGGTTACTGCAGGGTCTAGCTATGAGGGGCAGTGAAGGACTCACCAAGAAAATATTTTATGAAAATGTTTCCACTTTATGGCTCTTTTGGGAGAAGAGAAGAAAAGCCTGAATTAGTTTTAGTCCCCTTGTGACATCGTTAGTCTCCGTGCAACACCTTAATCATGACAACTGTGGTTAAAAATTCACTAAGTGCAGCTATGCAAACTCACATGGCTTTTGAGCTTGACCTTTTCAAAGCTTATTAGCCTCTCCCCCCTCCAAATGCAATCAGATGCCTTCAAATGTTGTTCATCCACATGGTAGCATGGTTGAGCAGCTGCTTTTGCAGCTGATTCCGGAGATGTTTTGGTCCGTTACTCAGATCAAAGTTGACAATTGGAATAACAGCTTTTTTCCAAAGAGAGTGAATGAGTTGCTGACATGACATGTTCCACAGTTCTTTCAGCTGGCAAATCAACAACCAGAATCCACTCACATACCCAAGTGGCAGGCCAGCATGCCTCCATTTGGCAGGAATCAGCATCTGCTTACGTTTCTTATAACAGGCCACCTTACAGTGGAGGTGGGGGAGAAGAACAAGAACATATATGTAGGCAGGTTTAGCTACAGATATGCATATTTACTACAAGTGGAACAATGTATTAGTTCTACCACATCCATTTAAGATGAGTCAATTCACGTTTTTTAAAAAATTGCATTTATAGTTTCAGCATATCAGTAACTACTGACACAAGTCCATAGAGCATTTTTACAATTTGTATTACAGTAGTGGCTAAAGGTCTCCAGTCTGGGGCCAAATTATGCTAAAAAAAAATCCTGTACTAACAGATAGTAAGAGGCAGCCCCTGCCCTGAACAGCTTACAATCTAATCAGAGCAGACAAATGGTGGGAGAAAAAGTATTATTATTCTTATTTTACAGATGGGGAACTGAGGTACAGGGAGTCATAGGCACTAGTTCAGCAAGGTACTTAACCATGCGCCTAAGTTTAAACACATGAGTATTTCCATAAAGTACGTTGCTGAACTGGGACCTAAGTGACTTGCCCAAGGTCACACAGCACATCTGCAGCAGAGCTAAGCCCTGATCTCCTGAGTCCCAGTCCAATACCTTAACAACAAAAGACTATCCTTTATAAACAGTGAATGCAAAAAAAAGTAGATCCTCAAAGAGATAAAAGACCTATAAAATGAACAACAGATTACTGCAGATCAAAACAAATAGACTGATTTTCCATAGTATAATTTCTTATTCAGAAAGCAGATATTGCAGGCATATATTCTAGAAGCTATTTAATTATAATATAATATTAACTATGTACCTTATTGTGACACCCCCTGGGATACAACCTGAAACTGTGGGATCATTGTGACTCCTTAACTCTCCAGCCTGGGCTGTCTCTCACAATGCTTTGCTAATGACAAGCAGCAAACCCTTCCAGGTGCTGTGGTCAGTCAATTAACAACATGCAGGGCCACACCCAGCTAAGTTGCATGAATGCTCTCTAAGCCACTCAAGAAATATACATGGTGGAGACAACAGCAAATCCCCCCAGCTCTTAGCCTTGCAGCCCAGAAATGTACCATATTACACTGCTCAAAACTTTCTCTTGAACAGTGCAAGCTCATTAATTAGTTTGCCACTGCATCAAAGGATAGTGGACATGCACCAGGCTTTGTAATCTGAGCAGATTCCCCAGGCTGGAGAGTTAAGGAGTCACAATGATCCCTAGACAAACTCATTGGTAAAGATAAAACATTAAAATAAGAGTATTAACTACAGAAAGATAGATTTTACGTGTTAGGCATAGTGGTCAGAGTTGATTACATTAGAAATATCAGACCAAGCAAGATTTGAATCAAGCAATTTTTCTCATACTACTGGATATTGCAGGCAGAATTCAGTTCACAGTTCATGCTAGCTAGAAAGCATTCTAGCTGGGACCATCCCTTCCCCCCAGTTCATGAAGGCTTCTCTTTTTCTTCCAAAAGATCTTATTTCCGGGTGTTGAGATGGGGGAAGAGAGAGGTGGTCTCATGATGCTACTGTTCATTATTTTATACTCTCAGTTCCTGTACCTGGAAAAATACTGACCTAAACATGGAGTCTAGCATCACATGTCCTGAAACCTTGCTGAGTCACGGAGGTAAACAATCCCCATTGTGTGGAGCTTGAGAAACTGTCTCTTATTGAATTGTAAATCTCTTGCTTACAATTCCCCTGCTGGTCAGTGGCTGGTGGTGGTCACTTAACACCAGCCTGGGTGTGGGCCACCTCCCTTGTTGCCACTGCAGAGCTAGTTGTGGGTGTCTCCTAGACTCACAACATATTTCAATAATAGCCATATAGCAAAATCTCATAACTCCATATACAGTGATAATACATATAATTCAACAGGGTAGTAATGTTCAGCAGATCATGATTTCTCAAATGATACCTCACAAGGCATACTTTGTACAAAACGACAGGTTTCAGAGTAGCAGCTGTGTTAGTCTGTATTCGCAAAAAGAAAAGGAGTACTTGTGGCACCTTAGAGACTTGTGCTCAAATAAAGCTTATGCTTTAAAGCTTACGCGCAAATAAATTTGTTAGTCTCTAAGGTGCCACAAGTACTCCTTTTCTTTTTACTGTAACGAGAGTGATCACTTAAGGTGAGATATTACCAGCAGGAGAGTGGGGGGACGGGGGGCTTTTGTAGTGATAATCAAGGTGGGCCATTTCCAGCAATTGACAAGAACGTCTAAGGAACAGTGGGGGGTGGAATAAACATGGGGAAATAGTTTTACTTTGTGTAATGACCCATCCATATATCTATTCAGGGGACACCATCATTGGGCCTAATCACATCAGCCACACTATCAGAGGCTCGTTCACCTGCACATCCACCAATGTGATATACGCCATCATGTGCCAGCAATGCCCCTCTGCCATGTACATTGGTCAAACTGGACATTCTCTACGTGAAAGAATAAATGGACACAAATCAGATGTCAAGAATTATAACATTCAAAAACCAGTCGGAGAACATTTCACTCTCTTTGGTCACTCGATTACAGACCTAAAAGTGGCAATTCTTCAACAAAAAAACTTCAAAAAAAGACTCCAACGAGAGACTGCTGAATTGGAATTAATTTGCAAACTGGATACAATTAACTTAGGCTTGAATAGAGACTGGGAGTGGATGGGTCATTACACAAAGTAAAACTATTTCCCCATGTTTATTCCACACCCCACCGTTCCTCAGATGTTCTTGTCAACTGCTGAAAATGGCCCACCTTGATTATCACTACAAAAGGTTCCCACCCTCCCCCCCCCCCCCCGCTCTCCTGCTGGTAATATCTCACCTTAAGTGATCACTCTCGTTAGTGTGTATGGTAACACCCATTGTTTCATGTTCTCTATGTATATAAATCTCGCTACTATATTTTCCACTGAATGCATCCGATGAAGTGAGCTGTAGCTCATGAAAGCTTATGCTCAAATAAATTTGTTAGTCTCTAAGGTGCCACAAGTACACCTTTTCTTTTTGTACAAAACATATCATAATCATATCAGAGAGGTGAATACGGGGGTTCCAGGGTGCTATTTTGAGGTAGTGTCACACTTATCGTCTGTAACAATTTCACAACTTCAAAGAGCAAAGTCTATAAATGAATTAAAGGTTCATTAAATTACAGTACCAATGGGCTTGATAAATCATCTTCAGTATCAAGCTCACAGTATTCTTAGTAGTCAAATGCCTAGCTAGAACAGCTTTAGTTTCATTAAAACCTTAGAACAGAAAGTTCTCTGGAAGCAGGGGTTGCATCTCCTTCTGTGTGTGTACAACACCTTGCACAAGACGGCCCTACTTTTGACCAGAGCTTTTGGGTGCCACTATGATATAAATACCAAATTAATAATAAAAATAACAGATAACAAAGATAATAAACACTGTTGTTAAGACAAAGTTTAGATGGAAATAAAACAGGTTTAAACCTAAAGACATACTTGGCTCTTAGAAGCAATAACTTCTTTCTCCAAGCCAGTGTGCTTTTTGATACATCACAGTTCATTTTGAAAAAATATTAGCTCCCCCATCCCAGACCTGGCATATTAACCTTTCTCAATAAACAGGTGATAGTAAAGATCACTGTAAGTGTCAAGGATTTTGCTGAAAGAATTGCAAGATAGTCCTTATTTGGGATACAGGACAGCTTGATATTTTAAGTAGAAGATTAACTTCATTAACATAAAATTACTTAGGTCCTTCCACTCCAAGTCTTCAGGGACATCCAGAACACGCATAGTGCAGATATTGGTAAAAATTTTCTAAGACTGAAACTTTCCTATGAAACAATATATTGTCTAGTCTAGTTAGGACATCAAAAAGGATCATTTGGTGTTCTTTTATTTAGTCTTCACATCTATTTTTTCTTGATGTTTATTAATATTCTTTTCAGATGATTACCCTTCTCTCTCTCTGCATCGTACAACATTACAGATGATCAGTGAAATCCTGGCATCATTGTAGTCAATGAAAAAACACCCGATGACTTAGTGAGGCCAGGATTTTATTCAATAAATCTAATTTTAAACTCAAAATAATCAAAAAGGGCATCTAAACCTTGGAGCCCAAGAAAAAATTTTTAATCCTAAACTCAGAAGTAGCTATGGAAACTAAAGACTTGTACCAAGTTCTTTTTCAGTCAATTCAATACTTCATACACTGAAGAAGATAAGGCTGACCATTGGAGGCACTGGGAGGCAAGGGTGGGGGGGACTTCTCAATTTCAGCCCACCTGATCACAAGCATATATGTTACTATAAACTTCTCTAAGGATTCCTCAACCTTATTTTTTTGCTTGTATTTGTAAATAAGTAAACTCCCTCTTCAAGGCACAGGAAAAAAGAAACAAAGATGGGGTGTCTTGAAATCAATGAGAATTAGGCACCTAGGCATTTCTGAAAATTGCAATAGGAACCAATGTGCATCTTTAGGCATCCAAATACCTTTCATGTCTGGCCCAAGTGGTCTGATTCATCCCAGACTTAGGGCTTGTCTACACTACAAAATTAAGTCGACTTTATCTAATTTGACCTCGAGCCCCCAAATTAATGAAGTTGATTGTGCGTGACAACACCATGCTCATTGTCTCGATGGAGTGTGTCCTCACTAGCAGTGCCTGCATTGATGCACAAAGCAGTGCATTGTGGGTATCTATCCCAAAGTGCAACTTGCCGCAGGGTATTTTGGGAAGTTTGTGCAATACCCCCTGGGACCAAAACATTGTCGCAGAGGAGAATGGGAACGCTGCGTCGGCATCCCATGATGCACTGTGCTCCCTCCCTCACAACAACGGCAAACAACCCAGTGGTTTTCGCGTCTTAAAACCGCTGCATGTACACCATAACCCCAGAAGCATGGAGCCTGCTCAGCTGTGCACTCTTGCTGTCAGCATCTCAAACACCTCATGCCTTCTCCTGCAGTATTTCCAGAACCAAAGTACGGTCCACCGTGCAGAACCTAGCAATGTCCTGCAAGCAGCCCTCCTGCAAGCCATTGGAAAAAACAATTCACCATTACTGATGGCAGTCACAGAGCAGCTGCACTCTGTTGAGCACCGTTTCTGGTCCCATGAAACAAGCACTGACTGGTGGGACCACATCATTTTGCAGGTATGGGATGACGAGTAGTGGCTGCAGAACTTCTGAAAGTGGAAGGCCACCTTCCAGGCACTTTGTGCAGAGCTTTCCCCTGCCCTGCAGCTCAACAACACAAAAATGAGAGCTGCTCTGACAATGAAGAAGCGAGTGGGGATCGCTACTTGGAAGCTTGCAACGCCAGTTACCGATCAGCGGTGAATCAATTTGGAGTACGTAAATCTACCATGGGAGCTGCTGGGCTCCAAGTGTACAGGGCCATTAATTGACTTCTGCTACGAAGGGTAGTGAGTCTGGGAAATGTGCAGGACATAGTGGATGGTTTTGCTGCGAGGGTTCCCTAATTGCGGTGGGTTACAGATGGCATGCATATCCCCATCTTGGCACCAGACCACCTTGCCAAAGAGTACATGAACCAAAAGGGATACTTTTCAATGGTGTTGCAAGCGCTGGTGGATCACAGGGGGCATTTCACCAACACCAATGTAGGATGGTTGGGAAAGGTTCATGATGCACACATCTTTAGGAATGCGGGTCTGTTCAAAAAGCTGCAATCCAGAACTTTCTTTCCAGACCACAAAATTAACATTGACGATCTTGAGATGCCTATAGTTATCCTGGGGGACCCAGTCTACCCCTTGCTCCCATGGCTCATGAAGCCATACACCAGTTGTCTGGACAGCAGTAAGGAACGGTTCAATTATAGGCTCAGCAAGTGCAGAATGGTGGTTGAATGTGCCTTTGGTCACTTGAAAGGGCGCTGGAGCAGTCTGCTAACAAGGTTGGACCTTAGTGAGGAGAAAGTCCCCATGGTTATAGCTGCCTGCTGTGTGCTCCATAATATCTGTGAAAAAAAGGGGGAAAATTTTCCACAGGGCTGGGCAGATGAGACCTGCACTGCTACAGACTAGGGACCGAGCGGCTAGGCAGCAGTTCTGTAGAAAAGGACCTAGGGGTTACAGTGGACGAGATGCTGGATATGAGCCAACAGTGTGCCCTTGTTGCCAAGAAGGCTAATGGCATTTTGGACTGTATAAGTAGGAGCATTGTTAGCAGATCGAGGGATGTGATCATTCCCCTCTATTTGACATTGATGAGGCCTCATCTGGAGTAGTGTCCAGTTTTGGGCCTCACACTACAAGAAGGATGTGGAAAAATTGGGAAGAGTCTAGTGAAGGGCAACAAAAATGATTAGGGGGCTGGAGCACATGATTTATGAGGAGAGGCTGAGCAAACTGGGATTATTTAGTCTGCAGAAGAGAAAAATGAGGGGGGATTTGATAGCTGCTTTCAATTACCTGAAAGGGGGTTCCAAAAAGGATGGATCTAGACTGTTCTCAGTGGTACCAGATGATAGAACAAGGAGTAATGGTCTCAAGTTGCAGTGGGGGAGGTTTAGGTTGGATCTTAGGAAAAACTTTTTCACTAGGAGGGTGGTGAAGCATTGGAATGGGTTACCTAGGGAGGTGGTGGTGGAATCTCCTTCCTTAGAGGATTTTAAGGTCAGGCTTGACAAAGCCTTGGCTGGGATGATTTAGTTGGGGATTGGTCCTGCTTTGAGCAGGTGGTTGGACTAGATGACCTCCTGAGGTCCCTTCCAACCCTGATATTCTATGGTTCTATGAGATCACATGGCAGCCATTTTTGAGCAGCCAGATACCAGGGAAATAAGAAGAGCACTGCAAGACGTGCTGCGTATCTGCAAGACTTTGAAAAGCTAATTCAGTAATGAGTCACAGTAACGTGAGCTGCTTGTCCTCATTGTGCTTTCCCAAACCTTCACCTGGCTTGTATCACTGTCCCCGTAAAGCAAACCCCCCTGCTTCTACTCAATAAAGAACTTTTATTCCTCAAATCCATTTACTTTATTTAACAAACATAAATAAAGAGGGAGAGCTGAAAGAAAAGGTAACCTTGGGGAAAAGTGGTTGTAAAGTTGGAATGGGAGAAACATTTTCATCTGTGTAACACAACACCGCAGTCCAGACCATGAAAGGTCTGTGAATAGGCACCTTCTGCTCCTTGTACCCTTCCCCGCCACGAGTTAAGTGAAAGGGATAATGGACTTTTCGCCCACACCTCATGGAATGCTTATGGGAGGGTGATTCTGCGCCAGGCGATGCTGGCTGGCTTTCCACCAGCGTCTGCAGAGGGACTCTACCCTCCTGCTTCTGTTCCTGCAGTTCAACCCAACGCCTCAACATGTCTGCTTGGTCCCTCATAATCCAAAGCATCTCATCCTGTGCTGCATGCTCTCGCTCATTGGAAGCTTTCCTGCTCTCCATGTCCATGTCTAACTTCTCGGACAGTGAAATCCTCCCTGTTCTCAGCTCTGCGTCAGTTGTCCCGGAGGCGTTCATTATCTTGGTGAACATATACTCCTGCATTCTTTGTCCTCTTCTAATCAGCGAAAGTCTGCTTTCAGGTGTTGATGACCCGCTGAAGGACACAATTCCAGCTGTCAGTCAGGGGAAAAAATAAAGGAGCCATTGTACATGAATAAAACGTTTCCATAGCAAGGCCATTTTCATAAAAAACAAACAAACAAAAAAACCCCACCCTTATTACACTAGGTGCAAGCCATAACAATCAGAATCCATAACCATTCACTGTGCTGTTTTGCTGCTCCAGCCATGGTGAGTAGGCCCCCCCAGGATCTCTCATGTGGTGCCCCAGTCCCCTATCAGCCACTTTAAACTACTTGCCAACCCATGCTGAGCATTGTAAAGTCACATTAGCGGTTGTGTGGTTTGGCAATCCGGAATGGGGGTGGGGTGGGGTCTACATGACCTTTTTTTCCCCATGTAAGAGCACTTTTAATGAGAACTTCCCCCGTTTCCCCTAGGCAACCCAATGTGATATCAATTTTCTGAGGGTAATAGAGGCGGAAAGGAAGGAGATGTAACAAGCGTCTGGGAATAGACCCGGTCCTTATGCTGCTATGTTGTGTACCGCAATGATGCCAGCAGAATTAATTCAGGAGTTGTGTGGGAAAGTGTCCTACCATGGTGGAAGAAATAAGACTGCCCTGCCCAGAAACCTTCTGCAAAGCATTGCAGAGTAACTCCATGAAAGTTTCCTAGAGATATCCATGGAGGATTCCTGGGCTATCCCAGTCCACATAAACAGTCTTTTCCAGGAGCCACCGTCTGCGTAGCTGGAGTGGCCTCTTGTAAGCAGAGAGCCACAGCACCTCGCTTTTTCTTCACAGTAAACATGCAATACCACCGAATGTGTGTGCCCGCTAAAGTTTAACTGGACTTTCAAATTTAAATGTATAATTAGCAGAGGTGCCTTCCCTGGCATCACAGTCAGCCACCATGCTGTCCTGCGACCCAAAGGGCTGCAGGGTTAAAAATATTTCCTGGCTCTCGGGGAGAATGGATCCACCACTCGCCTGTCTCCCATTATCCTCCTCCTCCACCGTATAATCCTCCTTATTGTCCGTAGACTCACACACCCTTGAGGTGTCCACGTTGCTTGTGTGGGTACTGGTAGGGTCACCCCCAAGAACTGCATGCAGCTCGCTGTAAAACCGGCATGTGTGGAGTTCAGCACCAGAACGACTGTTCATCTCCCTTGTCTTCTGGTATGCCTGACAAAGTTCTTTTATTTTCACACGGCATTGCTGTGTGTCCCTCATGTAGCCCTTCTCCCCCATTCCAAGAGCGATCTTCGCATAGATATCAGCATTTCTTCTGCTGGATCTGAGCTCTCCCTGCACAGACTCTTCTCCCCACACAGCGATGAGATCCACCACCTCCTGTGCAGATCAGGTTGGCGCGCGTTTGGGGTGTGTAGTCTCCATGATCAGCTGGCATGCTCCCAGTGCTGATCAAACAGGTGATGGGCATTCAAAAGTTCCCGGGGCTTTAACAGGAGAGGGGCTGTTTCCTGTGTACCTAGCTGCAGTACAGCAGAATTGAGAATGATCTCCGGAGCGGTCACAGATGAGCATTGTGGGATACCACCTAGAGGCCAATTAAGTCAAATTACACAATGCTGCGTCTGCACTACCTCGCAGACGGCCCATGAAAATTGAACTAAGTGTTACGCCTCTCGCAGGGGTGGATTACAGAAGTCGATATCAGAGGCGACTTAGGTTGATGTAAAGGACACATACATTAACAAGTCGACTTAAGGCAGCTTCCTTCGACCTAACTCTGTAGTGTAGACCAGGCCTCACACACTGTGCAGTCACATTAATATCTGTGCCAAGTGAGGGAAAAAGTGGATTTGCTCAGGTGCAAGGTAGTAAGAATTCAGGCCCCATGACTGGAAAACTTCAGCCCAAAGGGTGAAAGTTTTGAAAAAATAAGAGCAACTGAAATCAGGGGCCTAGAATAGCAACACTTTGACAATCTTAAGTATATATGTCACTAATTAGAATACTAGATTGCAGAAAGTCTGTTTGTTAACACTTCTTAACCCTTAAGAAATTGGCTAATCTTCTAGCATTCTACATCTGAATAATACTCTGAATTACTATAGCACCTTTCACCCCAGGAGCTGAAAGCTCCCTGCAAACAATAAATTTCACCACTTTTCTGTAATATGGGGAAACCAAGGCACAGAAGTGCAGAGACTTGCCCATAGCCACCACAGTAGGACAGTGCCAGAGCTGGGAATAGAAACCAAGACCCCTAATTCCCACAATCCTGCTCTAAGCACTGAACAACTTCCTTGAGATTTAGGAATGTCACTAGTTACCACTATTCCAGGGAGGAATAGATTCTGACTGCTTGGAGGCAGAACTGGATCAGAACTCTTGGGATAAACTAGTTCAAACATAGAATCATAGGATTCGAAGGAACTGCAAGGGTCATCTAGTCTATCCCCCTACCAAGATGCAGGATTTGTTGCATTAAGCCATCCAAGACAGATGGCTACCCAACCTCCTTTTGAAAACTTCCAGTGAAGGAGCTTCCACAACTCCGTAGGTAGCCTGTTCCATTGTCCTACTGTTCTTACAGTTAGGAAGTTTTTCCTGAGATTAAATCTAAATTTCTTTTGCCGTAGTTTGAACCCATTGCCTCTTATCCTGCCCTTTGTGGCAAGAGAGAAGAACTGTCTTCATCTTTTTTATGAAAGTCTTTCTAGTATTTGAAGACCACTCTCATGTCCCCCTCTTAATCTCCTCTTTTCCAAACTAAACATACCCAGTTCCATCCCTTTGATCATCTTTGTTGCTGGCCAGTTTCTCTATATCCTTTCTATACATTGTTGACCAAAACTGGACACAGTACTCCAGTTGAGGCCTAACCAGTGCCGAGTAGAGCAGTACTATCACCTCCTATGACTTGCATGCCATGCCTCTGTTAGTGCAACCTAAAATTGCATTTGCTTTTTTTGCAACAGTATTGCAATGCTGACTCACGTTGAGGTTGTGATCCACCACAACTCCCAGATCCTTCTCAGCAGTGCTGCTGCCAAGCCAGTTATCCCCCATTCTGTATTTGTGCATTTGGTTTTTCTTCCCTTAGTGTAACACCTTAAATTTGTCTTTGTTGAATTTTCAATAGCCCAGTTCTCCAATTTATCAAGATCCATCGGAATTTTAGCTCTATCCTCCAAAGTGTTGGCAACCCCCTCACCCCCCACCTTTGTGTCATCTGCAAATTTGATCGATATGCTCTCTATTCCTACATCCAGATCATCAATAAAGATGTTAAACAGCACTGGATCCAGAACAGTTTGCTGTGGAACCCCACTTGAGACTTCCTTCCAATCTGACACCATTCCATTAATAATTACTCTTTTGTTTGTCGTTGTTTAATCAATTTTGTATTCACTTAATGACAGTTCCACCAAGCCTGCATTTCTCCAGCTTACCTATCAGAATGTCATGTGAGACTGTCAAAAGCCTTGCTGAAATCCAGGTATATTATCCAGGTATATTATGTATATTACTGCATTCCCCCTATCCACCAAACCAGTTACTCTGTCAAAGAAGGAAATCAAGCTGGTTTGGCATGATTTGTTCTTAGTAAATCCATGCTGGCTGTTAGTGATCACCCCTTTGTCCTCCAGGTATTCACAAATTGAATGTTTTATACATTGCTCTAGTAGCTTCCCAGGTATCTAAGTCACACTGACTGTTCTATAGTTCCCCAGCTCCTCCTTTTCAAGCTGGGCATTATGTTAGCCCTTCTCCAGTCTTTTGGGACCTCTCCTATCATCCATGAGTTTACAAATATTATTGTTAGTGGCTGCGAAATCTCTTCAGCTAATTCTTTCAATACCCTGAGGTGTATAGCATCCCGCCCTACTGATGTGAATTAATTCAAATTGATCAGAAGATCTTGGACATCTTCTTTACTTATCCTCATCTGCATCCCTTCCCCTTTATCATCTATGGTAACTTCCCTAGGCATCCACCCACATGTTATTTTTTGAAAGAAGACTAAAGCAAATAGGCATTAAGCAGCTCTGCTTTCCTATCATCTTCTGTTACCAGCTCATATTCTCAATTGAGCAGCAGACCCACACCATCCTTGACCTTTCTTTTTTGTCTGACATTTTGAAGAACATCTTCTTGTTATCTCAAACACTCCTTGCCAGCTGTAACTTTGCCTTGGCTTTCCTGATTTTATCCCTACATGTTTGTGCTATTCTCATGTATATTTCCTTGGTGACATACCCCTCTTTCCATTTTCTGTATAGAATCACAGAACTGCAAGGGACCTCGAGAGGTTTTCTAGTCCAGTCCCCAGCATTCAAGGCAGGACTAAATATGATCTAGACAATCCCTGACAGATGTTTGTATAACCTGCTCTTAAAAATCTCCAATGATGGAGTTTCACAACCTCCCTAGGCAATTTATTCCAGTGCTTAACTACCCTGACAGTTAGAAAGTTTTTCCTAATGTCCATCCTAAACCACACTGGCTGCAATTTAAGCCCATTGCTTCTTGTCCTATCTTCAGAGGCTAAAGAGAACAATTTTTCTCCCTTTTCCTTTTATGTCTTGAAAACTGTTATGTCCCCCCTCAGTTCTCTTCTCCAGACTAAAAAAACCCCATTTTTTTCCATCTTCCGTTATAAGTCATGTTTTCTAGGTCTTTAATAATTTTTGTTGCTCTTTACTGCACTTTCTCCAATTTGTTGATATCTTTCCTGAAATGTGGGGCCCTGAACTACATAGAATACTCCAGGTGAGGCCTAATCAGTGCAGAGTAGAGCAGAAGAATTACTTCTAGTGTCTTGTTTACAAACACTCCTACTAATACATCCCAGAATGATGTTTGCTTTTTTTGCAACAGTGTTACACTGTTGACTCACATTTAGCTTGTGATCCACTATGACCCCCAGATCCCTTTCTGCAGTACTTCTTCCTAGGCAGTCATTTCCTATTTTGTATGTGTGCAACTGATTGGTCTTTCCTAAGTGGAGTACTTTGCATTTGTTCTTATTAAATTTCATCCTATTTACTTGAGGCCATTTCTCCAGTTTGCCCGGATCATTTTGAATTTTAATCCTATCCTCCAAAGCCCTTGCAACCCGCCCTAGGTTGGTTCATCCGCAAACTTCATAAGTGTACTCTCTATGCCATTATCTAAATCACTGATGAAGATATTGAACATAACCGGACCCAGAACTGATCCCTACGGGACCCCTCGATATGCCCTTCTACCTTGATTTTGATCTACTGATTACTCTCTCGGAATGGTTTTCCAACCAGTTATGCACCCACCTTATAGTAACTCTATCTAGGTTGTTAACAAACTAGGCAAATCAGAGAAGGTCATGCAAGACAGTATCAAAGGCTTTACTGAAGTCAAGACTTACCATACCTACCACTTCCCTCCATCCATAAGGCTTGTTACCTCATCAAAGAATGCTATTACATTGGTTTGACACGATTTATTGCTGAAAAATCCGTGCTGACTTTTTATCTTCAATGTACGTATCCCTTTTGGTTTTTAGATAGCTAAAAAGCTCCTTGTGCAGCCACATTGGCCTTCTGTGGTTCTTCTTAACTTTCCTCTGCACTGGAATAGCTTGCTGTTGAGTCTCCAGTACTGTATTACATCTTTTAGGAACTGCCAGCCCCCTTCGATTTCTTTATTCCTAATTGGTCTTTCCATGGGACCATGCCCACTATTTCTCTGAGTTGGTTGAAACCTGCCCCTCCCTGTCCTGTTCTACAGCTGTGAGTTCCCAAACACTGCTTAAGCTGGGAACCAACAGAGAGGAAAGGGCATGTGCTAGGAGATCGGGGGGAATCTCCACAAAGCACAGATTGGTTCTAAGGAGGATTTCTGGACTGGTGGTGTTCAACGGAATGCAATGGAAGTTTATGCTGTGGAGTAATCCCATCTCAAAATATTTAACCCAAGGCCTCTAAAAGTTAAAATGCATTCTATGTGTTAGATGCCTGCCCCTGATTTCCATATAGTTTATATGTTTATTCCCAAAAATATACTCACACAAAACCAATATCTGCTTTTGCTTATATCTTCTTTTGTAAGTGAATAGAAATTGATTCACTGAGTTTATTAGCAATGAAATGAAAAGCCAAGGTGTCCACATAGGTGTTTGGGAGGAATAAGGGACATGAGGGTCACATTCAGAAAGCCTCTCCTGTTTATTCAAGATATTATTTCTATTATTCTATACATTTTCCATAGGCTAGGCAAACTAAAGGATGGTTACAGCTGTCCATGAAGCAGCCCTGCTTCAGGTGTTCCATGTGGGGCTCTGGAGTCTTTTCATGTAAATACACTCCAATAAATGGATCCTTCCCCATTCCAAATGCACCAGTCCTTGTATGCTTTCAAGCAGATTGGAGTAAGGAACTCAAAGAGCTGTGCAGCTCAACTCTGAACAGTAAAATACTGTAGTTCCTACCTGCATTGTGTGTCTCCCGGTTTTTCTTTCTGTAATACAAAAGTTCAAAAGAAATTATGTGAAATAAAAGGGAAAACCTCCACATGTACAATTATTTCTTTTATGTTTTAAAGCAATTTTATTGTTACAGTTAAAAAAATACATTTAATACAAAATTCTGCTTTCTTGGCAAGAATGAATATAGAGAAGAGAGAAATAAAAACCCACAAAAGTAGTTCTTGATATAGGAATATATTATATTAATGTTTTCTGAGAAAAGATCATGAATGTTCAGACTAAATGGATTAGAGTGCAATACTACATGTGCGTTGTGTGTGTACTTGGTACAATTTATACATGTATAGGGGCAGGGATGGTTTCTTCCTGTGTGTTTGTACAGCACCTATCACAATGGGGCCCCCTTGCTCACTGGAGTCTTTGGGCACTATCATGATACAAATAAATAAAAACTAATCAGATTTCTGACCAGTGGAAAAGCTCATCTCATGAAAAAGCTGCACTAAACAGAACACACTTAATTTTTTGTACATACAGCCATGCTACATGCACAAGTATTTTATTGTTCCCAGAGCTTAATGGAAAAGGCAGAAAAGGAACAAGTTACTTACTTTACAGCAAGTACGGTCCTTTACAATGTTTGTCCACATGGTTCCCACTCTAGGTGCACATGTGCCTTATGTGCACGAGATTCGATTCTTTTGGCCAGCAATGTCTATAGGGGCCATGCTGGCACCCTGCATGTCCTCTTGCCCCCTACCCAAGGGCATAAAGGGCAGAGTGGGCCCAACTACCATTCAATTCCTTCACCAAGATTAAAGGACTCCTCATTAACAGGAAAGGAGGGTCATGAGATCAGTGTGCTTGAGCACTTGCTGAGTGCAGCTTGGAGGTAGTAGCTGTTTCTTTTTGATAGAGGGTTTCGGAATCAGACGTACCCTTCATTGATTGCTCCAATAAAAATAATTTCAAACAATCATCTCGGACTTTCTGAGGGTGTTTTGAAAAAGCCCTGCATGTTGAACACTTGTCTGGAAAGGCAAATAAAATATTTAATATTCCCATCATTTAAGGGAATAGCTGCCTCATAAGCAAGACAAGCTTGTCAACCTGCTAGAAAAAAATACAGAAAAATTAACATTGAACTAATACTAAAGGTAACAAAGAGCTATGGGGTAGCAGTTGGACACTATGGAGGTCCTGTCTCACTGTCATGGGCAGTAAGAAGGAACCAAGTTGCAGTTGAGACTCACTATGCCCTGTATGCCCTCGATTAGAGGCATGAGGCCATGCAGGGTGCATGCACTGCCCCAGACACTTGCAGGCCAAAAGATTCCAATCTTGCATGCACAGGTACATGTGCACCTTGAGTGGGAGCCATATGGACAAATACTTGAAGAAGCACAGCTACTTGTGAGGCAAGGGGGGAAGAAATGCAATGGATCTCAACACTCACTTTTATTAAGCAGCAGGCTGTGGCCTAGCTTAAAGAAGGTCAAGGCCTCAATTCAGGAAAGCACTTAAGCACGTGCTTAAACATCCTTCCTGAATAAGGACTCCTTCCTGAATCAGAGACCTAACACAAGAACAACTTTTCCCATATCCTTTGCCACCAAATAAATAAGTTTTCTGTTGGGAAGAGTGAAAATGAATGCTTAATTGCAGATCTTACTCAAATCTAATTGTTGAGATGATCCTATCAGCTAATCCAGTGCCTGCTCCTGGTCCCACTGAAATCAACAGGAGGACAACACAAGACCAGATCCTTGAGGGTGCAGTCTTTCAGATGACACATAAAGCTGACAACCTGGTGAAATTCCATCTTGGGAAATTACATTCTTAGGCCTGCCAAATGCTGTATCTTGTGTGACACTCACACATTTAGCAGATCTGTCATGTCTTCTCCCACAGCTGATAAAATGCTATGCATGAGAAACTCACACACCCTTCCTCTGCCCCTCTCCCAAAAGCTTTTAGCCTATAGAATGTCTACTTAACCTTTCCCACAAGTCCTCCCCACTACTCTTTTCTTGATCACTGTGGACAACACCACCAACCTGCTTGTCACAGACTCCCATAATCTGGGTGTCATCTTCAATTTGGAACTCTCTCTAGGTCCTTACATCGAGGCTTTGTCTAAGTCTTACAGATTCTTTCTGCATAGCATCTCTATTCATCCACACAGCTAAAATTCTCATCCAGGCTCTCATCTCAGTTACTGCAATATTCTTCTCTTTGACTTTGACAAATGCAATCTTGCTCTGCTTATATCCATTAGGAAACATGTCTTTGCAGCAGCATTCTAACTCGTCACTTTGACCATGTCACTCCTCTCTTTGCATCCCTCTTCTCTGTTGTGCCAAACATAAGCTACTTGTCTTCACTTTCAAACCTCTTCTCGACCTATCCCCAACCCATCTATCATCTCTCATTCAAATATCAAAAAGGACGATGGCTGTCTCCATTGTCTGCTTGTTAAACAAGTACTTTCCTGCTTTCTCCCATGGTGTCCCTCAGGTTTGGGAGGAGCTCCCTGCAAACATCTGCAAAACTAAGTCATTATTCTCCTTAAAACATTCCTTTGCCACGATGCCAACAAAAAAAACTTGACAACAATTAGGCTGCTGGTACACTGTCTCATTAAAACAAATAAAAGGAAGTTCTTCTTCAAACAGTGCACAGTCAACCTGTGGAACTCCTTGCCAGAGGAGGTTGTGAAGGGTAGGACTATAACAGGGTTTAAAAGAGAACTAGATAAATTCATGGAGGTTAAGTCCATTCATGGCTATTAGCCAGGATGGGTAAGAATGGTGTCCCTAGACTCTGTTTGTCAGAGGGTAGAGATGGATGGCAGGAGGGAGATCACTTGATCATTACCTGTTAGGTTCACTCCCTCTGGGGCACCAGGCATTGGCCACTGTCGGCAGACAGGATACTGGGCTGGATGGATCTTTGGTCTGACCCAGTATGGCCATTCTTATGTTCTTATAGTTTCCTTGTACTCCCCCATCAGTCTGTCTGAAGCCATCTGTTCTTTCTTCTATTATTCTTAGATGGTAAGATCATTAGGGAAGGAACTGTCTCTTTTCTGTGTTTCTACAGTGCTTAGCACAATGGGGTCATGGTATGTGTCTGGGGCTCCTAGGTGCTATGATAATACAAGTAAATAATAATAATGAAACACCAGGAAACCACAAGCTCTAGTCCCACCTTTCTCCAGTGGCTGCTGTTAATATTGCTATGAATTTCAAAACCTATATTATGAACCACAAGGCGAAGCAATTGTCATTCACCCACTTCATGGATAAAATAGCAGAGAGGTTGTACATGGTAATTTCAACCACAGCAGGGAATAGAATCCAGGCAATTAATATGTTGGGCCTGAATCTGATTTGTTTTGCCACAATGCCTTTCAGAATGATTGTGCCATCCGATGAAGTGAGCTGTAGCTCACAAAAGCTTATGCTCAAATAAATGTTAGTCTCTAAGGTGCCACAAGTCCTCCTTTTCTTTGTGCCAAATTATGTGCTTCAATATGCTGCCTCTACCACATCCTGAACACATTCTGCTTTCAAGAGCCAGGAGCAGAATGCATGAATACCCAGCATTGTAGCACTGCCTCAAGTGGAAGGGGCTTGTATCGTGGATCTGAAGGTCCTGGGTTCAAAGCCTACTCTTGGGGGGAAAATAGTATGTAGTTATGTGATTAAAGACTGTGGGTAACATTTTCAAAAGCATCCACATGACTTAGGTGCCCTAAGTACTATTGACTTTTAATGGACTTAAGCACATTTGAAAATTTTATCTTGTATCCCAAAGCATCATAATTGAAGTGATACAGCTAACCTGAATTCTGGAATTTCCTAGCTTTTCTATGCTGACTTTGCGACCTTAATTTTATCTTCTACCCTAAGTTCTTTTAAATGTGTTTTTATATACACATATACATACATATATGTACACACACACACACAACACACCTATCAAGCTAGTGTGAGGAACCTAGAATAATCATATTTGTTGAAATGATATTAGAGGTGAATGTGGATAATGCATTAATCGTTATTTTATTACTGCACTATTATTAATAGTATTTTTGTTAATGGAAGCTGTCCCTTCAAGAACAAAATAGAGCAGTTATACAGTGTTTGATGTAGACAAGGCAGTATGTGGGAGATTTTACCTGTGCCCCCCCAGAGTGGGAGACGGTGCCTGTGCAAGCGCCAACGAGATCAGAATTTGATTTAACAAACATCCCTCTCCAAAAAATAAGCCTCATTCTTGAAGGTTAGCACTTACTTGGGGACTTGATACCTCAGTGTATTGCTAAGGAACTACAGAGCCTTTCACCAGTTTGAAACCAGCCTAGCTCAGTAGTAATTAAAAGTTGTTCCCATCTAATGGATATTTAGTGGCCCCCTATGTGAGTCTAATGGGTCTTAATTCCACATCAAAACCCACCGTCACATACTGCACTAATTGGCAGACTTTGACTAGAATCCAAGAATTGTATGGGCCACAGAGACTAAATTACCCCTTTTATCTCTAGAGGAAGCTACCGCTAGACCAGGGTTGGGGCATGCTTAGCAGGGTACTATATGTGAGAAAGAGAAGGTCACACCCTGTGCAGTAACTGAGGTTCTTTGAACTGCGTCCCACTATGGCTGCTCCACAGTAGGTGCAGCAGCGCCCCCTATGCCTGAGATCGGAAATCTTTGGTAGCGTGCCCACTGGACCACAAATGTGCTCCTGCTCATCTCACGCTGTGAATGGGATCTATATATAGCGCTGTGCGGACCAACTGCCCTCAGTTCCTTCTCTACTGCAAAGAGTATCTTTCAGCTCTGAAGCAGAGGGGAGAAGGGTGGGTAGTGGAGCACTCATAGGGACACACATCTCAAAGAACATCAATTACTGCACTGGGTGAGTAACCTTCTCTTCTTCCCATGTCCCTATGGGTGCTCCACTATAGGTGACTGTAAAGCAGTGCCCCTAGTTGGAAGGCTTGGGCTTGGGCTTCGGAGTGGAGTTTAGTGCAGATGACAGGACAATGTGTCCTGACAGGACAATGTGTCCTAGCAGGGCAGCTGATGCTGCATAATAATTGCGCAGTGATGGCTAAAAGTGTCTATGGAGGCCCAGGTGGTTGCTTTGCAAATGTTAATAATTGGGATATTGTTGAGAAAGGCAATCGAGTTGGAGAGAGAGTGGGTAGAATGTGCTCAAGTTCCAGGAGGAGACTGTTGATTCTGTAATTGGTTGAAAAGGTGTATACATTGGAAGATCTGCTTGGAAAGGCATTGTTTGGATATGGCCAGGCCTTTCTATCTTTCGACCATTGACAGGAATAAGCATGGCTATTGTGTGAAAGATTTAGTTCTATCCAGGTAAAAAGCTAATGCTTGCCTGACATCCAAGGTATGTAACGTCACCTCCTGCTGGTTGCTATGTGATTTGGGAAGATAGGTTGATTTAAATGGAAGGAAGTTGGTACCTTTGGTAAGAATTTTGGATGTGGACATATTGTGACCTTGTCTTTATGAAAAACTGTGTACTGGGTGTATGCCGTGAGAGCGCCAATTTCTCCTACCTGTCGAGCCGATCTGATGGTGATGAGAAATGCTGTTTTCATGGATAGATGAATACAAGAGCCATGGGCTCGAACAGTGGTCTGTTGAGGCAGCGCTAGATGAGACCAGGGTCCCAAACTGGGGTGGGATCTCATGAGGGTAAAGGTTTTGGAGACCCTTCAAGAATCTCTTCCGGAATGGATGGGTGAAGACAGTGTGGCTGTCTGGGATGGAATGTTGTGATGGAGGCTAAGTGTACATGAATAGAACCTGTGGATAACCCTGATTTTTTAAGATCCAAAATATAGTCCAAAATAAGTAAAATCATGATGTGACTGGTGGTGCCCCAGGATCAGAACCTTGTCCATTTTTGGAGGTAAGTGCGTTGAGTTGCGTCATGTGTGCTATTCAAGAGGACCTCTTTTACTGCCTCTGAACAGGTCACCTCTGAATCCTGAAACCATGGAGGACTCATGACTTCAGATATAGGGGCAATGTGGATTGGGATGGAGGATTTGACCTGCATCCTGTGAGAGAAGGCACGGAGTTGGTCACAGAGTGATCAGAGAACATATACCTCCTTCGTATGGTGGTGAGTATACCAAATCGGATGTAGCCATGTTGGAGTTGTAAGGATGACTCGGGCTCGGTCCCCCTGTATCTTGTGAAGCACTCTGAACAACAGGGGAATGGTTGGGATGGCATAGAGTAGTGGGGCATCCCACGTAATTAGAAACGCATCTCACAGGCGCCTGAGGGCATAGGCCTGCTCTTTAGCAGAATTGAGGGCATCTGACATTCTCCGTTGTGGCAAAGAGATCTATGGTTGGGAATCCTCAACAGCTGAATATGTGGTGTAGAGTTTTTGTATCTAGCTTCCACTTGTCGTCCTGCTCATTGAGTCTGCCAAAGCGTTCTGGTGTCCAGGGAAGTATGCAGCTGAAATGCTGATGTTGTGTTGGACATATTTCCATAATTTCAGGGCTTCCGAGCATAGGGAGTGGGACCTTGCTCCACCTTGTCCAGTAATGTAGAACATGCAGGCCATATTGTCTGTCATATTTCATATAGTGCAATGTCTGATCAGTGGTAGAAAATGCCAGCAGGCCTTGTGGACTGCCTGTCACTCTAGAAGATTGATGTGTAGGGTGGATTCCACTAGGGACCACCTGCTCTGCACTATATGGGTGAGAAGGTGTGCTCCTCAACTAATTAGGGAGGTGTCAGTTGTTAGTATCAGGGATGGAGCTGGTTGAAGGAAAGGTACCCTGACACAAACGTTTTTGGGTTCTGTCCACCAGAGTAGTGAGCCACTGACCTTGATATGCATGGACAGGAATTTGTGAAGACTGTGCCTCTGAGGTACGTAGACAGTGCGTAGCCACACCTGGAGACAGCACATATGCAACCTGGCATGCTTTACCACAAATGTGGCTGCTACCATGTGGCCGAGCAGCTGGAGACACATCCTGGCAGAGATCTGGGGACAGGTTCTCACTGTGGACACGAGGTCGACTATTCCTGAAAATCTGTGAGCTGGGAGGAAGGCTCTTCTTTTATCACATCCAAGTGTGCCCCAATAAACTCCAGGTGTTGTACAGGTGACAGTGTCAATTTTTGTATGTTTATGAAGGCAGAGATTTGAGAAAAGGTTCATTGTCTGCCGTATGGCATGAACTGAGTCAGGTTTGGATGAAGCCTTGAGGAGTCAGTGATTTAAGTATGGGAATATGACAATGCCTTGTTTGCATAGGTAGGCTGCCACTTCTGCAAGGACTTTGGAGAAGACTCAGGAGGCTGTAAAAAGTCCAAAGGGAAGTACCCTGTACTGGTCATGAATGGTCCCCATGATGAATCTGAGGAACCATCTGGTGATGTGAAAATACATGTCTTGGAGGCAGAGAACCAGTTCCCCTGTTCCAGTGCTGGGATAATGATGGATAGCGTATTCATCTTGAAGCTTTGCAGTTTGACGAATCTGTTGAGATTTCATAGGTCTAGGATTGGTCTCCGCCCACTGGATTTCTTTTGGATCAGAAAATAATGTGAATAAAAACCCTTCCCTCTGTGTTGGGATGGGACTGATTCTATGGCTCCCATTTGCAGGTGGTTTATTTCTTCTTGTGGAAGGTGTTCATAAGAAGAGCCCCAGAAGAGGGATGGAGGGGGGGGGTGGGCAGGGGAGATAGATAGGAATGGGATGCATTCCATTTGTTGATGATTTCTAGGACCCACTTGTCCAAAGTGATTTGCCGCCACGATGGTTAGAAAGGAGCTAAGTGGTCACCAAACTGGTGGTTATTGAAAATGGTTGCCATGACTGGAACAGAGGGAGATTTCTCAGGGCGTAGACCAAATCTTCAAAATTGCTGTTTGGACGTGGATATAAGAGAGGTAGCCCCTTGAGTTGTCTATTGTCTGCACTTTGTTGGGGGCCTCTGATGTCTTTGCTGTGAGTCATACCGCCAATGGAGGAGTGAAAGGTGGAGGCTGGGACCTCATGGCACGTTGGCATTTTCGCTGATGTCTCTTTGGTGCTGGCATATATATGCCGAGAGAGCAGAGAGTCACTCGAGAGTCCTTTAGGAAACGTAGGGACTCATCCATGCATTTGGCAAATAGCTTGGAGCCTTCAAAGGATAGGTCCTCAACAGTGGTTTGCACTTCCTTGGGGACTCTGGAGAGGTGCAGTCATGATACTCAGTCTCATCACTACGGCTATCCTGATGGAACAGGCAGCTGTACCAGTAGCATCTAAGGAGGCTTTTAAGGCCATACGGGCCAACTGGTGTCCTTCAGACACAAGTGCCTGGAGTTGCTCCTTCTTGTTGTCGGGAAGATCCTGGAAGAAATCCTGTATCTTAGAATAGTTTATGTAAGTGTATTTGGCCATGGGAGCCTCATAATTAGAGATATGAAACTGCACATGACAGAGGAATAAGCCTTGCGACCAAACAGGTCTAGTCGCTTCCAGTCCCTGTTGTAAGGGGTTGAACTTAGGTGGTATTGGTGCCCTTTTTCATGTACTGCATTGTCAACCAGGGAGTTTGGAGTAAGGTGGGAAAAATAAATTCCATGTCCTTAGCAGGGACATAATATTTTTTGTCTGGCTGCTTGCAAGTTGGCGGGATGGAAGCTAGGGTCTGCCAGAGCACCTTGGCTGCGTCCAAGAGGGCCTCATTGATAGGGAGAGCTATCTTCGCTGTTGCTCTTTCACTTCCTCCAGAGGGATCTGGAGGGAGCCCACAATCCTATGGAACAGCTCTTAGAAATGTTTGAGATTGTCTGCTGATGTAGGGGGTGGAGGCACGATTTCCTCCCTTTCCCTCAGTGAGGCTAAGTGGAGGGTTGGTATAACCTCCTCTTGTTCATCTTCCTATTCCTCCACAGGTAGTGGATCAGCCTTTGGTGGTAGAGGGACGGATGACGATGATGAGCATAGATGTCTGCAGCTCTATTCTATGGAAGCTTTGAAAACTGTGCTCTGTACATAGCCCATGGATCCCAATGTGGAGGGACTGACACATGGGATTGCATCCATGGGGGTCCAGACCAGTGCCCTGGTTTGGTTCCGGTTTCCGAGTAGTGAGGACATGTAGAGGATGCTTTCTGTGTATGTCCCGAATCTGATGGGGGGGACAGAGTATTCCTCCTCCTCTTCCTTGCTAGGGAAATGTGGTGCCATCCTCGGAGGGGAAAGAGAGTAATGCTATGACTCCAGAGAAGAAACATGAGGTGGAGGGAGCTCGACTCTGAGTAGCGGTGACTCAGGCATGTCAGATACCATCAGATCTTTAGGGTATCTGAACTCCTGTGGAGGAGGGAGGAGCATCATCCTGTCAGTGCAGAGGGGAGGGTGCATTCTCTGGAACAGCCAGCAGATGGAATAGAAGGCTTACTCAGTTCAGTGCCGAAGTCTTGCCTGGTGTGGAGGGTCTCGTCAGTTCTGGATATTGTATCAGTGCCGAGGACTTGCTCAGTGCCACGGGTTTGGTCCGAGCCAGAGGTTATATCTGTGCCGAGGGCTTGCTTGGTGCTGCGGGTCTGGCTGGTGCCAATAGAGATGTCAGTGCTGATGGTTTTGTCAGTGCCGAAGTGTCTGAAGTTGATTTGGCTGGGGAAGTTGGTACCATTTTTGAAGGTCTCATACTGTGCTCCTTGGTGCCAAGAGACACTGCAGTGGCCTGTGGGCCTGCCTATTTAGGATCCTTAGGCTTCTTCTTAGTGCTGGTACCAAAGGCACTCAGGTGCTCACAGGAGCTACCCCTGAAGATGTCGAGGCTACTTACCTCACAGGGGATGGTGTTCTACCAGACAATTCCTTACAGGGTGATGTGGCACCCCGTTTCTTCCCATCTGAGCGAAAGAGGATTTTATCTTGGAAGGACGTGACAAGTGGGGGTCAGCTGATGATCTAGTCGAGCAAGCAAAGTGTCTAGACCTCTCCATGAGGAGAAGTGTCAGCCAGATGTCTCAGTCTTTTCAGGCCCTAGCAGTCAAGTTGTGATAATGAGTTCACTTTTGTGTGACATGTTCTTCACTGAGGCAGTGGATGCACTGTGGGTGCCCATCATTGACAGGAATGGTTTCATGGCATGAAAGGCATCTTCTAAGCCCAGGTATAAGTATGAGGGAAAGAGCTTTCCGGTAGGGAAGGGCAGGTAGCGGGAAAAACATATTCTAAGCTAAGTACTAATAGGGAGGGAAGAAAGAGGAAGAAATTTTTTGTTTTTCTTTTTTAGGGGAAGAGGACAATTAAAGGAAACTACTAATTACTATGTTAAACAGGTAAGGGTACTATCTAAAGACTCAGAGGATAGAAAGGCTCTGCTACAGATTCCATCCCAGACCAAAGGCGGTTGGAAAGAACAGAGTGGTTGGACCACAGAGAGCTATATATAGATCTCACTCACGACGCAAGACAGGGAGGAACACATGTGTGGTCCAACAGACAATGCTACCAAAGATCTCCAATCCCAGATGCAGGAGTAGCCATAGGGACATCAGTCAAAGAAGAACTTGTCTGTCTGCTGCCCTGTAGATAATCAGAGGCCTTCACTTATGTTGTCAAGATACGCTTGCCTTGGACAGACTGCCTAGCAGTACAGCAGACAGAGGCTCTATAGAGTTTTCAGCTGGCCAACACGTGCCAGTCAATTGGCCACAGATACTTACCGGTGCTGCTTCTTCATAGGAGTCTCATTCTCTGTCATCTCTGGCATGGTTTCAGACAGAAGGGCCTGAAGAGGAATGGGCAAAAGAATTAGCAAATACAGATCTCTCTAGAACTCTATTAGCACAAAAAAGTGTCAGCTTGATCTTTAACATTTCAGCTGTAAGTGCAAGATCTATTTGAATGAGCCAAGAAGTCCAGCACCTTGATTTAGCACATCTTTAGGCAAGAGCACATCAAAAGAGTAAGTGCGATCCCTGTAGTGCACTCTTGCTATATGTATTGAACAAATTTCCATTCCTTGAGTGTGGCTTAAAAAAAAAAAAAAAAAGTTTCCCATCTTTTCAGGGAAGCCACTAACAAAGTTACACCACTTGATTGGGGGTGGGTGTTTCAATTTTTCATGAGATACTCACAGAAGATATGATGAAACTGGACAGTCTTTCATTCTAATATGTGTACAGTTCCCAGTTTTGAATAAAGCAAATAATTGCTGAGCAAAGTAACAAACTAGATTGAGAGTATTTTATTCAATAAAAAGTATAACAGTGGCAATGTGGTTTTTCTCGTCAGCTCTTGTTTTTGTACAGATGATATATAAAAGCTCTTTATCTAGGTTTCTTGAACCCAGCACTAACTAACTATCAGACTCCTTTTGGGCATTACTGTGGCAAATATACAGAGCTGAGCCCTGGTATAATTAGACCAAAAAACAAACAAACCTCACATCAATATACAGTTAAGGTTGCTACAAATAATATACCATGGTCTCAAAAACATAAAAGTCAGTAAAAACAAAGTTAAAATATGACTACATTTTCCAATGCACAACATGACTTTACATATAACCTTTCCAAAGATTAAATACAAGCTGTGCAGTTTGTAATAAGACCATTAAAAATGTTAAGACGACACGATAGTAGGGTTACATGAATTTGAAGATGAAGTTATGCCAATGATGGCTATTTTATTTATATACATTATGTAAAATCTCTAAAAATCTTTCCTCTCCATAATGGGTGTGGGTGTGTGCGCGCGCGCATTATGGAAAGGAAAGATTTTAGAGATTGTACATAAGGTGGAACGTGCTGTAGATGCCAGCAGGAAGATTATTTCTTACCGAATTTTTTGTAACCTTCTTTATTCTAAAAACTCAAATATGCTTTATGTATGTTTCTGTGTTTGTATGCAGGGATGTTTCTACTGATCTTGTAATGAAGTGGAGATGTCAAAATGTATTCAAAACTACATTATCAATCAATTAAAATAATTCTTAGCTATCAATTAGCTTCCAGTACCTAGACTATATTTACATTCATTTCTAAAAAAAACTGGATAGGGAATTTCCCCAGACCTCTGTTCACCCACTTTAAACCCTACCCAAGAGTCTGTGGTGCAATTACATTCTCTCTGAAAAAGACAAGAACGACTCTTTCAGGCTCATCAACACTGCCTCTTAGGGATTTTCTATACACAAACTGGAACCAATATAACCATTTAGAGTTAAGTCAATTTTTTACTGACTTAAATCAAAATTTGGAAAAAAGAAAAGGAGTACTTGTGGCACCTTAGAGACTAACCAATTTATTTGAGCATAAGCTTTCGTGAGCTACAGCTCACTTCATCAGATGCATACTGTGGAAACTGCAGAAGACATTATATACACAGAGACCATGAAACAATACCTCCTCCCACCCCACTCTCCTGCTGGCAATAGTTCATCCAAAGTGACCACTCTCCCTACAATGTGCATGATAATCAAGGTGGGCCATTTCCAGCACAAATCCAAGTTTAACCAGAACGTCGGGGGGCGGGGGGGGGGAGTGGGCGTAGGAAAAAACAAGGGGAAATAGGCTACCTTGCGTAATGACTTAGCCACTCCCAGTCTCTATTTAAATTAATAGTATCCAATTTGCAAATGAATTCCAATTCAGCAGTTTCTCGCTGGAGTCTGGATTTGAAGTTTTTTTGTTTTAAGATAGCGACCTTCATGTCTGTAATTGCGTGACCAGAGAGATTGAAGTGTTCTCCTACTGGTTTATGAATGTTATAATTCTTGACATCTGATTTGTGTCCATTTATTCTTTTACGTAGAGACTGTCCAGTTTGACCAATGTACATGGCAAAGGGGCATTGCTGGCACATGATGGCATATATCACATTGGTGGATGTGCAGGTGAACGAGCCTCTGATAGTGTGGCTGATGTTATTAGGCCCTGTGATGGTGTCCCCTGAATAGATACTATTAATAGATACTATTAATAGATACTATTAATTTAGGCTTAAATAGAGACTGGGAGTGGCTAAGTCATTATGAAAGGTAGCCTATTTCCCCTTGTTTTTTCCCTAACCCCCCCCAACGTTCTGGTTAAACTTGGATTTGTGCTGGAAATGGCCCACCTTGATTTTCATACACATTGTAAGGAGAGTGGTCACTTTGGATAAGCTATTACCAGCAGGAGAGTGGGATGGGAGGAGTTATTGTTTCATGGTCTCTGTGTATATAATGTCTTCTGCAGTTTCCACAGTATGCATCCGATGAAGTGAGCTGTAGCTCACAAAAGCTTATGCTCAAATAAATTGGTTAGTCTCTAAGGTGCCACAAGTACTCCTTTTCTTTTTGCGAATACAGACTAACACAGCTGTTACTCTGAAACCTATCAAAATTTGGGACTCTTAATCTGAAATAAGAGTGTCTACATGCAGACTTGCACCAAAATAACCAAAAGGTGTGGCTTACAACCAGTTTAGTTATTTTTATTACAGGTTCTGCAAAAACAAGCCCTTAGTTAGCTTGAAGGATCACTATGAAGAAATGCAATACACACATGCCAACATGCAGGAAAACAGCACTCTGCTCCATACAGTGACAGAGTTGTTGCGGATTCAACAGAAGTAAATCTTCTATGTCCCCTTCAAAAGAACCAACACAAACCCAACTGGCTACTCACAGAATCACAGCTGCAGAATCAGTCATGATCAGTCAGATTCATGATCTGAATAGGACTTTTCAAAATTCCTTGACCATGAAAAAAATTACTGTGCAAGGAATCTGGGTGACCTGGGGTGTTGAAAACAACCAAATACAATAATGGGCCAGACCGTGTTTCCCCTTGATATATACTGTCGAAGGTGGGTTCAACCATCTTCACAGCATTGTTCTCCCTGAACCAGATGAAGCGCAGACCTCTGAACTCTCTACACAGTTCAGGGGTCTGCACTTGGGGAAGGGCAGAGTCTTGGCAGGAGGAGTGAATAGGTTGTAATATGCAAACATATTTAAATTAATTTCAACAATTTTTAAATTTAAGACTCTCTTCTGGAGTTTGTGTGTCTCAATCAACACTTGGTTAGAGCATGGAAACCCATAAAGCGAAAAAAACTAGATATCAGAGTGAAACACCAAACAGGTATGCACTGACCAAGTAGAGGGACATGCAAAAAAGTCAACTGAAAAAATACTGAAAAGTCAACTACATTTTTAAAAATCATTTCATTTAAAGTAAGAAAAACAACTTTTTAACTGTATCTTTTTATGTTATTTTCCTGATAGGTGATAAAAATCCCTTACCAGCTGCATGATGGCCCCAAATGAGCAAGATACTTAAGGAGATGAACAGTCCCTCTGCTTCAGAATTTGGCACATGCTTGAATACCTTGCTGACCTCTATCACTATATTTGGTTACTTTACACCCTCTTCGTTGGGCTTCATCCCCTTTTTTATATTAGTCAAAAAATTGGCCTCTAAAGGAGAAAGGAGTATGTTACAAAAGGGTATTTGAGATGGATTTAGAAAGCAATGTGCGAAGCCCAGAAAACGGTATCCCATATTATCAACTGGGTATGGTATCCAGTAGATCTTTGGGTTTTGCTAACATCCTTTCACCCACCAACCTGTAGCTGGAATTCTTCACATGAATTCTCAGACTCCTCCCAGCTTCACCTCACATCAGTTTCTGATCCAGACACATCAGGTTCCACTGGCAGACTTCTTATGTTTAACTTTTTTTGTTACTATACAGGAGAAAAAAAGAAAAAGAAAAGATATTAAATTTGGCTACCAGGAAATGTTTTATGTTTCTGTAACTTGACCCTGATGATACTGATGTTGCAAGTAAGAAGATTGCATACAGTCTAAAAGTCAGCCATCTAAAGAACGCCAAAGTTTAGAACTGTGTATATGAGAGAATTGAGGGTGGCATACAGAAATGAAGTTCGGAATCTAAGCTTCTGATGTCCTAAATAGTTGACTGAACAAGAGACCTATGCTTATCAAGTCAACCAAGAAAAATAGATTCTAGCTCTGAAAGTTGTACATCTCTAACATCCTTTCCCTGAGCATGAGATTGATACAGGGAATATCACCATCCTGTGGAGGAAAAAAAAAACCTGAGATCACATCTAGTTGG
The DNA here is from genome assembly GCF_965152235.1 of Eretmochelys imbricata. NCBI lineage: Eukaryota > Metazoa > Chordata > Testudines > Cheloniidae > Eretmochelys > Eretmochelys imbricata. The sequence goes on from NC_135572.1 coordinate 208,178,939, forward strand.
AGATACTGAAGATCCAATTCTGCAAAATTCCATATACCTTCAACTCCTCAGTCAGACTTGACGGTGCTCAGAGCTTCATAAAAAGTTGCACCCTTAATCACCTTTAAATCAAGTTTCCACAGTGTCACCAGAGCCCAATTGGTATTATACACCACCCAACTCCAGGCCATTTAAATTACAGACATCAAATGACTTTCCTATCCCAAATATCTGAGCACGTCACACCCTCTTTGAATACCTTCTCTGGCTTCCCCTTCTCCATTTATTGTATGAGCTCTTCCTGTTATCAAGATTCTGCTTGAGAACATTCTGCCCATAATTTGAGAAGAATCCAGCTTTAAAATTCTTCCACAGAAGCTGAAAAGTGTTTTAGTTATATAAAACACCTGTGGCTGGCCCATGTCAGATGACTCTGACTTGCGGGGCTTGGACTGCAGGGCTATACAGTTGCAGTGCAGACAACTGGGCTCAGGCTGAAGCCAAGGCATCCTATAGCCTGGGCTCCAGCCCAAGCCTGAATGTCTACACAGCAATTTTATAGCCCTGCAGTCCAGGCCCTGTGAGCCCACGTCAGCTGACATGGGCTAGCTGCAGATGCTTTATTGAAGCGTAGACATATATTAGAGTAAGAGTTTGGAAGTCTGAGGGTATTTCCCTAATGTTAATGTTTTTTCTAAGGCCTGGTCTACACTACAAACTTAGGTCAGCATAAGCTGCATTAACTTGATCTAATAATGTATATAGCTACGCTATCGAGTCCCTTCCGCTGACCTAAGTGGCTGTAAAGTCGACTTCTGTACTCCACCTCCGCAAGAGGCACTTAAGTCGACATCCACGGGTCGACATGAGGATAGCGTAAACACTGCTTTGTGTAATTTGAATGAATTAGTCTCTAGGAGGTGTCTCACAGTGCTCCACTGTGACCGCTCTGGAGAGCGCTTTCAACTCCACTGCACGTCAGGCAGGTACACAGGAGGTGAACAGTCATTATGGTTCTGCTCCACAGACATGCTACTTTTATGAGGAGCTGCATGTGATTCTTGGCGGCAATCCCACCATTACCCCAAAACGCTCCATGGATGTTTCCCAGGAGCCCCAGGCATCCTTGAGCAACAACCAGGAGGACACTGTTGATGAGGAAGAGGAGGAGAACGTAAGGCAGGCAAGTGGAGGATCCATTCTCCCCGACAGCCAAGAACTGTTTTAACCCTTGAGCCCATCCCTTCACAGGACCAGTTGGCGGCGGAGCGTTATGCAGGGGAAGGCAGTTCTGGTGAATACACATTTCCAGTCAAACTGTACAGGTTACATGCTATTATTTTTTATGTTTAATCTGAACAAAAAAGTAGGTATCCTGGGTATCGGTGGCTACTCCAGCTACGCAGAGGGTGCTCTCCAAAAAAGACAGTTTACATGCATGGGGATGGCCCAGGAATCCTCCATGGAGATCTCTAGGAAGCCTTCATGGAGGTACTCTGCAATCCTTTGCAGAAGGTTTCTGTGAAGGGCTGCCTTATTTCATCCACCACGGTAGGACACTTTCCTGTGCCACTCCAGTATTAACTCTGCTGGCATCATTGCAGCACATAGCATTGCTGCATAAGGACTGGGTCTGTACCCAGATGCTTGAGTATCTGCTTCCCTGTTGCCTCCGTTACCCTCAGGAGAGCATCTCATAAGATCACCTACGGGAAACGGGGGAAGTTTTGAATGCTAGCCTTTAAACCGCAAACAATTCAACAAGTAATCCGTCCTGTTTGGTGAAATCCAGGTCACACAACCACGCTTTCCCAAATGTGCTGTGGTTGAAAGGAATCACCATGTATTGCAAGCAGCATTGAAGAAAAACAAAAAAGCGGGGGGGGGAGGGGAAGAAAAGAGGGGTAGTGGTTTCCTGTTTGTCTTCCTTCCCCCCCCAACCCGATGCCGCTTTTGTAAAAACAAAACAAAAGACAAAAAAAAAACCAACTACTTGGTGGGCTATACACTGATGCCTGTCCTCAAGTACCATCCACGTTGCTAGGGGCAAGGAAGCTTTTCTCAAGATCCCAAGGATGTCTTCACAAAAACAGCAGCACAAGACCTCTTGCCCATGCCTTGTGGCCTTACTCACCATTGCTGGAGCAGGAAACCAACTCTTGCAATAGCCAGTGGTTGTAATTACACTGTGGCTTCAAGTGAAGTGTACTGAGGGGTGGGTTTTTTTAATAAAAAGAATTAACCTTGCCAGAAATGCTGTTAATGCTACCCTTGTGCTTTGCATTCCTTGCAGCTGAAATCTTGTCCGTCAGCACGCCCTCCACACCGGGACAGAGACTTTCCCAGATTAGAAAGCGGAAAAAGACGACTTGGGAAGACATTTTCAATGAGTTAATGCACGCCTCCAAGAGTGACAAGACGGAGCTCAGAGCATGGATGATTACACTGTTAGAGAACATGGACAAGGAGGACAGGAGAGCATGCAGGGAACAAGAGTGTGCCACGCAGGAAGAGGTGCTGTGGGTTATGAAGAAGCAACAGACATGTTGAGACATCTGGTTGAGGTTCAAGAAAGGCACTGGATGCTAGAATCCCTCTGCAGCCTATGCTGAACCTGCTGCCATAATCGCCCAGTTCTACATCCTCCTCCCCCAAACATCCCATGAGGCCGGGGGGGGGGGGTGTGTGAATTTGGTATCCCTTGCACTCAACAGCAGGGGAGGGTACAAGGACCAGAAGGCACCCATTCCCATTGTTTCTGCAGTCCATCTGTAAGCAAGCTATCCTTGTTTCTCCCCCCACAGTGTTATCTTACTTTTCTTTGCTGTGTTTGTGTGCATAATAAAACTTCACGATTGAGGAGAAAAGGCTCTTTATTAATTCAACACACGGTGGTTGGTGGGGGTGGAGTTTACAGGTGAGAAAATGCACTGGAGTAGACCGTTTGGTAAGGTACACCACAGATAAGTGTCACATTACTCTGGCTCATTGCTGCAACTTGTTTTCAAAGCCTCACAGAGATGCAGAGCCCCTCACAGTGTGCTCTTCTTATTGCCCTGGTGTCTGGCTGCTCAAAATTGGCTGCCAGATGATTTGCCTCAACCCCCTCTCCCCGCCAGAAACTTTTCTCCCTTTGTTTCACAGATATTATGGAGCACACAGTAGGCAGCAATAACAATGGGGTATTGCTTTCACTGATTTCTAACCTAGTAAGCAAACAACACCAGCGACCTTTTAAACGTCAAAAGGCACATTCCACCACCATTCTGCACTTGCTCAGCCTATGGTTGAGCCAGTCCTTACTGCTGTCCAGGCTGCTTGTGTATGGCTTCTTGAGTCGCAGGAGCAAGGGGTAGGCTGGGACTCTGAGGATCATGATTGGCATTTCAACATCACCAATGGTTATTTTGCAGCCTGGAAAGAAAGTCCCTGCTTGCAGCTCTCTGAACAGACCCGTGTTCCTAAAGATGCATGCATCATGCATCTTTCCCAACCATCCCACGCTGATGTCGGTGAAACGGCATCTGTGATCCACCAGTGGTTGCACCACCATTGAGAAGTACTCCTTTTGGTTTATGTACTCTTTGGCAAGGTGGTCTGGTGCCACTATAGGGATATGTGTTCCGTTTATCACCCCACCGCGGTTAGGGAACCCCATCACGGCAAAACCATCCACTATGTTCTGCACGTTGCCCAGGGTCACTACCCTTCTTAGCAGAAGTCTGTTGATGGCCCTGCAAACTTGGATCATAACAGATCCCATGGTAGATTTACTCAGTCCAAATTGATGCCCCACTGACTGGTAGCGGTCTGGTATTGGAAGCTTCCACATAGCTATCCCAACTCGCTTCTCCACTGTCAGAGCAGCTCTCATTTTAGTATTGCTGCGCTTCAGGGCTGGGGAAAGCTCTTCACACAGTTCCTGGAGAGTGGTCTTGCGCATTTGAAAGTTCTGCAGCCACCGTTCATCATCCTATAGTTGCATAACTATGCGGTCCCACCAGTCAATGCTTGTTTCCCAGGCCCAGAAACAGCGCTCAAGGTAATGCATGACTGTCGCCAGCAACTGCGAATTGCTCCGCTCTAGGTCTTCCAGCAGGGCTGCTTGTGTGGCATCACATTGTTTCATTCAGCGGCTCCTGTATCAGCTGTGCAAATATTACAGGATAGGGTGCAAGGTGTTTGTAATGCTCACAACAACAGTGTACAGGTGAGCGGGGTCCATGCTTATCGTCATATGGCGTCCGCATGGGTAACCCAGGCTTATGAAAAAGGCTCGGTTTGTTTGCCACTGATTTCAGGGAGGGAGGCAGGTAAGTGCATCATGGGAGCTAAGGCCATTTCCCATAACCATCCGTGCTAACGTTTTGGTCCCATAAGGCATTGCAAGCCCAACCCAAAATTCCACTTGGTTATGTGCACTGTGGGATAGTTACCCACAGTGCAGTGCTCCATGCGTCGATGCAAGCTTTGCTAGTGAGGAAGCACTCCACTGACACAATGAGCATAGTGTGGACGTGCAAGATCGACTTGCTTAAATCGGAGGCTCGATGTTGACATACTTGAAGTCGACTTAACTTTGTAGTGTAGACATGGCCTAAGTTTTGCACTCACTACTTTAGTGCAATCTATTCCCATGACTATTTCTTGAGAGAACTTAATCTCTCTCAGCACAATTACATTTTGAAAACATTTAAATACTTTCTACTAAGAATTCTGTGGTTGGGTCCATATTAAAGGGATGGTATTTGTCTGGCAGGTAAGTTATTCAGGGCATCAACATCTTAAATTCTACTTGGAAGATGGGGCACTGTTGTGCAAGAATGTTAGCGGATGCCATCAACCATTTCTTTCATCTTTAGAGAATTACCTGACTGAAGTTGCTTGGACTACCAACCAGATGCCCGGGGAATCTATGTATCCCCCCAATTTTCCTCTTCGTGTTTAGATTTTCACCAAAATAAACAGAGTTCTACCTACCAACTGATATGTAGAACATCTCCCGAAATTTTGGAATTGATTGAATGTGGTGTTCAAAAGTCTTCTGTTGCATCCAAATAGAAAAACGTTATCAAGTTGAACACAGGGCTTTGCAAGCTTGGCCAATGATTAGAAGTATGTTTAAATTTATATTCCTTACTCTCCAATTTAAATCTTCCTGTATTCATCCACAACCCAATTTTTTTCACATCTGAATTTGTTCTGAGGGTTAGTACAGAATTATCTGTTTAAGGTGAGAGTTTTTAAAGGCTTGCAATAATCAAGCAAAGGGTTGTCAATTTTGGTTGGACATATTCCTGTATGTATCATCACATGACAATCTTTAATCTTTAATTCCTGGAGACTCTGGGACAATCCTGGAGGGTTGGCAACCCTAAACGAGCAACATTCCTGATACCCTCCAACCGCTCAATATTTCCAAGTGTTTTTAATCTGTAGCACATAGAAAAAGTAAAAGACACAAGGCAGCCAGTTAACACATATCGCACACCATCTTCCTAAACAATTCATAGGAAGTTCATTCCAGATTTTGGTTTTCTCCTGGAATTTTTGAAGAACAGTGAAGTTAATCTTATAAAGTGTGTCTACTGTGTCAGTTATACATAACCTTAAGTGTTTTATTTTTGTAGAGGCCAATGAGAAATTACAGCAAGTTTTGATTTTCACTGTAGTTTCTTGCTTCACATTGGTATGAAGAAAAATACGGTGTTATTGCCTATCTTAACAACCCAAGACATGACTAAAGCTAGAAAGTCCCTGGAGAGGTACAAATACTGAAGGTAAGGGTTATATAAGATATAATAAAATGCCATCTGCACAGATGGTGTTTTTGTTCTATGGTTTTAGTTTTGGGTCCTGTAACATTTATAGTAAGTCCAAACAACTGCTTTGTAACTAGAGCAAATAAAAGGAGTGAACTTGGACATTCTCATTTTGCTCCCCTTTTAAAGGGATTCACTTACACCGACCCTCGCTAGAACGTGGGGTTCGGGATCCATGCATGGTACCGCGGATCCCAATTTAAATATTTAAATTTGGGATCTATCGCCGCAACCACGCTATATGCGAATCCGCGCTATAATGATGTGTGCTCTAGTGATGGTCCGCTGTACTAGAATACTAGCTTTCTGAGTTCAGTATAAGGCATTCACTTGTTCTGTAAAGCTAGACATTTTGTGCAACTCAAGCTATCAAAAATGGTCACTCAACCCAGCTCAAGGCCTTCTCTGCATCAACAGATAAAAAGAACAAATTCCTGTTTCTTCAACCGATTGAATATATGGAATTCAACGTACATCACAAGCTGGCTTTATAGCCATCCAGTCCTGGGGTTTTGTAAAGCTTTAAGGTGTTCATTCATAGCCCTTTAAATTTCAGCTCTAGGTATTGGGTCTTCTAATTTAATTGAATAATCTTCTGCTAGAAATGACAGAGATGGTTTTTAGGGAGTATGGTGGTGGGAGATAAATGTTAATTTTGCCAACACTGTAAGATTGTGATGTATAAAAATGGGATAGAAATCCTGAAAAGATGATTTAACTGATCTAAAGTCTCTCATTCCCCCCTTCCTGTTTTGACAAATTACCTTCTTAGGAGCTCTCCTTCTCAGACAAAAATCCAGAATGTTATCAGTTGTCTCATCCTATCATAAAAAGGTTATTTTAGCTAGCTTTATTTGCTACTATCTTTTCACTCAATAGTATAATAAATTATCCCTTTAAATTTTATACGTGCTCTGTACTGCTTTTGATTTAGCATATCTTTGTGAAGAGCTTCCTATTTTGCAAAGTAATTCTTTCCATTAGTTTTTTCTTTAAATTATTAGCTATATCAAACAATCTTCCTCAGATTACTGCTTAAACTGTTTCACAAGGAGCAGCATCACTTGTATCTTCCACATAATTCATTTTTATATATTTGAGAGCATCCTTTTTAAAATATTGTGACAATTCAGGTTTTGTAATAGAATATCGTATCATTTTAATGGCTAGGAGCCCTACTCATGGACCAGGACCCTCACTGTGCTAGGTACCGTACAAAGAAAAGAAAAAGACTATCATTTAATGTCCAGCGCTTGCCTTATTTTTCCTCCTTTATATCCTGTAAAATACCCCAAATAGGGGCATGCTCTGTTACAATAATACTGCTTATACCAACTTCACACATCTTATATAGATTACCTTAACCATTGCAGACGGTGAACAATTTCAGAGCATGAGCACTGATTACTCAAACAAAAGGTCAAGTTTTCTCTCCAAGATGTAGCTCTCTCTACACATTCACTAACTACATTATAGTGAAAAGAAAAGGAGTACTTGTGGCACCTTAGAGACTAACCAATTTATTTGAGCATAAGCTTTCATGAGCTACAGCTCACTTCATCGGATGCATACTGTGGAAAGTGTAGAAGATCTTTTTATATACACACAAAGCATGAAAAAATACCTCCTCCCACCCCACTCTCCTGCTGCTAATAGCTTATCTAAAGTGATCACTCTCCTTACAATGTGAATGATAATCAAGTTGGGCCATTTCCAGCACAAATCCAGGGTTTAACAAGAACGTCTGGCGGGGGAGGTGTAGGAAAAAACAAGGGGAAATAGGTTACCTTGCATAATGACTTAGCCACTCCCAGTCTCTATTCAAGCCTGAGTTAATTGTATCAAATTTGCAAATGAATTCCAATTCAACAGTTTCTCGCTGGAGTCTGGATTTGAAGTTTTTCTGTTGTAATATCGCAACTTTCATGTCTGTAATCGCATGACCAGAGAGATTGAAGTGTTCTCCGACTGGTTTATGAATGTTATAATTCTTGACATCTGATTTGTGTCCATTTATTCTTTTACGTAGAGACTGTCCAGTTTGACCAAGGTACATAGCAGAGGGGTATTGCTGGCACATGATGGCATATATCACATTGGTGGATGTGCAGGTGAACGAGCCTCTGATAGTGTGGCTGATGTTATTAGGCCCTGTGATGGTGTCCCCTGAATAGATATGTGGGCACAGCTGGCAACGGACTTCGTTGCAAGGATAGGTTCCTGGGTTAGTGGTTCTGTTGTGTGGTATGTGGTTGCTGGTGAGTATTTGCTTCAGGTTGGGGGCCTGTCTGTAGCCAAGGACTGGCCTGTCTCCCAAGGTTTGTGAGAGTGTTGGGTCATCCTTCAGGATAGGTTGTAGATCCTTAATAATGCGTTGGAGGGGTTTTAGTTGGGGGCTGAATGTGACGGCTAGTGGCGTTCTGTAACCTATCCTGAAGGATGACCCAACACTCTCACAAACCTTGGGAGACAGGCCAGTCCTTGCCTACAGACAGCCCCCCAACCTGAAGCAAATACTCACCAACAACCACATACCACACAACAGAACCACTAACCCAGGAACCTATCCTTGCAACGAAGTCCGTTGCCAACTGTGCCCACATATCTATTCTGGGGACACCATCACAGGGCCTAATAACATCAGCCACACTATCAGAGGCTCGTTCACCTGCACATCCACCAATGTGATATATGCCATCATGTGCCAGCAATGCCCCTCTGCTATGTACCTTGGTCAAACTGGACAGTCTCTACGTAAAAGAATAAATGGACACAAATCAGATGTCAAGAATTATAACATTCATAAACCAGTCGGAGAACACTTCAATCTCTCTGGTCACGCGATTACAGACATGAAAGTTGTGATATTACAACAAAAAAACTTCAAATCCAGACTCCAGCGAGAAACTGTTGAATTGGAATTCATTTGCAAATTTGATACAATTAACTCAGGCTTGAATAGAGACTGGGAGTGGCTAAGTCATTATGCAAGGTAACCTATTTCCCCTTGTTTTTTCCTACACCTCCCCCGCCAGATGTTCTTGTTAAACCCTGGATTTGTGCTGGAAATGGCCCAACTTGATTATCATTCACATTGTAAGGAGAGTGATCACTTTAGATAAGCTATTAGCAGCAGGAGAGTGGGGTGGGAGGAGGTATTTTTTCATGCTTTGTGTGTATATAAAAAGATCTTCTACACTTTCCACAGCATGCATCCGATGAAGTGAGCTGTAGCTCATGAAAGCTTATGCTCAAATAAATTGGTTGTCTCTAAGGTGCCACAAGTACTCCTTTTCTTTTTGCGAATACAGACTAAGATGGCTGTTACTCTGAAACCTACATTATAGTGATTGCTTTTGAGTCATTTATTAACATGTTCCCCTCACTCAATGTCCTTTTTTTTAAAATTTAAAATCAGACTGTCTATCTTTAGGTGTGGGATCTAACTAAAATCCGCTATCAAATGAAATACTTTTGAAATGCATGGCGAGATTCAGCTATATGTTAACTATGTTGCATTTTTTTTAATTGGGTGTACACAGATTTATAAAGAGAAATATCTAGTCCAGTGGTCCCCAACCTTTTTGTGGCCAATCGCACATTCATGTTTTCAGAAGAGTGTGGCGGGTGCCAACAATTTTTCAAGGCTTTTTTTAATTTGTACATTAAATACAAAAAAATCATATTTAATATTACATAATATATGAATCCATAAGATAAAAAAAGGTAATTTTGCATGTAAAAAGGTATTAATTAAATTATTTGGCAATTACTGTTTCACCTTACCATGTGAATTTGCTCCTTTTTAGCTACCTGTAAGAAAAATTAAGGAGTTTTTACTAAATAAATATCATAAACAGTTTTCATCTTATTTTAAAAAAGTAAAACTATTTTTTGATTGGACAGTTTTTTTGAAAAATTTAGACTAGCTGTCGGAGAAAGTGAGGCTAGTAATATTTCAGCCCTATATATAAAACGTTGTTGAACTGCTGGTCCAAATACATTTATTATTCTTACTTTAACATAGATAGCCAGTTATGGTTAATACAAAAATATTCTTTGTATTGTTACTTGTATCTGGATTTCAATAAACAAACAAATATGAAAAAAGTTAAACACAAGTTAATCATACACGCTCCTTAGCACTTAATGGAAAATAGATATCATTAATTCACGTGTTTTTTCTAATAAAGTCAGTGTGATTTTTGACACTGCATTTCTTCAGCCAATTTTTCATAGTTGGGAGAGTAGAATGATATTCCCGTTTGTAAGCAATCGTCAAGATGGGCATCTGTAAGCCGAGATCTGTATTTTGATTTTATGATGTTCATTGCTGAAAACAGAACTTTGCATAGATAAGTGGAACCGAAATAAGATTTTATTTTGTATGCTACATTTAAAGCAGGAAACTTTTTTCGGTCAACCAGATTCCGAAAGTTTTCATCCGTTGCGCAGGATTTTAGAACAATATAATTTTGAAGGTCCAAAATCTCCAGTTCCACGTCTTCTGTTCTTACTTGAATGAGACTCGCAATTGATGTAGTCATTTCTGTTACTTCTATTTGGCAAGTAAAAGGATTCACAAGAAAGGCAACTACAGGCTCAATGATGGTGAACTGTTAAAATCTCTTTTCAAATTGTTCCAGAAGTGTTTGAATGTGGATAACAAATGGTGACGGGTTAAAATCACTGTCACATACCATTTTCTTCATACTAGAAATGTACGAGAGACTTCGTCTTCATATGTGACGCCCACAAGATCAGTTTTGCTTTGAATGATTTTACAGAACCTATCATTTGAGCCACATGTTTGTCTTTTCCCTGGAACTCAAGATTTAAAATGTTCAATTTGTCAGTGATGTCGGCAAGAAAAGCCAAGTCCATTAACCAGCTGGAGTCTTCTAGTTGCTTGAAGTTCTGATTTGTGGACTTTGGAAATTCTTTGATCTCCTCAGTTAGACTTAAAAACATGCAAGAACTTTATCTTTACTGAGCCATCGGACTTCTGTGTGCAAGATCAGATTGTTTATCATAAACATCTTCCAACAGGGCCTTAAAAAGTTGGTGCTGCAAAGGTTTCGCTCGAATAGAGTTAATTATTTTAATAACGACATTCATGACGTGTTGAAAAGAAAGAACTTTGATGCACAAAGCTTCTTGGTGGATAATGCAATGATAAGACGAAGTTCGGAAAGGATTCATTCTTCTTGCAGAGTGCAATGAATCCATTGGCGCTGCCCATCATTGCTGGTGCCCCATCAGTGGTGATTGCAGACAGCTTGTGTAGTGGCATACTAATTGATGTTGCATATGATTTGAATAAATTATAGATGTCCTCACCCTTTGTTCGCCCCTTCATAGGCAATACTTTTAGTGACTCTTCTTTAACAGTGAAGTCACTAAATACCATCCTCACCATAACTGCCAACTACGCTGTATCCGATATATCTGTCGACTCATCGAACTGCAGTGAAAACCAGTCACATATTTCCAAGTCATCATTGAGCTGAGTTTGCATGTCGCTTGAAAGTGCATGTATCCTCCTCGTAATTGTGTTGTCTGATAACAAGCATGACATTTTGTCGGCAATACAAGACTTGCAGTTAGGAAATCCTTGCCAGGCAATCAGCACCAGTCAAAAATGCTTCCTTCAACAATTCACCATCTTGAAAGGATTTTTTCTTCTTTGTGAGCAGATGAGCAATTTTAAAAGAAGCAATAGTAGCACTTTTAGACTTTACCACTTGTCTAGTGAAAACAGATTGCTGGGCAGATAGAAGAAAATTAATCAACTCAAATCAAACCTCTTTCAACTCAGATTTAAGTGGATGGCTGTCAAAAGAGCCGTGATTAGTTTGGAAATGGCGTTTGACATTATGTTTTTTTGGCACTGCAACAGTATCGCCGCACAATACGCAAACACATTTCCCTTTATTTTCAATAAAACAATAGGATTCTTCCCACTCTGTGTTGAAATAATATGTACGTTGTCTTTTATTTGAACCACTCATTTTTGGGCAAAATGTTAAAAAAAAATAAATCGCAAAGCACGAGAAAACAGCAGTATCAGTGCAGCGGACATACAGCGCCCGCTCCAGACACCAGTGGAGCAAGCACGTGCTTGGGGCGTCACTTGCTAAGGGGTGACATTCTCTCCATTCTTGGGGCGGAAGAGTCTGAGCGGTTTTTTCCCCCCCTGCTTCAGCGGTTTTATTTTTTTTTGAGCTTTGGCAGTTCGGGTGGCGACAGTCTGAGCTACTTTTTTTTTTTGGGGGGGGGGGGGGGAGAAGGGGCAGTTCTGGGTAGTGCGGAGAGAAGCCGGAGAGAAGCTGCAGTCCCACACCTGACAGGGACAGAGAACACCAGCACCTGCAGCCTGCAGTTCTCGGTCCCCGGCAGGCATGGGGTTGCAGCTTCTCTCCCCTGCTGGGAACTACTTTTCACACAGTGTCACTAGACGGGTGAACATAAATGCCATGGCACCCGCGGGCACAGTGTTGGGGACCACTGGTCTAGATCATCATCCACAGTTGCCTAAGGCAAGTATGTTTCTATACTCAGTATCAGATAAGACCTGCATTACTTGAACCGGTAAGGAAAGAAGCCCCTTTCGGCATTTTCCCCTCTTATAAAAGAGAATACACAGATTTCCCGTCTAACCTTTTTTCAGCCCAGTTAATGGTCCTCTAGGAAGATAAGTTTCTTGTATACTTGCAGTATCTGGATGCAATTTTTTTTTTTTTTTTTTAAAGATAGCTGGGTATCTTTTTTCTCCCTACACCTTTCCTGGATTATTAGCTAGATTAACAATCAGTTAGACCAGTGTTTCCCAAATTTGGGATGCCACTTGTTCAGGGAAAGCCCTTGGCAGGCCGGGCCGGTTTTTTTACCTGCCGCACCGCAGGTTCGGCAGATCGCGGCTCCCACTGGCCATGGTTCGCCGCTCCAGGCCAATGGGGGCTGCGGGAAGCAGCACGGGCCGAGGGACGTACCAGCCACCGCTTCCCATAGCCCCCACTGGCCTGGAGCAACAAACCGAGGGCCTGTGGGAGCCGCGATTGGCCGAACCTGCATACGCAGATGGTAAACAAACCGGCCCAGCCCGCCAGGGGCTTTCCCTGAACAAGCGGCGTCCCAAGTTTGGGAAACACTGAATTAGACTATTGCATAAATTCTGTTTGTCTGCATTATGTGGTAGAATCTGGAAGAGGTAAAGTTTTCCTTACTTCCCAAAACCTTTAAGAGGGGAAAAAAATCTCCATTAACAAGATTTAACAACATTTTACATGGGCATGCCTACACTTAAACCTCTTCAGGGGCACAGCTGCAGTGTAGAAACTACCTACACCAATGGGAGGGGTTCTCCTGTGCAGGAAGATAACCCACCTGCCTGAGAGGCGGTAGCTAGATCAACAAAAGAACTCTACCATCAACCTGGCACTGTCTACACCAGAGGCTAGGTTGGCATAGGGATTTTTCACACCTCTGAGAGATGCAGCTATGCTGATATAAGTAGAGCAGGCCTTAGATATTGATACAATTAGATATTGAACAATCACTTTTCCCCTTATAACAGTTTCCTTATTTAAAGAATGTTTAAAATATTTTATACAGCATTTAGCTACTACAACTGTGTACATTTAAAAATATTGTAACAAATAAAAAAGTAAGAAAATAAAGGAGACACTGGTGCTTTTAAGAGCTCATTTGTGCTCTTCTCATCTAGCTTCTGTTAATGGAGATGACACATTAGTTGCTTAAATCCATCTTGATTTTCCACAAGCTGTAGAAAATGTCATCAATTCCTCCAGATTATTAAACAGTTTAAACTGATTCCAACAAAAGGCAGGATACCATATCTTTTTGTCTGAGGGAAAAGTTTCTCCTTTTGTAATTAAAAAGTTTTCTTCCCTGGCTAACTAAGATTATTTTGGAAGGATGAAGAATTTTATTATTGCTCTTGGTGGTTTGATCAAGTTTTTTCAAGAAGGTGTGGTAGTGGGTTCATTCATCTTAAAAAAAAAAGTGTCATATTTGCTTAAATTACTTATGAAAAAGCAACTTCACTCCTTCCTCTTCTTCAGGAAGACCCACTGTTCTTACAAGAGCTCTTGTTCTAATCTCTAAGCTACCTACATTTTCCTAGACCCTAGCAATTGCAGTTGAGTTTTACAGATTTAAGCTTGGGGTGAAGTTTTTCCCCACTCAGTGTTCAACCTCTGAAAATCTTGTGGAAACCACCCACACTAGCTATAATATCTACATTTTAATGAAGAGAAGTCATTTTGCTCAGTAGGAAATATATTGCCTTTCTGAATTTTTTTTAGAATTTTGTGTTTTGCAGAATTTGTTTTCCCACACATGGACCTCTCTGCTTGGAAAGGCAAGGAGGGGTCAATTCCCCATCACAGAGGTCTAGTCAATCTTGATTAAAAAAAAAAAAAAAAAAAAAAAAAAAAAAATCAGGAATTTATCTTTATTTTCCCTGAGTTCTTAAAATTTGCCATATTTATATTTGATGACCCAGTGAACCCTACTAATGCATTCTTAGTCCCATTCAGCAGAGCGATCAGCCCTCTGCTACTTTGGGTGACAGTTTGCGTCAAAGCCTCCAGGATCACCAACTGAATGACAGGGATAGATGAAAACTATGGAGAGGATAAAAATTTGTGGAAGATTGCTCCTCCACCTCTCACTTTTGTAACAGATGATTCAGCATCTCTCACTGAAGGCTAATAGAAAAAATATATAGCTGGGAGAACCTCCCCCCCCAAAGAACTGATGAAAAATCTTCCCATTTATGTAGGTTTAAAAATAATTTTGCAATACATTGTCAATCAAGCTGAGAATAACTGTACTAAATGACTATTTTTGAAGTGACAGATTCCAAACCCACAAGGGACCATTGTGATCAGCTAATTGGACCTCCTGTATAACACAGGCCAGAGGACTTCCCCAAAGTAATTCCTAGAGTAGATCTTTTAGAAAAGCATCCAATCTTGTTTTAAAAATGGTCAGTGATGGAGAATCCACCACTACCATTGGTAAATTGTTCCAAAAATCTGAAGATACATAATGTACACCTACCAAAAGTTGTTTGAGCAATGCAACACCAACGTTAAGCAAGGTGGGAAATCCAGACTTCAATCTAGACATGGCATAAAATTTTCAAAAGCATTTAAGTGACTTAGGAGCCCGAGTTAGTTTTTGTCAAACTCTGCATATACGTTAGGCCTTGTTCACACTGAAATATTTTAAACAATTTAATGGAAAGTGAGATGGTTTTCAGTACTTATATGATTTTCATCAGCAGACAACAAAGCAGAAGTCTGTAGAGAGCAAGGTCACAAGATCTGCAATTTGCACCTGTGCATAGCTAAGGGAACTGGTAAATCGCTAGGTCAGTAGTGGTCTTCTCTAGGATGGCTTTTCACTGTTGCACGTGAAATGAGTTTGATGGTTCCAGCTGAGTCTGGAGTGGACAGATGCTCCCATCACTAATGGTGACATGCAAATGACTTTTAAAAATTGAGTTTGTGGGATTTTATTTATTTTTTTGGTTGTTTATGATGGATAATGTGATAGATTAACTTTCTTTGTCTCTTATTGGATCATCATTTACACCAACTCTCTAGTCACAGAATTTTCCAGATTACATACGGAGTGTATTTTTGAGAAAGACCCTTTTCAGTCCTCTTTATACACACTAAGGAAACAAAAAAGTGCAGGGACAGGATAGCTTTTTTAAAATAATGAAAATCAGCATCCTTGGTAACAGCAGCAAAGGTGCCAAGGATGGACAAGGTTCCTCAGTATTCACAGTCAATGTTTATCTGAATCTCTAGAGATGATTATTCCATGAAATGGTTTACGTGAGGATTTCCAAACTTTTTAAAGCTTATGCTTCCCTTCAGAAAACGAAGCCAATTAATCCTCCACCTTCAACTCCAGCATATGTTAAATGCCTACTCACAATTTTAATTAAAATTATAAAATATTTGAAAATATGTCCTTACATTTTTATTAGAAGTTAGGAAATGTCAGAATTTCTTGTTGGAAAAAAAGAGTTGTTACTTAACACTGAAATAGAACACTTTCAAGTTTACAATAGCAGCAATAACTATAAAAAATAATCACTAGTAGGTAGCAACATTTAGATGGGTAATATGTTAAGCAACCCTCTTGTGAAGCTTCAATCCAGGTTGCTGCATGTGTACAGCAGCTGGCAGGCCTGCACCAAAATAATGGATATTATTCGGTAATTTGTTTGAATCTTCCTAATAGGATATCCTTCCCTTTTCTTACAAGCTTTGCTCAACTGTGAAATACTGTCCTTGGCTTCTGAGTTTGCACTCACTGAAATAAATGGTGGAGTTGACACCTCAGAGCTATTATTTCAGACTCTACAAACTCAGAGACCTGGTCTACAGAACAGTTTTGTACCAGACACATGTCTGTATTGATTACACACTGGTCACATTTGGAAGGTTCTCTTCCCAACTGCAACAGCTGGACACTTAAGACTGTTTTTCCTTTAAGTTTTGCTGGCATAGTTACATCAGTTAGGAATGTGAAAAAGCCACACTGCTAACAAATAAAGCTATGCCACTAAAACTCCTAGTGTAGAGGTAGTTATTCTGGCAAAAGAGTCCTTTGGAAGTACAGCTTATTTAGTTTAGAGAACTGTCAAATAAAGATATACAGACAAAAGAATTCTTGCTAGTGATAGAATTTAACTTCCAATTTTTAAAGGATGCCTTTTTGCCTCTAACTGCCATTTTTGCTTCACCATTTACCATGTTGACACTTTTTTGGTCTTTTTTTTTAAATTTATTTAGGGATTACATTTAGTTTGAGCTTCTATTATGGTATTTTAAATAGTCTCCATGCAGCTTGCACACATTTCATCCTTGTGACTATTCCTTTTAATTTCTGTTTAACTTAGCTTCTTTGCAAGAGTTGCCTCTCTTCCCTTGTGGGTTCCAGGACAGGCTGCTCCAAGAAGCAGTCATTTAAGGTGTGTATAAATTTTATTTCTGCATCCATTACTCAAGTGAAGTCACTGAGAATAATTGAATTCACCCATTATTACTGTGTTTTCTGCCTTTGTGAAACACTCAGGAAGATTAGAAAGGACAATTACCAGCATGTTGATGGTCAGGTAGTTGGTAGCATATTCTTACCGCTATACTCTTATTGTTCAAGCATGGAATTTCTATTGCTAGAGACTATGGTATAGTTTGATTTAAGATTTTTATTTTGACTCTATGCTTTCTTTCACCTATAGTGCCACTCTCCCACTAGCACTTCTACCCAGGACATGAGTAAGGCTACTTCTCTAAACAGCACAGAAGGTTTAATGCTTTACACACACTCCAACCCTCTCTATCTGCTGGAAATAGAGGCATACTCTTGATAGTCCATAGTATGAGACAAGTTATATTCTGTGTGCCAGATATCTGTACTGATGATCAGTTTCTCAGGACCCAATATCAGTTAGCTGTTTAATATTAAAGAAAATCTGCACCAAGATCTTTACACAGTGATTTGCTGCAATCGCTGGCTGGAAACAAAGCAAGAATGGTGTAGGGTATCCATATAAGAGACGAACTAGCCCAGGAGCTAAGTCAAATATCTTATTTTAAATAAGGCATGGTAATCTTCTCTCTCTCCTGAAATAAGAAGACTGTCTTGCACAATAACTTAGATGCTGGAGTTTTGTGAGGGCTGTAATTGGCCCTTCCACTTGTTTGCTTAAAACCATGTTAAGGTTTTTAAGGGACTGTTGCTGGGCCCTGATAAATGATATGGTCATCCCGATGAGGGTACACATGTATCCCTTTCACTTGAAAGAAGGAATGATGTGGCATTTGTGAATACCATGTAGAAGTGCAGAGTCCAAAACGGGAGTAACTGCTCAAAATGCTTCTTGCTGTAGCAGAAGCCAAAGTATTTCTAGTTGACTCTATAGACATATCTTCACTAGATCTCTAGAAGGTTTATTTTCACATTTTGAAGTTTTGGGAAGATAATATCGTAATGACAGATTTCTGAATTTCCATCTGAATACCAATCTCCATAGGGACTTGAGACCCAAGATCTAAAATAGACTACATGATACAGTTTCTTTTTGTGAATCCATAGAATCTTGTGCCCTGTCCAAAACAGCTGACTCTCCATAGAACTGGTTGCATCACTGCAGCATGTAGAAGATAGACTATTGCACTCTTCATCTTCTGATGCTATGAAGGGTCTTAGCAATGTGTTGGTTTATTTTAATATACCTTTGGGAAAGGATAAACTTGTACCTGGGATAATGAGTGAGTTCTATTGAACTTTCTTCCCTGATTATCTCAAGCACCCATTTTCCAAGGTGGTTTACTCCCAGATGAGGGCCCATGCTGAAGCATCTCCCACAGAGGGACAGGGAAATCTGTCCAGACTTGGAATGAAAACACATACACCCCTTTTGGGTTGGATGGCTTGCCAGAGAACCCCAGCAAGAGGATGCCATTGCTATCTTTCCTGAATGTGTAGTCTCTAGGCTAGAACCTGGAGAAGCCATGGCTTCAAATGAAACACCTGCTTAGATAAGGTAGTTTGAAGATTCTCTCGCTGAAAGGAAGGAGGAAATTCTCACCTTGTCTAAACCCGCAAGCTTCAGCAAGTGGTCTGTGTCTATGCTCTCTAAAGAGCTTACCCTTACAAATTTTTAGTTACCAGTTTAGCCTGCAATTCCAATTTCTTCAAGTGGGACCATAGTTGCCTGAAGGACACATCTTTGTAGTTTTGAAAGTACAGCAAATCAAAGATGAAGCTTCAGACCTGAAAAAGCTATAAGAGAACTAATTTTATAGTCCATTTTACGTAGGGTTTTTAGGGCACAATCCCAATGACCTCCCAGTTGAGCACATGCCTTCACAATGGGAAAATGCAGCCAAAACTTTCAAAGTGGAGGCTGCTGTATCCAAGTTTAGCTTAAATGATTATCTTATTCTCCTGCCTGTGGGTCTGGCTAGAATGGTTCCTGATCTGGTAAGACTACGTCCTTTACTAAGGACTTTTAAAATGGGTCGGCAGCTTGGCATTTCGACGGGGTACGATGCGGTTTGTCATTTAGTTGTCAGCACAGTTAAGTCTGGTCGCGAAGAGCTGAAGAAAGCTTTGGAGCAAAAAATTGTGCTACCTGAAAATGGATGCGGCAACCCGTGGAAACAGAAATTTCCTTGCAATCAATGCTCAGTACTACTAAGAAGGAAAAGATAAAGCTGTGGTAAAAACCTTGGACATAATCAACACTGAAGGGCGTCACAATTCTTTGTACATGAAAAGTCAAGTAAAAGCTATTTTAGAAAAATTTGGGATCAGTGAAATGCAAGTACAGAGCATCTGCGTTGACAACGCAGCAAACATGATGTGTGCTGTCAAAAATTTCAGGGAGGACAATGAAACCATTTCTACCTCTGAGAACAGGGATGTGGACAGAACTGAAACTATTTTGCCTGATGAAGGAACTAAAGGAATGGATGAAATCAAACTCAACATGGATGCTGCTGTGCAATGGGTTAATGACCCTAGCCTCATACTTCCAGCATGGCTTCATGAGGACGACTCAAAAATCCAACTGACGAGGTGTGGAATTCACACTCTTCAGTTGGCAATCTGGGATGGACTGAACAAAGAACATGCGAAGAAAAGTTACTGGCAAAAATGCGACAAGTCGTTCTCAAACTACGAACCCAAAGTATTGGAAGTGTTCTGCTTGATCTACAAGGGGTAACTCAATCATTGGATACTGTGACTCACTGAGGTTCAACATTTGCCATGATTGATCGGCTTCTTGTTTTTCAATCTTACTGTGAACAAGTGGCTGCTGCTAGAACAAGAGAACTCAAATTAACAAAAGCTGAATGGGATGAAGTGAAGAACTTGCGAGACCTCCTGGCAAAGCCAAACCAAACAACTGTGAATCTTCAAGCTGTCGATGTAACCCCAGGAGTTTTAATGCAGGAATGGTGAAAACTGTCAAAATTCTTGCAAGAAAATGGTGGACAAATTGCAGAAGGAATTCTATCCTCCATGCAGAAACGCGAAGAGAAGCTTTTTGACAATATTCATTCCTTGCTGGAGTTTACATTGACCCATGGGATCGGATTCTTCTTACCTCAAGGGAAATACCAAAGGCAAAGGAAGGGCTCCTGGATATTGCTCGACGACTCGAAAAACAAAATCTATTGCTACATTTGAACTCGGCGAAGGAGGTTGAAGAAAACGAAACACAACAAAAGGAGTCATCAACAATCGAATTTGCGGTTTCGGAAAGTTCACATCCTTCAGTAATAGCAGGCTGTTCTCAAACTTCCGTCTCCACTCTGAACTTGTTCGAGCATCCATCCCTGAGATGTCTTCAACCAACACAGGGAAATGGAGATAATTCCAGCACCAATTCTTCAGAGTATGACGCCTTCGAAAAGGAACTGGATAAACAAGAAAGACGCCAGCGAGTTTCTGTGATTCATAATTGTAATGAAGCTTTATTCAAGAGAAACTTTCAGGAATATTGTGAGGAGATGGAGTCTATTGGAAAGCTAAAAGTTAAGTCTGTTTTTGAGGCCATTCACAGCTACCCACACTGCATTCAGGCTGCCTGTAGAATTGCTTCAAGCATGTCAACAACTCAAGCTAGTGTAGAGCGACTGTTTTCGGCTTTAAAGTTAATTTTAAATGATTTGCGGCAGGCTACGAAAGATGACTTGATTGCTACAATAATTTTTTACAGAATGAATTATGCATTATTCTAGTTTGTATAATTGCTGATGACATTTAAATTGTTTTAAAAGTCTGAATAAAAAGAATGTTTTTTCAAAGTTACAGTATGCACTTTTTTATTTAGTTAAAAATTAATTTGAGTCAGAGTGCAGAGCAGAGTCGGAGCGGAGCTGGAGCAGATACAATTGGTGCCAGACCAGAGCTAGAGCGGAGCAATTCAAAAATTTGACTGGTCCAAATCCCTGGACCAAGCAACCAATTACTAACTGGCTCCTGTCTGTGGGTGAAGGAAGATTTTATATATCCTACATAGAAAGCATTAAGAATGTCCAAGTTGCAAAATGAAGCCATAAAACTAGTAAATACTAGTAAAGGTTGTATGTGAGCCATACTGTACATCAACATGATAACAGTAACTCACAGATTAAGACCAGAAGTGACCATCATCTAGTCTGACCTCCTGCACATTACTCCTGGGGGAATTTTGCGCCATTGCACATGCACAGAATTCATGTCCCCCAGAGATTTCTTTGCTTCCCCACAGAAGAATGCTTCCCTGTCAGAAAGCCAAAGGTAAACTGCAAGAGCACTCATGCACCACTCCCTAGCAGGTACATTGTTTCAGGCACCCAGAGCAGCCGGCAGAGAGGTAAATCACTGCAGGGCTGGGGACACTCAGGCACTGGCTCCTACCCTGAGCCAAGATCAGCAAGTCCAAGCTTGGCTGGAGGCAGGAGAGGACGGGTCTTCCCCTTCCCCTGCAAGAAATGGCTGGGGCTGTGTCAGATCCACCTCCAGAAACCTCCCCCAGCTGCAGGAAGCTAAGCATCCTCCCCTGCTTCCTACCGACATCGCCCCTCAGCTGCGGGGGGGAGGGATCCCTGTACAGGGATCTGCTCCCCTATCAGTGTAACCCCCATGCATCTGGACTTCCCATACCTAGACACCTACACCAAGCCTTACCCCATACACCCAGAACCCACCTAGCCCTCCATACCCAAACCCTACCCCATTGAACCTCAACCCCTGCATCTGGATACCCCCTGCCTCCGGACTCCCACCCCTGCACCCAGACCACCCCGCACTGAGTTCTCTGCACTCAAGCCCCCACCCTGATGATCCCCACCCCCTTGCACCACCCTGAGCCCCCATATCGAGACCCACACAGCAATGACCTTCAACTAGCTGCACCCAGACCCCCACCTCACCAAGCCCTGCTCCCCCAGCACCTAGACCCCCCTGCTGAAACTCCCCCCCACACACACCCAGACCCCTTTGCTGAGCCCAAACCACTTTCACCTGGAAGCCCTGCAGAGTCCCAATGCCCCCTGCACCTGAAACCCCATGCCCAACGAGCCTTTGTGCATTCAGATCCCCCCCACACCTAGACCCCCCCCACCGAGCTGCCTGCACCCAGATTGTCCCACATAGAATCCTTTCACTCCACGCCTAGATCCCCCCCCACTGAGCCAAGACACTTGGATCCTGCCTGGTTGAGCCTGCCTGCCCCACACCTGGTGCACCTGGCATAGAGGGGCAGGACCCCAGGGTGTTTCTGGGGCAGGCCCAGCCCTTATGCTGTGTCAGGGTCAGGTGCAACCTCACCACTGAGTCTGTGTCCCAGGGGTGGGGACGTTGCAGGGTGATGTCCCACCTTTGTACAGCCAGTGGCCTGTGCTCCCCACTGCCATGCTGGAGCCTTTGCATTTATTTTTTGGCAAATAAAACCTGCAGAATTTTAAAATATTGTGCACAGAATTTCTTTGCAAGGTCCAATGTTTTGGTGCAGAATGCCCTTAGGAGTAGCACATTGAAGGCCACAGAACCTCAACCACCCACTGCTGTTGTAGGCCCATAACCTTGGGCTGAGTTACTGGAGTCCTCAAAGCTTGAGTTAAAAAACTTCAAGTTACTGAAAATCCACTATTTATTCTAGTTCAAATCAGCAAGTGATCTGTGACCCATGCTGCAGAGGAAGACAAACCCTCTTACCCCCGCGGGGTCTCCGCCAATCTGACCTGGGGAAAAATTCCTTCCCAACCCCAAATACTGTGATCAGTTAGATCCTGAGCATATGGGTGAGACCCACCAGTCAGACACCTGGGAAAGAATTCTCTGTAGTAACTTAGAGCCTTACCCATCTAGTGCCCCATATCCAGTCATTGGTGATATATGCTAATAGCAGTCATGGATAGGCCATATGTCATTGTAAGCAACCTCATACCATCCATAAACTTATGACGGTCAATCTTAAAGTTTTTTTGCCCCCAGTACTCCCCTTGGAAGGCTGTTCCAGAACTTCACTTCTCTAATGGTTAGAAACCTTTGTCTAATTACAAGCCTAAACTTTACTGATGGCCAGTTTATATCCCATTTGTTCTTGTGCCAATATTGGCCCTTAAACACCAGGGAGGTAAAGAGAGGAGTTATTTATTCCTCTGCTATAATGGCTGCTCGCTATAAAATCTCCCCAAGCCTTCATTTTGTTAAGCTAAATAAGCCAAGGTCCTTAAATCTCCTCTCGTAAGATAGGTTCTCCATTCCTCTGCTCATCCTAGTAGCCCTTCTATGCACTTGTTCCAGTTTGAATTAATCTTTCTTAAACATGGAAGACCAGAATTTCATCCCGTATTCCAGATGAGGGCTCACTAGTGCCTTGTATAAAGGAAATAACACTTCCCTATTTCTATTGCAAATACTTCACTGATGCATCCTAGGACTCCATTAGCTTTTTTACAGCTGTACCACATTGGCAGCTCAGTCATCCTGTGATCAATCAAATAGACCCAGGTCTTTCTCCTCCTCTGTCACTTCCAAATGGTACATCCCCAGCTAATAGCAAAAATTCTTCTTGTTAGTCCCTAAGTGCATGACCTTGAACTTGACACTATTAAATTTCGTCCCATTTCTATTACTTGTTTTCAGGGTGATCCAAATCTTCTTGCATGTTATTCAGGTCCTCCTCTGTATTGGCAATCCTTCCCAACTTTGCATTATCTGCAAATTTTATTAGCACAATCCCACTTTGTGTGTCAAGGTCATTAAAAAAAAAAATTAATGAAGATTGGTCCCAAGACTGATCCTTGAGTAATTCCATCAGTAACCTCCTTGCAGCCTAAAGGTTCATCTTTCAGCATGCCCATTGTAGTCCCCCCTGTAACTACCTTCTTACCTATCTTTTAATTCTAATACAGTTTGAACCTCTCAGTCTGGCACCCTCAGGACCTGACTGGTGCTGAACCAGAGAATATGCCAATCACGGGAGGTCAATGCAGAGTGCCAGCGGGTCTCCATAGGCGCAGGAAGTAGAGGTGCAGCATGCCCAGGCTTTGTGCCCAGCATACCCTCCTCCCAGACGTGATTATTTCTACTTCCATATATTTGTTCCCATTAGCCACCCTGTCACTGCTCCCAAGCTCCTCATTGCCTCTATTTTTAATAAGGCTAAAGTAGTCATTTAGTTGGACCATACCTAGATTACCTCTAATCTCCACCACGTCCTCAGTATTTAGCAATCCCACTTCTTTCCTTGTTGTTGTTGTTTTTTTAATTATTTATATGGCTAAAGATCCTCTTACTAGTGATTTACTTTTTCTTTGCAAGGTCCAATGCTGTTTGGCTTTTGGCTGCTCCCACTTTCCCCCCTATACTTTCAGGCCTCTAACTGGTAGTTTTCCTGACTGATCCATCCCTTCGTCCATTCCTTTTTGGCTTTCTGCTTTCTCTTAATAACTTGTTTGAGATGCTTGTTCATCTAGTTTGATCATCCTACATGATGTGTTTAGATTCAATCAATCATCAGTCCTTCACTTGAAGAAACCCACAGCTAGAACATTTTGCTCAAATTTCAAAACAAAAACAAAACAAAAAAATCCCCTTGGGGCAGAGAAGAGTGCTGGAAAATTTCAACTCAAAAAGTGAAAGTTTCACAAAACTACGAGGAAAAGTAACTGCTACCTCCGGTGAGTGGCTCTTCAACATATGTTGTCAATATATATTCCATTATTGGTGCACATTTATTTGCCTGTGCCCTGACTGTCTCTGTGCCTCCAACCAAAGGCATAAAGGGCAGGGCAATCCCACCTGTGTCTCACTTTTTTTCCAATACAGAATCCAGGTGTCATCAGACTACATAAGAGGTGGGTGGGAAGGCAGGTCATAGACTACATATAGACATCACATTTCAAAGAAATACATTTACTGTAAGGTATGTAACAGTTTCCTATTCTCTGAGTTCTTGTCCACATACATTCTGCTATTGGTGATTCACCTACATTACAAGAGGTGGGTGCAACAAGTCTAACCAATGATTGTAGGATAGCCCTACCAAAATTAGCATCGTATCTTCATACTTCCACCATGGAGTAATGCTGGGTAAGTGTGTGCTCTGAACCCTTGGTAGCCGCTCTACATATTTCTAGTACTGGAATATTTCTCAGAGAAGCTCCTTGTGCTCTTATAGAATGAGCTGTCGCTCATTGGTGGGTCTATGTTGGCTCATTCATAGCACAGGCTGATACAAGTAGAAAGCCCATTAGAAAGTCTGTTGAAATAGCCTGACTTTTCAACCTGTTCCCATAATCTATGAACCATCTGGGGAACGCTCTAGGGCTGCATCTATACTACACACCACTGGTGGAAGTCTGTAGCATGTGTGTAGCTACAGTGAAAGGCTCCTCCCTGCTGTCTCCCCCATGCCAGAATCTTTTCCTGTGGCAGGAAAAGGCTCCAGACGTGGGCAGGCAGAGGAACATGACACTGCTAAAAACAGCAGTGTAAACAGGGGAGGAATGACTTGGGTGAGTAGAGAGCCAGGTACACACTGTGACAAAGTTCCTCCTCTGCCTTGGTGGGTCCTGTGCTTATTGGAGGATTTGTTCGCCTCAGAGATTCACGGCAGCCCTCAGTTTGGCCGCTTTTATTAGTGGCTCAAACCTGCCATTTACTCAGCTAACCTCATCACTGGCCAGCATGGGGAAAAGGAAGAACAATTCCCGCAGTCTCTCCTGGTCCACCTAGTGGGTCGGGGAACAGGCCAGAGACCTTCCCCTCTGGTAGGACCACAGTCCAGGTCAACTCCTCCTGCATCCAATAGGGAGTTGGGGGGGATGTGGGGAACCCGGCCCGCCCTCTACTCCAGGTTCCAGCCTACGGCCATGTGGATCACAGCTGTCCACAGTGTTTCATGTAACACCTGTGTTATTGTTACAACTCCCTGGGCTACTTCCCCATGGCCTCCTCCCAACACCTTCTGAATCCTCACCACAGGACCTTCCTCCTGATGCTAGATAGCATTTGTACTCCTCAGTCCCCCAGCAGCACGCGCTCTCACTCTCAGCTCCTTGCGCACCCCCACACTGACTGAAGTGAGGTCCTTTTTAAACCAGGTGCCCTGATTAGCCTGCCTGTCTTAACTGATTCTAGCAGCTTCTTAATTGGTCCAGGTGTCCTAATTAGCCTGTCTGCCTTAATTGGTTCCAGCAATTACCTGATTGTTCTGGAACTACCCATTACCTTACCCAGGGAAAGGGGACCTGCTTAACCTGGGGCTAATATATCTGCCTTCTATCACTCTCCTGTAGCCATCTGACCTGACCCTGTCACAATACCCACACCCTTCAGACATGTCTCTACTCAGCTAAGCCATGTCTCACTGACTACACTGTAATTTATACCTGTATTAGGTGGACTGTATATGTACATACACTACACACTGCCAAAAGAAGGATGCAGTGTAGAAGCACCCTAGGAGTCTTAGTTCTATCAATGTAGAAAGAGGGCATCATAAGAATATCTAAAGCGTACAGCTTAACCTCACTTTTTTTTGAATGTGGTTTTGGGAAAAATACAAGTAGGTGCATACAAGTGCTTAGATGGAAGTGACAGTAGCTTCAGCACATATTTAGGGTGAGGTCTCACTTGTCTTTCACCTTGTCTTTATGAAAGATTGTAATTAGGGGGTCTCCCATTAATTCTCGTATTTCCCCTACCTGAGAGTCTATACTGATGGAAAGACAGAACAGAAAATGTTTATATAATGGCTTGAAAGGTGGACCAATGAACCCAACCAGTACAAGATTTAGAATTTAGATTCTAGCAAGGACGTGGCTCTCTGACTAGGGGATATACCCTCACAAGGCCTTTTACAAACCAAGCCACTGTAGGGTGTGAAAAAGTGGAAAACTCCTGACCTGAAGGGTGAAAAGCAAAACTGACTGATAAGGTTAGTCAGAGTGCTCACTGAGAATCCGGAATTCTTTAATGATAGAAGGTACATCTGTATGACTGGTACCTGAGATAGAGACTGAAATGACTGGTTTTGAGCAAAGATAATGCATCATTTCCATTTGGCAAAATACACCTCATAGAGTTCTTTCTATTGTGGATAAGAATGTTGTGTGCTTCAGCTGAACAGATTGTCTCAACTGATGTTAGCCAGCCATGCTGTGTGGTGTAAGAAGTGTGGATCCAGATGGAGGACTTGACAGTCTGAGATATTACACTTGGCTGGAGAGGCAATTTTTGGTTTTTTTTGAGGCTGGATTCTTTAGGCCCAAGAATCATAACTACTTCAGCCACACTGGAACTACTATGAACATTTTGCCTGAATTTTCTGAGAATCATTGTGATTAATGGAATTGGAGAGTAAGTGTATATCAGATCCAGAGATCATATATTTGGGCTAGGGATCCCCAACACCATCCTCCTCCAGACCGGTCTGGACCGAGCTTAGGTCACTGTGATGTGCGTTGCTCGGAGGGTCTTTTTCACATCGCTGTGCGATGTAAGTTAGATTAACTTAGGCAATACTGTAGACATGCCCTCAAAAAGCAAAAGAAAAGGCAATACGTGAGGGAGGAGCGACTTGTCTCTAAAGGCTGGGAGGAGGATTTCGTTTGTTTTGGAACTTTATTAATAAAGCTAGACCCCCCCTTCAAGAAGAGCTGTTACTGGACTGGTGAAAGGCTGTTTTGAGCTTACTGAAGCACCATGAGGGGAAACTGTGGAAGGGCACCACAGACCCACTTCTGGCCTCAAGGAGATGCACAGAAGGTAGCGGACTCTGTTACAAGGACATTGAAAAATTGGAATGGGCAAAGAAAAGAGCCACAAAAATTATTTGAGGGCTAGAGAAATGCCTTACAGTGAAAAAGTTAGAGTTCAGTCTGTTTAGCTTATCAAAAAGAAGACTAAGACATACCTTGATTATGATGTATAAGTATCTTCCCATGGACAAAATACCAGGTTCTTAGGGGCTATTTAATGTAGCAAAGGAAAGCAGAACAAGAAACAATGGCTGGAAACTGAAGACACATAAATTCAAAGTAGAAATTAGGCGCACATTTTTAATAATGAAGATTATGATAAATTGAAACAGATTATCAAGGGAAATGGTGGATTCTCCAGCTTTTGCTGTCTTCAACTCAAGAGTGGATACCATTGTAGAAGATATTTTAGTCAAAATAAAAAGTTGCTAATGGGTTTAATAGAAGGATGAAATTCTCTAGTGATATACAGGTCAGACTAGATCATCTACTGATCCCCTCAGACTTGAAAATTTCTGAATCCTGCAACTGGCTCTTCTGTGCCCATAATTTTAATCAAACTTTCTCCCCCATATGGATGTTTGGTGAACATCTCCTTATGGAAGGCACCGAGGACCAAATTAGGCAGAAATTCTGTGCAAAAATTCACAAAGAAACTTCCCTTCTGTGCAAAACAGGGTCTTATACAAATACTTAGGAATGCTTAAACATAGGTGTTGTCAGTGGTCAGCATTAACAGCAGCAACAAATGCTCAATTTCACTTATTTTACAATGTCAGTGTCAAAGGGAACAGGTGCAATGGATTAAGTCAATTGAATACATATTTTATTAACGGTGAGCCATGCATTTCAACTCATTACACTTGCAGTTAAGTCTGATCACAGAAAGATTAAAAATGTGACCCTCTGCTATCTATTTTCATCAGATATTTTTGTGCATGATAGCAAATGCACTGGAAGAAAACAAGACACACTTCGGCAAATGCATCTCACAGTAGTAACCTATGTTTTTTCAGGTATCATTTGCTGACTATTCAGACAAAAAGGAAATATGCCAACTTCCAGAAAAATCCTTTATCTGCCCTCTCTGTAGAGCTTGTACATAGCATTAATATTAGGACTGTCAAGCAATTAAAAAAATTAATTGTGATTAATCACACTGTTGAACAATAATAGACTACCATTTATTTAAATATTTTTGGATGTTTTCTACATTTTCAAATATATTGATTTCAATTACAAACCAGAACAAAAATAAATATAAAGTGAGCACTGTACACTTTTTTAATTACAACTATTTGCACTGTAAAAAAACCAAAAGAAATCGTATTTTTCAATTCCCCTAATACAAGTACTGTAGTGCAATCTCTATCATGAAAGTTAAACTTACAAATGTAGAATTATGTAAAAAAAAAAATGCATTCAAAAAACAAAACAATTTAAAACTTTAGAGCCTACAAGTCCACTCAGTCCTACTTCTTGTTCAGTCAATCACTCAAACAAACAAGTTCGTTTACATTTGCAGGACATAATGCTACCCGCTTCTTGTTTACAACGTCACCTGAAAGTGAGAACAGGCATATTCTCATGACAGTGTTGTAGCTGGCGTCGCCAGATATTTACATGTCAGACACGCTAAAGATTCATATGTCTCTTCATGCTTCAACCACCTTTCCAGGGGACATGCATCCATGCTAATGAGGGGTTCTGCTCAATAACAATCCCAAGTAGTGCGGACCAACACATGTTCATTTTCATCCTCTAAGTCAGATGCCACCAGCAGGTTGATTTTCTTTTTTGGTGGTTCGGGTTTTGTAGTTTCCTCATCTGAAAATTGCTCTCTTAAGACTTCTGAAAGCATGCTCCACACCCCATCCCTCTCAGATTTTGGAAGGCACTTCAGATTCTTAAACCTTCCGTCGAGTGCCATAGCTATCTTTAGAAATCTCACATTGGTACCTTCTTTGTGTTTTGTCATATCTGCAGTGAAAGTGTTCTTATAAAATAAACAACATGTGCAGGGTCATCATCCAAGACTGCTATAACATAAAATATATGGCAGAATGTGGGTGAAACAGAGCAGGGACATACAATTGTCCCCCAAGGAGTTCAGTCAGTCAAATTTAATTAACGCTTTTTTTTTTTTTTTTTTTAAAGCCTCATCAGCATGGAAGCATGTCCTGTGGAATGGCAGCCAAAGCATGAAGAGGCATACGAATGTTTAACATATCTGGCACGTAAACACCTTGCAATGCCAGCTACAAAAGTGCCAAGCAAATGCTTGTTCTCACTTTCTGGTGACATTGTTAATAAGAAGTGGTCAGCATTATCTCCTGTAAATATAAACAAACTTGTTTATCTTAGCGATTGGCTGAATGAGAAGTAGGACTGAGTGGACCTGTAAGCTCTAAAGTTTTACATTGTTTTGGTTGAGTGTAGATATGTAACACACACAAAAAAATATATCTACATTTGTAAGTTTCACTTTCACGACAAAGAGATTGCACTACAGTACTTGTATGAGGTGAATTGAAAACTACTATTTCTTTTGTTTATCATTTTTACAGTGCAAATATTTGTAATCAAAAATATACACATTGATTTCAATGACAACACAATACAATATATATGAAAAAATGTAGAAAACATTCAAAATATTAAATAAATTTCGAATTGGTATTCTATTGTTTAACTGTGCAAATAAAACTGTGATTAATCACGATTAAATTTTTTAAGTTAATCGTGTGAGTTAACTGCGATTAATCGACATCCCTAATTAATATTTAAAATGTTTCAAACATTGATTAGTTCATTAGATGTCGTTATCAAAATTACCTGTATAACAGAGTTTGTTAAATCAAAGGTATTGTGATTATAGAATCATAGAAGATTAGGGTTGGAAGAGACCTCAGGAGGTCACCTAGTTCAACCCCCTTCTCAAAGCAGGACCAACCCCAACTAAATCATCCCAGCCAATACTTTGTCAAGCAGTGCCTTAAAAACCTCTAAGGATGGAGAGTCCACCATCTCCCTAGGTAACCTATTCCAGTGCTTCACCACCCTCCTAGTGAAACAGTGTTTCCTAATAGCCAACCTAGACCTCCCCCACTGCAACTTGAGACCATTGCTCCTTGTTCTGTCATCTGCCACCACTGAGAATGGCCTAGCTTCATCCTCTTTGGAACCCCCCCCCCGCATCAGGTAATTGAAGACTGCTATTAAATCCCCCCTCACTCTTCTCTTCTGCAGACTAAATAACCCCAGTTCCCTCAGCCTCTCCTCATAAGTCATGTGCCCAGCCCTCTAATAATTTTTGTTGCCCTCCGCTGGACTCTCTCCAATTTGTCCACATCCTTTCTATAGTTGGGGCCCAAAACTGGATGCAATACGCCAGATGTGGCCTCACCGGTGCCCAATAGAGGGGAATAATCACGTCCCTCGATCTGCTGGCAATGCTCCTACTAATGCAGCCCAATATGCCATTAGCCTTCTTGGCAACAAGGGCACACTGTTGACCCATATCCAGCTTCTCATCCACTGTAATCCCCAGGTCATTTGCCAGTAGCAGTGCACGGGATTCTTCCGTCCTAAGTGCAGGACTCTGCACTTGTCCTTGTTGAACCTCATCAGATTTCTTTTGGCTCAATCCTCCAATATGTCTAGGTCACTCTGGACCCTATCCCTAACCCTTCAGCATATCTACTTCTCCCCCAAGATTAGCAACATCCGCGAACTTGCTGAGGGTGCAGTCCATCCCATCATCCAGATCATTAATAAAGATGTTGAACAAAACCAGGCCCATGTCCGACCCTTGAGGCACTCTGATTGATTACCAGCTGTCAACTAGACATCGAGCTGTTGATCACTACCCATTGAGCCCAACGATCTAGCCAGCTTTCTATACACCTTATAGTCCATTCATCCAATCCATACTTCTTTAACTTGCTGGCAAGAATACTGTGTAAGATGGTATCAAAACCTTTGCTAAAGTCAAGTTATATCACGTCCACAGCTTCCCCCATATCCACAGAGCCAGTTATCTCATCATAGAAGGCAATCAGGTTGGTCAGGCATGACTTGCTCTTGGTGAATCCATGTTGACTGTTCCTGATCACCTTCCTCTCCTCCAAGTGCTTCAAAATGGACTCCTTGGGGACCTGCTCCATGATTTTTCCCGGGACCGAGGTGAGGCTGACCAGTCTGTAGTTCCCTGGATTCTCCTTCCCTTTTTTAAAGATGGGCACTATATTTGCCTTTTTCCATTCGTCTGGGACCTCCCCCGACTGCCACAAGTTTTCAAAGATAACGACAAAGGGCTCTGCAATCACATCAGCCAATTCCCTCAGATGCATTGCATCCAGCCCCAGGGACTTGTGCATGTCCAGCTTTTCTAAATAGTCCTGTATCTGTTCTTTCACCACTGAGGGCTGCTCACCTCCTCCCCGTACTGTGCTGCCCAGTGCAGCAGTCTGGGAGCTGACCTTGTCTGTGAAAACCGAGGCAAAACAGCATTGAGTACTTCAGCTTTTTCCACATCATCTGTCACTAGGTTGCCTCCCTCTTTCAGTAAGGGTCCCACAATTTCCCTGGCCTTTTTCCTTGTTGCTAACATACCTGTAGCAACCCTTCTTGTTACCCTTCACATCCCTTGCTAGCTGCAACTCCAGTTGTGCTTTGGCCTTCCTGATTACACCCCTGCATGCTCGAGCAATATCTTTATACTCCTCCCTAGTCATCTGTCCAAGTTTCCACTTCCTGTAAGCTTCCTTTTTGTGTTTAAACTCACCAAAGGATTCTTTGTTAAACCAAGCTGGTTGCCTGCCATATTTGCTATTCTTTCTGCTCATAGGGATGGTTTGTTCCTGCACCCTCAATAAGGTTTCTTTAAAATACAGCCAGCTCTCCTGGACTCCTTTTCCCCACATATTAGCCTCCCAGGGGATCTTGCCCATCAGTTCTCAGAGAGTCAGACACCTGGTTATCAAAGTCTGCTTTTCTGAAGTCCAGGGTCCGTATTCTGCGGCTCTCCTTTCTTCAGGATCCTGATCTCGACCATCTCATGGTCATGTCTGCCCAGGTTGCCACCCACCTCTACTTCCCCTACCAATTCTTCCCTGTTTGTGAGCAGCAGACCAAGAGGAGCATGGCCCCTAGTTGGTTCCTCCAGCACTTGCACCAAGAAGTTGTCCCCAATACTCTCCAAAAACTTCCTGGGTTGTCTGTGCACTGCTGTATTGTTCTCCCAGCAGATGTCAGAGTGATTAAAGTCCCCCATGAGAACCAGGGCCTGTGATCTGGAGACTTAGTTAGTTGTCTGAAGAAAGCCTTATCTACCTCATCCTCCTTGTCTGGTGGTCTCTAGCAGACGCCCACCACAACATCACCCTTGTTGCTCTCTCCTCTAAACTTAACCCAAAGACACTTAACAGGCTTTTCTCCAGTTTCATACTGGAGCTCTGGGCAATAATACTGCTCTCTTACATACAGTACAACTCCTCCACCTTTTCTCCCCGACCTGTCCTTCCTGAACAGTTTATTCCCATCCATGACAGTGCTCCAGTCATGTGAGTTACCCCACCAAGTCTCTGTTATTGCAATCACATCATAGCTCCTTGACTGTGCTAGGACTTCCAATTCTTCCTGCTTGTTTCCCAGGCTTCTTGCGTTTGTGTACAGGCACCTAAGATAACTAGCTGATTGCCCTGCTTTCTCAGTCTGAACCAGGAGGCCTCCCCTGTTGCACCCTCCTTGTGTTTCCTCCCATTATCCCACTTCTCCGCTTACCTCAGGGCTTAGGTCTGCACCCCCCAGCGAACCTAGTTTAAAGCCTAAAGTTTATAGGTATGAAGTTGTTGGGATAACATGAAACATTGGGAACCATTTTGCATGTTTCCATAAACTTCATAATGGAACAGCAGTTGCAGTGACATGTCACTTAGGATGACCCAGTAATTTTGTCATATAGCCAATCAAAAGCCAACTCCTTATTCAACCCCTATCATAGAAGTGGGATGAAGTCATGACAATTAGCAGCATATTGCTCACAAACAAGGTTTCAGTCTGGGGAGTGGCATGTCCCTCTCCTTCAGACCACTAAGTTGCAGGGATGTCTCTTTTGGGGTGTTGTCACCTACAGCTAGTCAAACCTCAGCTCCTTAATTATATATTAAATAGTCAGATAAGTAATAGGTAATTTAACTATTTATCATGTTCACTCACTTTAACTTGATGAACATTCTAAAAATTTAGTTGATATATTTTTAAATAATGTTGGTCTTTGAATAAGGAACTAGAAACCACAAGTAAAGAGTTAGTCCCATGATTAAGGAATCAACTTCAGCCTCACCTAGTATGGATGCAACTACAGCAGTATAAAGGTAATTATAATGCTATAGCTTATTCCAATAGAAAAAGCAGAATATGCTATACTGAATGCATCCGATAAAGTGAGCTGTAGCTCACGAAAGCTTACGCTCAAATAAATTTGTTAGTCTCTAAGGTGCCACAAGTACTCCTTTTCTTTTTGCGAATACAGACTAACACGGCTGCTACTCTGAAACCTGATATAACGGTATATGTATTCCTGAAAAGTGCATCCACACAGGAGCTGTACTCATGTAACTATTTTGATTAAAACCCCCACACCAGCGAAAGTCAATTATTTTTGTCAAGTTCCAAATTTCTTGATCAAGGTATAGTCAAGGTCCAGACTCTGGAGAAAATACAACAACAACGATAATAAGTAAATTAAAAGATTTCAGAGTCCATTCAAAAGCCTCTGGAAGTCTGGATTTGGCCCATGGTCCATCTACTAACTGCCTCTCCCCTGCCCCACACCCATGGGCAAAACAGTTATACCCATATACACAACTACTGCTCTCCTGGGTCTGTCCCAACAGGGCATCCCAGCTCAAGATTAAGGCCTGTGGACTCACCAATCACAGGCACCTTTGAACTGCGCTGACCTGTACCACGGCTACAGCAGGCGCCCTTTCCTTGGGGCGGGTTTGCCAGGCTGCACAGACAGACAAAGCCACAGGCGCGCACGGGGGCTTCACCGCAAGGATCAGAGCGCCCGGGGGTCCCCGCGTTGGGTCCGGCGCCCCGGGCAAAGCCGGATGCTTCCCGCCCCCGGCCTCTCCAAGGAGTCCTCCCGTTTGACATCCCGGGCGTCGCTCGGGTCCCCTCCATCGGCACCAGCGCCCCCTCCTCGCCCGCAGCGCCCTCAGCAGCCGGCCCGAAGAGCCCCGCTCCGCTAACGGCTGCGGGACGGGACGAGGCTGCGCCGGCCCCCGCCCAGCAGCCCCCGCTGCTGCGTCGCCCCCCGTTGCGGCTCCGCCCGGAGGCAGCGAGCGGCACTCACCGGCGGGCAGGGCAGACGCGGCAGCCCCACCGCGGGGACCATCCTCCGGACGGGCGCCCCGCGTCCCCCACAGGCTCCACTCCGATCCCCTCAGCGCCCCTCACTCGCACCCTAACCTGCTGGACGCACACGCGGCCCGCAGCAGCCAATCAACGGCCACATGCTGCGTTGCCTGCACCAATCCGCGAGCCAGCCGCGGGGGAGACCTGCGCCGTACCCATCGCTGCCCTGGACTGACCAATCAGATACAGAGAGGGTGGAAAAGCGTAAAAGCAGCCAATAATTTAGGTTGCACAAAACAGGAACTGCTGATGATTGGCAACCCGCGGAGCAAGTGAGCAGCAGGACTAGGAAGCAGAGGGCGGGAATATGCCTTAAAGGAGAGGTGGGGGAGCGCGCGCGGAGAGGCTGGCCGGGAGTCACTAAAGGGGGATAGGTCTTTGGCGGGTCGGGCGGCGGTTGCGGCCGCCGGGGAGTCTCTGAGCTGGCCCGGGGCCGACCTGGCCGAGCCGGAGGGGTCGCGGCCGGACTGTCAGATGCTGGGGCGGGCTCTTGGCGGATCGCTCCCCTCGCACCGGCCCCTCCTGCAGGAGCCCTCAGCCCCGCCCCAGTGCTCCCAAGCCCCGCCCTCGCCGGCTCGCCACGCCCGGGGAGGGGAGGGCAGAGCGGAGCCACGTGCCCGGGTTGTGTAGGGCTGAGGGGAGCGGGGCTCCCTGCCCCAGCGCTGATTGGCTGCTCTTCCTGAGGAGGCGGGCAGCTGGGGCAGGCAGCCAATGGGAGGGTCCATACAAGGGTTCCCTTCCCTCCAGCTCTTGTTGTCAAGCGGGGGTCCAGGTACCACTGGGGGGACACAGAGGTTTTCTGGGGGCTGCAGACCCTCATCTAGAGCTTTGCCTAGTTTTACAACAGGCTATGTAAAAGCACTAGTGAAGTCCTTGGGAAAGAAAATTTCATGCTGTGACTTGTTTATAATAGTATACCCTGATGTGTAAGTACAGTACTTCTATTCCAATTGATTTATGACTATATGGTGAAGACGAGCCATTTTTCAGTAACAGTACGCAGTGACGCTTTTGTATTTTGATGTCTGATTTTGAGTTGACACTTGGGGTACACAAGACAAAGCAGATGCCTGAAAGGGGTACAGGTAGTCTGGAAAGGTTGAGAGCCATTGCCCTCAAGGGCTAGAGCTTGTATCCCCAGGCAGAGCCCTGGCCCCTGGGAACCTAGTGCCAGAGCTGATAATACTAAGCTGGGGTGAAGGTGGGCCGCTGCCATCCTGTTGCTCAATCCCTGGGGAAGGGGGAGATTTTTATACACCTGAAGGCTCATATGAACTTCCTGCACTGGACTTCCCCAGAAGCCTCAGTTGCCACATTGAGGTCCCAGCCCACCACAGTGGGATCTGAATGCCATGCCAGCATCGTTTCCAGGGCCCGCGTGAACTGCATGCCAATAGGAACTGCATGATTGCCAGTGCCCTGCATGCAAGTTTACAGTTGGTTGTAATGTGCCTTTTTAATTTTTTTCCCCTTCTTTACAAATGTTTTTTTGCATTTTCTTTTTTTCCGCATTCCTCACAACCCTCCAGTACACTTTTGCAGCCCCTTTGGAGGTCACATCCCACAGTTTGGGAAATGCTTGTTTAAGGCCTTCCCTACCAGCCTATCCCCAGCAGACCACTACCTGGGTTCTGTGCCTGGTTCACTCTCCATAAGGACCCACCACTGGGTTCTTCATACCCTCAGACCCTAGACAGTTCCCACAGCTACTTCTTGTTCTTCCATCATGGAGAGAGACACACAAGGTCTCACTTCATTTCTGCACTCCCCTACTGAAAGAAAGGCAGTCTCTTACATAGTCTTGCCCCAGTAGGCCCTGCTTCTAGCTTGCAGTCAAGTATTAGAGAGGTAGCTGTGTTAGTCTGTAGCCACAAAAACAATGAGGAGTCCGGTGGTACCTTAACGACTAACCGATTTATTTGGGCATAAGCTTTTGTGGATAAAAAACCCACTTCTTCAGATGCATGAAGTGAAAATTACAGATACATAAATATATACTGGCACATGAAGAGAAGGGAGTTACCTTACAAGTGGAGAACAAATCTTGAAGGCCAATTCAGTCAGGATGGATGTGGTCCACCCCCAATAATTGATGAGGTGTCAATACCAAGAGAGGGAAAATTGCTTTTGTAGTGAGCCAGCCACTCGCAGTCCCTATTCAAGCCCAAATTCATGGTATTAAGTTTGCAAATGAATTGTAGCTCTCCAGTTTCTCTTTGAAGTCTGTTTTTGAAGTTTTTTTGTTGAAGAATGGCTAAAAGTGGGGAGGGTTAAGTGTGGGCTGGAGGAAGCATTTGGGGCTCACCTAGGAAGCTGACAGAGGTTAGATGGATGGAGAGAGCAGAGCTTGAACAATGGGATTCACTACAGCTTGACTAGGCTCTGAACTAAACAGAATGAACTATGCTTTATTCTTCATTCCTCTGTGTTAACCTAGGGACTTCCTATGCTGTGTTCCAGATGACTAATAAACCCTACTGTTTTGACAACGCTGCGTGAGTGTCACTGCAAATGCTTGGAGACATGCCATCAGTGTACACATCTCCATCAGGGGTCTGTCTCATCTAGACTTGCTGAACAGGGCTCACCGTGTGAAGGAGATGTGGTGCAGGCCAGAGGTCCTGCCTAAGGAAGCAGTAAAGTCACGTGGCTTATCGTGGAGGAAGAGTGAGACACTTAGAGTCTGGCACACTACAGAAGTTACTTTAGAGACCATTCCAAAGCTGGGGCCACAGCACTGATCCTGTGGATCCCTGACACTACCTCCCTTTCCATTTGCAATTTGACAATATCCATGTGGCAATCTTAGCAAATTCTCTCACTGAACAGTTAAGAGAGGTAGCTCAGTATGTCCAATCTGATCCCTGTAGACCACCCACAACTGCACTTATTCCAAGCAGCTCTGTAGGTGAGTGGATTTGGATCTGACATAGAAAAGACCTGGCTTCTATTGCCAGGTCTACTTGAAGTGATGTTGAGCAACTTCACACTTGTAAAATGGGGTGGGGCTAATACTCAAGTGTCTTGCAGGATTGGGGTATAAGAAGAGCCCTGCAAATCTGTGGACCATTTTTGTGGATTGCATGCAGATACAAATTTTTTATCCGCACAGGGCTGTAAATATAGGATCTCAAAGGTGGGGAAGCAGCTGTCTGGAGCTCTTAGCCTATGAGTTTGCTCCCCGCCTTCCAAATCTTATATTCCCCCCCTCCCCCGTACTTACTTACTTACTTAGCAGAAACAGCTGCCTCCCTCTCCAACTGACCTCAATAATGAAGTTGGGAGAAGTTTCCTAAATAGCTTGGCTACTTAAACTGTTGTGATAGGACCATAGGGGATTTTGCTGCCTGTCTTGTTCTATCACGTCCCCTATTTCAGTATGCAAGGGAGAGGGAATAGAGGCTGCTTCCCTGCCATCCAGATCCTCATAGGCTATGAGCTGCAGTCAGCTGCTTCCCTGCCTTTGAGAGCCTATATACCAGGGGTGGTCAAACTTACTGACCCTCTGAGCTGCGTACAATAATCTTCAGAAGTTCAAGAGCCGGGCGCACCGCCTGGGTCTCGGGACTTCTGCCCTGTGACAAGGTAGTGGGGCTTGGGGCTTTAAACCTGTGGGGAAGGGGATCTCTGGGTTTCAGCCCCACTCCTGCTGAAATCCCGAGCCCCAGCAGGTGCCTCCCCAAGGGCTGAAGCCCCACCACGCTGCTGCAGGGCAGAAGCCCTGAGCTTCCCTCACCCCCTCCCAGTCTGGTAGGTGGAGAACGGGGGGAAGCACACTGTAACTAAAAGAGCCACATGTGGCTCAGGAGCTGTGGTTTGGCCACTCCTGCTATATGCAGTGCATGCATGCATGCATACAAGCTGCTCCTCCTGAGAGGCACTGTGAGAGAGTGTGCTGCTGTGGGTGTAGTACAGATAGATAAAAAGACTGAGTGCAGATCACAGGTCGATTCTTGCAGATGCGGATCCACATTTTTGTATCCACGCAGGGGTCTAGGTAAAAGGATCTGGTCAGCAATAAGGGGTATGAAGTGCAGATATATAAACAGTAGTAGACAGACATGAGACCATAATTCACATTCTCCCATGTTCTCCTAAGGCCCATGGTTATGTCCATCTCATAGATTGCGGGCTAGTTGGATGGTCTGTCATTTACAGCAAAATCATGTAGACTTCAGCTGTCTGTTTCCTTCTCTTTGTTTCTATTATGAAATTATTGATGCCTGTTTAAGCAAGACACGTACCCCTCAACTGTGCTGTGTTTTGGGTGACAGCGAGCAGCAAAGACACACCTACAAGGCAAACTGGATGAGATATGCTAGATGGACTTTGGTAGGGGGTGGGCTGTAATACTGCAAGGGACAGAGATTGCAGTCCTCAGCTGATGACTCTCAGCAGAAGTGAAGAGAGCAGTCCAGGGGCAAGCAGACATGCCCCACAGCAGCCTCTGCTGCAATCCCGTCTCCCTGTCCTCTTTCTAGTCCTGAGATATCACAGCTAAGGTGCTTGAGATGACAGCAGCTGCAGCAGTGTGGAGCACAAATTTGCCAGCTTCTGCTGCTGGTGAGACCAGAGCTCTAAGCTCCACTCCTGATACAGCTTTAGCACCAGCTGTGCCCTTCAGGTTCCCCAGTAAGTCAAGTGACAGCTGGTATCTTCAGCATTGGCAGCAGTGCATTCTATCCAGGCTCACAGCAGCCTGGCACACCACACTGCAGAACCAGAAACTAAGACCAATAAGTTCAACTACTGCTTTGGGAGCAGGTTTTTTTGTGACAAGACAATGGCTGTAAACTGGGCAAGATCCATGATGTAAATTATGGGGGTACTGCCCATAGCACTGTCCAGCTTTGCTAAAAAAGCTAAACTGGAAATTTTAAAAGCAGGTAATTTTAATGGGGGAGTTTGTGTCTTGGGAATCCCTTGATCAAGCGATCACATCTGCTTGCACAGCAGTTTTCAGGCCAGTTTGACTATGCACATACATTTTAAAGTACTATGAAAAATTGCTCTTATTCAGAAACTGCATCAGAAGCTTAATTCTGGGGCATCTTCTGGTGCCTCATATTTAGCATTTTGGGATAAAGTTACTTTGTAAGTCAGTTTTGCTGGGATGTATTAAGGAAATAGATGTTGCAATTACTTTAAATCGGTCATTTCTTTCGTTTGTAGTGCTTAAAGATTTCAGAGTGGTAGCTGTGTCTGGATCAGCAAAAAGAACGAGTACTTGTGGCACCTTAGAGACTAATACATTTGTTAGTCTCTAAAGTGCCACAAGTACTCCTCGTTCTTAGTGCTTAAAGAGTCTCTCACAGCCTTATCTGAGTTAATGGAGCTTTTTAAAAAGAAAAAACAGAACAGGTAAGTTTTGCCCCTTCCTAGGCAGTGCCTGGAGCTACTACTGACAGATTGTCCATGCCTCTTTTAAAGAGGACACTACCAACAATCCTAAGGAAACCTCTTAATACTTTACCAATCTCAATCAATTATTGTCTAATTTCACTTCCCAGGGTAAGGTTACAGTGATGGATCAAGTCCAGCAACATGTTTGCCTCCTGCAGCATCTTAGATGATGATCCCTTCCACTGTGGTTTAAGATCAGAATATAGCCCAACTTTAAAAAAGAAAAGGTTTGGGGGATTTCCAGCTGCTTCTGGAGGTTAGGGAACTAAGTGTGGCCAAAATCCTTGTTATACACTCCTCCAGATTATAATTGATATTGCAATGGTGTCTGAATTGTGCTTGGCAATTTGCATGCAGTGTTATATATTTATAATATAAAAATATGCTTTTTGGGGTAGCTGTTGAAGCAAAGGAGAGCAATAGTGGGAAAGAACCGCTGGAATGGAAAGAGCAAGTGAAAAAGGGCAGGAAGAAGGTCTGAGCAGGAAACATTTTTCCCATCCTGCAATATATATATTTTTTAATCTCAAAGTTCCCATCCCATATCAGGATGAAAAAAAGTTTTTCAAAAACTTAAAAGTTTTTACAAACCAATAAATGGAAAAAATTGGTTCAGGTCAATTAGACCATTTCATTTTGATAATTTCAAAGCTTTGTTTCAATTTTTTCACTTTTGTCTTTAGCTTTTTTTTTGTGATTTTTTAAAAATAAATTTCTAAACAAGTAGTTTTGAATCAAAACTTGAAATTTTTCATTTAGAAAATGTTGAAACAAGATCTTTTGATATGAAAAATGTTGAAAAAAGGTTTTGAAGTTTGGAAATTAGTTTTGTGCTAACAGTTTTAGTTGCATTGAATTGGCATTTTTCAGCAAAAAGTGTTTTGTCAAAACATTCCTGACCAGCTTTCTAGCAAATGACGCTATGAACAAGATGGGGCTGGGCAGCAGTGGGAACAGGATGAAAAGTGACCTTTTCTTTGATCCAAAACAGATTCACAGCGCTCTCTGCACCTTAAGACCACTTACTTCTACAGATACACACTACAGCTGCCTGCTTTTATAGCATTTCTCACAGGAAGCACGCTGTTTGTTCTTCAGGATCTGCAATGGCTGGCAATTATTTTCCAGAGACAGTTTAGTGGTTTTTAACCTACAAAGCCTAACATGTTTTGTGTTGATGCCCCTCTCCTTGTGCAATACCACAGAAGTACATCAGCTAAAGTGTCCACAATTGCTCTGGTCCCACATAAGGCAGGGGATTTCAGTGAGTGGCCCTTGATTTTGGAAAAGTCACTTCCCTGATAGTCACTTACACACAGCAATCACCACACTGCCAGATCCATACCACAGTTCATGCTGCTCAACTTACTGAAGATCATCAGGAGAGGAAAGCTGCATGGTCTGTGAAGAACCTGAGTAAAACCCCACACCTGATTTCAGACAGACCAAGGATTGATGGAAACAAGGCTAAGTTGCAAGAAATGCACAAGACAAATCATGGATGACAACTCCAATAGTGCACGTTTATTCTGAACAGTATTTTTAAAAGTTTTACTTTCAAGAGTTTGAGAAAAACAAAACATGCTCCTGATGTACAAGGGCAATGATCTAGATTAAAAATGGACCATCTTATTTGTAAAGAATTTGATTACCCCAGTAATTTAAAAGTCATAACATTGAGGATGCATCTGTAAGCTGCACAGTGCACCGGCACATTCAGACAAAGTCCTAATCAAGAGACAGGGGCAATCTTAGCCATGTTCAGTACGAGGCAGTTGCAGATTCCAAAAAAACATCCAAGCCAGCACAAACATTACAAAACAGACTCT
Organism: Eretmochelys imbricata; assembly: GCF_965152235.1. Classification (NCBI taxonomy): domain Eukaryota; kingdom Metazoa; phylum Chordata; order Testudines; family Cheloniidae; genus Eretmochelys; species Eretmochelys imbricata. The sequence continues at coordinate 208,221,212 of NC_135572.1, forward strand.
GTGCATAGTTGCTGAACCTGGATCACAGCACAGGGGAGGAGAATGTAACAGTGGGGGTTTTTGGTTCAAATTTACTAGACATCACAGGGCACCATCAAGAATTAACACAATATCACTTATTTGTTTTAGCTGTAACAGCATTGGCAGGTTTAACTATTAACTGCACCATGTAAACTCAGCCCATTTGTGTATACAAAAAAAATATTCCATCCCCCCAGACGAGGGACATCCTTCTGGGTGCTTCTTTTCCCAGGCCCCTATATTATGGTTTCTGGTAGCGAATGTCTCTTTGTGGAGGACAGTATCTTCATGGTTCAACTGACGTATGACATAACCTATTGTAGAGAGGTTTAAAAGCAACTTGCATGTACACAGCCTAAATGTTGCCTGCAAGCTCTTCATCCAGAACAGAAGTGCTGGTGATTATTTCATAGACACTCCTAACTTTTTAAATCGTTGTGCATATGCTGTTATTTTCAAGCTAATGGGAGGTCCTGCTGCAGTAACATTTGAAGTAATAGAAATTTACTGCAGACAAACTAATACTCAACACTATTCCAGTGTCTCCTACTGACAGCACTGAGGTAAGTTCTCCTCCCACACCCAACAGTCTGGGTACACTAATATTAACACAACCGTTTGGTAGCCAGAACTATTGCCCTTCTTCCCATGTATGGGGTGCAGCTTTTGAAGAGGTTTTAGATGAAACCTTTTGATGTGTGTGCTTAAGAGTACAAAAAAACATTTTCCAAGACTAATAGTCTGAGAAAAGGAGCCTTGATTTCTAGTTTCTCTCCCTTCCACTTCCTATAAAATATTTAGTTAGAAGTTAGTGAGACCGGTTTGCTGTGGAATGGGAGTTCTAAGAATTTTTTTGAGGGATACATTCATAGAATGATGGCAGCCCAAAGCAAAAAGACAGAGACAACCAAGCAAGTCCAGACACCAGACTCATTTATGCTTTTGAAACCTGCAGGAAAACTGCCTACAAACCACTGATTTATGGAAGCCTACAACAGCAAATCCTAAAAAGCTCACCCCTATACTTACCTCCCCAACCCAAACACTTACCACTTAATTCTAGAAGAATCAAGAGCACTTGGCTTGGCACAAAAAACAGCTATGGTCTGAACTATAGCTGTGCTGCATGAACATCCTCCAATGCATATTCTCTCCCCCCATTAACACCTTTTAGTCCTGTCTACAACTGTTCAAGAAAACCATGTTGGCATCTGAGGAACTAATTGTGCTTCAACACTAATCTTGCTAGAAAGGTGCTGAAACTGCCTCCATAATCAGTGTAGGCAGGGTCTAACTATGCTATAAAACTTTTACAAAACTAGGTAATCTGTGGCCAAGGAAACACTGTCAGCACTTTTCTAGCTAGAGTCCACCACAGGGTGATATGAACACAGTTCCCCTGGCCACTCTAGCAAGGCTTTTACAAAGCCAACGGGGAGTTCTACCACCAAGACTCAATTAGCATAAATCCAGAAACTGAAGTCAATGAGCAGTTACTCAGTTCAGGCTCATCAATGTATTCAAAAAGCTCTCATGGTGAATAGTGATAGTTTTGGGGTTGCCTGTTTTTGATACCAGGGATCTAGATTGCATAATATGAGGTGAGAGACATTTTTTCCTGCCTTAGTCTTACACCCCCAATGTCAAAATCCTTGGTTCCCAAGTCAGCCTCAGAGCAACAGCACCTGCTCACGAGATGTATACTGTTATGTGCACCATGGGTTGGAGGCTTTTGAAGCAGATGGGCTCAACAGGCAGCTGCATTTTTAAAAACACTTATGGCAAAGGAATGCAGTTTAATCTCAATCTAGGTGATGGGGCAGGAGGGTCAGTTTCAATTCAGTGCATTTCCCAGATGCTTGGAGTCTCCTCTTAGGTCAAGTTGGTATGTAACTGCTGACAACAGCGTGTACAAGGTAGCACTGAAATTCATGCAAATGAAGCATGAAAGGATGCAAAGCAGAGCTCAGTAAAAAGTTTACTGTAGTTTTTATGTTACAGTACTAGGAAGAAGCCAGTCAACCAGCCTATTTTCCAAATCCCAAAAGATGTTCCAGTCTGAGCTGCTTTCTCTGATGCTCCATGAAACACCCTTTCACAAGAGAACTGCAACACTGGCAGGTGGGAGAAAAGTCTTCAGAGGAGTTCAAAGAGCAGTTCTTAATCCCTTCATACCCACAGATCATATAAACTCAGCAAGCCAAGCAGAGCCCAGGCCATTTCAGAGATCCCCTGCAAAGCTATTTGATTAGGGTCAGGACTCTGGTTTCCCTTCTCAGTCTCACTGCCTGGTTCCTCCACCTTTGCTCCAATCCCAGGTTTCTTTGTTACCGCAGGTTTGACAGTCCTAGCACCAAACTAACATTTGGACACAGGCACTTGCCTTAGAATTGAACTGGACATGATGCTTACAGTCCCTTCTCCCATTCCAGTAGTCTGGATAAAATGAACTGCCCCTTATGGACAGCTGAGATCTGGAGAATTTCACTTGCTCTTAAAACAAGCACCTCACCTCAGGATACATGTTTTTGCAAGGCTCTTCTTGCTGACATCAGATTTAGCTCTTACCCTGGCAAGAGTCTGGTCGGAATTGGGTAGGATGAATGGTGATGGTAGCTGAAAAGGAAGAAACTAAAACTCACTCTGAATCCTTTTTTGGGTCAATCAAGGAATGTAGCACCAGCTGGGGTGATAACTTTCAGCACAGGCACAATAAATGTGCTGGTAAACCAGCCTGCTCTTCTCAGCAAGAGATGGAGAAAAAGTCAAACAAAAATATTTGGAAAGATTAAACATTTTGGGGGGCCTGGGGAAGAAGAGGGAAAAGAGAATTGCTAAAACAAAGTTCACACATATTTCAGGGGCTGTAAAAAACAAACTGGTATTATAGAACTCAAAAAGGACAAGATATTGCTTTTTCTTTCAACACAGACTTTTTTAGGCCCTACCTTTCGGTGTGAAAGCAAGAGATAAATCACTCTCTGAAGGAGACTGACTTCAGGAAAGCCTACCCAAGCCCTCCACACCTCAAACTAGGGAGATCTGTACACCTCTTCCTATCCTGTTGAACAGAAAGAGCTAAAAAAACCCAAACATGATTGGACAATCCTTGGGAAAAGCATTACATTTTGTTGGAGAGAGGGCAAGAAAAAAAAAAGATGAAGGGAAGGGGGGAGAAAAAAAAATCAACAGGCCTCTCTTTCCTTATTTGGCGACAAGCAAGTGCAAGAAAGTGTTCATTGGGGTTTTGTTCAGTTGTCGGTCTTTTGCACATCTGCATTCTGGCCAAGACAAGGGGTTTTGAGGTTTTTCTGGAGGACATGAGCATCTGCTGGCTCTATCCTCTTGTAATAGTTTTTCTTCGTCTCAATGATCTCAAAGCCAAACTTTCTGTAGAAGTCGATAGCTGACTCGTTGCTGATCTGGACATGCCTAGGGCACACAGGAGGATAGAGAAAAAGACATCAGCATTTTCTGTAGTATAAAATGTAGCCTACACACCCAGGAATTGTATACCCAGGGATAGAGAGTAAGGGCTTGTCTACACTGGCAATTTACAGCACTGCAACTTTCTCGCTCAGGGGTGTGAAAAAACACCCCCCTGAGCACAGCAAGTTTCAGCGCTGTAAAGCGCCAGTGTAGACAGTGCCCCAGCGCTGGTAGCCGCGCCCCTCGTGGAGGTGGTTTTCTTAGAGCGCTGGGAGAGCTCTCTCCCAGCTCTGTGTCGCGACCACACAGGCACGTTAAAGCGCTGCTGCAGCGCTTTAGCACTGCCAGTGTAGACTAGCCCTATGATGGAGGTGAGGGGGGGTAATGCTCTAGAGTTAGATGCCATGGTCTAATAGAGCACAGAATTGAGAATTAGGAACTTCTGACATCTAATCCCGTGCTAACACAGATTTCCCTTGTGACTTTTAGCTAACCACCTCACCTCTCTGCCTCTATTTCCCCATCTGTAAAATAAACCTAACCCCTCTCGAGAGAGCTGTTGTGGGGATCAACTAGCTAGCATATAAAGTGCTTTGATTATATGAAGTGTTAAGTATTAACATTATCAGCTCAGTAGTTTCCACCTTGGCAGATATTTTGTGAAATATAACAATACAACCTAGTTTCACTGGAGACACTACTGCAGTTTGATTCTGTAAGTTCTTTCAGTAACACGCTCTAAACACTACAGTAAAATCAGGCTTATCAATGACAATCATGTCATGAATTCTACCACAACAAAAGAGTGCTCTGATGGTATTAACACATGTCCTGACCCAACCCACACAGGCAAGACCAGACTGTTTAGATGTGGTTGGGGCTTTGTATTACAGCACCTTCCCTCCTATACAACAGTTTTTGTAGCATAGACAGATTCTGTGGGGTTTGGGAAACATTTCTCCCTCTTCTTTAGAGTTTTACAAAGCTTGGGAGAACAGAAACTCTTGGGGAGGTGGCGGATAATCCCCCTAAACAGCCTTTAATTTTCTATTCTAAATTGCTAGAGGACTTAATTTCTGTCATGGGTCTTATAAAAAAAGATTTGTGTTTCGACTCCCGCTGGCTCAATAGTATCTGTTAAATAAATATTTTCAGAGTTGAACAGACACTCCAGATGCTTGTGATCTAGATGCTTTAGTACAGCATTTCCCAAATGGTGGGTCCCAGACCCACTAATGGGATGGTAGCAAGGTTCCAGATGCATTGCCACATTCAGGACGAGATTAACCCATCACAGGGCCCTGGCCTATGCAAACACACACTTCTCTCATCCTGGGGCAGAGGGGAGGTCTGGAGGTTTGGACAGTGAGCCAGACCTGAACTCACCTCGCAGCAGTGGCTCCAATCCTGAGGGGCTAGACCAACTCCCAGCTCCAGGATCTGTGAACCCATGCATCAGGTCACAATGCCTGGAGCAAAGCTCAGTGGGACAGGAGCACCACACTGGAGTGAGTTTGTTCTCCAGCACTTCCCCGCCCTCACCCCAGGGCGTCCCTTCTGCAACTGGGCTGGGATTAGGGTTGCTGTGTCAGGGTGAAGGGTGCATCTGTGTAATAGTGGTTCGCAAAGACAGACAAAATGCATTTGGTGGGTTGCCTTAGTAAAAGGTTTGGGAATCACTGCTTTCACATATCAAGGTCCTAAATGACATGATGTGGAACCAATGGAACAAAAACAGAGTCCAGTCTCATCACCGGCAATGGTCAACATCTAAGAGGGCATTTCACACTTACGACATAAGGCCATGTTTTTGAACATTAGTTGCCTAAAGTTAGGGGCCTAAATTTGAAGATGTTGGCCCAAGTGTCAGCAAAACCAAGAATATGGCCACCCGTAACAGGTATTTGGTGTGCCCATCTTTGCCAGCTATTCATCTCCCATCCTAGAACAGTACTTTGGTAGGTTGAGAGAGAGATTATGTAGGGCGCGCCACTCCCCCTTTTTTTTGGCAACAGCAGCAGATATTTCAGATCAATTAGTCTTCCAACGTGCACATTACTGTAGCTTCTTAACTTGGAGACAGAAGGAAAACTAGTATTCATTAACAAATGTTTAACGATGGGCCTAATAGGCCACTACCTCTGAGGGGAGAGAGCAGGAAGCATTTTAGTTAGTTTGCAAACAAGCTCCACTGCAAGGCTTTTCCTATCAGTCACTACTAGCCAGAGTCAGCACAGTAAACTTTTGAGAATTCTCCCATTAGGGTCTTTGCTTCAGCTTCCTGCTAATGCAGTGCTGGGTGTGGGGATTGACCAATCCATCAGGAGATATTAGCTTGTTAAACATTCCACATACTAGGGTCCTCAGCAATCCTGGTGGAGGCTCAAGATTCAGTCAACTGCTCTGAAGTAGGATCGAAACCACATTTTCTAGTGATCTGGTGTTTTAATGTACATGTGTGGACTGGGTATCATTATAGACACTTACCACCTATGACATTTTAGTTTAATATAGGATTTATAGTATTCCCTACTCTAAGGAGAGGAGATATCAGTGTGGTAAATGTTTGTTTATTTTTAAATGCTGCCCATTGTTTAATTGATCTTGCTGTTTGGCCATTAGCATGTAGTTACAGTGCTTTAAAATAGGGCTGTCAAGCGATTAAAAAAATTAATCGCAATTAATTGCATGATTAATCGCACTGTTAAACAATAACAGAATATCATTTATTTAAATATTTTTGGATATTTTCTACATTTCGAATACGAAGTGTACAGTGCTCACTTTATATTTATTTTGATTACATATATTTGCATTGTAAAAAACAAATAGTATTTTTCTATTCACCTAATACAAGTACTGTAGTGCAATCTCTTTATCATGAAAGTTGAACGCACAAATGTAGAATTATGTACAAAAAAACCCACATTCAAAAATGATTATTATGTCCCTTGATACTTCAACCACCATTCCAGAGGACGTGTGTCCATGCTGATGACGGGTTCTGCTCAGTAACGATCCAAAGCAGTGCAGACCAACCCATGTTCATTTTCATTATCTGAGTCAGAGGCCACCAGCAGAAGGTTATTTTCTTTTTTGGTGGTTTGGGTTCTATAATTTCCACATCAGAGTGTTGCTCTTTTAAGACTTCTGAAAGCATGCTCCACACCTCGTCCCTCTCAGATTTTGGAAAACACTTCAGATTCTTAAATCTTGGGTCAGGTGTTGTAGCTATCTTTGGAAATTTCACATTAGTATCTTCTTTGCATTTTGTCAGATTTGCAGTGAAAGTGTTCTTAAAATGAACAACATGTACTGGGTCATCATCCGAGACTGCTAGAACATGAAATATAAGGCAGAATGCAGGTAAAACAGGAGATATACAATTCTCCTCCCAGGAGTTCAGTCACAAATTTAATTAACGCTTTTTTTTTTTTAAACAAGCGTCATCAGCATGGAAGCATGTCCTCTGGAATGGCGGTTGAAGTATCAAGGGATATATGAATCTTTAGCACAAATAAACATAAATATCTTGTGATGCCAGATACAACAGTGCCATGCAAATGCCTGTTCTCATTTTCAGGTGACACTGTCATTAAGAAGTGGGCAGCATTGTCTCCCGTAACTGTAAACAAACTTGTTTGTCTGAACAATTGGCTGAACAAGAAGTAGGACTGAGTGGACTTGTAGGCTCTAAAGTTTTACATTGTTTTGTTTTTGAGTGCAGTTATATAAACAAAAAAACTACATTTGTAAGTTGCACTTTCATGATAAAGAGATTGTACTACAGTACTTGTATGCAGTGAATTGAAAAATACTGTTTCTTTTGTTTATCATTTTTCATGCAGTGAAAATATCTGTAGTCAAAAATAATATAAAGTGAGCAGTGTACACTTTGTATTCTGTGTTGTAATTGAAATCGATATATTTGAAAATGTAGAAAAACATCCAAAAATGTTTAATACGTTTAAATTGGTATTCTATTGTTTAACACTGCAATTAATAGTGACTAATTCTTTTAACTGCGATTAATTTTTTTGAGTTAATTGCATGAGTTAACTGTGATTAATCGACATCCCTACTTTAAAATTCAGCACTACTTTTGAAGGAAACCTTCCAAAACTAGGGAAGCGTCTGCTACTGGGCAGTGCCTGGAACAAATCTAGAATTTGAGTGCTGAATGGCTGGGCAGTATTTGTAAGATGGGACCAGTTTTGATCCATCATCCCACAGCAATTGAAACTGAAATATTGTACCCTCCTCACTCCCCTATGGAGCCTCTCCCAAGCCCAGGAGAGCAAGAATGTCATTTACTTACAAATAGATGTTGTCAAAAGTGCCATCTTTCTCACAGATGTTTAAGACGTGATTCAACATTTTAGTTCCTGCCAAGGAATAGAGAGAGACTTAATCACCCCACAAATGTGCAACCAAATCAGTTTAAAGTTTGCAGTCAGCTCTGTAACTGCTTAATTCCCTAAGCAGGGATATACTGCTCTTAGTGAGTTCATATGACATATTCCTAGAGCAAGTGCTGAAAGCATTGCTATTGTACTCTGAAATTAGCATACTATACTGCACTTCATGTTTTAAGTGTTATTTGAGGCTGCTATGAACATTAAAATCTATACACTGGATATTTTAAACAGTAACTTAAAATTAAGTTGCCTAAATTCAAAGGCCTCAGGGAGGCTTAAAAATATCAATCACAAGGAGGACTCCCTGCAAAAGAAGATATTAAAAATAGGAGAAACCTCATGTCAGAAGACCAGGAAACATATTTAGAACAGAAAAGATTATTGAACATAATAGTTTGCTCTTCTGTAACACCTTTCATGAAAGATTTCAAATCATCTTACATATTTATGAATTAAGCCTCCCAACACCTTGTTATGTATTTTCCCCATAGGTGAACAGATGCAGAGAGTTTAAGCAAATTAAATTTAAGGTTAATAGGCCTATCTTCCCTCCTTTGACTGTTCACAAAGTCTAATTCTTTATAATTTCTTTTAAGAAAATGCCTTAATGCTTTTAAAGTTAACAGAAAAAGCTTACAGCCTAACAATGCTAATAAGCAACTCTATGTGGTACCAATGATTTGATTAGAGAACCTTCTTCAAAAGAAAACTTCCAGGGCCTCAAAGTGAGCAAAGAATGCGATTAAATTTAAGTAATAGCACTGACAGTATTAACAACATTACCTGACAAGCAGGTAACAAATAATTTAAATGAATAAAGCTCCGTTTTTGGCTTTTTGTCCCAGTGAAAGATTTTAATGGAAATAAAAGGCCTGTATTAATGTGAGAAGCCCATAGATCTGGGAGAAAAAGCTGAAACCCCCCCGAAACTATACGCTATGATGTAGATAGAAAATAGCAGCTCTCCTCAAACAAGGAGAGTTAACTTATTGTGATGGAAAACTAAGATACATGGTGACTGGATGGAACATTGTCCAGTGGGTTATATTTCTACGTGTGCCAGTGACTGGCTGTGAGACCCTAAGGCATATCATTTCACCTCTCTTTGCTTCGGTATTTTTTATCTGTAAAATAGAATACCTACATCACAGGGAGGGTCTTAGGCTTGATACACGAAGAGCCCTTTGAAATCTTGAGTTAGAAAGCAGACTCACTTCCACAGGACAGGGAAAGCAGAGTTCACTATAAAACAAGTTCTTCTTTCCCACAGCTCCCTTCCTAAGACAGGAATCATCTTCTAATAAAGCATTAAGTTCTGCTGTATCAAAGGAACTGAAAGCTTTAGAAAAGCATTCAGAAGGCTGCCCAGCACTTTTTTTTTTTTTTTTTTTTTTGAAGATGCAGATCAAAATGCAGGTAGCCTTACCTATTCCTAGCCTTCGGTAGGGTGCCAGGCATCCAAGTGTCATGATGTAAAGTCTCTTCTGGTTCTGAGAGTGATCCACTCTGCAGCACACTGCACCCACTGCAATATCATTGAAATATGCTGCCAGGGAGGGAAACAGTCAAGTTTTGGTCATTTAGAAATCTCAAGTCTTATAAATATCCTATCCTTCATTTGTCTTCCTTCACTTCTCTTCTTTTTCCCCATAACCACTTTTTCCCTTTTTCTGGGGAACATGGATAATTATATTCTTCCCGAAAATACAATAAAACTTTTAGTCAAATAAGTCATATGGAGATATATCCAATTAACTTCTTCTACACTGCTCCAAGAAACATTCAGGTAAATGTTAAATCTTGGCTGACATTTTCTGGGTGATGTTTGCCCTGTGGTGCTCATGTCAAAGGATTTGATTAATCAGAAGTCCAGCCAATGAACCCCGTAGGAAAAAGGGGTAAGATTCCACATACATCTTCCTGTGCTTCCCCTGGTACTGAACAGAACACCTACTCCCAGTAAAGAAAGACCCTATTTAGACTGCAAGTTCTTTAGGGTAAGGACTGTGCCTCATACAGAGCTAAGCATATTTTCACTGCTTAACAGAACAGGAGGAGCTAGTGTCACAAATACCAAGAACAGAGGAGGGTAATACTTCCACCCACCCCCAAACTACGGACAAAAACTGTACCTAATTTAGCTAGTTCGCCAACCTCCAGCACATCCTTGTAGAACTTGTCATTGTAGCTGACAGGAAAAATGACCTGATTTAACCTCTTCAGCTGCTTAATGTTGTGTGGCGTCACATCTCCCAGCTCGATCCGGCTACTGGAACAAATCAAAACATGCTTAACACGTCTACAAACCCACAATTTATAAGTATATCAAATATTTAAAACCAGGTATTTTATTTATACATAGAGGGCTAGTTAGCTGAACAACCAATTGAATAGCTACCTGAATCATTGGTGTGGGGTCAACACGCACACACAGCTCCTACTCCCTCTTTTGCGGGCAGCTGCTTTAATACCAAGAAAAAGTCCCAATCAGTACCATAAATTCAGAAGATGCTAAAGGTCTTGAAATGGTCACACAAGGCTGGCTCTCCACAAAATACTGTGTCTGTGTGTGTGTGTGGTTGTGCCAGCATTGGAGAAAGAAAGCAAAAAGAGAACATGACAAGAAAATGTCAGAATCACCCTGTGAGCCAAGTGGCACTAGTTTCCAAACCTTCCCCTTAAATTTTTACCACAGATTCACTAAGATTGCCTCTGTGCCAGCCTCATGCGTGCCTCTCTCCATCTGTTCAATGTACAGAATAAGCTCCTTAGCCAAGTCCAACTACTAACAAGATAGTCCTGAATTTGTGCTGATTTTCAACAAAATCAGGGGATGAACCTAAGAGAAGTCAAATTACTTAAGAAAGGCAGGTCCTCCCTAAACTTCCTTCCCAGAGAGTCCTGGAGGCTGCACAAAATATTGCCACGAGCACTTGAGCTAGATCTGTTTTAATATGCTGGTGAACTACTGCTTGGGGGGAAAAGGTCACAGATTACAGTCATCAAAGTCACTGGTCCTGTTAAATATGACAGGAGCAGAACTGGGACTGTAATCTACAACTTTTGAAATACCATTATGATGAACAATACTGAGGAAAAATAACATGCCCTTTCATAAATCCAGAATACAGACTCCTGGTAGGAACATGATGCATCCAGGACAGCAATGTGTGGGGATATCAACTGTATACACCATCCCTGCCAATTTCTCTCCAAGCTATGGAGGGGGACTTAAAAGAATGCTCCAACAGCTTTAGCAAGGACTAGCATAATGAAAAAAAAAAAACAACCTTGTTCCAAGTGGACAGCTCTATATACACAGGCAGCTGCCAGCTCATTGTGTGTTATGACTGAGGAGCAAGCCTGGATGATTCCAGATTAGTCTACGGCCTCAATTTTATTGACTAACGTATAGACAACTAGAATTTTCTTCTGCTCAAGAGACACCATTAGCGTTTTGTTTTGTTTTACACTCTATAACAATTCTGTTTTCAGGAAGACCATTTTACAAAGACATATGCAGGCTGGCAAGGTTCGAGGTAAGTACACTTCTCTAGAATTATTTTGATTTCCTGCACTTTTTTTCCTAACAGCTAGAGCTGTTCACACGGGTTAGTGTCTTTAGAAGAAAAAAAAAAGTATAGATGACATATGCAGAACACTGTAAAACAAGTATGACCTCTGCTGAACTAGGCACCCTGCTGTCTTCAAGTACTGCCCCAAACATGCGGGATACAGTTTAGCTCTGTTTTATTAAGAGATCAACTTCTTTAAGCAAACAATTTTTTAGTCTCTTGATTAGCTACTGACAAGTTCAACTGTATTTAATCACTTTAGGTACAATATACATCTTAATTAACTATCAAGTCAACTACCACCAGCAATGAAGGAAGTTAGGTTTTTGTTTTCTAAGCATAGTGTTATAGCCTGAGAGAGCTACTACAGATCTTAGGGCCACAGTATAGAACCCCCAGTATGTACTTTAAGAAGTGTACACAGCCCAAACACACACTTTATAAAGTGTGCATTATTTCTGTACAGCTACTGAAGAATTCACAAGGTCTGCAAGGCTATTTCATTCATAGATTCTAAGGCTTAGATGACGATAACGATCCTTCTGAGTTTGATCTCCTGCATAACAAAAGCCATAGTTTTCTCCTAGTGATTCCTGCATTGAGCCCAAAAACTTGTGGCTAAGCTACTAGAGCATATCTTACCTTTCAAAAAGCCATGCAGTCTTGATTTAAAGACTCAAGGGATAGAGAATTTACTGCATCCCTTGGCAATATGTTCCAATGGTTAATTACTCTCACTGTTAAAAAATATTGCATCTTATTTCCAATTTGAACTTTGCTGACTTCAACTTTCAGCCACTAGATCTTGTCATATCTTTGCCTGCTAGATTAAAGAGCTTTCAGGTATAGAATCACAGAATATCAGGGTTGGAAGGGACCTCAGGAGGTCATCTAGTCCAACCCCCTGCTCAAAGCAAAACCAATCCCCAATTTTTGCCCAGATCCCTAAATGGCCCCCTCAACGATTGAACTCACAACCCTGGGTTTAGCAGGCTGATGCTCAAACCACTGAGCTATCCCTCCCCCGTATCAGATAGAAGATACAGAAGGTATCTTCTCCTTCTGTAGATAATTATAGACAGATCCAGCCCCCTCTTAACCTTTCCTTTGGTAAACTAAATAAGTTAACCTTGGTTAGTCTCATTGTAAGGTGTGTTTTCCAGACCATTAATCATTCTTGTAGCTTGTTGCTGAACCCTCTCCAGTTTTTCCATTTCCCTTTTAGAGTATGACACCGGCACTGCATGCAATATTCCAGTAATGACCTCACCAATGCCATGTACACAGCTAATATCACCCTACTTCTATTTTATAGTTTATTTAATATATCTGAGTGTATTAAAAGCAGAAATGACTGGGAACCAAGTGGCCCTGTTGAGCTATTCCACAAAGTACCCATTTTTCTTGTCACCCTCACAGTTTTTGCCATTCCCTCTGTGTCACCGCTATCTCTTTTGCCTTAGGCTACTCTGAGCATGTCTACATTAAGGATTTTGGCACTACTGCATCAGTGCAACCTCTCTCCTTTTCCTCAGCATAATTGCACCAATGTAAAGCAAGGCTTGAACCAACGTGACTTACCCTGGGGCAAGCAGTGATGTTGCAAGCCCCTCTTTTCACTGCTGCAAAAAATATCTAACATGCCATTGGTGTAGGGTCTCATCTAAACATTCACTCAGCGCTCTAGACCCAGTCTATATGGTTCTTCTAAAATCCACACGCTTGCAAATGGTCCTTTAAAATGCATCAAACCCAGTTCTTGATAGCAGGTGTAACTGGATTTCATCTCGAAGAGTCAGTGCCAACAAGAAGAGAGAGGACCAGATACAATGCCATAGAGGAATCTTTTGTTGAAAGCATATTTTCAGTGTTATTTTCAGTATATACCACTACATGATTGTCATCACATAAATTAGACCCCAAAAATCTTCATGAACTGAAGGAGAGCTTGGCCCTCCATTCCTCACCACACAGGCCTCCCTCTCCAAATGCTCCTCCAGTTTGCACAGGACTTCAAAGCCCAACCTGGCCCAACACTGCTCTTCGGAGCACCTGCGTGGACAATATCTAATGTCCACAACAGGCCTTAAAGATCTGAGAATCACATGAACTGCATTAGCTCTGAAGAACTGTGGACAAAGAAAAATAGATTCATTTTGTCTAGGGAGAGATAGGACAGCATAAGTACATGGAAAACAGGGACCATTCAGCGCATACATGCTGAAGCTCACTATCTGCAAGAGTCACTCTGTACAGACAGACAGTTTTCCGTCTTCAAATCTAAGGACTTGTAAAGTTGCCCTAGACCAAACATATCTCGGACAAAGCATATATATTTGGCCATGCTTTTCTCTTCATTTGCATCAGTGACAACACAAGTATAGCGTTTGAAAAAAAATGTTAGTAATGAACGTGTATTCTTTTGTTATTTGCTAAAAACTATTCTATGCCCAAGGTATTAATGAAAACTGTTTACTTTTTCTATTTAGTATATCCTGAGGAGGCCATCTCTGTGCATTCCACTCTGTATGTAATTTGTTGCAGAATTTCTATCCCTTATGGTGGTGAAGAAAACTTTAAAGACAAATTCAGGGTACTCCCGCACTACAAGTGCTACAGTGGTACAGCTGTAGCACTGTAGCTAAGCCACTCTAGCATAGACACATACTACTGCAATGGAAGGGATTTTTCCATGGCTGTAGTAAATCCACCCCTTTGAGAGGCAGTAAATAGGTCAACAGACTAATTCTTCTGTCAACCTAATTATGTCTACAGTGGGGGTTAGGACAACCTAACTACATAGCACAAGGCAAGAAATTTTTCACAGCCCTGAACAATATAGCTAGGTTGACCTAAGTTTTAGGTGTAGACCAGACTCTAGTGCAGATCTCTAGATCACGATTGACTGGTCAATCCTGGAGCCTCTAACAATCGATTGTGATCTCCAGCCCCAAAAGGCTCCCGGCCTGCCCTATGCCACTCCCAGAAGCAGCCAGCACCCCCCTGCAGCCCCTGGCAGGGTGGGGCAAGTGTCTCCGCACGCTGCTCCTCCTACAAGCACTGCCCCTGCAGCTCCCATTGGCCAGGAACAGGAAAGTGTGGCCAATGGGAGCTGCAGGGGCGGTGCTTGCAGGCATGAGCAGTGTGTGGAGTCACAAGCCGCACCCCCCCCCCCCCGGGGCCACAGGAGCATGCTGGCCGCTTGCCTTAGCCCTGCTGTGCCACCAACCAGGAGCCGCCCAACGTAAGTGCCACCCAGTAGGAGCCCACATCCCAAGCCCCCTCCCAGAGCCAGCAACCTGCACTCCCTTCTACACCCAATACTCTGTCCCACCCCGGAGCCCACTCCTGCACTCAAACTCCCTCCCAGAGCTTGCACCCCTCACCCCCTCCTTCACCAGGCTCAGCCCGGAGCCCACTCCCACACTCCGAACCCCTCTGCCCCAGCCCACAGCCCGTACCCCCTCTCGAAACCCAACCCCCTGCCCTATGAAAGTGAGTGAGGGTGGGGGAGAGTGAGCGATGGGGGGGGTGGAGTGGGCGGGGCCGATCCTGGGTTGCACTTAAATTCAAAAAGTCATCTTGTGCGTAAAAAGGTTGGAGACCACTGTTAGTGTAACAGATGCAGTCATAGATACTCAAGTCTTCAGACAGCCTGAAACAATCAATGATATGAAATGTCCCTATCTTAATGGAGCATTAACACTGAAACCGACAACATTATTTCACTAATAATTTTAGCAGAAACATCCACCTAATGTCCTCATCCCATAATCTCAAACTACTGACAACTGTATAGGTGACAGAGGAGTCCCATTTGTCCCCCACCCGGATGCCAAAATTTCTTGCTCTGACACCCCACTCCCAAATTTCTACTACAACTCCCAAAAGTTGTGTTTTTAATACAAAATTCTGCAGCCCGTTAAACTTGTCAACATAAAATAGAATTTAATACCAAATTAAAGCAAAGTGTCAGGATTGTACTGTTTTTTACTAAGTTAGATAATACAATCTCCACTGACCATTTAAATGACGCTGACAAAGAATTTCCAGTGTGTAGTATGTGTGTGTGTACAATGTGATGAAATTCAATGGGCCTCACTATGGAGTTTAGGGCAAGTGTGTCACAACATACATGCAACTTCAAGTCTGGTGGAATTTGAGTCCATTGGACAAAAATACTACACCATTCTTCTTCATCAACACTTCACTAAGTGATTTTAAAAAAAAATCTCAAACTGCAAAAGTGTTTAATTTACTTTAATGTCCAAAAAAGTCTACTTCATGTTTTCAAAAAGTCAAGCTCAATGTCCAGAGTTAAGTTACAAGGATGTCTGAGGAACCTTGTCTTACGATTAGAAGTCTAGTAGCAAGTGGAACTCCAGAGAAACTTTGGTCTTTCCATACTATATGGCACTTTTCATCCCACAAACATTATGTAAAGGAATCACTTCACTACTGAAGGGCACCCATGACTTCTGGGGTATAATGCAGCTGCTGACAATGCACAGAAACATTACACAAATTTAAGAAAGGAAACAAAGAACGATTCTACATCAAATTGAAATGGAAGTAGGAATTTAGTGAGGTGCTTATTGCTACTGAAACTGGAAGCCTGCCCAGAACACTGGCATTAACACGTGCACTCTCACTATCACTGCTCTACAATCTTTCCAGTGCTTGCCAAACACAAGCCTGCTTCCCCCGAGATCTAATTACAACTCATTGTGGTATGGGTTGAAAACCATACATAGGGGAGCGCAGAGTTGGTGTTACTGTGCAAACTGTAGATTTGAAGTTGGTAGGTAAATAACCTATTTGGCCCTGGTGGAACTGACAAGTCCCACTCACTTCAGTGGCGGCAGCAGCATCTGCTTACACCAGGGCAGAATGTGTCCCCTTGATGGTGTACTCAAAGGAAGCAATGCTGTACCAAAAAGAAAAGGAGTACTTGTGGCACCTTAGAGACTAACCAATTTATTTGAGCATAAGCTTTCGTGAGCTACAGCTCACTTCATCGGATGCATACTGTGGAAACTGCAGAAGACATTATATACATAGAGACCATGAAACAATACCTCCTCCCACCCCACTCTCCTGCTGGTATCCTTATCTAAAGTGATCACTCTCCTTACAATGTGTATGATTGGAAATGGCCCAACTTGATTATCATGCACATTGTAGGGAGAGTGGTCACTTTGGATGAACTATTACCAGCAGGAGAGTGAGTTTGTGTGTGTATGGGGGTGGGAGGTGAGAAAACCGGGATTTGTGCTGGAAATGGCCCACCTTGATTTTCATACACATTGTAAGGAGAGTGATCACTTTAGATAAGCTATTACCAGCAGGAGAGTGGGGTGGGAGGAGGTATTGTTTCATAGTGTCTGTGTATATAATGTCTTCTGCAGTTTCCACAGTACACATCTGATGAAGTGAGCTGTAGCTCACGAAAGCTTATGCTCAAATAAATTGGTTAGTCTCTAAGGTGCCACAAGTACACCTTTTCTTTTTGCGAATACAGACTAACACGGCTGTTACTCTGAACGCTGTACCAGTTTACAGTTCAAAAGGAATTCAAATTATTTCCCAGAAACATGGATCATGATGAGAAGCTTCAGTGACAATCAATATTCAGAGCTTTCAAAACCAGTTAGAACCCACTATAAAGAGGAGAAAGGGAAATTTCAAGTTTTTTTTTTAAATGTTACAAGAATCTCAGCCCCATTCAACCATAAAGCTATGTCTACACTACAGCTAGGATCGATGCTCTGAGATCGATCCACCGGCGGTCGATTTAGCGGGTCTAGTGAAGACCCACCAAATCGACAGCAGATCGCTCCCCAGTCAACCCCTGTATTATACCCCCAACGAGAAGAGTAAGGTAAGTCGGCAGGAGAGTGTCTCCCGTCGACCCCCCACAGTGCAGACCCCATGGTAACTCAACCTAAAGAACGTGGACTTCAGCTATGTTATTTATGTAGCTGGAGTTGTGTAGCCTAGTTCAACTTACCACCGTAGTATAGACATAGCCTAATTAATGCAAGTCCCTTCCTAAAGGGATGTACCTGACTGAAACAGATCTCTGTGTAACTGATAGCAGAGCTCAGATTTATCTAAAGCAGCTGGTGTTCTAAATTTAGCAGAACAGAATCTCCAACTCACAAATTTTACTGGAGGTATCAAGGAACAGTCAAAGTAAGCTGGGGGAGAAAAAAATTTAACACAACAAATTGAGGACTTAGGAGAGGGTTTGCTGCCCAGTATACAGCAAGCTAACTTTATTGCTTCTGTTTTGGCTTGCAAGTTAAAACAGAAGTCAAGACAGGATAATGCACTCCCATAAATTAAAACTGAAACAGAGCTATGAATGATCTGCAAAGCATAGCTTTGCTTAGAATCTCCTCCAAAGCCAGAAGAGCCTCTAGTTTTCTTAAACAGATTAGCTTTCTTGCTAGGCACACAGGTTACTCAGGGTTCAGGGGCATGTCAGTTTGTTTTCAACTATCCCTTAAAGACCTGTGGGTTGCACACCTACTCTGCTTCCCTGCAGCATTTTTCAAATGCAGCCAACTGTGGGGGAATTGGGGGGTGCAAAGCAGCAGCCCCTCCCGCAGGGCTGCCAACAGGAGTTGGGCCGTGCCCTCCTCTGGAGCCAAAAATGCTGGAGCAGGCAGCTAGTGTGAGTTTCCCCACCTTTCCGGGGATGGTGGGGGTTCAGGCTCTGGCCATGCTGCCTCCAACTGTGGGGCCCTGGCTGCTTGGCAGCAGGTGCCAGCCCCAGCCGCCCATCCATCCCATTGCCCCTGCTGCCTCCCTACCCACCTCCCCATATTTGGCTTAAATTTGTCCCCTGGCTTGCCAGGGCTAAGTAAATGTGTGTTTCTCATGTTGCTTCTGATGCAGCCTGTAGTGTGCTGTATCAAATGTAGCTGTTGTGTGATGGTCACATTCTACCCACGGTACATGAAAGCGTAGGATTACCAGATCTAGGTCCTCAGTTCAGGACTCACTTTCCTAGCCAACTGAAGGACAAGGACATTCCTGTATTATTGTGGCAGTCTACCTGTCCAGGCACAGCAAAGAGTCCAACGTGAGCACAAGGCTTCACAAACTTGATCTACAGTTTGATATCCTCAGGCATTAGGGCTTTACATGTTTCCTCAATACCTACTCATCTGAGGTCTAAGCCTAGCCATAGCTATTCATCATGTGCTCTTCAGGGGTTTCATGCATATTACCACCACTTCTCTGGCCTATATTCAATGTTCCCAGCTGTAGTCTCACCTCTATAAGTCCACAGAGAGCCAGCTGCCTCTGGAAGAGCTCATCTGCAAGGCTTCCAAGTTTCAAAGCTTTTTGGGGGAAT
This sequence comes from Eretmochelys imbricata, assembly GCF_965152235.1. Lineage (NCBI taxonomy): Eukaryota > Metazoa > Chordata > Testudines > Cheloniidae > Eretmochelys > Eretmochelys imbricata. The sequence continues at coordinate 208,240,021 of NC_135572.1, forward strand.
AGGGGGTGGAAAAGACCGTTGATTACTATGCATATGTGTAGTATCTAGCATAGTAGGGTCCCGATTTCAGTTGGGTCCCCTGGACCAGTGTTTCTCAACCTTTTTGATTCCAGGGACTAGTTTTCTGCATTCCTGAACTGTGTCAAGGAGATTTTAGGGACTGGCATTGGTCCATGAACCGGTTATTGAGAAACACCACCCTGGATAATATCATGACATCTGAATCAACCTGTAGAGTAGAGTCCTTAAGGCCACAGATAGAGCTTCTGAGAAACTGCTTTTTTGTTTTTCATTCCTCTTTGAAGTCTGCCTTTTGGCTAGACCCCTCCTGCCTCAGCAGGTGGTATAACTTTATTTTCTGACACATTACAAATCCCACAGAAATGTTAATCAGCAAGTTGTAACTTGAGCTCTTGCAAGTCAGTGAGAACCTCCCTTTGTACAGTCCTTGCTTGGAGGCAGCAATGTAAAAACTTTAACAAAACAGTGTAACAGAATGTGATATAGAGACAGGGATGCTATTCGCAACTGCTTTGCATGCAAACAGTGAGGTCAACAGGGGGCGGAGTTCAAGTTCCTCTCACTAAAGTCCCCCCCACAACTAATCAGAGCCAATATTTTTAATTAAAAAAAATATGAAAACTAGATTTATGGCAAAAATAAGAGAAGCAAAAGTGGATCTCCATGGACCATCAATTTCACAAGCTGCAAAGTGAACAAACATGAAAAAGTTTTGCAGATAACCTTTACATTGGATAAACTTAGTGAGTAAGGCCTGGTCTACACTACAGGATTAATTCGACATAAGCTGCCTTGCCTTGACCTAGCTGTGGAAGTGTCTTCACTTAAATTTGGCTCCAGCTGACATAAGTGCCTCTCTAAGCTGCTTTTGTAACACCGCCTTCCAAAGCAGCATAGAGTCACGGTCGACGTAATTAGGTTGAAGCAGTGTTAGTGCAGAGATTCATTGCTTACATCGACTGTTACTGGCTTTCACGAGCCACCCCACCATGACAGTACAATCGATACAAGCACTAATGGAGAGAATGTGCACCGCTGACACAAGGAGTCAAGTGTGCACACACACAAGCGATTTAATAACTGCAATAGCTGTATGTTGATGTTAAGTTAGGTTGATGTAATTTTGTAGTGTAGACATGGCTTAAGTCATGAAAAAACGGGGAAGGTGTAGAAGATGAGAGAAAAGCAAATGTGATCATGATCTTCAGAAAAACAAATGAGATCCTGATAATTACCCTTCCAAAAGTCTAATGTTTAACCTCTCGTAAAACAGAACAAATCAGAGAAAACTGTTTTTCACAGCTAGATGATTTCACATCCTCCTTGAAAGAAACCACAGCTCTTCTCCATCTTATGCAATATCTGTCAGTAACAGGGATCTTTCTGCTAGAACTTCCAGCATTGGAAAGTCCAATGGACAGGAGTTTTAAAAATGGGAAGAGGCTCCCTCCAGTAGCATAGGTCTCCTTAGAAGAGAATGATGGGAACTTCTGCGAGCACCAGCAGTGGAAGACTTGTTCAGAAGCTTACAGTTCGGCTCACTTGCTGGAATCCAAGGAGCCACAGCAGCTGCCAGCAGAGGCCCCTTAACTTCTCATTGATTTCTCCTTGCTCTCAGCAGAGGGGGTTCTGGGCCTATGCAGATTCTATGGCCACACTAAATGATATGGTAGATTCAACATAGAACGTGAAGCAACTGCACACGCAGCTTCACTGCTGCATGTTCTTCTAAATTCAGAGAGATTGGAGAGAAGAGCCATAAACCACATACACTGTGCCACTGCCTCCTTAGATTTGAAGGGTCACAGAACATTAGAGGACTATGAATGGCTTCTTCCAGAACTGACCTGAATGGAGCAGGATTGGGGACATAAAATTGAGTATTAAATTGTTATGAGGGGGTGGTAGTGGGGTGTTGTACTTGTATGGGAGCCCCAAACTCAGAAGCCACTGAAAGCCAAGAGTACACAGAACACAACAGAGCTGCACTAGAGGGATATATAACTATATCCTGCCAAGAGACCCCAGTCTGGTCTGCCCTGACATGCATAGACATACAAGTATCATATCCAGGCCCAAATAGCTCCTCTGTCTGATACACAATCAACATGGAGTCAGAGGAGAGCCAAGCTGTAGAAATCTGCATGATGGGTTACAAAGAGAAGAAAAAGACAAAATTCTAGCTCCAGCAACAAAGGGGCGGACCTAACTTAATAACTATGCCAACTGCTGGCTCACCTTTGCTGATCAATTCTATTGCCCTTCCCTACACCAAATAAGGTAACTCTGACTAGCTCCAAGGGAGTGGGAAAAGAGAAAGGAATCCATCACTCCTGTTGGGCAATCTTTTATTCGTATGCAATTCTATGGAACCATTCCACATTGTTACCTGATGTCTAAGTTTTGGAGCCTGTTTTTTATCTCTCAGCTTCACTGACTCAGTCCCCGAAAACCATTTAAGGTGTTTGAAATTAGTCATGAAAATGAGAGATAACCAAGTTTTTATCATCAAGCAGCCTTGGTTTGTGACCTCATCCCAACTGCTAACAAGTTAATAACAAATAGAAAGTGGTTTAAAAACCTAAGAACTTCAGCTATCATTCACCCTGCCTTAAGCTGCCAAACTGGAATAGTAATATTGGACACTTATAAAACACTTTCCAAACAGTAATTATTTGCAACACCACCTCTGGAAGACAGCTTAGGAACACCCTTATTTTATAGAAAGAGAAATTGAGACACTAGACATAAACAGGTCATCAAATCTGGGAACAGAACCTTGGTCTCATGACTTCCAGTCCTGTGTTCAAAGCACTAGACCATGTTACCTCTGTTTAGCAGTGGAATCAGTGTGTCATTTACCACATTTGTCACCCTCCTACATTTTCACAAGACAACCAGAAAGGGAGGGAGACCCCAAACAGATTACACTGCAGAAATCATTGTTAGCTACAAAACATAGCTCTTTTTCATCCATCCATGTCCTGCAACCTCAAAGAGATGTCAATAGAATTTAAAGACTACATCAAAGCAAATACTCATGGAAATTACACCATCCTTTCAAACCTCCCTATAAAGCAGTCACACAAAATTCTACCTGGCCTGGGGCAGGCAACATTTTAAGATAAAACATTATTTCCAACGCTGTTCAATCCAGAACTTTGCTGAGTGACTTCCAGCTACTAATTTGATGACACTAGTTATATCTTCTTTATTATTATCGTGAAGGGAGGCTAAGGAGATTGTATGCTAAAACCAATTTGTTTTTATATCAATTTGGCAAGATAACTTCACAGGAAAGACCTCTGCACAAAATGATAATCTATATTTCCCAACAGCGGAATGGAACGAACCAGCTTTTCCACCCAGTATTTCTGTAGTACAGCAGATAAGGTGAGACAAGGACTAGGAGAGCCGCTTTTGTCGTGCAGGTGGGATACTTTCGAAGGGCAACGTGCTGTGAGCTTCTTGTAGATAAACATCAGTGTTTACCAGACAGACCTTTAATGGGTTTTACTTTAACACTAAGCACCGACTGCAACTCAATAGCTGAGTTTTCTCTAGCCCGTTCCACACACAAGGTATCCACACGACAACCAACAATCCAAGAGCCCGGCCCAGCAGCACGCCCCAGGGGCCGGGCACGGACAGCCGGGGGCTGCCCGGCTGAATGGAGGGCCCCAGGCGGGACTTGGCCGGGAAGCGGCGGGGCACGGCGAGGGGCGGACAAGGCGCGTGGGGCGGCTGGAGAGCGGTTAACGTCTCGGTGTTCGCGCAGCTTCGCTGGGGAGCGGCGGAGGCGGCCCAGGAGTAGGGCTGGCCCCCGCCCCGGGAGGATCACGCCACCAGTCCCGGCAGCCCGCGCAGACTCCGGGGCCGGGTAGGACCAGGCGACTTCCCCCACTGATCCCGCGGCGCCTGGGGCTCCCTCGCTGGCCAGGGCCGAGGCAGGGCCAGCTGCCGCCAGCCGGGGATGCCGGGCGGGAGCTCGGCAGCGGCACGGACCCGGGCACGGGGAGGCCCCGGTCACAGCGAGGCCGGGCCGCGCCAGGCCCCCCGGGCTCAGGGCCGAGCTGGAGCTCGGGGCCACACTCACCCCTTCATGGTGCGGCCTGGCGGGGCCGGGATCCGCGCTCAGTGCGTGCGGGGCCCGACGATGCGGCTCCGGCCTCCTCCTCGGCGCTGGCGGTTCGCCCTGCAGCTCCCCCTCCACATGGGCCTCGGGCCGCCCGTCCGCTGCGCTCCGCCCCACCCCGCCGACGTGACCCCTCACCTCGCTGCGGCGTGACTGGGCCGGCGCTATGCGGCGGCGCCACCCACGTGACCTCTCCCGTGGCCACTTCGCGGGAAGGGCCTTGTCCTGTCACGTGGCCCTGGAAGGCCAATCGCCTGCCTCCGCATTGGCCACCTGTCATTTAAAAGAAACACCCCCAGCATTAAACTAGAAGGTCTCCCGATTCCCTCACTTCCGGCGGGTCAGGGACTACGCTCGTGACTCGGCGCATGCGCCCTATGAGCGAATGAGCAGCTGATCGCCGCTGCCTGCCATTGAAGTGAAGGGAAAAAGAAGTGGTTCGGCTACGCCCGCCCCAGGTGAGACTCTCCCCCCGCCCGGCCGCGAGACGTCGTCACCTGGCAGATGTGGGAAGCGCCGAGCCGGGGGTGGGCGAGGCCGGCCGAGCGCGCGGGGGCTCTCCAACCTCACCCCCGCGCGCGCCCGTGACGCCGCCGGGCCATGCTGCTCGGGCGGGGGGTGCAGGGCCGTGGTGACGTACCCAGGCCCGTTGCGTTGCTCTGGTTGCGGCGTCCGGGGCGCGTCGCTCTGGCGGCCCCTGCTGCGACTCGCGGCGGGGGGGAGGCGCTGCCGGGACCGTGGCCTGGGGGTGGGGGGGGGGGGTCGCGCGCGTTGCCGGCCTGGGGGCGGCTGGCGCCGCGGGAGCTGAGGCCGGTCCGTGCTTACGGGGGTGACCCAGCACGGGGTGGGGGAAGCCGGGCTGCGGGGCTGACGCGTGACCCGGCGGCCTGGGCACCCTTCCGGTTACTGGCCGAATGAAGACGCGCCCCTGTTGCTGCGGTCCGGGGGCCAAGCCTGGCAAACAAAAGCAACGAAACCGCCCCCCTGAAATGCTGAACAAGGGGGCTGGGGGGGGGGGGGGCGGCTAACCTGAGGCTGGAAGGTGGCAGCGTTTAGCAGCGGCTCCATTGCGGTGTCTGGTGTTGCACAAGTAACGCCTGTAAATGCTACTGTGCGGGCTGATCCTGCTATTGAGTGGGTCCCCCGTGAAGGAATTAGCGCCGCAACTTCGAAGGCCCCAGAGAACTTTCATTTCAGCAATGGGAGAGTAAGAGAACGTGAAATGGCTCTTAAATCTCTTTAATCTAGAGCTACACTGGCTGTATGCTTCCAACTACTTTGATAGTTGATCTGAAGTATCTCTTTATAGTCTCCCCTTTCCAATCTCTTGTACTTACCTCATCCAGACACTGTTCTTAACTAAGGGAAGGGGATGTGGATGTTTCTGTTGGCGTTGAACGTTGTTGTTTGAAGCCACTGTAGATCATCTGATAAGGTGACTCAGTCTCATAGGGAGAGTCACTGTATGGCTCCCTATCCAGTGTCCCCACTACACTTGTCTTGGCATAATCTGGTGGTATGAGATCATAAGAGTGGTTCTCTAATTTTCTTAGCCCCTGCAGCTTTAGACTGTCTTATTCTGGAATAAGTGTCTCCACATGTGGACTGGTTCCTGAAGAGCTCCATGTGTAGACCAAGCCCTGACTTCTTTTAGAACTCTGACACCACATCTAAGGCTCTTATTAATTTTCATTAAGTGTTCTTCTGCTCCTTTTGCTTGCATAGGCACAGATAGGCCTGTCAGCCTGAGATGGATCTCAGATGAAATAATGGAATAGCTGATAGAGGACTCAACTAATAAAGGAGGATAATTAATGCCAATCTGCATGGATTTATCAAAAATAGATCTTGATATTTTTGAGAATACAAGTTTAATTAATAAAGGTGGTAGTGTTGATGTGATAGACTTATGTAAGGCATTTGACTTGGTACTGCATGACATCTTGATTAACAAACTATAGCAAAACAAAATCAACATGGCACACATTAAATGGGTTAAAAACTGATTAACTGATGGGTCTCAACATGTAATTGTAAATGGAGAATCAGGTGGATGTCCCACAGGGATCAGATATAGCATAGGGCTAAGAAAACTTTGTTTTTTTTAATTAGAGATAAAAATGAATAGTGATTAAAATTTACGGATGACAAAAGATTGGGGGAGTGGTAAATAATCAAGAGAACAGGTCACTGGTATCTCTTGGTAAGCTGGGGGAAGACAAACACTATGTTTCAATATGGCCAGATGTAAGGTCGTAAATCTGGGAACAAAGACTGTAGGCCATTCTTACAGGATCGGGGACTATCTTGGGAAGCAGGGATTATGTGCGGGGGAAACGGACTTCAGGAATAATGGTGGATAATCAGCTGAATGTTAGCGACCAGTACGACACTGGTCAAAGGCCTAATTTGATGCTTGGATGTCTAAATGGGAAAATATAGAATAGGAAGGTTATATTACTTCTGCTTGGCACTGGTGCAACCACTGCTGGAATAGTGTCCAGGTCTAGTGTCCACAATTCAAGAAAGATGTTGATAAATTTTAGAGGGTTCAGAGAAGGGCTACAAGAATGTCCAAAAGATTGGAAACCATGCTGTATAGCGAGAAGACGTAAGAAACTCAATCTATTTATCTTACCTTATCTTATCAAAGAGAAGATTCAGGGGATGATTTGATCAGTGTATATGTACCTACAAGGGGAACAGATTTTTGATAATAGGGGGCTCTTTAGTTGACAAAAAATAACAAAATGCAATGGGGAGAAGTTGAAGCTAGACAAATTCAGAGTGAAAATAAGGTGTCAGATTTTAACAGTGAGGGTAATTAACCATTGGAACAATTTACCAAGGATTGTTGTGGATTCTCCATCATTGGACATCTTTAAATCAAAAATGTTTTTTCAAACAGATATGCTGTAGTTCAAGTACAGCTACTGGACTTGAAGCAGGAAACAATATAAGGAAAATCCTATGAGCTCTGTTAGACAGGAAGTAAGACTAAGGCCAGAAGTCTATGAAGAAAGTCTGCCTCTTTGGGTGGAAGGTAAAGATCCATCTTTAAAGTAGCAAAGGGATTGTATTGACCATGTTAGGTGTGAGCTTCTGTTGGAGGGGAAGAACAAAAATAGATTTTTTTTTCCCTTCAACATGACTCCAAAATTTTCTTTCGACTTGAAAATATTGCTGACTTTTTTTTTCCTAAGCAGTCAAGTCCACATGACCCATTGGAGGGAAACAGCATCAAGAAAACCAGACAGTGGACTGAGCTGGAATATCATGCCTGTGTGTTTCACCCTTACTCACTGTGTGTTTTGAGAAGTGTGTCTACTTCAGAGGGGTAGAATAGAGGAAAACAGAACAGTCCTCTTCCTTTGTGGTACAGCCGTCAACTCCTAATATTGTATTCCAGGGAAATAGTGGATCCAGAACTTCTTGGTCCTCTTTTCCTAGAGGTGATTCAGCACTGTGTGCACTGGACTTAAAGGTGATCTACCAAGGAAAGAAAATTGGCCTTATCTGCATTATTTTTGTTTCTTCATAGTGAAAACACAAGGCCTGAAACTTTTTTCTTTTTTTTTTTCTTTTAGAAAGTAGAAAATAAGGAACTGACCTGCTGAATCAGAGCAGTGGACTTTTAGTCCAATATCATGTCTAACAGTGGCTCATACCAACTGCCTCAGAAGAGCCGTGCTGTAATAGAGGCAAAAAGGGTATATCCTGCCCTTGGGCGTCCTAACTCCCGGTTGTTAAAAATGTCCTAAGGTGTAAGGGCTTATATCCTTAAACTTTTTTTAAATTGTAACTTTGTATTTGTTTAAATGTCTAATACTACTTTGATTTCTTCAGGGCAACTGCACCTGGGTTCCCCCTCAGTGGTCCAGCAAGGGCACCCACTCTAGGTTTCTGGCTCCCCAGCTGTTGCCTCTCTTGGGTGGAGTCAATCATCTCTCTTCTCCCTGAGATTTCCACATCGCATGGTCCCTTGATGATACTGTGAAATCCCCAGCAAAAGACAGGCTGCCTACACAGGCTTCTTTTGACCTCTCTTTAGAGAAAGTACACAGTGTAGTTGCCACAGTATAAATTGCCACGCAGTTCTTTCTAAGCAAGCATGTTTTATTCTTAAGTTTAAAGGAATGCAAAGAAAACATTTTAAAACAATTAAAGAACCCTCACACACATACCAGAAAAGCTTAGCAGTGATCGCCCCACCTGCAACGTGGACTATGGCAGGAATAGTCTTTTGGCTCGCACTCGGGTTTATCCTTTGTGTCACTCATGTATCCAGTTTGGCTCTTTGAAGAGACCCTGAATAGGTAATCAGCTAGACAATGGGTCTCTGCTCAAAGTGCAACTTCAAAAAGGTGGATTCCAGGTGGGGCATTTGCATTCTCCTCCGCCTTAATATTTCTTAGGAAATCCACTTCACATGTACACCAGACCCTCGCTAGAACGTGGGATTTGGGATCCATGCCTAGTACTGCGTTATAGTGGGGACCGTGTTAAAATGAAATTACTGTATACAGTAATTGTCACATCCATAAAGTATAGAAAACCCTAGAAAATAAACTCCGACTTGAAGGAAACAATAAACGAGGAAAAGTGTTGCTTTATTAGAGATTTATAGACATTACAATAAAATAGTCTAGTTTTTCTTAGTCAGTGAGTTGCTTTTGCTTCTTGCTGCTGTGCCGCTTCAGCTTAGCAAACTGCAAAAGACTACGTAGCTGCATAATTTTTATAGGCTCAACGTCTTGCTGGCTTAGAGACTGTTTTGAGATGCTACGGTCGCAGTTGACATTGGAACGATGTCCACTTCATCTTCCTCCTCTTCCATGACGAAGGCCAATTCTTCAGCTTCTGGAATGTTGTTTGGTCATACTGCCTGAAGAATTTGGTCATCCGTTAGACTTTCAGCAACGGGATAAAATTCTTCTGCTTCATTGTCGCCTCTTATCCAGGACTCGATATTTTGTGGCAGAACAGTTACCCTGAGCCCGGACAGTTGCTGGCACAGCTCCTATATCCACTCCATGTCTGTTCTTCCAACTTCCTCTTCTGTAAATTCCTCGAAGTCGAATTCCTTGTCAGACTGTGATCTGCTTTCTTCATTTTCTTCCAGGAGCGGGTGGCCAAATGACTCTCTCCGTCCCGCCATCCAACAGCAGTTTATTATTTCAGCGCATAATAAATTCCAGGAATTGCTGACAATGTAAAAAGTCTTTTTTATAATCAACTTCTTCAGAAAATCAATGACAGACAACTCGCTTTCTATCATTTGTCGTACCAAGTTTCATTAATAGTGCCGCTTGAAAATGGCGATAACACCTTGATCAAGCAGCTGGATTTTTGAAAGTTGGGTTTTTAGGTAAGTATTCAACCCATATTTTACCATCATGGGTTCTGAGTCTTTAGGCCAGAGGATGCACTGGACAGTTGTCTAGCAAAAGAACGGTCTTTTCTTCTAAGCAGTTTGCCCTCAAAGGCTTTTGCACAGAAGGGACAAATTCGGTGAAGAGCCATTGTTCAGAAATCTCTCGTCATCCAGGAATCTTTGGAGTTCTTGTATGAAAATGGCAGGCAATTCACATTTACGTGATGAAAGCACCAAGGCATGCGAGACTTTCCAATGCATAATGGTTTTAATTTATGCTTGCCTTTTGCATTCACACAAAACAATAAAGTAAGGTGACTTTTTGCCTGTTTATATTCTTCTTTCTTACATTCATCTGTTCTGACAGGCAGGGTTTTATCGGATAACATTTTATAATTCCTGTTTTGTCTGCATTGTAAACCTGTTCCTCCGAGTAACTCTCTGCCTGTAAAATTTCCCTCAGCTTTGCAGGGTATGGTTGCTTGGCGTCTGCATCAGCAGAGCGTTTTTCTCCCGAAACTGCAATCTTAGAGATTCCGTGTCATTTCTGAAATCACCTTAGCCAACCTGAACTCACCTTAAAATTGCTGAATTCGCCATTAAGTTCCAGGTCGAATTTTACCCCTTGCATGGCTATAAGCAGACCAGAGATCGGAATGCCTTTCTGCTGTTCTTGCACAAACCATGTGTACGCTGCAGAATCAAGATCGGCATCATTCGCTAAATGGGCTCGTTTTCTTTGAAGGCCATGTTCTTCATCCAGGTTATGAATGCAAGTTCCGAGCTTGTCAGCATTCTTTAGCCATCCTCAAAAGGTGGACTTGTTAATGCCAATATCACGGCTAATCTTTGCCTGGGTTTCACCATTTCTAAGTTGTTCAATAGCATCCAATTTGTCCTGCACCAAGTAAGCCTGCCTTTTGCCTGCCATTTTTGACTTTTCTAAAGATAAATACTGTACCTGTAAATTTTTATTACATTTGTATGGTGTTCTGGGCCTACAGCAATCGTCTTAGGGCTTGTCTACACTACCACACGAGGTCGATCAAAGATGCGCAACTTCAACTACATGAATAGCTGACGCTCTCCCATTGACTGTGCTTGCGCTCCTCGTTCTGGTGGAGTACTAGAGTCGACAGAGCACTCAGTGGTCGATTTATTGCGTCAACAGTTTTTTTTTGAGTATACTGTACAGTACTTAAATTTGGGATCCATGGCTGCGACCACGTTATGTCCGAATTCGCATTATATAGACGCACGTTCTAGCAAGGGTCCAGTGTATTATCTCCCAAAGGTCCTTTGAAGTTCCTAATATCTCCTAGAGGATGCATTAATCCCAGTTTCCTCCTAAAGAAGTTCTATAGAATCCCACAATAGTACTCAAACACTTGTATTTTGAATACAAAATATAGCAGCCCTAGCCTCTGTTTGCCAGAAGGTGGGAATGGGCAACAGGGGATGGATCACTTGATTGCCTGTTCTGTTCATTCCCTCTAAAGCACCTGGCATTGACCACTGACAGACAGGATACTGGGTTAGATCGACCTTTGGTCTGACCCAGTATGGCTGTTTTTATGTTCAATAAACCCCAATGGTATGAAACTTAGGTTTGTCTAGGATATTGTTGTCTTCTATCACAATGACCTTGCAAAAACTTTTTTTAAAAGCCGTAAGTTTGTATGTTTAGAACTCAAGTAAGAATTAGACATTTAAACTCTCAGCCTAGTAATATCTTGTGGCAATGAATTCCACAATTTGAATTTGCCACTTTCAGTTTCTTTGAATGTCCCTTTGCTTTTGTATTATGAGACATAGTTGTTAGAAGTTCCCAATTTACCTTACCTATACCGTTTATTGTATCACATCTTTTCTTATCTTCTCTTTAAGGTATGTAGCCCCAATCTTTTAAATTTCTTTTCATGAAAATTTTTGCAGGCTGCTAATTACTCTTGTTGCCCGTTCCTGAAACCCCTGTAATTTTGTTGTGCCCTTTGAGCTGTGGTGACCGGAACTGGTACAGTATTCCAGGTGAGGGTATACTGTTGGTTTATATGGTGGCATCATAATTTCTGTGTTCTCTACTGTTATGAAATCCAGTATATTTACTCTTTTGACTGCTGCTGCACACTGAACTCTGTACAATAATGCCCTGGTCTTTCCTGAGTTAATAGAGTTAGTTAATAACCATGTAAGAAGTCTGAGTAGTTCAGATAATTCCCTTCAATGTGGATTACTTTACATTTGTAAAAAGAAATGGAGTACTTGTGGCACCTTAGAGACTAACCAATTTATTTGAGCATGAGCTTTCGTGAGCTACAGCTCACTTCATCAGATGCATACTGTGGAAACTGCAGCAGACTTTATATATACACAGAGAATATGAAACAATACCTCCTCCCACCCCACTGTCCTGCTGGTAATAGCTTATCTAAAGTAATCGTCAGGTTAGGCCATTTCCAGCACAAATCCAGGTTTTCTCACCCTCCACCCCCCCACACAAATTCACTCTCCTGCTGGTGATAGCCCATCCAAAGTGACAACTCTTTACACAATGTGCAGCAGGAGAGTGAATTTGTGTGGGGGGGTGGAGGGTGAGAAAACCTGGATTTGTGCTGGAAATGGCCTAACCTGACGATTACTTTAGATAAGCTATTACCAGCAGGACAGTGGGGTGGGAGGAGGTATTGTTTCATATTCTCTGTGTATATATAAAGTCTGCTGCTGTTTCCACAGTATGCATCTGATGAAGTGAGCTGTAGCTCACGAAAGCTCATACTCAAATAAATTGGTTAGTCTCTAAGGTGCCACAAGTACTCCATTTCTTTTTGCGAATACAGACTAACACGGCTGTTACTCTGAAACTTTACATTTGTAAACACTTAATTTCACCTGCTATTGTGTTGCCTATTGACCTACCTTGTTTAAATCTCTCTGAAGTTAATTTTTCTCTGGTTTTGACTAATTGAAATAGTTTTGTCACACGTAGCTTCACTGTTTGCCCCATTTCAAGATAATTAATATCTGTAACAGTGGTCCTAGTGCAGAATTTTTTTTTTTTTTTGCCATGACTATTTGTACTTTGCATTGTCTTTGCCACCCTGAAACTCTATGGATGTCTGCAGACCTCCTTAGAGTTATGAAATCTCAAGTAGTAAGGAAGTGAAATCTAACAGAGGAAGCTATTTTTAAAAACAGTTTTTATACAATTATTAAATGCAAATTACTGACAAACGGTTGGGAGGAATGATCTTTCTGATTCAACACCATTGCACCTTTTAATTAAGGGCTGAGACTGCTCCCAGGCAACTCTTCTAAGTCAGCCAAGAAGTTCTCAGATGAAAGAATAACAAGACTTCACATTCTTGATATTTTTGAAGAAAAAACAAGCAGGAAGGGAAAAATCTTTGCCTCCTTCAGATTAAAAATAATTCTGTTTTTACCCTCCAGTGCTGCTTCTAGTGACTGGTTCTCAAAGCCTCTGCAACATGAAATTGGTCTGGCTTTGAAATGAAGTAATTGGCAATTGACTAAAGTCTCATTGTGCATGTGAAAAACTTACAATGCACTGGGCAGCTGAGCTGAAACTTGCTCACAGTCTAGTGACTGTCTTTCAGTGCAAAATTCTGCATTTTGGGGGGGGGAAGTGTTGCATTGAGACTGGGCTTCTGCTTTCAAACATTACACTACCATAAACCATACTCATGTGACAACTTCCCTTAAAGCCACATCATCTACTGAGAGGACTTCAATACAGGGCTCGTCAACATTTCTGTGCCCTACATAGGAATAGTACTTATGAAAGCAAGTTTCTGTGAAATTTAAAAACATTCCCCCGCCTCCAGTGTTGAGAGCCCGAACACAATACACGGTCAGTAGGGTTGCCAATTTTGGTTGGGTGTATTCCTGGAGGTCTGATCACATGACATAATCTTTAATTCAAGATTAATCTCCAGGACAATCCTGGGGGTTGGCAACCCTAACTGTCAGTGAATGAGAAGAAAAGGAAAACACTTCTCTGATGAAATGCAAACGATGTGGGAGAAGGGGCCCACTTCTTAATATTGTCAGTTGCAGGACCTAAAAGTGTCTGTCTTCTAGATCCTTAACACTTAGTTACACTACATTACAATTAAGATGTCCTTTTTAAAAAATACATGTCCTATGCGATGCGCACGATGGAGTGGCAGCATCTATGCTATTGTCCTAATGAGAAGGGATAGTAACTGTATGCCTATTTTGTTTTTGAGGCAACTATTTTAAGGTGGAGGAGACTTCTTCAAAGACCTACTGGCTCTTTGAGGCAGGGCTCACATCTTCCCCTGTCTTTTATATAGTGCAGAGCTCGCTGTTGTCATGTAACTATTTTCCACAGCAAATTCTAGCAGTTGTTACTCCAAGAACATTGGTCTTCATAGCTAATACCCTTCTTCTGCTCGCTAAGCTAGAGAAGGTTTTTAATTCTAACAGCATTAAATCGCCGTATGGACTTATTCCTTACCTTACCATGAGTTCATTCCCTATTTTAAGCCATAAGTAGTATTGCAGATTCTTTCCCCTGTTTCTTCACTGTCGCAGCAGTGTTCCATTCACAGGCTGCTGTTGACTGAGCAGTAAGAAAAAGTCATTCTTTAAAACTGCGCTCGAATTTGCGTCTCACGTTCGGCTAGTTACTGTGCTGCTTGATGTGCAAGCGTAGCTATGTAAAACCACCAAGAAATAACTAGATAGAACTTGGTACTGAAACTGATGTATGAAATCTGAAAGTGAATTAACTGATTGTATAGACTGACTTAAGCAGCTAGTAGAAAGTGTAGTAAAATTCTGCTTCTTTTAAGGATTTTGTTTAAGGATGTTAATTTCCAAAGCTGAATTTACTAGCTTTTCCCCTAGAGACCTTTGCAGGAAGAACTTGCTACGAACCGTGATGTTCCTTTTACCTCCTGACAGCTAATACAGTGAAGCTGTATTTAGGAACAAGAGCTCAGATGGGCCTGGAGCAGCTTGATTTGCTATTGCAGCATTCTCAGTGCTGTTGGGGAGAGACTGATGAGTCATCAAGTCAGGTGACTGTCTTTGCTGTGTGCCTGGAATTTCTTCCCCCTCTGCAGCAGGCTTTTTGCATCCCTCTGTGTAAGGGGGTTGGAGGGCCTTTTGGGAAGGACAGTCATTTGCTACTAAGTGCTGCTACTTTAGTGCTGAAATCTGGGTTGCTTCATCTGGCCTGTGGATTTTTTTGCCTCCCCCTTTCCCCTACAAAGCAAGGTAAGAAATCCTTTGATATTTATGGTATGATAAATCTAGAGTCATTTGCTTCCTGCTAGAAAAAGGCACTTTATGATCATCTCACCAGGGTCTTAATTCCTAAACCAATTTTCGTCCAAGGATATGGGGCTCAAACTTTGAATGTAGTTGAATGTCTCTCCATCAATGATCGCATATCAAATTTAAAAGGCAAAAGATAGTAATCATGACAGAGAATATTGGGTGCTTTCTTACACTGGCAGCAGAAAATCTTTCACTTTTTGGGGGTCTTCTCTGCAGTCAAATGACTTTATTGGGGGGAATCTAGGTAGAAAACTACTGGATTTGGGGCTTTTCTGTCTGTTACTTATGGATTTCCATTATAAAATGACTAGTTAGATTCGTGGTGTACTTGCATAGCTTTCAACCAGCTGAGTCTGAATCTGGTTGTGTTCTGAGGTCTGCTATTACGCAGGGTTTCAGACAGAATACATTCATCTTCTCTCTAGAAGGCCACTCTGAAAGGATCTTTAAAATCAGTTTTTTTCAGCTTTTTATTAAAAAACCAAAACTGGTCAGTAATGCTTGTTAGTTGTTACATTCTATGTAACTGCTCTGCTCATGCTGCGGGTAACCAGGGAAAAGTGAACTGTGTAATGTTTAACCTCAAGGGCTGGGGGAGTCCTCTTAAGGGACTAAAAGAATTTAGTAAAATCCTTGTGTGTCCAGCTCTGTTAACATATTAAGGTGGTCTTGGCTGATGAAGGTCAGTAGTGTGGTGGTGGTTAAATGCTAAACACAATCACGATCTGTGCTCATAGTACAATGCTGGCTGGCAGATAGCAGCCTCCCATAGCACATGGATATGAGTTCCACCAGTGTGGGGGGGCACAGTACAGAATATAGTGACAGTCTTGCCCCCGAAGGAGTTGACCGTACAGTCTAAGATGAAAACCTGCAGAACCAACCTGAGCACTAGCTACCAGGTATCTCAGTGGGGGAGATGCAGAACAGTGGTTTCTGAATAGTGTTCAGTATTTCAAGGATCATAACCTCTTGAGAAAGGTGTCAGTGCTTCTGGGGCTCGTGGCTTGGTGCAGCAGGATGTGGAGGCTGCTCTGACCATGTGGGAGAAGGATCCGAAGGGAGTGCTGAAGCAGGTTTTGTTGCCAGGGCAGTGGAAACCTTAGCAGTGGATGTTGGTTTTGGAGAGGTGTAGGCCAGAGCAGTGCTGTGCAGACATTGGGCATGCCTACACTGCAGCTGGGAGGTGTGATTCCCAGCCCAGATAGACTCATGCTATGTCAGCATGTCAAAAATAGCAGTGTGGTCAGTGCAGCATGGGCAGCCATTTGGACTAGTCACCCAAATTCAAGCCCATCCACCCCATGGGTCTGAGCTCAGGTGGCTAGCCTGAGCCACTGCCTGTGCCACAATGTCCCCACTACTATTTTAGCATGCTAGTTGGAGGTGTGCATGTGCGAGTTGTACCTCCCAGCTGCAGTGTAGGCATATCCTTAGAGGTCAGGATGAGGAGCTTGAAATGGTTGGGTCAAGGGCAGTCTAATGGAATGATTCCAAAACATTCCACCTGGAGAGAGTGGTGGGTGAGGAAAATTACGTTGGTAGCCTTCTGGACAAAGTACAGGGAAGCAAGTGCAGAGTGGGAATGCTAGAGAAGTGGAGGAGATTGACCGTCTGGATGAAAGATGGACAAGATCTAGGTAGGGTGTTTTTGCTGCAGGTCTAAATGCATGTGCTTGTCTGTCCTTGGAATGATTGCTTTTGCCGCCGGCTGTGAGCTCTTCAAAAAATCTGACTGAAGAGGAGTTAAACCCTTTCAAATAACCTCACTGGCTTTGGCTCACAGCTGACCTTCCTGATCTGAACAGTTTGTGTTTGAGCTCCAGAAGGAACTGACCTAGAATGGTGTGACCTGATCAAGTCCCTTGTATGCCTCTGTTAAGCTAGGTGGGAGTATGGATGAGGAGGAGCAACTTTTTACCTCTCATGGTTCAGTCCCATCAGAATGTAGATTAGTCTTTGCTTCACCTTTTTAAGGATTGTGTAGGTAGGAACTAACCCTGCCGTGGTGTTAATGGCTCTGGAGCATCCATCTGTGAATGATCTCTTGGCGTACACGTTCTGGGTGGAATTCTAAGTCTTGCTGCTTGTTCAGTGGGGCATGTGGAATAACGCTGCTGGAGCCACTGCTGCACCGATTCCCTTGCCTGTGACTCCTGAGCTTCAGGTGGCCTTTTGGTCACGACACCCTCTTGGAGTTGTCAAATAGCTGATGGAATTCTCAACAAACTTTTTGAAATTGGCTTCTAATGCTAAGCTACACAGTCTAGTTTCATAGTGCTGAGGACTCCACTCTGTTCCTGAGGTCCTGCACGGTCACAGGACACTTTGTGCCCAGAAGGACTAGGTAGCTCTAGGAACTAGAAATGGAACACCCAGTCTTTGATCTCTAGGTTACCAGTTCCCATTCAAGTTGGTAGGGACTGAGTCATGATCATCTCTTTGGTGGCTAGAGAAATGAATAAATGGGTATCCACATCACACAAACTGTTAGGGGGCTTATTCCTTCACCCACTTACTTCCCTGGTCCTTCTCGCATGAACAGAGAGCAACAATACCCGAAGTCCAAAGGTGCAAACAATTCGATGTTTATTGGGGTGAACTTCCAGCAAGCATGATTCCAGTTTCCTTCCTTAGTATCCTCTTTCCCAGCTCTGACACCACAGAGCCTTACGCCTGTGTCCCTGTTCCCATTCCTACCCTTAGCCAAACATGATTCCAACTTCCTTACTCCCATTCCCTGTTCCCATTTCCCCCTTTAGCAAAACATGATTCCAATTTTCTTATGCCCATGCCCACCCCCACCCACACCCAGTCACTTCCTCATTGACTACAGATTATGTAGTAAAACTTGAGTTCTGCTTAGCTATACCTTAACCAATCATTTTCCTGAAATTTAACTAACCAATCCTAACATATTGTAACATGATTATGTAACCAATTATATCCCACCACCTTAATTAGTTTACACCCAGCAAAATTAATTATACAGCAGACAGGAACAATCACAGAACCAGACAGAGATTATACAGACAAACAATAGCAAAGTGGGAACTACAATGACAAGACAACACAGAAGTGAGGATTTCACATCCCAGCTATTGATAAGTGAGTTCTTGCCAGACAGGATGCTATCAAACTAAGTTTCCTTTTACATTTTCTAGGCACTTCCCTTTCTCTGGAGGTGATAGGAATACAATCCTGTCCTGATAGTGCCTAACAGCCCAATAGCACCTTATTTCAATGTGACTAGTTTGGAATGTGAGGATGTAACTTTTTGCTTCCCAGCTTATGGCTGCCTCTGCTGCTTAGCCAAAGGCCTTAGCCTAAGAACAGGGCCTCAGACTGTCACAGTAAGAGAAGGCCCTTACACCAGCAGGCAGTGATTTTGATTCTTCTTTTATACCTCTATCACTAGCCAAGAGATAAGAATACACCTAAATTCTTAGAGTATAGGCCTTTACAGACAGGCCTGAATATCTATATCCTAACACAAACCACTACCATGAGTGAGCACTTGGGCTTGAAAAAACCTGCTTGCTCAGGGTGAGTAGGAATTCTGGCTGAGTGGGGCTAGGGAAGAGCAGAGGGCCCATGTACAATGGAAGAACTGGGAGACTGAGCCCTATGTGCCCTGGAGAGCAGCAGCCTTCTCCCTACTATCCCTAGAGAGCAGACTGGGAAGAGGAACCCTGCAAGGTGGGTGGGATAGGCGATGTGTATGTGCAGATGGATTAGCAGCACATGCATCTTTCACAAGGGGTAGTCAGTTTTGGGGCAAGTTTTTCAAGCCATGATGAACCCCCTTGTTAACTGTTTCAGCAGAGACACTGGGCATAGGGTGCGCTGTGAGCCTGAACTCAGTTCTCCAGGGTTGGTTTGATGGTGGGGATGAACTGCTGTTGGCTGTATCTGATCTGCCCTGTGGATACACAGAGCAGCCAGTCTCCAGGGCTTTTCCCAACACTTTAATTTGATTTGTTCTAGGAGTGAATTAACATACGAGTAGCAAGTGATGCCCACTTAGATCAGTAACATTGTGGGGAGTTTCCAAGGTAACACACACCAAGCAAAGGGCTGTTATCCGCACCTAAAGCGCAGTGCAGCCCTACGGCCAGTTATTACAGGAAGAACGTGCATCTACAGTCTGTTCGTGGCCAGTCAATGAGGAGCTGTTTTGCAAATCCTTGTTTTTAAACTCTAAATCTATTTTTAAGTCTTTCCCAATTAGTAAGTATAAGGCCTCCTGTTAGCCCTGCAGAATCTATACAGCTGTTTAACAAGGGAGCATATAGCAGCTGGATGCTGTGGTGTTGGCATCACTTGACTTGTAGAAGGAGTACATTTGCTGTAGCAGTCACAGAGAGATAACAAACGCTGAAAAGTGACGCTATAAAAATGCACTGGGGGAATTCCAGCATAGTGGTACTTTAGGCTGCATACCGTATTTACGCAGCTCAGAAATGCTAGTTTGAAAGTTGTGAAATCACTTATCATTCTAGTAAATGTTGCAGATTGAAGTGAGCCTTTCAGCAAGGGGGAGGGGAGTGGGAGATGAACTTTGAGCTTAAAATAATACATTCAAAGCATAGTTTGCTGTACTTAGTGATTTCTGCTGTTAAAATCAGGGTGGAAGCAGTTCCATAATAAGCTCTTTGTGACACTGTCAGTACAGGGCCCCATGTTACTGGTAATAAAGCTTGCTGAATTAAAAAACCAAGCAAACCACTCTTGACTATAGCTGGCTATGAATTCATAGTGGTGGAGGGGGGAGTTAAGGTGCATGAGTCCACATGAATTTTGAGACTCCCGCAGTGGGCTTTGTTAATTGGAAGCACTGGAAAAAGGGAGCCTGCTACTCACTGGGTTAGGTCTCTTCCTGCTCTGTATAGAACGAACTGTTGATTGTCTTCTTACTGGGCAGGTAAACTGGGCAAGATGAACTTTTCCAAGCTACCCAAAATCCGAGATGAAGACAGGGAGAGCGTGTTTGGCTACGTCCATGGAGTCTCAGGACCTGGTAGGTGCTGCTTGGTTGGGGATGGCCCACGTGGGTTCAACATTGTATTATGAAAACTGTTTCATGGACCTTTATATCCTCTTGGAGGAAGCACAGTGAAGCTTTTCTAAGTGGTTAATTGTTTTCCCCCCCACTCTACCTAGCACAGAGCCCTCAAAGAACTGTCTGCTGCTTTACACACGTGTACTAAATCAGGAGCCACCAGCATGGGAAATGTCAGCAAGGTGTTACTATGTATTTTATTTATTATACATCAGCCACAGTGAATGCATGTCCTCCTGTATGTCAAACCCTGTGTATTAGAGGGCATTGTATTGAAGGAAGCAGGACAACTTTAGGAATCTCTTAAACATAACAGTTACATTTAATTCATAAGCCAGTGTATAAACTATTGTAGTTAGTTTCTGGTCATTTAGGATAGTGAAGTAGCTTAGGGCCAAAATATAATCTGGTTTAAAATAATTCTGATCAGGTGGCAAAGGCTCTATCAACTTTAAAGATCTGTTTAAAAATCATCTGTCACTTTCCTGCAAAATCAAACTTATCAAATACAAATAGTAACAATAAATGGCACAGTCCCTGCCCCAGCACACTCCATAAGTTAAATAGACAATACACCAGATGGTCTGATGTCAGAGTAGTGGGGGTGTCTTGTTTTGTTTTACTTTTTCCCAGAGGCGAATGTGCTCGTGATGGGCTTTGGGGAAGGAGTGTCTTTATAGAGGGATTTGGGAGGATAGTCATTTAGAACCTTAAACCTTCTTAATCTTGTGCTGAGTACAGGGCATATCCTGGATATGAATTACAGCTGTCTATAGACTACTATGGTATGATGGTGCCTGGCCATAGGCCCCAGAGAGCAGGAATAATAAGCACAGGACAGTTTTTTGTTTTGGTTTATAAGCTCTGCAGTTGTGCCTCCCAGACCCACTTACTGCTTACATGGACTGACTGGGTACCAGGTCTCTGCTTTCCAGCACTCTACATTCTCTGCTGGGTTAGCAGACTTCTTCAGACAAGATGTGAAATGGTTTCACCCAGGTGTTTTTTCTTTTTCAGTGGTCACTGCCTGCAACATGGCAGGTGCAGCTATGTACGAGTTGGTACGAGTTGGCCACTGTGAACTGGTAGGAGAAATTATCCGGCTGGAGGGTGATATGGCCACTATCCAGGTGTATGAAGAAACCTGTATCCTTCTCATTGGTGTCTTTAAGGCCTGTCAAACTAAGTAATCCTAACAGGTAGGATGATGAGTACAGTAGAGCAAATAAACAAACCTCAGTGGGACCAGATCACAGAAGCCATCTCTGTTCCTTATCCCTTACACTGCTATAATTGCACAACCCTGGTAATGACAGTCTTCAAAGTACACAGCTGCTTCTATAAGACTTGCATAATATACCCGGTACCTATTGTTCCAGTTCAAGGCAACTGCACCTGTATTTACCTTCTGGCCCGTGCAGGGCACCCACTCTAGGCTACCGGTTCCTCAGCCATCATTTCTCTTGGACAGAGACCTGTGTCTCACTCCCTCCTGACCAGAGTATTTCCAGGCTGCACAGTTCCCTGCCTACACTGTGATATTCCCCAGCAAGCCAGGCTGCCTATACAGGCCAGTGTCTGGGCTTTACTTCCTTTCCAGAGGCTATGAACAGAGAAATTGCCAGAAGTTACAAGTTACCATACAGCTCTACATAAACCAGCACCTTTATTCTAAAAGTGAAAGCAATACAGAGAAAACCTATTAAAAATAATAAAAGAATCTACATGCATGCTAAAAAGCTCACCAGGGTCACCCCAACTCCAGCCTCGGGCTTTAGTAGGAGTCAGTCTTTCAAAACCGCAACTGGACTTTCTCCATCGTTACAAGTTCATAACTATCTCAGACGGAGAACCAGAACACAGACTGGACAGATCAGCCTGTTTCTTTTACAGCTCAGGCCTTCGATCGCCAACCTCCCAGAACAGGTAATCAGCAGAATGTCATCCTCTCCTCAGATACAGGGTCAAAAGGCTGGAATTTTGTATGACTGGAGGTGGGGAATTCGCATAAACCTCTCTATAGATATTTCCCTGGAAATCTACTTCACATTTGAAGTCCCAAAAGTTCATTCCTGCCTTTCTCAGCATAGTCCTTTGAACTCCCACACCTCACATTACATCTCCCCCCTAAAGCGGTTACTTATAAGCCCAGTAAGGTTTTTCGAGGATATAGAAGGAAATTTCTATCACACCTCCTTGAACCTCAGTCCTGATTTAATGTCTAACATCAGTTACACTTGAACTTGGTAACTGGACTGTATTTGTTCATTGACAAATACAAACATCAAATACCAGCGCTACCAAGCAAATTCAGTTTTTGGGGGTGGTTTTTGCTTTGGTTTCAAAAAGTGTGTACTATTAAAATATCCTAATACAGCTTTAAAATTGGGAAGGATTCATCCTTTGGGTGGATTCAGATTTTGCTGCTAAACATGAGCATATTACACGTATCCTTGGGAAATCCATTCTGTTGATCCGAACTTGCTTGCTACAAAAATGTACCATCTAGTAGTGGTAATAGATAATGATGTTGAAGAGGGAGGGAGTCATTAAACTTGGAGTCTGCCACAATGTTTCCATCTCTGTGCAAAAGTACTATGTGGGCCATGAAGTCTCGCTGAAGTTCTATTTTGAGGGCTTAAATGGAGAATAGACCTCTTGCCAACTGACTCCACAGGTTAATTTCACATGGGAAGAGCCCTTATATAGCCCTCATCACCATGGTATGTGAGCACCTTCCTACAGCATATTAAATGTCAACTGTCACCTGTGACTCATTCTCTTATCCTCTCCTCAGGAGGCGTAAGTCACATGAGGCTCTTTAGAGATGAGCTAGCTTTTATCTGTCCTCTTTGGATCTCTAAATATGGTTGTAAGTTTCCAGTAAACTTTTCCATTTTGTGGCTTGAGACTAGTGATCATAAGGGAAAATATTTAGTGTCTCCTCTCTGGAGAGTGAAAACATCAATCTTAAGCATTCAGCCTCTATTCTCATACCTCGGGCTGGAATAATTATCTCCTTTGCAATACAGTGCATTGCACAACCTGAGCAATTGAATTGATGAGATAAAGCGTCTTTTGGTAAATATATGGATGAGCTTTTCCTGAACAGGCCTCTTTAGCTGGTGTGTCTGTAGGAGATCCTGTACTCCGGACTGGTAAACCCCTCTCAGTGGAACTTGGCCCTGGCATTATGGGGGCCATTTTTGATGGTATCCAGAGGCCTCTGACAGACATCAGCACTCAGACCCAAAGTATCTACATCCCCAGAGGTGTCAACGTGTCAGCTCTGAGCAAAGACC
Organism: Eretmochelys imbricata; assembly: GCF_965152235.1. Classification (NCBI taxonomy): domain Eukaryota; kingdom Metazoa; phylum Chordata; order Testudines; family Cheloniidae; genus Eretmochelys; species Eretmochelys imbricata. The sequence continues at coordinate 208,263,240 of NC_135572.1, forward strand.
TCAAATGGGACTTTTCACCTTCCAAAAACCTGCGGGTAGGCTATGACAAAGCTGCCAAAAATCCCCCAGGCACATTGCAGTGTGGGGGAAGAACGTGCAGTGATGAATTGTCACATTTTCAGATACATTGTGTCTGTGAAACAGAAGTCCAGTGCGCTTGAGGATGGGCATACTGGTGGATTAAGGCAAAGCGGCTATGAAAGAGCAGGTCACTGTACCACTGATGTGATGCTAGGTGGCACTGTTGGGAAATACATTGGTACCTATTAAACTGGATGTCTTTACAGTACAATAAAGAGAATTAATGGGAACATGCTGGGCATAGCAAGTAGGATAGCTATAGCTCTCTAACGTATCTGCTTTCTGGGAGAGGGTGGTATACCTCTGCAAATGGAATACTTCTAGCCAAGTGATTTTGTCAACCCTGAAGACCGCCTCGCTGCTGAAACATGCAATCTTTGATCTGATTGCCTTCCTCTGGTACCTCACTTTCCATTGCCTACAAATTGATGCATTCCACCTCTGCTGTACTCAACAAGTCAGTCTGGCTGGTGGGTAGAAAGGAGTCCAGGGAATCTCCAGTACTCGTCTGTAATCACACAGCTGCCTGAGCCTTGCAAGCCTCATTGCATAGAATGGTTGCTGTTCTTGTGTAGGCTGATGGCACGTTTCTAGCAGGGCTGTCACAGTGCTAGTAAAAGATGCAAACAGGCTATTGTGCTGTTACAGTGCCTTACATGGGAGACAATCAGGGTGCTAGATTTAAGGACCATTTTTATAAAGCCTTGTGCTTCTCTCTCTAAACCTAAACCTTTCATTTGTATGATTAAAGGAGTACTTTCTTTTCCTGATCCTAGGTTGGCAGTCACATCACTGGGGGAGATATTTATGGACTGGTGAATGAAAACTCCCTTATCAAACACAAAATTATGTTGCCCCCACGGAACAGGGGTACGGTAACATATATTGCTCCGCCAGGGAACTACGACACATCAGTAAGTTTTCCAGATGGTGCTGGCTAATGCATTTCACACTTTTGCCAGAAGGTGTGTACACCCCTTCTGTGTCCTGCAGCACCAACCAAAGGGCATTATATGCAGCTGGGTATTGGAGATGTAGGTCACCTGCTGCCAACTTGCCAACAGTGATCACCCTAATGCCTTGTGAAATCAAGCTGCTCTGTATGGTGAAAACTCGGCCTTGCTCACGTGCGTGAGCAAATGCCATTTAAATACACCATGTTTGCTACTCTACTGTGGGTGGTCCTGCAGTGTCCTGGGTATATGCAGAATCAACAAGGGCATTTTCTTTAGCTACTGTGCATCATGATTATTTGAAGCTGAGGCTTTATGCTTACACTTGATTTCCTACTCCTGAGGGCACTGTGCCAAAAAATTAAAAATTCTGTGCACAATATTTTAAAATTCTGCAAAATTTTGTCAAATGTGGAACCTCCAGCATGGCATTGGGGAGCACAGGCCACTGGCTGCACAGAGATGAGAGATCACTGTGCAGGGGCCCCCCAGTTTCCCCAGACATGAACTCAGCAGTGAGGCTGCACCCAACCCTGACGCAGCGCAAGGACTGGGGCAGCCACAGAAACACCACAGTGCCCTGCCCCTCCATGCCAGGTGTGGGCAGGCAGGCTCAGCAAAGCAGGATCCAAGTGTGGCAGGGCTTAGTGTGCGGGGGTGGTCCAGGTGTGGTTTGAGAGGGTTCTGTGTGGGGCAATCTGGATGCAGGTGGCTCAGTGCGGGATCCAGGTGCAGGGGGGATCTGGATGCACAGGGGCTGGGAGGGGGGTGTGTGGCTGGTTCTAGGTGCAATGGTAATGGGACTCTACAGGGGGGTCCAGGTGAAGGTGATTGGGACTCAGCAGGAGGACGGGGCGGGGTGGATAAAGCGTGGCAGGGGGGTTCAGATGCTGGGGGAGTGGGGCTCAGTGGGTTGGGGATCCAGGTGCAGGTGGCTCATTAGGGTGGTGCAGGGGGAGTGGGGCTTGTCAGGGGGTTCTGGGTGGGGGGATGAGGCTCAGTGGGAGGGTCTGAGTATGAGGGGGGTCTGGATGCATGGAGGTTGGGCAGATGAAGGAGCAGTGCCCTGTACAGTGATTCCTCCCCCTGCAGCTGAGGAGCAATGGGCACAGGAAGCATGTGGGGGAGGGGAATTTGCAGAGCTTCCTACAGCTGGGGGAGAAATCTGGGGATTGGTCTGACATGGCCCCGGATGCCATGCAGGAGAAGTAGTCTCGTCCTGCTCAGCCGGGACTGGTAGCTGAGTCTGGCAGGGTAATGGCCACCAGCTGGGTCTTCCCCAGTCCCACCCTCTGCCCCACAGTGATTTACCCTCTGCTGGCTGCCCTGGGCACCCGAAACATACTGCTGGGGAGGGTCACACGACGGCTCCTGTGGCTTCCCTTTGCTTCCCCATCAGAAAGTCATTTTTCTGCTGGGAAACAAAGAAATATGTGGGGGAACATAAATTCTCCATGTGCACAGTGGTGCGGAATTCCCCCAGGAGTAATTTCCCCGACATGGTAAATCTAGGAAGTGGGCTTCCCCCAGGCTGGGGTAGTACACTGAGGTGTCTGGAAGGCCTATGGCTCTAAAGAATACCTAGTCCATTAATGATGTGGATTGCTGGTGGGATTCTGTATAGACTTGTGAGAATGAGAACTCGCACATTCCCCCCGCATCCAGCTGTCTGCTTACTCTGGGTGTCTGCTGCCTTCTGGCAGGATGTTGTCTTGGAGCTGGAATTTGAAGGTGTGAAGGAGAAGTTCACTATGGTCCAGGTCTGGCCCGTACGTCAAGTCCGTCCTGTCACTGAAAAGTTACCAGCCAACCATCCATTGCTAACTGGCCAACGGGTCCTTGATGCCCTCTTCCCGTAAGTATCACCTGGGGTTCTGCGGGGCTTGGTTCCGATCTTTGTACAAGAATTCCTTTAAGGGGGGCTGGAAAATTATACATAAATCTCCTGTGCCCCAAAGCAACATCCCAAAAATGGTGATGCAAGTACTTCAGAGGAATCCCTGGCAAAAGCAAAATCTCACTGTGCACCAAAAGGAGGAGGAAAATGTCAAAGTAAAACAGGCCTAGTAAATACTGTAACTGGGGAGTCTCCACATATAAATAGTCAGAGTTGAAGGTCTTATCACTGAGAGAGCAGCTTGTTCAAGGGCCTACATTTTTCAAATTGGAGGCCTAAAGTTAGGCACATGCAACTCCTAGTGACTTCAGAGGCTTGGCACCTGTGAAAACAGACCACTTATTTAGGTTCCCACATATAGATTAAGTGCCTAACTTTAGGCATTTATGCTTGACAACTTTGGCCTAATGTCTCATCTCTCAATGATGCTTCTAAGTTGGATGTTCTCAGTGTGCTCATTCCTCAGACATCTCCATTCGTGAAACATATTTTTGTACTGAACCTGTTCCAGCCATTGTCCCAGCACTAGGTAGTTACTCTGGGAACAGTGGTAGGTGCTGTTGGCATAGAGGAGGGACAGCCTGTTCGTTCCCTTTGTTCTGGCTTGTTGAAATATCACATGCACTCATGACATGGGGTAAATCTGGCTCCATGTGTTGTCTTAAGCAAGTGAAGTGAGAGCCTCAGAGGGCTGAGAAGAAAACTTACTACAATATGCAAACAGGACATCGCTTTTCTCTGTCTGAGTTCAGTATAAACCAGTCTGGCTCTTTTCCTCAGGTGTGTACAAGGTGGTACTACTGCTATCCCCGGGGCCTTTGGCTGTGGAAAGACTGTGATCTCGCAGTCTCTCTCCAAGTACTCCAACAGTGATGTTATCATCTACGTAGGCTGTGGAGAACGAGGAAATGAGATGTCTGAAGTACTCAGAGATTTCCCAGAGGTCAGTATGGGATGCAAGGATTCTTTCCAAATGTTCCTGGGAACAGAGCTGTTGCGTGTGTCTTGGTGAGGTGGTGGCTTTGAACCACTGGATACTGTCAGACCTCAGCTGTTGTGGGCCTTGTTTCATGTCCCTCCAGACACCATGTGGCATGGTAATCTATGTTTTGCTATAGTAAGAGCTGTCACTGGCCCATCCAGGGAAGGACATCAGTTTTGGGAGCTCTCACACAGCATTTGAACTAACACTGGGATAAATGTTTGTTTTAAAACAAACCCAAAATAATAGGCAAAATTACATAAATGTTGAGGTTTTAGTTGCACCCATGAAGAAAATCTTTCCAAAAGCTGTTTGAACTCTGCCCCTTTGTATGGTATATACTAGTGTTGAAGTAACTGAGAATGTAGGTGCTCAGCACCTCTGCAGATCCGATCCTAGGGGGTGTTCTTGCAAGATAATACAGGCAATGTGACAATGTGCTCTTCAGTGCTTCTTTCTTTATAAGGGAAAAGGGGAATCCCTGTCTCTGACTGTTGCCTAATGGTAGGTCTCATTTATGGAATGGAAAACTCGTGTGTAAATTTATTTTTTAAAATCTAAACCCTAATGTTAGCATTAAGAATGTTTTGCACATCAGTTTATTAACTTGACTACTGTGGTTCTTTCCTATAGCCTTATGTTTTCAAAGCAATACCTGTGCAGTTCCCTGCTCTTCCCTCTTCCCCCCCCCAAAAAATAATCCACCTCAGTTGTCGTTGGGAGAGTTGAGTCAGTTCTTTATGGGGATATAATAGTAAGGAGGACAGATGTGCCTTTTGGGAGAGCTAGCTTCTTCTAGAAATTACAGAACACATTGCACAAACGTGTAAGTAAATTATTTTCTGGCCACACAGGGAGGCCGAGGAAGAGTGTGTAATTAAATTCATAAAGACAATACACTCTGCATTTCCCTCACAAGTTTACTAAACAGTAACACTGCTAATACTAAGATAAACCAACAAAATGGCAAACATAAGAACCAGAGAGCAATAATATAGCGATACTGCTCATCTAGCATATTTACAGGACATGGTCTGAGCACAGGAGTGAGGCCTGGGCCTGTGAGTTGTAATCCCACCTCCTGCTCTAGAAAGTCATTTACCTTTTCTGTCTGTTTCCCTATCTACATATTGTCCACAGAGGTTCCAAAGTACAATTGTTCGTACACCATTTTGAAGGTGAAAGCATTTGTATCCGTTCTAAGTGGTATTGATCCAATTACCTGAACAAGCTTTACCTCTAGTAAATCTGTCCTCTTCCTTTCACCGGTGGGCAAACAAAGGCATGTAAATTAAGGGATTTACCCAAGTCCCTTGGGGGTCTCAGTAGTAGAACAGCATCTAGAACTCACGAGCCCTGAGTCCAATCCCCTGCTCTAGTTGTTAGACCACTTGTGAGGGCAAATACTCTTGTACTGGGGCTTTTTCTGGCACAGGAGTATGAGGATAATCTCTGTAGGGTTATACAGATTCGTGTGCTGCTTTTTTTTTGCCTTTTTAGCTCACGATGGAAGTTGATGGCAAGGTAGAAAGTATTATGAAGAGAACAGCCCTAGTAGCAAATACCTCCAACATGCCCGTCGCTGCCAGAGAGGCCTCTATTTATACTGGTAAGAGTTATAAGAGAATTAAAGGCTACCCGGGACAGGTGTCACCTTGCCCTCCGGTATATCCAGATACCGATGTATTCTCTGCTTACTAGCTCTGCTTAGTTTCAGAAACTGATCTTTTTAAACCTTCCTTATCCAATAGGTTTTGTGTAGTAGTTTGATCTTCTCTTAGATATAGGCTGCCAAGGAATTACATTTGCCATTTTAATCCTTGCCACTAGTGTGGATTTTTTTTTTTTGTCTGCTCTGATCCTGTAGTTGTGTGGTATTAACTCTGTAAAGCTTAGCTCATTCTGGAGAGAGTCTATGATTTCTTGACTGTGGAATACAGCTATGCACCTTTTTATCCCCCTTTACTTTGCTAGCTTCCCCCATTAAATTGGTGGGATGAGGGTTATGCCCTTCATCTTAAAATACAAGCTGTTTACTGAATGCTGTTAAATATTTGAGACAAAATCTGACCTCCCTTAAAGTTATTGTAGTCTGCTGTTTGGAAACCAAAGGATGCGTCCCATTAGCTTTAAATCCCCTTTTCTACTGTAAAGGACTGTTTTAAAGCCACACTTCGAGGTTAGCCTCCCTCTCTGTTACACCACCACAGAGGCAGCCTTTCAAAAGAAGCACAAGTTAACTAATGGCATAGCTCTTGAATCTCATGGACGAGAAGAATGGGACACAGTCCACGTGGCTCACCAAGGGGGAAGCAAATCTGTGTTCAGAGAATAGGAGCAGAGAGGGAGAAGAGACCAGAGCAGTGAGGAAACTCTTGGGAGTCCAAAAGGAGTAACTTTCAGCCTCCCTTGTCATCAAAATCTAAATGAGTAATTCAGTGATACTTGAACAGGCTTCCTGTCCTTCTAGGGAAGGCATATGAGCCAGAGTACTTGTCTGAACTGTAACCTGCAGTGTGCTCTTCCCTTTGTTCTAGGAATCACCCTGTCTGAGTATTTCAGGGACATGGGCTACAATGTCAGTATGATGGCTGACTCCACTTCCCGATGGGCTGAGGCCCTTAGGGAAATTTCAGGGCGTTTAGCTGAAATGCCAGCTGGTGAGTAGTCTTTTTCTTGGTGTCCAGCCACGGGAAGCCTTCCTGTAGATGTTGAGCCTTCACATGACTTAGTTTCTGTATGGTGCTTGCAGACAGTGGCTATCCAGCCTACCTCGGTGCCCGTCTGGCCTCATTCTATGAGCGAGCTGGCAGAGTGAAGTGTCTGGGGAACCCTGAGCGAGAAGGGAGCGTCAGCATCGTCGGGGCGTAAGTACTGAACCTTTCAGCATTCCCTGGATTGCAGCTCTTCTCGGGGGGGTGGGTAGTGGGAGCAGTGGGTTGGTGCTTCCCAGACAGGCAAGCAGAAATGGCCCCTGCCCTGAGGAATTCCCAGCCTGAGTACAGACTGACAGGTAAGCAGAGTTTGGGCCGGGAGGGAATAACATGCCTGTCAACAGAATTCAAGAGGGACTGAAATGTGGAGAGGATAAGAGGATATGTGGTATGTAGGTATGCTCAAGGAGACTGTACCATGCTCAAGGGGCAGCATGGATGGAAGACAGTATGTAGATGATTATGTGAGAAGCTGGAACATGAGTGGTTGAGAGTAGGAACACAGGCAGAGCAGAGAAGCCAGTGGGGGCTGGACAGGAACTCATTGTGATGTGAGAGAAGCTTGCATAAATAGGGAGGGGCAGAGTTATGGAGAGTCTTGATAGTGGTGACACACTGCTTGAAAATCCCTCCACGGACTCCCCATCCACTACGGCATCAAGCTAAGGGAGGGAAGTGACTTGATCAGAATGACAGGCAGGGAAGCTGATTGTCTGTCTCTTCAGCAGAGAGGTTTGAGCAGGATGAGAGTATAGGTGCTGAGACTTGGACAGGAAGAAATGCTGGAGACCTTTGACAGCAGTTACTGTAGAGTGAGGTAATAGTTGTAGATAGTTTACTGGTGGAAGGGAGATGGGCTGACAGCTGTTTCAGTGTGACATTAGGAAGGTAACTTTCCCTAGACTTGCAGGAATGTCTCTGATTTCTTCTCCTTGTGCTCAATCTCCTAATAATTTAGACATCTGTATACCTGTCTGAGGAGCTGGAAACCTTTAAATTTAAAATCAACTTCATTTGCTTATCTGAAAATGGTAGATGGTTCTACTGGTTTCTAGTGCCCAACCATTTCTCTGGGAGGTCTTACAGAAATTAAAATGTTCATCAGTCATCCATAAGGCTACATTTTAGTCACGGGTATGTTTAGTAAAAGTCATGGACAGGTCACAGGCAGTAAACAAAAATTCATGGTCCATGACCTGTCCATAACCTTTTAACTAAAAATACCAGTGAATAAAACTTGGAGGTTGGCCCAGTGGGGTGGAGGCAAGCGGCGGCGCACGGCCTGGGACCCCTGCTGTTGCTGGAGGGCGGGGGGGAGGAGTTGGCAAGGCCAGCAGGCTCCCTACCTAGCTCGGCACCTCTTTCCTCCTCACCCCGCTCCTCAGCAGCAGAGTTTGGGTTTGGGTGTGGGAGGGGCTTGGGGTGAGGCGGGCTCTAGGCGGTGCTTACCTGGGGGGCTCCTCGGCGACATCCCCCTTGCTCAGCTGCTAGGCGGAGGCGTGGCCAGGCAGCTCTGCACGCTGCCTCCGCCTGCAGGCACCGCCCCTGCAGCTCCCATTGGCCGTGGTTCTCTGCTGTCTGCTTTGAAACCTTGACTCTTGATAGATTAATTCTATTTTGTACCAAGAATTGGGAAGGCCTGATGCTGCTAATGCTGGATTAGGAAAATTTGACTGTTCACCAAGAGTAAAACCAGTCAGGATCCTTCCTCTTTCTGCATCCTCTGACTTTGGTTTCAAAGGAGTGTGGCATTTTGTTGAAAGAAAGACGTGGAGGGTGGCAAATCTGGCTGCTACTGGTATTGAGTTGTGGTGCTGGGTTTGGAGCTTCAGCTTAGCCCTGCACGAGTGCTGCTGATCACCACTTTCCTTTCTCTCTTCCTGCTAAGTGTATCTCCCCCTGGTGGTGACTTCTCGGATCCTGTCACATCTGCCACTCTGGGCATTGTTCAGGTATGTGCCACCTTGTTGCAGTCTGTGTTGAAGCTGTATTCTCCTAGTTACTCCACTTGGGTTTGAAATGAATGAACTGCTCCAGAAGTGCATGAATGTACAGTGACAGCCATTGTGCCTAATGGCCATGGTGTGAATGGCTTCATTTGCAGAAAGGGGGTTTTGTAAGGGTGGTTTGAAATGTTCTGGCAGCATCGAGGCCTGCCCCTATGAAAGATGTTCCCTCAGGCCTGGTGCAGCCAGGATTCATGGGGAAATGGGGAGGAAGGGCAACTGCCCCATCCCTGTGTCGTGTCCTGCCTACTCCCGACACACACAGGATCGTCCTGTTGGCTGATTCCCCAGGAGTATTCATGTCCCTCTTAGAGGGCAAATGCAAGGATGGCAGCCTTGTACTAGGATGCAGCCCCCTCTCTCTCCATCCCTAAATGAAGGAGCATTGAGACTTGGACAGTTTTCTGGGGGGGTGAACCTACAGCACAGTTGTGTTTTGGGAAGAGAGGTTGATTTTAGGTATTGGCGTTTAGTAGGGCCCCACTTAGTTTTGCAGGTACCAGTGCTTGAATCTGTTCTGTGCAAGGCAGTCCCTCCAGCGTGACACTAGGATAGTATTCAAGACAGAGTTTTGGAGCTGGGATCCACCATCATGAAGTGAATGTCTAGCATGCATTGAGTTGATCTAGTGGGGGAGGATCTCTTCGTGTCTAAAGGCCCCCAGTTATGGTCCAGTTAGTGTGGGAAGGAAAGATTTCTCTTTCAAGCCTGTGTCTGGATGGTCTTTGCTGTACTCATTATACAGAAATGTGTGGGAGTTTGGCCGTCTTCAGTTAATAACTTGGCTTCTGCTGGGAAGGAAACTCATGAATCTGTTTTGGATTTGGCAGGTGTTTTGGGGCTTGGATAAGAAGCTGGCTCAGCGCAAGCACTTCCCATCTGTCAACTGGCTGATCAGCTACAGCAAGTACACACGGGCCCTGGATGAGTATTATGACAAGCACTTCACAGAATTTGTCCCCCTGAGGACCAAGGCCAAGGAGATTCTGCAGGAAGAGGAGGACCTGGCAGAGATTGTGCAGCTTGTGGGGAAGGTGAGCAATGATCACTCTGAGTGGGGAAGAGTATCTTGTCTTAGCGAGACTTTCCAAAGAACTGGTCTGCCTCCACTGCACAGCTCCTGGCATAGACTATAGACACTATCCATGGGGAGATGGGTGGATATTGGTGTGCAGGCACTGAGAGCTGGAGGGAAGGTAATAAGAGTTTAAGAACATAAGAATGGCCATACTGGGTCAGACCAATGGTCTATCTAGCACAGTATCCTGTCTTCTGACAGTGGCTGTTGCCAGATGCTTCAGACAGAAGTGTTTCTCAAAAACAATAGACTTGCCTGCCACTAGCTGTACTTAATTCAGTCTTTTTCTACTGCTCTGGTGCTGGAACCAAAAAGCAGCCCTCAGAGTAGTCTAGAAATAGGAGAAATCGCCACGCCAGTAACCCGTGAGTACACTTGCAAAACAACTCTGCAGCCAACTGCAGTGCACTTCTTGTTTAAGGAAAATGCTCTGGATGCAGTGATCCTGACCTGATATTTGTTTCCCCTATCTCTGAACTAGACCCGCAAGCTCAGTCTCTAATTTAATAAACGTGTTGAAAAGTTTCACTGTCACTTCTTTGAGTGCCCCTGTCATCTGGTGAAATGCCAGTTCACAGCCATGCAGCAGTACAGTATCCTGAGGTCCCTTCTCCTGCAGCACCCTGACAAGGGCTATTTTCAAAGCACTGCACTGACGCGCTTAATTCTGTGCTCAAAGTATAGGCCTGAAGAGTGGGTTGCATTTAAATTTTGTCCTGTTAGAGTTTAACACACAACAGTGGCATGATGATACAAAGAATTAGAGATGAGTGATGTCTGTTCTCTATGAAGTGGCTGAGTAGTCGTCATGCCTAGTGTTAGAGACCTATTAGCTGTGACCTCCCATTCTACAGGCTTCTTTCAGTTTCTCAGTACACCTCAGCATTTTGGGGTAGAATGCGTAAACCTAACCAGAAAAACTGCTCTTGAGGAAAGGTATCTTGAGGGTCTCGGTGAAAACTGACTTCGTTTCAACTGATATAGATGCTATAAAGACTGTAGCTCACATGTGCGTAGTACACATGAGCCAAGCTAGCTTACATGTATTAACTAACTTTCATTGAAAGAAACTGGGGGAGGAAAGTAATGGGCAGGAAGAAGTCCTCCAGCAGCCACAGGAGGGGCCACTTGCACCAGAAGGTGCCTGTCCACCAGAGCTCTAAGCTCTGCTTCTCTGTCCTAGAAAAGAGGAAAATGTTGGGGGGTGCCTTTTTCTACTTTGTGATGTATGAAGGTCTAAAACGGAATGCATCTGATGAAGTGAGCTGTAGCTCACGAAAGCTTATGCTCAAATAAATTGGTTAGTCTCTAAGGTGCCACAAGTACTCCTTTTCTTTTTGCGAATACAGACTAACACAGCTGCTACTCTGAAACTGGTCTAAAATGTGTGTTCCAGATTTGTTTTGCTTGATTTGACCTTAAGCCTGAGTCTACACACACAGGTTTTTGTACCGCTTTAGCTATATTGGTTTCTAGACAAAGAAGTACAACCCCTGTAGTGTGGATGCATTTATGCTTGACTGAAGGTGCTTATATCTGTATGCCTCATTCACCTTACAGAAATCCTAGCCTCTAATAAATCTCTTCTCCCAAGGATTTTTCATGAGTTGGAGTTAAATGTTGGCAAAAGCAAACCACTTTAAGCAGTGCGGGGGATTGGAAGAAGAAACTGCTTTTCCTCTCAATCAGATTTCACTTCTGTGGCTTCTCTGTCAACCTACCAATTCTTCACTCTCCAGGCAAAATGGTGACCACAGTTTGAATTTCTGATGTGAAAAGAACAGGAAAAAAACCCTAAAAAAACCTAAACAACTCACCTGTTCAGGGCTTATCTACACGCCACAAAGAGCAAAAAGGCACAAACCCAATTCTTGTCTGTGCCAGACATCTTTTTAAAACAGAGCATGGACCTCTGCTGGGTGGCCTCCTTCTGACTGAAGCTGTCCTCGCTCCTGGTCCCTTGCATCCATAGCAGCAGCTCTCCAAGGTTCAAGACTTCTCTTCTTCCCGCATCCAGTTCCCCAATTTGTGACTCACCTAGCTTTAAAGCTGGAACTGCGCTGTGGTAAAACTGTAATGCTTCCATTGTGTGTGTCAGATTTACACATGTCCATTTTTATTTGTTTAAAATTGGATGGGCTGGCAGACCTGGAAGTAAGAGATTTATTGAATGAGGGTTTCTCTGTAACCCTACATTATTCAGTGGGACATGTGAAATAGTGCGCACGCACAATTTAGCTTTGGCTGCTCTTCTGCTCTCTAGCCAAATGACCTAGAAGAACCGTGAATGTGGTTTGGATTCTTCTGGTTGTTCTGGGGGTAAAATAGGACCTTCTGAAACACCAAAAAAAAGAACACTGAGGTTGCAGAGTGAAATGCTGAAGTCAGGAGATGCCAGCATTAAGGTAGCTCATGCAATCTTAACTCCTGTCCCATTTTGGGCATGCATAACTGTAGTCTTCAGTTACAAGATCACAGTTCAGGTTGTGCTTCCTGGGTGAGGCATGACAACACTCAGGACCAGATAAGATTAAAATTGTTTGTTGTTTAAAATGGAAGTAGTTTAACATGTTATGGGTGCAGCCTTGTTCTCTGCTGTGGTTATAACAGGTTATTTTGGAAAGAAGTGTCATACCCCTGCTTAGTTCACTGAGCACCATCCAGCCTGCATATTGATAAGGCTGAGGTCCTGTGAAAATAGCCCATGGTCGTGGAGTGAGACTGCTGTAGTGTACCTGCACGAGGGGTAATTTAGGTCATGTGTTTGTCTTCAACTTTGGCATTTCTCTTCTTTTTTTTTTTTAGTGCATAAACATGCTCCTTGGGTGCTATTTTAATTATCTTTTATATTGAAACTTTCTGTGGTGCCTCTCACATGGCTCTCTGAAAGCACTTCCCAAACATTCAAGCCTCAGTCACCCCCCTTTTGAGAGGATAAAATTGAGGCAAAGATGAAGGGACTGATAGTGCAAGGAGCTCAGGAGAAGGGGAATAGATGGCTCTGCACAACATGCTATTAAGAATTTTCTTATCGCTGACTTCATTTGCTTCATTAGGGAATGGCACACTGGGGAAAAGCAACTACTGGTTTCAGGGATTAGCGGCAGTTTTCTTTTTCTTTTTGATGGTCAGAAATATCATCATTTTACTGAAATACCCTCAGATGCATTTTTGGAGTCTGGTTTTCCTCGTGTGGACATGCTGGAACCAGGAAGGGAAAGCAGAAGTTCTGGCTCCCCGATCTCCTGCAGGCTTACGTCACCGCTACAGCTGCCTGTTAGCAAGCATTGTCGACGGGGCCGGCTCCAGGCACCAGCATTCCAAGCAGATGCTTGGGGCGGCCCCGTGAAGGGGGCGGCAGCCCGTGTGCCTTCAGGGCGGCGTCTCCTCTTTCCAGGGTAGCGGCAATTCAGCGGCAGCCTCTTTTCTCAGGCTGCCGCGGGGGCAATTTGGCAACAGCTTTACTCTGCACGCTGCGCCTCGGCGGCAGCATCCATCTTCAGACGTCCTGCTTGGGGCGGCAAAACCAGTAGAGCCGGCCCTGGCAGGCAAGCAATTAGCATCTTGAAGGAATCTCTCACTTAACTCATTGCTTAACACCTGCAGGAATCCCAACATAGGGTGGAAACTTAACAGTTGTGTTTAATGCTGCTTGTAATCTACTGGTGGCTGGCTGAGTAACTGGCTTTGTATCTGTGAATGGGAAATATGCAACAAAATTTCTTTGTATTTATACAAAGATCTGAAAAGGCGGAGAGGTAAGCCACATGCCTGTAGATGAAGGTGATGGTGTAAACAAGTAACTGGCATTATGGGCCTTAGCAGAGTTAGGAAGCCAACACCCAGAGCTCCCATACACAGAACTTGGCACCAAACTAAATTTGGACTTTGCCTTCTAGGCTTCCTTGGCGGAAACAGATAAAATTACCCTAGAGGTTGCCAAACTGATCAAAGATGACTTCCTGCAGCAGAACGGCTACAGCCCTTATGACAGGTGAGGGCCGAGAGGCTGTGTGCTCCCCATTCATTCTTCCGTATATTATGTTCAGATGGAAATCCTATTTGGGAATAGGATCCAGTTTGATGTGGCAACCCAGGACCTGTTTTCAAGGTGATCCGAGAGCTGCTCCTAGGAAAATGCAGCCTGTGGTGTTCCATCTAGGCCATTGGCTCCATGTTGTCAGGGAGGCACCATATGCAGACCCCTTCTGGGCCCTGTGGTAGGGTCTTGGCTATATTGATAGTTTCCCCAGCATTCTGTCCATTGAAATGAGCACTGCTAATAAACCAGTGCTATGAACCATCCCCTTGCCTGGATAAACGAACTCCCTCTGGAAAGGAAGAAGAGGATCATTTAGTCTGAACTGATATTCTTTCCCTCCCCCCGCCCCCCATAAGAATCTATCTTTGTTTCAATAGGCCCCAGTGATACTCAGGAGTGTCACAAGAATCTGGTTGAAGCCACTTATTCTCCACTGTCACTGCACAGCTCTAGCCCATCTACAACTCCTAACTTCCTCTTACAGCCCCTACTCAGCCTGGTGCTCCACTCAATCTTCCCTCTCAATGGCTCCTCTTATCTACTTTATACCCTGTTTCCATGCTATCCCTTGTGTCTGGAATAGCCTTCCATGGAGTTCTTCAGCCTTCCCTCCTCCTCTCCCCAAACTCCAGACCTATCTGTGCTGTGACGCATTCCCCCTCCAATGGCAACTTGCTTGTGCTGCCCTGTTGCAGCTGCTTGTGCCTTTAGACCAAGTTTTGGGAAGGGATTCTGTTTGCTACGTGCACCCGTTATCTAGTACAACAATGCGCTGCATAAATAATGTGGCATTTCTGTGGTATCTGTCAAGACCACCACTTGCTTTGACTGGTCTCTCAGTGTGGAGTGGAGTGCTGGTGCCATAGGAGCTGCCAGGTCATGCTAGGAAACACACTGGAGCTGCCATCATTCCTCCAAACAGATGGAGTGCATTTCTGAGTGTTTCCCTTCCCAAATGGAGTCAGCCACAATAATGGAGATGATGTGACTTGATGCTGTGGTGTTGCCATGATGTCAATATGTGGTGACAGTGTGTCACTACAGCTTGGAATTGTAATGCAAGGATCACACCATCATGCCAGGCCACTACTTTAAGATTTCAGCTCTGCTTATGGCTGAAGTTAAAGATCCATTGCCAGTGGGTCATACTTTTGAAAAAGTTTGCGGCCTGTAATAGGCAGTTTATGCCACTTGACAGTGAGTGTATCAAGGGTTTTGTGATGTAGCTTTATGGGATGAAATAGGCCAACACTCTTATACTTCCACCCACCAAGGGAATCCAGCCTCAGTGAGAGGGGTTATGTTAGTCATGAAGGCACCAGAGCTCTCACTTCATTAAAGATATTCTCAACTGCGCTACAGCCTGGGAAAGTCATTAGTTGTTCATACTAGGTTCTGTCTTGTTTCCATCAGGTTCTGCCCTTTTTATAAGACCGTGGGGATGCTTTCCAACATGATTGCGTTCTACGACATGGCGCGCCGAGCTGTAGAGACCACAGCCCAGAGTGACAATAAGATCACCTGGTCCATCATCCGAGAAAATATGTCTGAAATTCTCCAGAGACTTGTTTCCATGAAATTCAAGGTATGTCTGTGGGCAGCAGGGCATTGGCTCCCTGGCTTCTCTGTACAGCCACCCGCTGCATTGGAATTAGGGATATTGACATTGCTTTGCTAAGGAGACACAAAGTTCTATGGAAGCCTTCAATGCATCTACAAAGCCGTTATCCTGGGTTGCCTGTAAACATTTTTCTTATATGAGGAGAAGTGGTTCCACAAACTGAGACACTTGCTCTACTTTTTTTGGTTAATATAAAATGCCTCTGTTTGAGACTCAGCCTAAGCTGCAATCAAATACATGGTCCTGGTTCTTTCAGCTGAGAACTGCCTTGGTGGATGAGTACAGAGAAAGCAGTTATGTTAATAGGGTCACGCCCAACCAAATGGCCCTGGGCACTGCTAGTGGCTTAGGTCCAAAAATTAGATAGTATTGTATTTTAGGTGTCTGACAAAAAATGTGTACGTGACTTATTAAAAACACATTTTTTTTTTCAAGTAAACCTTCAATAAATGATGGGCAATGTCCATACAACACACATCCAATCTGGAATGGAAAAGAAGCATCCATGAAAATAAAAAAAAGTACCTTGTGAACAGGAATCTGGTTCAAGAGAGGCACAAACTGTTTTATTAGCATTTACATGGCCCACATCCCACAGTTTGACATGAGCCTTAAGGAGAAATGTTGAGGGAGTAGATTGAAAAGTATAAACCATCTGACTAGATACATCTGTGGCTCCCTCACTGTAATATCACTATGGAGTGTGCAGTGATAAGGGAGAGGAGAGGTGAAGATCCAGCGGATCAGGTTGTCCCAGCCTGTTCATTAAATGGCTTCTCTGGAGTAGAGGCCTTATAGCCTGTCTTCAGTGGGAGTGTAGCTGCATGTTCAGCCACCCTCCATTTGTAGTGAGAAACTGGGGCCTTAGAGTTCTCTGGTATAAAGTGAAGATGTCCTGACATGTTCTTGCAGACTTGTACTAGCTCAATTTCAGTGGAAAGGATTTTGTTTGTGCAATGAGGAAGATGAATCTTAATGTGCTCAATTGCTTTTTTTCATGCCACAGTTCCATATGCCATTTGGCTGTAGCTAGAGGGGAGATGGTATTTAATCATTGTAACACTTGTATCACATAGCATCACTCCCAGTGTGAGCATTACCTCAATCCTTTTACACTTGGTTTTCATCTGAGAAGTTTCTACAAACCATAGGTCCAATTTCCTAGATAATGGCTGGGAAAACTTTCCATTATGCTATTGTGTGGTATGTGGGAGAGGAAGGAGAGACATAAACCCAGCTGTCATTTAAAGAGGCTATAAACATTGGGGGGAGGGATAGCTCAGTGGTTTGAGCATTGGCCTGCTAAACCCAGGGTTGTGAGTTCAGTCCTTGAGGCAGCCATTTAGGGATCTGGGGCAAAAACTGGGGACTGGTCCTGCTTTGAGCAGGGGGTTGGACTAGCTGATCTCCTGAGGTCCCTTCCAACCCTGATATTCTATGATCTGCATTCTCCAGAGTGTAGTGAGCAGATATAAACTCAGAAGTCAGGAAGGAGTTAAGCCAGTGGCAAAGCATTGTCAGACTGTATGAGGGAGCAGAGGTTTTTCAAGCCTAACTTTTTCACTTGATGTGTTTTCAGGACCCAGTGAAAGACGGCGAGGCGAATATCAAGGCGGACTATGCTCAGCTCTTTGAGGACATGCAGAATGCATTCCGTAGTCTGGAAGACTAGGCTTTGCCCCCATTCCAATTATCCCCTTCAGTTTAAATTTCTCATCTCAGCCCCTCTGCTTCCCTACTGTGCAAGACTGAAATGAGAGAACCTGAGTTTATAACAGTCCTACATGTCCTTGTTCATACACAGTAGGTCTTTATAAAACATTCCTCTTAGTTTGTTTGGCCTCACAGTGTGTTTGAAATGGTAGGTGGAGTTAGTGTGAATGGGCCTGAGAGAAAGTGAGGTACTGCAATTGTAAACTTGTAAGGTGGGGGATTCTCTACCCCCCCCCACCTTTCACTCCCAAATAGATGTGATCTCTTAACAGCCAGGCTCTTGCTTCTTGGGGGAAGTAAATCAAAAGTTGTAGTGGCAGAGGAGGTGAGACTCTTAGTGCAGTGATATGGTACATTGAGGTGGTGATGTTAAGGGCATATGGGCCTAGCTTTTAGCCAGTGACTATCATGCAAAGAATGGGCATTTCCCCTGCTTTGAAATAGGATTTATTCAATTTTTCCAGTGAATTGCTACTACCAATATATAGTGTATTCTTTGGTACAGTTCCCCTTCTAAACCTCCAACTGAGCCTGTATTAAAGCAAGTGTATTACAACACAGTAGTTGTGGAACTCTGCAAGGTGTTAACTAAGAGGAGAAACATGTGAAAGCAGCCATGTGTCAGTTTGCATTTGAGAAGTAGCATTTATTTTCCTACCTAATATTTAAATAGGACTGTTGGACTACACTTTAATTAAAAATCAAAGCCATAGTTGCTCAACTATCAGCAGCAAGAATTTTATCCTCTTGCATCCCTCTCCCAACAGAAAATAGCATGACCCTCAGTTGCTTCAGTGTAGCTACTTTCTACTACAGGACAGGACAAGCTGTGTCAATCCCACTTGTATGGAGCAGGAATCCCATCCTGCCTCAGTGGCTGCATGCCATAACATTTGCCTTCTAGTGCAATGTTGAGTCACCACATGCTTCCAAAACTTTCCCTTAAGATACCTGAATTTGATTCGTTTGTCCAGTTATGGTATGCAAGGTCCTTTTTAGAGGGAATGTTCAATGCTAAACTTTCTTGTTGAAAGGTTCATTGTGATGCCAAGAGAAGCTGGTAACTCTTTTTTGCACTGTACTCTGGAGGTGTTTGGTGTCCTCAAAGTAGTCAGAGAGCAACTGCTTCTTGGACTTGTTTAATGGCAGACCCAATATGTGATGAGGACTAAATACAGAGGAGCCTTTTCTCATTAACCTGCTAGAGCCAGAACTCACCATATTGCTTCACAGTGGGAGAAATTAATAAGGGAGTGGGCAGCCTTTTTGATCTTGTATTTCAGGAGGAATTAAATGTGCTTTTTTGTTTGTTTTTGGCCACACAACATTAATCCCAGACTTATTCTGGCCAATGCCTTTGAGCTATCCTTCAGCTTTGAATGACAATGGACCAACTTTTGCTGCTTCCTGTGTTATACTAACTCACTGTCTGGCATTGAGCCCAGCTGAAACTTTAAAAGGCTCTTCACATATTAACCTCTTTATTTTGGGAGATCAAACAAATTAAAGATATTCAACCTAGTGCTCTGGTGATGAATAGCTGACAGTTTACAGTTCATTTAATTTCAGTGTATGCTGCCCATGAAGCGTGGTCATGTATAAATGAGTAGTTGTTATACAAGCCCTTACCAGAATCCTCATTGTTCACACCTATCACAAGTGTACTGTGTCTGTAGCATTCCATGCTAGAGGACAGATGTTCTATTTCTCTAAATTAATAGAGGATGTTATAAACTTTACAACAGGTCTAAGATAAAGCAGTTGTAATATTTATTGTGCTGTACCTGGCCCTAAGGTGTGACCAGTTCAAAGTTGCATATATATATATTTTTGTTTTGTCTTGTCTGTTTTCAGTGTTGAAATTGATGTTTCACTGTGTTGCTACAAATTTTTCCTCCACACATGTGGAAGGAATGAAAGGATGTGTAAAAAAACAAACCAACACCTGCTCTTCCTCATTTCATAATGGATGTTGCTGAAAGTTGTGCAAAACTGTTCAAGTCAATGAGAATAAAGTGGATTTAAAGTATTTGTGGGCTCTTCCTATTCATGGTCTATTTCCTCTCTGCAAAATCAAAACTACTTCTAGGAAGTTAGAGTGCATACTACAAATAAAGTCTGAGCAAACTAAACTACTCCCACCCCTTACACTACTGCTTTTAGAATCCCTTTAGATTTTAAAGCTGCCTTTCAGAAAGGAAAACCATCCTGTTGCATGGGGCTTAGCTGGGAAGAAATATCAAGAAAATGAATGTAAAACTAGAATAGACAATTCTAATTTAGCATCACCTATTGCTGTAAGAGGAAGACCAACCTGGGGTTCTAGAAACACTTTGCATCTTATGTGATTAAAGGCATTTATTATATTAAAATCCATTATTAAACTTTTCACTTCCTGGTTTTAAAATGTTATAAAATTTAATGCAGGAATTGTTTTAGGCTTGCCCTAGCAGATCAATGCTTGAAATGTCAAGGTAGTTTTAACTAACTTACAAAAGAACCCAACTGTCAGTCTCAATGCTTTTCAATGCACAATTTCAATGTTTGTTGTGCAAATGGCTACTTAGTTCTGCTCTATCCAGCTCTCACAGGAAGGGATGAGGGGGATCTCCCCCCTAAAACTGCCTTGGTAGACCTAGTTTAACTTCTTCCCAAGCATCTAGCCCTTTCCCTTAGAAAACTGAATCAGTACAAATCCAATGGCTGCAGGTGAAAGGTTGTCTCTTTTCCTAAAGACAAGATGCAATTAGTGACCTTTACAGCCACCACTGTTGGCCTTTTAGCATCTGAAAATAGTCCCATGTTGTTTAATAGCACAGGGAACAGCCTCTTGTCACACCATTTACCTTTCTGCCTTTGTTTCTATAGCTATGGAATGGGTGCATATATATATACTTGCCTTGTTATAATGCATGCAGGTTGATCAGTAGGCCCCTGGCTTATTTGGACAATTGATCCCTTAAACAGTAATGTGCTGGGTCCATGAATAACAAATTAGGCTCCACTTCTGCAACAGGAGCTTGACAGCCCTTCACTTCTCACTTTTCCCAACCCTCATGCTATGGAAGCAGTTGTTGGGACTCTATAGTACTAAGCTTTACACTTAAAAGTGCAGGGAGATTCAGCATGGCTGAAGAATACCCTACCCATAAATGAACAGTTTGAGAATTTACATGTAAAGCCATTAGCTAGTATGGGAGTAAAAAAATTTCTTAAAGGATCCATTATAAATTATTTGACTTATCCCACATCTCTCCACTCAAGCATCCCTACAAACAGGTAGATGAATCTTGATCTGGAGCAATGAATTTTTTTTGAAAAATGGGATTGTTTCTCTAGACACTGAAGAATGACATCCCCCAGAAACTGTTCTTTCAAAAATGGCAGCCACCTCCCATTTGTATTAGTGCAGGACCTGAGACTAGGTCTTTGTTGTGCTAGGTGCTGTCTCCAACAGCTTACAATTCTGCAAAGGAGTGAGGCCACTAGCTACCCTTCACAAAGATGACAGTACCACCATCCACCTGTTCCTCCCCTCATCCCATCCCACACAGAGGCCATCTTCTCCAAGGGCAGCTTGGCATCACTTACCGTACAAGAAAAGGGACTGGTGCTCTTTACTAAGGACAGCCTTTATATGGCCCTTTTGAGAAGATCTTAAAAGTAGATATGGGCAGATATGGGCTCCCTCCCATTGAACTGTGGGTGATAGGGGATATTGAAAGATGGCAATTTATGTTTGACAGTCTTGTCCCAATAGCTACTGAAATAGAAACTTATGAAGAATGACAGACCTTTAAATAGTCACTGGAGCAGGAGGAAGGGGAGCCTGGGTCTCCCATCTCCCAAGGTAGTGCCCTAACCAGCAGGCTATAGAGCAGTGGTTCCCAAATTGTGGGGCACAGAGGAACATCAGGGGAGATGGGACACAGCTAGGGTGATCAGCTGTCCCAATTTTATAGGGGCAGTCCCAATATTTGGGGCTTTTTCTTATATAGGCTCCTTTTACCCCCCAGCCCCATTTTTCACACTTGCTGTCTGGTCACCCTAGACACAGCATGCCTAGGCCTGCCCCCCAAAGAAAAGGGAGAGCACCTCCCAGCCCCATCCTGCCTCAGTCCCAGCTGCCCAGACAATGAAAGTCAAGTTACCTGCAGTAACTGGTCTCTGCCACCAATAGGTGGGAAGAGCAGCAGCAGGTGCTGCTGCTCCTGGAGCCTGGGGGAGCTGAGGGATGGCTCCAGCAAGAGAGGTATCAGCTGCTCCCCCCTCCTGCCCCAATTGCCCCTCCCCATCTGTCCCATTCATCCCCCCACCCCCAAAGTGCAGCTTCCCCATCCTGCCCCACTCACCCCTTCATCCCCAGAGCACAGCTCCCTCTCCCCCATCCTGCCCCACTCACACACCCCCCAGCTCCCAGGGGCATGCAATTGGGTAAGGGGGAGCACAATTGAAAAAGTCTGAGGACCACTGCTATAGAGTCACTCTCACTCTCTTCTGGCCCAATGTTCTACAGCAGAACAACTTCAAGAGGAGACTGAGGGAGACCCGCAACAGAATATCCCATAGGCTAGTAGTTGTCCCATAGCACCCCCCAGAGAGGATCTGAACGGGAGTCTCCCACCTTTTTCCCCAATCAGGCAGATGGGGGAAGTGAACCTGGGTCTCCCACATGAGTGCATTAACCACTGGGCAAAAAGTTAAGGAAGTGTTGGAATGATTATGCAGGGTACAATCAAGACCCTAATGTAACCATAAGTCCAAAGGCCTAATTGTATTTTATACAATTGCTCTGAACATGCCTAAAAAGACTAAATAATAGCAATTTAATACATCCAAACACAAACAAAACATTTATAAGCATTTGATCAAGATACCTACAAAAACACCAAACCCAGGAGTGCTTAGATCCATTTTGGGCAGCTTCAGCATGGTCAGGCAGGTATTAGCAATGCACCCTTTAACTATTACTTTTTATACCCTTTAGCAAACAAGTGCTTGTCATTGCCAATTACTGACTTCCATTAAAACCCATTTCAGACCAACTTCTAGTCTTGATTAAGATAAGATTTACAACCTCCTGTCTTTCTAAGGCCTTTCCTCCCTCATTCCTCCCCTCCTTTTTGCTGACCAAGTTTCCCCTTTGCACCTGGGTTCACATAGGCTTTAACACTGGTATGTGGGTTGGGAAGGGCCATGTTGGCTCATTTTAAAACATTCTTTTTGTCTTATTTTAAATCATCTGCAATCACTCTTATCGATCATAGTTTCTTTTTAGAAACTTTCCATTAACTCATTCTCACTGGCAGGGGGCATGGCAGCCAGCACTGACAAGGGCCCGCTGTCACCACACCCCCTGCTCCCAGGGTCCACAGACAACCACCCCCCCACCCCCCGAAGTGCAGGGTCGAGACAGTGCCCAGGAGCCCCCAGGCATCACATTTGCTGGGGGGGGCTGCCCCCATCTCCCCACCGCCCCAGGAGAGTGAGACTCGGGGTGGGGGGAGCCGGGAGCTCCAAGAGGGAGGGGAGCGCAGCGGGATTAGTGCTGGGAACCCTCTCCCTGCACCACACCATTTCCTTGCTTGGGGTTTCTTTTTGGTCCGCTCCGACAACTTCAGCTGGGGTGGCTGGTAGCATGGCGGGGGGCATTCTGGGACTAGTAGTGCAGCTGGCAGTGCAGGTCCCCGGGCCCCAGCGGAACACAGCGGCATGCACACTACAACTCCCACCACTTTTTAGAAACTTGCAACACCCAGTCCCTTTTGCACCTGCGCGCTGCGCTCCCCAGGCTGCTGAGTGTTTCAGCTGGTGCTGGGAAGTTGCTGACTCTTCACATTGCTGGGCTGTGGCCCAGGCTGGATTAACCCATTGTGGGCCCCTTCCAAGTGTGGGCCTGGCGTCACGGTGCCACCGGAGCCATTTTAAATCCGGTACTGCTCTCCCCTTGCTACCTATGAGGCCCGTGAAAAATTGTTCAGTGACTTGTTTAGGTTCCTGTTGTAAAGTGGCATTCATAGAAAATTGTCTCAACATCCATTTACTAACTTAACTTGAAACAGTTCTTTGATCCAAATTAAACAAAAGTTGAAGAACCACCCTCAGAAGAGACCATCTCCATGACTAAACAGTACATACACAGCACCTTCTATCCAAAAATCTCAAGTGTTTTACAAAAAATCACCACCTCCATTTTCCAGCTGAGGAAACTGGAGAGATTGGGGCAGAGGAGAAGTAGCTTGCCACAGCCACACACACAGTTTACAGAAGAGAGTGGAATAAACCTCCTCACCCCCAATGCTGTGTTCTGGTCATAAGCCCATATCATACAGCATGCATTCCCTTTTCAGAACACTTCATAAACATTTGCCTTCAAATAGGACCTTTGGAACTGGTCTTACAGAAATGCTACCATGAAATGATAGCCCACAAGCAAAAGCCACACGCAATCCTCCTTCTAAACTAAGGAGCCTTCACAACACCACTGGTTTCAAAATATGCCTTTCATGCTCTGTGTTTACAGATGTCAAATGTGTTCCAACACTTTACCAGATATTTTGCAAGACCATAGGCATGACTAGATGGAGTTTATTAGCACTTCACACTTGCAGGCTCTACGATCAGCAATATTTCATCTATGGTTTTTTAAAAAGATGTCAATGGATTTTTTCCATTAATTCATATGGCCCTCCCCAAACCTATGAAATACAGGAAGCCTCAAGGAGAGTCATCCAGCCCATCTTAAACAATTCTCTTGCACTGATGCACATGTTCATAAACACTAGAAGCTTGTGCTACAACTGTATGTTCTAGCAGTGTCAAACTACCCTCATGCTAACAGAAAGGTAGTAACTACTGACCACATCAATACACTATAACAGGCAACAGTTCTCAGAGAATCTCAGGGGAGTCACTAAAGCCAGCAAGCACCAGCGTTCACGTTTCGAGAGTTTGGAATCCACAGACTGGCAGCGCTTTCATTTCATCCACCCGACTCTTGTGAATCTGGAAGGCAGGAGTCACCCATCGGCCACACGAACACTGTTCACCACGCCAACTGAAGCAGCCCAACTTCGAAGTGCATTTGGGGCACAGAAGCTGCAATAAACACAAGCAACAATATATAAGGCTCTTTCAAAAAATTCACTTCTCAGACTTCAGGACTAGAACTCCTAGGAAGCAGCTACAGAGCCTGGGACCACATCAACAGTTTCACATATTCCAAGGCTAGAAGGGACCATTGTGATCATCTAATCTGACCTCCTGTATAACACAGGCCACAGAACTTCCCCAAAATAATTCATAGAGCATATTGTTAAGGAAAACATCCAATATTTATTAAAAATTATCAGGGATGGAAAATCCACCACGACCCTTGGTAAGTTGTTCCAATGGTTAATTACCCTGTTAAAAATTTACACCTTATTTCTAGTCTGAATTTTTCTAGCTTCAATTTCCAGCCAGTGCATCATGTTCTAACACTTTCTCAGCTAGACCAAAGAGCCCATGTTTGTTAAATATTTGTTCCCATGTATGTACTTATAGACTGTAATCAAATCCACACAAGTCCCTTCTCAGACTAGAGGATCATACTTCACAAGTCCAACAAGACTACTGAAATCTAGCCACTTCAGTATAATAAAGGAAGAATTTTTCTATTTTTTCATTTTGCAGATCACTTCAAGAGATCACCTGTTTTGCTGGGTATTCAGAACATTTTGGACCAGATTCACAAGAGCATTCAGCAACCAGAAGAAGAGACAGCTCATCTCCTGATTACAACTGAAATGAAATAGCCAGATTTTAAGACGTTCTCAACATTTAGCATCTACAATTGTCCTCAATTATAGCTGATGGGTCTGAAGCACTTAAATTAAGTGACCAGATTTTCAGATGCCTAAATGGGAGTTGAGCTTTTTTGAAGATCTGGCCCTCCACTTTGCAGACCGCTAGAAAGGGCTCTGTGAGCCACAGTTTGAGCACCTCTGCGATAAAGCCTATTGTGCATAGCATTTCATGCTGTAAGAACTATCCCAAAACATAGTAGAATGCAGCTGCATAAGTAGCAGAGGAACAAAAATAATTAAGTAAAGGCAAAGTCTGGATTCTAAAGGATTTGGGGAGATAGAAGAAGGCTACTCCAGATGGCAGAAGCTACAGCAAAGAAGAATTTTGCATCTAAAGAAGTGAAACTGTGGGGAGAGAACCTAAGTCCATTAGATAAGCCTGGGAAAGTGCACAGAAAGTTTGGAAGACAATAGGGAAAGTTTTAAGTGAAATTGACCAGGAGTACTGTATGGATCATTTATTTATTTAGCGTGTGCATAGTCATCTAGCCAAGCGATGGCATCTTCAGTGGCGTGATGCAGTTCTTCTAGGCCATCACTGAAACTAGTCAGCAGGCATTCGTTGACAATGTGCATCACCATCTGTGTTGCACCGCAGCTGCATAAAGGGCTGTCACGAAGGCCCGAACTATACGGGTTAGCTCCAGAGAGACCTTGCCTGGTCCAAAACCTGTTCAATAGGGACTATTGGCGACGGGGCAGGTCAAAACCAGGTGGGCAAATTGTGGGGTCGGCGATATCATTTCCTCTCGCCAGAGTGTTTCTGCTCTAACATCCTGGCATGGCAAATGAGACTATAATGGACGACGTAACAACAAATGTGCAGCTGGTGGTTTTAAAAGGTCATCGTGCAGAGGCAGGCTTGAGTTGGCACATACTTTCTCCAGTAACTTGCCAGTGGCAACCTCTCGTCTGATATGAGAAGAAGAAATATTACTCAGAACTGGAAGCTGCCATGGGAGTGGAGTTGGATGCAGGGTGCCGGAGATGATACTCATGGCAGCATGTAACTGCATATCTGCCAGTTTGGTGTGTGATGATCAACTCCAAACTGGTGCACAGTACTCCGCCACCGAATACAAGGTGGCAAGAGCTGATGTCTGCAAAATTGGAGCACGAGCACCCCATGATGAACCTGCCACTTTGCTAAGAAGATTGTTGTGCATCTTAACTTTAGCTGCTGTCTTCTTCAGGTGGGCATGGTAACTCAGTGTGCGGTCTAAGGTCACACCTAGATAGAGCAGTTCTACTTTAGGCTTCACCTTCTGACCATTCAGATAAACATTCAGTTCTCGTGTTGTGCTGGCGTGATGAAGATGGAACGAACTGGAGACTGTTTTTATGATGCTTGTGACCAAGTCTTACAGTAGTCAACTAACTTTATCTTGTCCCGGTTTAAGGTGGCATCAGGCTCATGAAACGTCCGGGCCTGGGTACCACAACAGATGTCGTCTGCGTAAATGAACTTTCGTGACTCCGTTGTTGGCAGGTCATTAATGTAAAGGTTGAACAGGGTTGGAGAAAGCACAGAGCCCTGGGGTAACCCACCGCTCTATCGTCTCCAAGCACTCGTATTCTCCCCCACATGGACTCTGAACTGCCTATCGCAGAGGAACAGTTCAACAACGCCTGCGATCTAAGGTAGCAGAACCCATGATACCTTCACGAGCAGGCCACTGTGCCATACCGTATCATATGCCACTGTTAGAGCGATGAAAACAGTGCCTATTTTCAAGTTTCTCTGGAAGCCATTTTCAACAAATGTAGAGTAATGTGATCATGCTTTTCTGGAATGTGGGAAGAAAGAGGCAGCAGAACTGCATACATGGTAAAGCTGGGATTTTTGGGAGGGCAGAAGAGAGCTGAGAAGAGTCTTCTGACAGAAGTGGAGCTGAGAAAGCAGCAAACATATAGTTTAACTCAGCTTTACAGTGTTGTCATGAAGACTCACCAGTCCAGGCATCAAATCTACTTACTTGTCCTTCATTTTGGTGATAATGGAAAAAACCTAGATATGCTTCTTCAGCAAAACAAAACCCACAATCTCTAACAGGGTAAGTGAAACTCTGCAAGGTTGCTCTAAAAACATCTCTGCTGCATAATCACAATTTTACTCGATAGAGCTATAAAAATGGTGTCCTATGGCTTAATAATCTACTGTCATGGAGGATACCTGAAACAGAATTCCACTCCAGGTATCATCCTCCATC
Organism: Eretmochelys imbricata; assembly: GCF_965152235.1. Taxonomy (NCBI): domain Eukaryota; kingdom Metazoa; phylum Chordata; order Testudines; family Cheloniidae; genus Eretmochelys; species Eretmochelys imbricata. Next base: position 208,290,384 of record NC_135572.1, read on the forward strand.
AGCTAGTGGCTATTGGTGACTGTCATGTGGGAGCCCTAGAGCTGTAGGAAGTGGGAGAAGACGACATTTACAGCTTATTAATGAGCTTCAGAGGTGGTGGAGACTGAAAGGACTGTAGCTGTAACAGCAGTCTTGCACGAGCAGTAAAACCAGGAGATTTAAGGAGTCTGGTCAGATGCACAGAATCATTAAAAAAAAAAGTGAGAATGTCTCTTAAGGGAGTTTCATAGATAAACATTGTGAAGTGCTTGCTCCCCTCACCTGTCCTTCCATCACTCCTAACAATACTGGCTCCATCCACTGTACAGGCTCAATGAAATAAGAGGTACATTTAACCCGACTGTCATTACGAAGCTGAGCAGGATCTGTAATCCTCTTGTGAGCAAAGGCTGCTGGTCCACTTCCTTCAGCATGGGCCAAAATGCTTGAACTACGAAATAGGGAACGTCTATTCTCCAGAGGAAAAAGAGAGAGAGAGAGAGAAAAAGGCTGAAGATAACTGGACAACAGTGAAGTACAAGGCAATAGTAGCAGCAGCAAATGGATGGGGTAATACAGTGTACATTTTCTTTTTTCATTTGACGAGGACAATGAAGGCTGTCCCTTTTTAGGCCCCCTCCCAACCTCAGCAAATCCTATCATGTTTTCAGCCCTGGGCCTCTTTCCCACAGTTACACTTTGTTTCTTATGTAGTTACTTTTAGCAAACTCCTAGCTAATGAAACATGAGATCATCCAGGTACATGTGTCTGGGAACTGTACAGCTAGAAAATAGGAATTTCTCTTATTTCCAATGATTAAGATTCCGAAACAAGACCAGACAACTGACCTATGGAGTTAAGAGGCTTCTTTGGGGTGGGGCAGATTTTGAACAGTTTCAACTTATTAAACTCAGTGTTAGTTTTGGTGTAAGCAGAAGCAACTTAAGTGGAGCTGCACCTACTTACAGAAGATGTACACTTAGCTCCAGGGGTTCTAAGGGACTTCAGAGCCTGAGAGACATTTTATTCTTCATGATCACAAAACAAAGATTAGGCAAAGGAAAGTATCATATGTACTTCTGTTTGAAAGTTTTTCAAGGATTTATTCCTGTTCTGAAAGAGACAAACCCAATAAGCTATAAAGGCTATTTTCCTTACAACAGTTTATTTCAGAGTAACGCTTTGTGAGAAATGAAAGGCTCCATACCTGCATTTTCTGCACCTGTAGAGAACCTCACTGTTGAGAGTTTGACAAATGCTGGTTGGGTCAACTGCAAAGACTTCTCGTGGCAAGTCCTGCAGCTCTGCAGAGAGAGAGTGATACAAATCTGTGAACTGAACTCAAACTTAATGACCTATTTATAGTCTTCACACTTCTTACCCTCACCTTCCCCTTCCTTAGGAAGTTCCTAAGAGATGAGCCTCACTCCTTAGTTCCTAAAAAGGGGAGTTCCATTGTGCTAATTACAAGAAGCTTTGTATCCGATGAAGTGAGCTGTAGCTCACGAAAGCTCATGCTCAAATAAATTGGTTAGTCTCTAAGGTGCCACAAGTACTCCTTTTCTTTTTGCGAATACAGACTAACACGGCTGTTACTCTGAAACCTATCTACAGATAGTATGTCTTGATCTTGTCTTGGTGTACAGATAGCTCCCAGTCACAAAACTTTATACACACAACATGCAAAGTTTTCAGGCTATCAAGGTTTTTACATGCACAAATCACCATATTTGGGCACTATCTGCTCTCAGTTGCACTGGTATAAATCAACAGAATTGCCAAACCAAATTAGATTAGAGCCAGCAGAGTGTAACTGAAAGGCTGATTCCGATAGTGCTAATATTTCAGTCCTGGAACAGGTATCTACCCTAGAACTATAATATACCATCCTTTTGCAAGTTCAATAACTCTTAGCTACCATAGCTCTAGCTCCCCTGAACACACACCACCTCAGACATTACCTTCACTCACCAGAATATTTCTCTGTAACTTTTTGCAAGCGATACTGTTTATAAATGGCACTGGTCACATCAACTTTACAGCCCATTGCTTCATACAGTTTCAGCTGCCATTCAAAGCCTTCGTTCATTCTGGAACAATAGTGAAAATCAGAGGCACATTTCCTAGGCTATGGAGAACGTATATATTAGTCCACACAGGGACAGAAAGGAATCTTATCAGGGCAAAGAACTCACTTGGCATCTGATTTGATGGCTTTGATAGTGGCATAAGCCTCTTCGAAGGTGAGATTGTTGGTTTTCATTAAATACGCCGTCACTAAAGCAACACTTCGGCTGACTCCAGCATGGCTGAAAGACAAAGAACTCTTCAGAATAAGATCATGAACAAAACTGGGGAAAATACACTAGGAGAATTAATTCATTTCAAGCCTCTCTTCCATTTTTACTGGTCTGCTTCTGGGGAAATTAATCTCTTTCCTCCGTTTCTGGCCTGAGGGGGAACGTGAGCAGGGCCTGGCAGGGGAGCGTGCGGACCTGGGAGGTGAAAACGGGATCGCTTGGTCCTGGCCACTGCAGGGAGCAGGGAGGGAGGGCCCGACCACATCTCACTTCTCCAGGGATGCTGGAAAGATTTGCACCGTGGGGGGGCTGAGAGCCATTGAATCAAACTGTAAACCCGATGTATGATGGGAACCGCTTCCAGCCTGGCAGTGCGGCGGCAGCTCCCACCCCGCCACACGGCTAGTTCCAGCAGCTCTGCACTTCTCCCCCAGGCCTAGCACTGAGGCGCTGCCTGCCCTGGTGCTAAGGCCAGTGCAAAGGGGCTCGGACAGCTCAGCCTCCGGCCGCACTGCCCCGGGAGCCCAGCCCGGGCCAGGACGCGGCCCCTTGGACGCCGGGGGGAGGGGGGGTCCCCTGCCCCGGGCTCACCATCGCACCAGGACGGCGCCGCCCCCCGCCCGGGCCGCGCTGAGGAAGGCGGCGCAGGAGTCGAGGTGGCTCAGCAGGTCGGTGCCGGGCTCGTCCCGCGCCGGGATATGCAGGGTCCGGATCCCCGGCACCGCGGGCGGCTCCTCCGCGTCCACCGAGAGCAGCGCCGCCACCCCCGCCGCCTGCAGGGCCCCGGCCGCCGCGCCGCCCACGAACAGGCCAGGAAGCACCGGCACCATCCGGCCTCGCGCCCCGCTGTCAGCGTCTCGACTGGCGGGTCGTGTGGCCCGGCCTGGCGGCTTCCGGGCTGCCCCTCCCCGCCGCCACCACCAACATGGCGTCTCCCGGCCTGCCCCTTCTCCCCGCCCTTGCCACCACCAACATGGCGTCTCCCGGCCTAGCCCTTCCCCATCGCTGCCACCGAACCCCGCCTCCCGGTGCTTCGTTCAGCGCCGACAGCGAGACGTCCTCGCTTCTACAGTGGAAACGGCCCTCCTGGTACCTGAGGGAAGAGCCTCTTCCTTCCCCCACCCACCAGCAGGGCAGTTTCCATCTTTGTCGCCTCTGGTGGTTGCTCGCGCACACACACCTGTGCACTGTGATGCGTACACACCATGCGCACAGACACCTAAACGCACCCCCGCAGCCGAGTCAGGCGTGTTCACACTGTATGTACAGACACATATAGACACGCACCCCAGCTGAGCTTTGCGGACACACCATACCCGAACACACAGGCGCACACACCACCTTTGAGACCTGCATATACATACCCACCCTGCTATACACAAACTTGTAGACTCAATACCCCAAACCAGGCTGCTTGAATGCCCTGCATGGAAACATAGGACTGTATGAGGTAACAGAGCAGTGGCTCTCAACCTCTCCAGACTACTGTGCCCCTTTCAGGAGTCTGATTTGTCTTGCGAACCCCAAGTTTCACCTCCCGTAAAAATTACTTGCTTACAAAATCAGACATCAAAATACAAAGTGTCACTGAGCACTGTTACTGAAAAATTGCTTCCTTTCTCATTTTGTCCATATGAGATTTTAGTTTGTACTTACTTCGCTGGTGCTTTTTATGTGGCCTATTGTAAAACTAGGCAAATATCTAGATGAGTTCATGTACTCCCTGGAAGACCTCTGCATACCCCTGGTTGAGAACCACTGACATAGAGTAAATTGGAACGGGCTAGGATTGGGGTGGGTGGGCAGGGACAGGGCTCTGAGAAGACTTTGCAAGGTCTGAGACTACAGGAAAAGGAGTCAGATTCCAGAACTGAGTCAGCCTGATCTGTATGGGGGATCATGTGGTGGCCATGCCTGCCAGCAGCTACATGTTCCATGTGGGTCCAAGAAGCAGGAGCGCTCTTGTGTCAATACCAAAGAATCCCTGAAAGTTGTTTTCTTCTAGCACTAAAATGGGATTTTTTTTATAATAAGGAAAACAGTATTATCCCTAACATTGCTCTGTCTCCTCTTCAATGCAAAACCTCTGCCTAGCTTCCCTATCCCCTTCCTACCTGGCTTCCTGCTGTTTCAAAGCAACAGTACACAGATCTCAGAGTAACAGCCGTGTTAGTCTCTATTCGCAAAAAGAAAAGGAGTACTTGTGGCACCTTAGAGACTAACCAATTTATTTGAGCATGAGCTTTCGTGAGCCACAGCTCACTTCATCAGATTGGTTAGTCTCTAAGGTGCCACAAGTACTCCTTTTCTTAGTACACAGATCCTTACACCAAGGAAAGGGGTGTTCCATCATCTGGGACTGGCTTTGGGAATGGCAAGTCCTTTTGTGTATTCAGGAAGAGTTTTCCTCTCCCACTGTGCTCAGAGGTCAGCAACTAGGTTCTGAGGAGGTCTCAGGAGAATAAGAGCACCCAGAGTGCTTGGTCCCTATATTTGCCTTCCCAGTATGCAAATAGCAAAAATGTCAGCAGGGGGCAGATTTGAGCTTGTTTTACTCTGAAAAGAAAATTCAGCCACTTACTGTATTACAATCTAATAACTGGGTTGGTTAGAACTGAATCAAGCCAAAATGGATCTGCATTAACAACAAATCAGATGAACCAAGAAAAGGCTCCTGTTTTTTTTTTAAATATATCACTGCAGAACACCTTTGAAGCCTCCCCCAAAATTATCCCTAATTCTTAGCAAAGGCATCTGCAGCAAAAACCTTTCTGGGCGCCCAGAACAGGTGCTGACAAAATGCGTTGTACTTCACCTTTAAAGTAAGTTAACAAGTAAAGTTGTTGGAAGTTCCCAACACAGCTCTCTATCTTTACAAGAAACAGACAACATATTCACTGTTGTATGCAGTGTTGTAGCTGTGTCGATCCCAGGATACTAGAGAAACAAGGTGTGTGAGGTAATATCTTTTATTGGACCAACTTCTGTCTCTCTCACCAACAGAAGTTGATCCAATAAAAGATACTACCTCACCCAGCTTGTCTCTCTAACATATTTAATGTCATATTTCACTAGTCAGCTGGGACTTGCTCAGAGTGTTCCCTCCTTGTTGCAGGTCACTTTAGCTAGGTATGAAGATCAATGCCTTGATATGCTGCTGCTTCCCTTTCAGTACCCACCTTAAGGGGCTCTGGGATTTTGTGAACTTTTCTTCCCTGATCCCATTCAGGCTGCCAAAACAGAACATAAGAACGGCCATACTGGGTCAAATCAAAGGTCCATCTAGCCCAATATCCTGTCTTCCTACAGTTGCCAATGCCAGATTCCCCAGAGGGAATGAACAGAACAGGTAATCATTAAGTGATCCATCCCCTGTTGCCCATTCCCAGCTTCTGGCAAACAGAGGCTAGGGACACCATCCCTGCCCATCCTGGTTAATAGCCATTAATGGATCTATCCTCCAGGAACTTATCTTGTTCTTCTTTTAACCCTGTTATAGTCTTGGCCTTCACAACTTCCTCTGGCAAGGAGTTCCACAGGTTCACTGTGTGAAAAAATACTTCCTTTTGGTTGTTTTAAACCTGCTGCCTATTAATTTCATTTAGTGACCCCTAGTTCTTGTGGTATGAGGAGTAAATAACACTTCCTGATTTACTTTCTCCACACCAGTCATGATTTTATAGACCTCTATGACATCCCCCCTTCGTCATTTCTTTTTCAAGGTGAAAAGTCTCAGTTTTATTAATCACTCCTCATATGGAAGCCGTTCCATACCCCTAATTATTTTTGTTGCCCTTTTCTGAACCTTTTCCAAGTCCAGTATATCTTTTTTGAGATGGGGAGACCACATCTGCACACGGTATTCAAGATATGGGCAGACCATGGATTTATATAGAGGTAATATGATATTTTTTGTCTTATTATCTATCCCTTTCTTAATGATTCCCAACATTCTGTTCGCTTTTTTAACTGCCGCTGCACATTGAGTGGATGTTTTCAGAGAACTATCCACAATGACTCCAAGATCTCTTTCTTTAGTGGTTACAGCTAATTTAGAACCCATCACTTTATAAGTATAGTTGGGATTATATTTTCCAATGTGCATTACTTTGTATTTATCAACATTGAATTTCATCTGCCATTTTGTTGCCCAGTCACCCAGTTTTGAAAGATTCTTTTGTAGCTCTTTGCAGTCTGCTTGGGACTTAATTATCTTGAGTACTTTTGTATCATCTGCAAATTTTGCCATCTCACTGTTTACGCGTTTTTCCAGATCATTTATGAATATGTTGAACAGGACTAGGGTGACCAGAACTTTTAGGTCTGTAATCAAGTGACCAGAGAGATTGAAGTGTTCTCCAACTGGTTTTTGAATGTTATAATTCTTGACATCTGATTTGTGTCCATTTATTCTTTTACGTAGTGTGACAAAGCTCTGTCCTTGCCTCCATGGGTCCCACGTTTCCTGGCAGATTTCGCTAGCCTCAGAGGCTCACTGTGACCCTGCATGTAACACTTCTCTCTCTAGAGACAAGGGTCACAGTCTACTGAGCCATTTTCATCATAAGCCAGCAAGGGAGGTGAGGAGAAGTTATCCTTTCTTGCACAGTCTCTGTTGTCTCCCAGTCTCAGTGATTAATCAGAGGGCAAAGGTGTGGGGGGGGAGCCCCGGCCCACCCTCTACTCCAGGCTCCAGCCCAGGGACCCTAATAGTATCAGCTATGGTAGCTGACCTTTTAGAAACATAACATGTGCAATTCCCTGGGCTACTTCCCCAACAGCAGCCCTCACTTCCTCAAGCTCCACTTCACCCTTACCTCAGGGCCTCCTTCCTTGTGCCTGATATGGTGTGTATTACTCAACCTCTCCAACAGCACAACTTCCTCCCACAGCTCCTGACGTGCACACCCACCTGACTATCTGGGAGGCTTTTAACTAGTTTCAGCCAGCCCCTGATTGGCTTCAGGTGTCCCAATCAACCTAGCCTTCTCCCTGCCTCCTGGAAAGTTCTTAATTGGCCCCAGGTGTCTTAATTGACCTGGAGCATTGACCTCCCTGCCATTTCACTTATCCTGGTACCAGGGATTTGTTTTGCCTGGAGCTAATATATCTATCTCCCACTACTTTTCTATAGCCAGCTGGCCTTGCCCCGTCACAGTAGAGACTGTCCGGTTTGGCCAATGTACATGGCAGAGAAGCACTGCTGGCACATGATGGCATATATCACATTGGTAGATGTGCAGGTGAATGAGCCTCTGATGGTGTGGCTGATGTGATTAGGTCCCAGGATGGTGTCCCCTGAACAGATATGTGGGCACAGCTGGCAAGGGGCTTTGTTGCAAGGATAGGTTCCTGGGTTAGTTGTTCTGTTGTGTGGTATGTGGTTGCTGGTGAGTATTTGCTTCAGGTTGGGGGGCTGTCTGTAAGCAAGGACTGGCCTGTCTCCCAAGATCTGTGAGAGTGATGGGTCATCCTTCAGGATAGGTTGAAGATCCTTGACGATGCACTGGAGAGGTTTTAGTTGGGGGTTGAAGCCGATCGCTAGTGGCGTTCTGTTACTTTCTTTGTTGGGCCTGTCCTATAGTAGGTGACTACTGGGTACTCTTCTGGCTCTGTCAATCTGTTTCTTCACTTCAGCAGATGAGTATTGTAGTTGTAAGAACACTTGATAGAGATCTTGTAGGTGTTTGTCTCTGTCTGAGGGGTTGGAGCAAATGCGGTTGTATCGTAGAGCTTGGCTGTAGACAATGGATCATGTGGTGTGGTCTGGATGAAAGTTGGAGGCATGTAGGTAAGTATAGTGGTCAGTAGGTTTCCGGTATAGGGTGGTGTTTATGTGACCATCGCTTATTAGCACTGTAGTGTCACCTTTTCCATTTTAAATGGGAGATCTCTTTACTGTTCCTTCACTTTCCCTTAGCTTTTTAGTGCTTTGTTGTTTTACCATGTCTTCCTTGTCAAGATTACGTTTTTTTTCTGCCTTTATAGAACTCTTTGTGCTCCTGTAGGATGCAGGGTACTGTATTATTTAGCAGAGTGCCACAGCTCTTCCCTGTGGCTGCCTTCCTTGCAATATTCATCAGGATATAGTAACAGGAGCCTGATGTTTTGGTTTATCAAATGACCTTGGCATTTCTTTCTCTCCTCTTCGGTCCATGTCTGGGGTGCAGGACATGTGTAGAGTCTAACAAGGATTTTCCACAGATAGTATTTTTCTCTTCTGTCCAAGGATACTTCTGCTTAGGACACAGCCAGGAAACAGTAAAGTTTCTGTACCTGTGGCTAGAAAAAGGAGCTGTGGGGGCAGAAGAAGAAGCAGTCTAGCTTAATGTTGCCAACTTTCACAATTTTATCATGTTTCAGTAAATGTAGTGTTTTTCTTAAAGCCCCAGTTCTTGAAGTCAAGTGATAACCTGAGAAATTTAAACAATAAAGTATATTTCTAGCTCTCCGGGTGGTAGAGAAAACCTTGAAAGCATGACCTTAGTGTATGCTAAAGCAGGGGTGGGCAAACTTTTTGGCCCAAGGGTCACATCAGGGTTGCAAAACGGTGTGGAGGGCCGGGTAGGGAAGGCTGTGCCACCCCAAACAGCCTGGCCCCTGCCCCCTATCCACCCCCTCCCACTTCTCACCCCCTGACTTCCCCCCTCAGAACGCCTGACCCATCCAACCCCCCCCTGCTCTTTGTCCCCTGACCACCCCGACCCCTATACACACTCCCACCCCCTGACAGGCCCCCTGACCCATCCAACCCCCCACCCCACTCCTTGTCCCCTGACCACCCCCTCCCAGGACCCCCATCCCTAACTGCCACCCCCAGGACCCCACCCCCATCCAACCCCCCTTCTCCCTGTCCTCCTCCTCCCCGGACCCCCGAGGACACCACCCCCTATCCAACTCCCCCTGCTCCCTATCCCCTGACTGCCCCAACCCCCATCCACACCCCCGCCCCCTGACAGGCCCCCCACTCCATCCAACCCCCCGCCCCACTCCTTGTCCCCTAACTGACCGCCCAGGACCCCACCCCCATCCAACCCCGCCTTCTCCCTGTCCCCCCTTCCTGGGACCCCCCAGGACCCCACCCCCATCCAACCCCCCCTGCTCCTTCTCTCCTGACCGCCAAACCTCCACCCCATCCAACCACCCCCTGACTACCCCCCAGGACCTCCTGCCCCTTATCCAACCCCTCCTCCCCCCGCTTCCTTACCATGCCACTCAGAGCGGCAGGACAGGCTTATTGAAAAGCCTGGGAGGTAGGCGGGCACAAGCCGCACTGCCCACGTGGCTACAGAGGAGGAGGGACAGCAGGGGAGGGGCCAGGGGCTAGCGTCCCCGGCCAGGAGCTCACAGGCTGGGCAGGACGGTCCTGCGGGCCGGATGTGGCCCGTGGGCCGTAGTTTGCCCACCTCTGTGCTAAAGGCTCAGAAACCAAAAGACAAGCAAAAAGAACTCAGTATTTATTACTTTTTAAAATACTGCCATTTTTAAACCAGTTGCATAATTTTTCAGGGCTTGATTCTTATTTTTAAGTGCTCTGTGTTGGCATCATTGCTACTCAGCATTAGGAAAATGAATTATCGATAAAAAATTAGGAACCTCTCTAGATAAGATTAAGGGTCATGTTTTCTAGTCAACGTTGAGCTCATCAATTAATCTCTCCTGATTGAGTGTCTGAGATTTGGAGCAGTGCGAGTTCCATTGTATATTACTGTGCAGAACGGAATGGGAAGGTGAGCATAGGTGCCACAGACAGACCTAGCCTAAAGGCTCATAATTAAGGCTAAGATATTTTCATGCATATATTTAGTAAAAGTCATGGATAGGTCACGGGCAATAAAGAAAAATTCATGGAGCTTAGAGCTCCAGGGTCCCCCGCTGCCCAGGGCTTGGAGATGCAGGGTCCCCTCGCAGCCCCTGGGAGCTGTACCCTGCAGCTCCCGGCTACCACAGATGGCGGGGGAACCTTGCAGCTCCCAGCCACTGCGGGCTGAAGTCACAGAGGTCTCTGGAAGTCACGGATTCCATTACTTCTGTGACCTCCATGATAAAAATTGTAGCCTTTACTCATAAATAAGGGTTAGATTTTGCCATCCTTTACTTCTGTGAGTAGTCTTATGACCACAGTGGAACCACTCATATAAGTAAATACTGCTCAACATAAGGATTTAATAAACTAACCTTCTGGTAAAGACTGGGAGCCTAGAGAACCAGTCTGAAAAACTTGAAGATCCAGTACTCATACCTAGACTTGGTTTTGAGAGCCACTGGGTTTAGGTTAAAACAGTTAATTGGAGCCCAGAGGATCCTTTTCTCACTGTGTGATATCCATCTGCCTTGCTGGAAATTAGGTACCAACTGGATTTTACACTTGAGCCAAGCTTTCCTAAGGGAATAACCCCCACAGAGAATCTGCTGGGAAATAAGAGTTGACTCTGCCCTAGGATCTATTTCATGATAGTATCACATAAGTGGGAGTTAATAAAGGCAGGGAAAAAATAAAAGTCTAAAAATCTCTTTCTAGACTGAAATTTTCCACATTTGGGTCCAATCTAAGACTGATTTTTTTTTTTTTATGTTATAGACCAAAATTGGTCCATCTGCTTTGGCATTCAACTGGGCCCTATTCTCATTCACACTAAGGCCCTGTTATACTTGCCAGTGTATAGTATCGTTAAGGGGCCTTAACATAAATGAGAATCTAACCCAAATAACTCCTGAGAAGTCTTGTTTGAAACCCCCAAACTGAGTCCCATCACTGAAGGTCAGTTGTTCCTCTGTTTAATTAAATTGCTGTTGCCCTCCTCTATATTATGCTAGTTTCTGTGCAATTGCTAAAGGTGAATAGCAAAATAGAAATGGAAGTTAAACCTAGATTTCTGTGCTGAACAATCCCTGTTAACCAGACTATGGGTCTCAATCAGCAGTGAAATAAGATAAAATCTAGAGACTGGATTTCTTCAGGGATCAGAATTTATTTGGGTCAGAGGTTTGCAACCCATGATTCTATTTAAAATTGAGGGGGAAAGCAGAAGCCTTTGTACAAGGACATGCCAGCCATCTCTGCTGCACACCATAACGTTCAAAACCTTGCTGTGACACAAAAAATGTAACTTAAATCGTGTTGCTCAGAAAGCACTGGCCCCTCCCACCTTAGGTAAGGTCAGAACTTAGAACTTAGCATGCACATGCAAAATCCTTTGTTAACATGCAATTAAGACTGCAAGTGCTAGACACTACCTTGTGCTCCTTGTGCCCTTTGAGAACATGAGAACATAACAGTAAAAACATCATAGGTGTTACAGATCTAGTCAAGCTCCCCCTCTTGGACAGTCCCTACACTACTCTAAGGGGATCCAAATGATGAGTCCCCTGTGTGCTTTAAACCTCCAGAGTCTGAACAGAGTCTAGACACAAGACACTGCCCCTGGCAGGGGGTTCCTAGGCACACTCTTCTGGGCCAGATCCTCTATCTAGCTCCCCTTTATGACAGCTGATACCCCAGGGCATTTACCATTGTGCCGGGTTTACCATTGCGCCGGGCCCAGAGTCAGAAGTGGCCCCAGCCAGCCCGATCCCCCAGCCAGCTGAGCCAGCCAGGAAAGCTGTCCCCGCCCCTGCCCCACCTCTTCCCACCCCTGCTCTGCCCCAGCCCTGCCCCACCCCTTCCCCTGAGCTACATCCCAGAGCTCACTGGGCGGTGGGAAGTGGAGCGACCCGGCCCCAGCCCGCTCCGCTCCACCGGCTCCCAGCCGTGCTGCTGGTGAGTGCTGGGGGGGGGCAGTTCCCCCCTGCCCCCCAAGTTCAAGCCTGGGAGCCAGGGGAGCAGAGAGGAGCAGTTGGGGCCAGGTCACTCCACTTCCCGCCGCCCCGTGAGTGCGGGGTCGGGCCCACCCTGCAATCACCTGGCGGCAGGAAGTGGAGTGACTCGGCCCTAACCCACTCTGCTCCACTGGCTCATGCTGGGGGGCGGATTCACCCCTGTCCCCCAAGCCTGGGGAGGAGATGGAGCGGTGGGGAAGGGGCATGGGATGGGGAAGAGAAGGGGATGAGGGCAGCGGGGGTGGGGGGAAGCCGGAGCCCAGCATGCGGCATCTCCTTGGCAGAAGCTGGGGCTCCCGTTAAGCAGGCCCATCGAACCCTCACCCTGACAAGCCCCAACTCCCCTGCATCTGTACCACCCCAATGAGTCCCCCCAGACACCCTCCCCACTGAGCCCCAACCACCTGCACCTGAACCCCCATCCAAGTGAACCCCACTTCCCCTGGTCCCATTGCCCCTGCACCGGGAACCCTCAATGAGCTTCTGTGCATCCAGATCTCCCACTGAGCTGCCCGCACCCAGATTGCCCCACAGATAACTCTCTTACCCCCACCTGTATCCCCCCACACAAAGTGCCTCTGCACTTGGATCCTGCTGCTGGGCTGAGCCTGCTCACCCATACCTGGTGCGCCTGGCACAGGGGGGCAGGGCCCCAGGATATTTCTGGGGCAGGCCTGGCCCCTGCACTGTGTCAGGGTCGGGTGCAGCCACACTGCCGAGTCCCTGTCCCGGGGTGGGGTGGGGAGGGGCAGGGAGAGGCTGCAGGGTAATCTCCCACCTCCATGCAACCAGTGGCCTGTGCTCCCAGCTGCCATGGTGGAGCCTCCACATTTATTTATTGACAAATAAAATTTGCAGAATTTTAAAATACTGTGCACAGAATTTTTAATTTTTTGGTGCAGAATCCCCTCAGGAATATGGGGTACTATGCAGCTGTGATAGTGGGACTGTGAGGACGGTGGTGGGTAGTGGGGAGGTCTATGGACAGGGGGTGCTGGGAGAGCAGTGTGATATGCAGAGTGCTGTGCAGTTGTGGTGGGAGGCCAGCGGGGGAGGTCTCTGGGAGGAGTGGGGGCTGGGCATAGAGATCTGTGGTGGGGGTCTCTGGGCGAGGGGGTACTGGACTTAAGGGTGGGGCACTGGGCGGGGCGTGGTGTGGTGCGGGCCTGCCCTCAAGGGGAAGGGGCATGCTGGCAGCACAGGGCTGGGCAGGCCACTGTGCATCTGGCAGCTGCAGGTTTGTAAACAGTGCCCTCCTGCTTGGCTGCGCAGAGCGAGGCTGCTCCCTCCGTGCTGTCCCTCATTGCCCCCAGCCCACCCTTCACTCTGGAGACTGACCATCCCACCCCCCTGCACCTTTCCCCATGAGGGTCCACAAATATGTTTGGCACTGGGCCCGCAAAAAGTTAATCCGGCCCTGCCCCAAGGTCCAACTGCCCAACCCCTGGGATTAGTGCTGACCCCTCAGTCTCCTGTGTAGTTTATGCACATCCCCTTCCAGAACTCCACCTTTGTGAGCACTTTGGCTTTACAGGTTAACTCTTCAGGGGCATGGCGATAGTGAAAGCAAACAGATACACAGACAGCCTTTGCATAGGATTCTAAAACACCACTGCTTTTTACTTCACAGCACAAGAGATACAGAGATCTAGACAAAATAATAAACATGCCTACACATATTTCCTTGCCTCGGTTTCCTCACCACTCTGGAGAGTTCTTTAGGCTTGGGCACAGCCCTCTGGGATGTGCAGAATCCTTCCCCTGCAGCTCATGTCTACTTTCAGAAACATGGAACCTCTCCCTAGGTCAGCTAGCTTTCCCTCACTGTGCCTGGGCCAAAGTTAAACAGGAAACCCTGCTATGAAAACCTGATCATTTCTTCCCCTTTCCGGCGCAAAATTTCCAATCCGTGTCGGCCAGAGTCTCTTGAGTTTATATATTCCCCTACCAAGATCTGGTTCCTTAGTTCTGTTGCTGGTGTTTTCATTCTTCTTCACCAGCCTCCTGCAGACAAGATAAGAGAAGACTAGTTCTCCTAAGCTCTATCTAACCCACTGTCCCAAGGTGTTTCCACCTGAATAAGCAGCCTTTAAGTTCTAACAATCCACTTTTGTATCTGGTCTGTAAAGGACATGACACAGCCCTTGTCCGCAAAGGGTGGATTCCACATAGGCAGAGGCATTCAAAAACACAGCAATTTCATCAGAACAACTTCACAGCATCAACCATAATTCACAAATTGTACAGATAGATTCCTGATGTGCTGATTTGAGGAAACCAGGAAATGGAGAATTAAAGTGACACTTCCCACATAAAACAGCCACAATCTCAACTATGCCCCTTTTCTTTCATATCCTAAGAGATCACAGTGCCTTACTCTTACTTCAGCTTTCTTGTCCAGTCTGATATCTACTAACCAGCTACAAGCAGAAGATATTGGAAGTGAACTGCTGTCTAGGTAAATGGTGTAGGCTGCAGAGTTTTGGTTTTGCGGAACATTGGTCCACCTTCTAGAGGAAAAGGGAGTTGTACAGTTTGGGTGGCCTCCACCTCAGTAGACAGGAAACCAATCTCCTTCGAGACAGGCTGGCTAGAGCAGTCAGGAGGCTGTTAAATTAATAACAAAAGGGGTGAGTAAAAAGAGGGAAGATGTGAGCACTCATTAAGCAGAAAATTGAGATGTGGAGAACAAAATTAATCAAAGAACCAAAGGACATGAAGAGAAGACATTCTTTAATTGACAATACACCAATGATAGGAGCATGGGTAACAAACAAGAGGAACTGGATTATGGACATAAATTCAATCTAGCTGGTATTAGTGAAACATGGTGAGTTGATTTACATGATTGGAATGTTAAAATGAATTATTACAACCTATTTAGGGAGGATCACATAGACAAAGGAGGGGGAGTGGGCTTCTATGTAATAAATGGCATTACTTGTTTCTGAGTCACTGACAACTCGGAAGAAAATGATCTTGAATACTTATGGAACAATGTACTAACAGATAAAGCATAAGATAGAGTATTAGTTGGTGTCTGCTACCAAACCATGATAGGGAACAGGATGACTGGCTCCTTAAGTACCTATTTATAAAGTGCTGAAAAAAAAGCTGCGTTATTATGGGGGACTTCAATTTGAGTGACAGATGCTGGCGGTCTCATGCTGCCAGTACTAAAGCATCCTTGGAATTTCTTAATACTATAAATGAAAATTTCCCAACTCAAAAATTGTTGCATCCAACAGGGGGGAATTCTATATTAGACCTCATCTAGACAGAGAGAGAAACTGATCAGATAACTAAAAATTAAATCTACTGTAGGTACAGTGATCATGACTTGATCACACTGATAACGTGTTAACAGAATAAAGTCCAAATCAGTAATATACGTACTCGATCCTTTAAAAGGGCCTATTTCACAAAGCTGAAAACAATTATGAGCCAGATCAACTGGGAGGAAGAATTTAAACAGAAAAATGTGAATGAAAACTGGGAATTGTTTAAGAACACTCTACTAGATACCCAAAAAACCCACAATCCCACAATTGAAGAAGTAGGTGTATCGGTTGAAAAAGTTGGTTTAGAGGGGAAGTGAAGGCACCTGTTAAAAGTATAGATCTATAACAAATGGAAGAGAGGGGAAGTTGGTAGTAATAAATATAAATCAAAAACTTGGAACTGATAAGGGAAGCAAGGGGACACAAGGAGAAATCTATGGCCAGCAGAATTAAGAACAATTAGAATGTGTTTTTAAGTATATTAGGACCAAAAAGTTTCCTAACAATGGTATTCGTTCATTACTAGATGGAAATGGTAGAATTACCAATAATAATGCGGAAAAGGCAGAAGTGTTCAATACATTTTTTTGTTCTCTATTTGGGGAAAAAATAGATGATGTAGTCATGTCATATGATGATAACACTCTTTCCATTCCACTAGTATTTTGGGAGGATGTTAGACAGCAATTACTACAGTCGGACATTTTTAAACCAGCAAGTCCCAATAACTTACATCCAAGACTTTTTTAAAAAGCTGGCTAAGGCGCATACTGAGCCATCAGTGTTGATTTTCAATAAGTTTTGGAACACTAGGGAAGTTCCAGAAGACTGGAAGAAAGCTAATGTTGTGCCAATATTTAAAAAGGGAAAATGGGATGACCCAGGTAATGATAGGCCCATTAGTCTGACATCAGTCCTGAGCAACATAATGGAGTGGCTAATACTGGACTTAATTAATAAAGAATTAAAGGAGGGTACTATAATTAATGCACATCAACATGTGTTTATGGAAAATAGATCCTGTCAAACTACCCTGATACCCTTTTTCGATGCAATTACAAGTTTGGTTGATAAAAGCAATACTGTTGATAGCTGGACTTCTGGAAGGCATTTGACATCGTGCTGCATGACATTTTGATTAAAATACTAGAACAATATAAAATTAATATAATACACATTAAATGGATTAAAAACTGGCTGATAGGTCTCAAAATGTAATTGTAAATGGGGAATCATCACTTAGCAGATGTGTTTTGTAGTGTCGTCCTGCATAGATCAGTTCTTGGCCCTATGAATTTTAACATTTAGCATTTTCAAACAATGTATATTTTAATACAGCTAGATGTAAATATATACATCTGGAAACAAAGAATGCAGGCCATACTTACATGATGGAAGACACTATTCTGGGAAGCAGTGACGCTGAAAAAGACTTGGGGGACACATGGATAATCAGCTGAACATGAACTCCGAATCTGAAACTGTGGTTAAAAGGGCTAATGTTATCTTTACATGTATAAACAGGAGAATCTCAAGTAGGAATAGAGAGGTTATTTTACCTCTATTTGGCACTGATGCAAATGCTGCTGGAATACCATGTCCAATTCTCATATCCACAATTCAAGAAAGAAAAATTGGAGAGCATTGAGAAAGAGTCATGAGAACGATTAAAGGATTAGAAAATATGCCTTATAGTGATAGATTCAAGAAGTTCGATCTATTTAGCTTAACAAAGAGAAGGTTAAGGGGTGACTTGCTTACAGTTTATAAATACCAACATGGGGAATGAATACTTGATAATTGGGGTCTTCATTAGGCAGAGAAAGGTATAACACAATCCAATGGCTAGAAGTTTAAGCTAGACAAATTCAGACTGGAAATAAGGCATCCATTTTGAACAGCGAGAGTAATTAATATTTGAAACAATTTATCAAGGACCGTAGTGGATTCTCCATCACCGACAATTTTTAAATCAAGATTGGATATTTTTCCAAAAAGATATGCTCTAGGAATTATTTGGGGGGAAGTTCTATGGCCTGTGTTATGCAGGAGGTCCGACTAGATCAGGGATCTCAAACTCAAATCACCACAAGGGCCACATGAGGACTAGTACATTGGCTCGAGCGCTGCATCACTGAAACCTTTTCATACAAAGATACAAAAGTATAGTCAAAAATGAAAACAATGAAGAGTAATATAGTATGCTATTAAAAGTCAATGTATTAATTTTTTAAAAAACTGTAATGCGAAGAGGGGTTTTAATAAAATATAAACACCTGTAACTGTTCCTTATATGGTCAGTAACACTGATGATGATCTACACTAACAGTCTATCAACATAGCTGTAATGGCAGGACCTTTTAAAGTAATTATTCATACAAAATATGTTGCCACTTTTAACAAACATTCTTCCCAACTACTCACAGCAAAGAATCATACATGCTGAACTTCATACTTCAGACTGCTCATCTAGACCGTGAGCCTCCACCCCTGCCCTGCCTCTTCCCTCCCCTTCCCCGCCCCCATTCCAACCCCTTCCCCAAAGTCCCCGCCCCAACTCTGCCCCCTCCCTGCCCCTATTCCAACCCCTTCCCCAAATCCCCACCCCAACCCCGCCTCTTCTCCACCTCCTCCCCTGAGCACCCTGCGTCTCTGCTCGTCCCCCCTCCCCCCTGGAAAGCCCTAAGTGCCGCCAAATGGCAGCAGGAAGCACTGGGAGGTAGGCAGAGGAGCAGGGATGCGGCGCGCTCGGGGGAGAGGAGAATGGGGAGCTGGGGGAGAGGGGAGCTTGGCTGCCAGTGGAGTCGGCGCCTATGGCAGGTTGCAGGAAATAACTCCGCGGGCCACATCCACATGTTTGAGACCCCTGGACTAGATAATCACAGTGGTTCATACTGGCCTTGGAATCTATGAAACAACTTCCCAGTGCAATGGTGCTGCACAGATCAAAATGAGGGTTTATGGGAATGCATGAACAGAAGTGCTGTTTTAGAGTTCTCTTGGGCACAGTCAAAATGACAGATTAGGAAGAGGTAAGGTGCTGTTACATTCACACTGTAATATCCTCACACCCACCCTGACACCTTTACACTGTGTAAAAGGGCTGGAGTGGCATAAGGGATCATAAAAGCCCTGGTTCATGCCAGGGGAGCATTCCCTGATGCAGGTACTGCACAAGATGGATATAAGGCTGCCCTTCAAAATCCCCTTTGCAAGGCCTGGGATGGTGTCATGCTGGAGGCAGGATTGTATTGGGGGCAGGGCCACAGTATGCAATGTTGTAGAGATTCCAGGCAGTGCCACAGTCCACAGGGCAGCCCAAAAAGGCTGTTATAACTTAGATAGGACCAAAGGACTCTCTAAGTTACACTGGGTGCCTTGGAGCAGACCAGGATTGTGAAGGTGCAAAGGTGACTCAAAGCCACTTTAGCGTCCCCTCCCCCTGGGCTGCGTATTCCATGCTGTGCCCCTATTTCCTATTGTCATGGCCACAGGGAATAAACCAAAGGCTTCAACTGTCAATTCAAGACCTTTCACCAATGTTTCATTCGATAGTTTAATCAATGATCTGGAAGTAAATATAAAGCCACAGCTGATTAAATTTGCAGAAGGACACAAAAATTGGCAGAGTGGTAAATAGTGACGAGGACAGGGCAAGTCATACACAGCATTCTGGACCCCTTGGTAGGCTAGACCCATTTAAATAAAACGTTTTTAATACAAATGCAAGGTCCTACAGCTAGGAATGAAGAATGCAGGCCATTCCTAAAGTGTGTGTGTGGGGGGGTTGTCCTGGAAAACAGTGACTCTGTAAAGAAATGAGGGGTCCTAGTGCACAAACAACTCATGAGCTACCAGTGCAGTGCCGTGCCTAAAAGGGCTAATATGATCCTTGGCTTCATAAACACAGGACTAGTGAGTAGGACCGACAAATGGTTTTTCTTCATTACGGCATTGGTGAGATCAATAGTAGAATAGTGTGTCCAGTTCTGAGATCCACATTTTAAAAATAATGTTGAAAAATTGGAGAGGGGCTATAAAAGGGCCACAAAAATTATTCAAGAACTGAAGAAAATGCCTCATAGTGAGAAGCTCTCTCTGTTTAGCTTATCAAAAAGAAGACTTGAGGTGACCAGATTATGGTATATAAATATCTTCACAGGGCATACAGGAACCAATGCTGGAAGTTAAAGCCAGAAAAAATCAAATCAGAAATAAGAGATACATATTTCTAACAGTGAGAGTGATTAACATTGGAACATACCAAAGGAAGTGCTGGATTCTCCATCTCTGGCTGTCTTCAAATCAAGACCAAATGTCTTCCTGGAAGATATGCTTTAGTCATCTACAGGTTATTTTGGCTCAATGCAGGGGTTACTAGCTGAAATTCTATGGCCTATGTTATGCAGGAGGTCAACGTAGATGATTTAATGATCCCTTCTGACTTTAAAATCTATTAATGTACTAGGAGGGGGGACAGCACCATTCAACTAAATACAGAACAGAAAAGAGGAGGAGCAGACAGGATTCAAGGATTCAGATTCTTGGTAAGGATGGTGGTGTAAGCTTGACAGAGCACTTGACTAACATCATCTTCCATGGGCATGGAAGATGATGCAATATGAAGGAGCCAATATTTCAGAATGAATGTCTATCTTGAGAGGAGAGCATTGAATTCTGTTGGAAGAGCAGGAGAACAGCCCCGCTGGAAGAGCTTCACATGGCTGGGGTTGTACATTCAATTGTCTCTCTTTTGCCATTTCTCTGAACTACCCTTTCACCCGGGTTGCTACCTGCTGCTTTTGCCTAGGGCTTTGTTTCTTGAATTTGCTCACAACCTCCAAAATAGATTAAATGTTTCTCAGTTTCATCCACAATCTCCCTACTACCTTTCTAGTGCTACTGAAATCTGTAACAGTTTGTTCTACCCTCAGTTACAGAAAACGTTGTGACTAATTAAGTAGTTCAAGCAAACTCGTGTGCAGGGAAAAACAACTGCTACCCACTGTCTCCGGTAAATGCATTCTGTCTCAGCATGCTTCAATCACTATGGTTTCCATTTCATAACTGAAAGGAAAATGTTGGCCTTCTTTGGGCTGTCACAGCAACAGCAGGAGTAAAACTGAGATCCTCCTGCTCTAAAGGCACAAGTCCCAGAGATTTGAACTAAGGCATAAGCAACCATTCAGTATTAGCAGTACACGGCCTATGACATACAGTTGAGGAGTTTTGATTCATTCAGACAGAAGGCAGTGACACATACACACACAAACCAGTTCATTAGAACATTATACAGATGTGTCCAAGGTTTCATATTTTTCTACAGCCGTAACACAGGAGAAAGAATGCCTGTATCTCCCCTAAGCAGCGTGAAAGCCCTGTAGCTGCTTCTGGTATTAGAGAAAGGAGTCTCCACCTGAGACTCCAAAGGAGGATTTTGTTATGATGGAAGTAGTGGATGGTATTGTTCTATCTGTTCTTTGAGTCTTCAGTGTTGTCTACCATGTTATACTCTATGTTTCCACAGAATTATTCCCCCACTGCAGAACTATTTGTCTATCACAGAATAGAGTGCGATCTATCTAATCTATCTCACACTCACTTCTAGGCTTTTGCAATTTATAAATACCTTCCCTAGATTTATAGTGACACACTGCATTCAGCTTGCATCAGGTAAGGCAAATGGTAATGCCAGATCGTTGACATTTACAAAGGTTTTTAACTGCTTTTCTTCTGCCAAAAATAAATTTGTTGTCCTATTACTGGATTCAAATGGGGAAAAAATTTTAATCGAAGAATTTACTAATCTTTAAACAAATTTTAATGTGACCATCACAAGGTTTCTGGGCACTATGTACAAAAGTAAATTAAAAAATATTTTCCCACAAAGGGCATCTAGGCTTCATCATTCAGTGTGACAGTATTACTTTGTGTTTTTCACCGTTTCTTTCTTCCTTCTTTTTTCCCCAGCAAGGTGTATCACCAGAGCATTTTCATACCATCATCGTTGAAGGAAGGGTTGTGTGAAAAGATGAATCTTGCGTTGTCCCCTTCCTGAAAGGAAGCCAGTTTTTGGCCTCATTTTCTGGAGCATCTCCAGAGTCAGTCCTGAGGGAAACTAGACCCCAGACCATTAAAAACTAAGACTCTAATCTTGAATTGGATCTGGAACCAAATGGGAACCAGTGGCACATAGAGAGTACTGATGTAATGCATGTTCTTTGGTCTTTTTTGCGTCAAAGGTAATTTGCTAGTCATGCTTCCATGTGGCCCTCCCAACCTGCTCCATGTAGAATGCGTTGCAATAAACTACCTTGAAGGTGCAAAGATGTGGATCACAAAGGCTAGATCCTCATCAGAGAGGAACTGGCACAGTCTCCTATCAGTCAAAGTGGAAGAAGGCATTCCTCTCCACTACTGCAATCTGTGTAATAGAGAGTCCAGTAGCTCCTCACGACTGTGTACCATTCCAGCTTGGTAATATGATGACAGATGCCTTCAGTAGAGATGAGGTCATTGTTCCTCCAATTATCTCCCTCATTTTACCAGCATTTGGCGTAAAACAAGGATCTTGTAAACATATGTTGTAAAATGTGGGCCTGTTGTAATAAGAATACAATTTTTATATTTGTAGTTTCAGTAAACTCTATACTGTATCTTTTTGCTTTTATTGATATTTAATAAATATTGTAACTAGAAAGTATTTTTCAGGTTGTATGAAAATTGCTATTAATCCACAAGAAACCAGAAAATTTGCTGCCAAAAATCATTTCCTGCCACAGAATCCAAAAATGCTTGAGGCAGGAGTAGGGTTGAAGATGTAGTATAATTGTAGTTATGACTCAGAACTGAAACTAACTGACACAACTGAAGGGGCTTGCCTTGTTTCTCATGGGAGACCATTCTCTAGCTTTCTACAAGCCTCAGTGATGAGAAATTTCTCTTCATAACCAGTCTAAATTTTTCTTTTCTTAAGTCCACCCCATTACTCCCCTGTATGTCCCCTCAGATCAGACTTTATAATTCCTCTTGCTGCTTGATGTTTACATCTTTCAGATACTTGTACACAGTGATTATTGTTTAGTCAAACTATAAATGTTTACAGGTTTCAGAGTGGCAGCCGTGTTAGTCTGTATCAGCAAAAACAATGAGGAGTCCTTGTGGCACCTTAGAGACTAACAAATTTATTTGGGCATTAGTCTCTAAGGTTCCACAAGGACTCCTCGTTGCTTTTATAAATGTTTAGTTTCTTTTATCTGTCCTCACCAACAAGCTCTTCAGCTTGTATTAATTTCCATTTCTCTTCTCTAAATTCCACTTCTCTTCCTTGTTCTGGTATAGAAGTATCTTCTACTATTTACAGGCTCACAGGTGCAGTCATACCAGAAAGCCTCCCCACTAAGCAGGGACAAGAAACTGACCCTACAGGGTGTGGAAACGGAGCCTACACAGTGTGTGGAAAGAACATGATTAAATGACTGGTTTTTGGCTTCCCCCACCATATTTGCTAAATATATTGGTCTTTTCCCCATCTCTGAAGGATGAATTCATGCAATGATGACTGGCATCTTCCCTCAGAGTTTATGGAAACTCACAGTTTGGTAGAGACAGAATGTGGTAGAGACATTCTCAGAAGAGTTTTCCATTGCATAGAAGCACTAGTTTCTGTCCCCCAAGGCTACCAAATTTAGAGAATATTCACACTCCCCCAACACACCAAACACAATCTCATAGACATCTAAAGGTGCAGTGTAAAACTGCTGAAAGCACTATTAATAGATGTGGGGATTTTGATGGGTGTTCCCTGTATGACTTTAAACTGATTGCATTTTGAGTGAACATTACAGGCTCTACTAGGTATGAAAAATAGAAATTGTTCCTGCTCTGAGGCTCAGTATAGATTCCAGAATGTTTTCATCAGGTTAAACATTGGATGCATAATATGCCTATGCATCCTGAGTTCTACAATGAAATCTGTAGCGACTCTCAACTTTAACACAGAGATGTAACCCACCGTGAGTACAGATCACATTGTGGAGTACAACTTACAATTTGCTAATCCAAGTGAGCAAGTAAATGTTGTGCCTCTGGAAAGTGTTTAATTTTTAAGCATGCTCCTAAATCAGCAATGGTGAGTCCCACTCCCAATTACTCCTTAGTAACATATCCATGAGCCTGCTGATTTCAGAGCCTTATTGGCCCCATATCTCGATGTATTGATTCATTCTGATAGTGGTTTGGTATTAGTGCATATGCCTTGGCAAACACTTCTCTCCTACCATAGCAGCCAATTATTCCACATTTTCTTTGATGTTCCTGAAGCATTTTTCCTCTATTTAATGTTTCTATTTCAGTTGAGAAAATCAAGTTGAATGTTGCTGACAGCACAGAATGGATATGAACAGCTAAAAAGAGAGGACAGAAGACATGTACATGGAGCTGATTCCAGAAAGAGAAATCAAACAAATTATTTGTGATGAGAATCAGATCAGATTTAGTTAATTTATCAGGTCTCAAAATTACTACTAAAAAAATACTATGCACTAGCCAGGGGGAGTTTAACATCTTCTGTCCAAAATTCAGGAAACCGAGATGTTTTTCACACATCATTCTGTTTTTTCTTTCAAATCTCTTTCAGGTTTATGGATTGAGGTTTCCAGGATACTAACCAATGGAAGGTGTGTCAGTGAGTGAGGTGGCTGTAAAATTCAATCACATCTATATGCTGTGATCCTGAGCTATCACTATGCTCTCAGCTACACATATATACACAGTTAGACAATTAACTTTCCCTGTGATCCTTTCCCATTTTTCTAAATGAATACCTAAAGGTGGGCTCCTAAATCTTTGTTTTTAGGAGCCTAAATTAAATGGCCTGATTTTTTAAAGTGCTGACTACCAAGCAGCTCCTTACTGAAGTCAGTGCAAATTGCTGGTTATTCAATTTTTGAAAACCAGGCTTCTTACATTTAGATTGAGTTTAAAATCTTGGCCTTTCTGTTCTTCCACCTATTCAAAGAAGGAGCATGTCTTTAAAAATAAAATAGTCAAAGCATTTTTATCCCCTAAATATGGAAAACAGAAGAAAATCTTGTTACTAGCACAAATATTAATTTGTCTTAAATGTACATAAGTTCAGCTAAAAAGGAGGGTCTGTCCTCTACAGTGGAAAGAAAGGCTATTTACCTATTAAATGTAACTACTGGAGATCACTGTTTGTATGGACACCATTGAATAAGATGCATCACAGTGTACAAGCTTCGTATTTTCTAGTCAGCCTCATTCACTAGCAGAACACCTTCCCCACACCTTGACTACCTGAAACATCTGTAACTACCACTGCATTTGTTTCTCAGCCTTTATTCACCATAGACAGGGATCTTAAATGTCTCGAGGCATGGTGGCCAACACTTCCATGCTGTTCAGTTGTGGCTAATATTATTTTCTTAGCCAGCTCCACAGCATCTATCTGTATACTTATATGTCCCTCATCACTACAGTATCTTCACAATCATTAACAGATTTACCCTCACAACACCCCAGGAGGAAAGGAAGTGCTATCCCTATTTTTGGGATGGGAAGCTGAAGCACATAGCAGATTAGCCACGGCCACACACAGAACTTATGGGAGAGCCAGGAACAGAAACCAGATCTCCCAAGTGCCAGCCCAGTGCACTGTTCACCAGACCATCCCTTCTAGGTCTCATCATGTCGCTGGAATGGAAACTAGGAGCTGTGTCTAAGCAAATTCAGTACTCTTGCTTCCTTGGGCCTTGCTGGACCACAATCCAGGGCACTAGTGAGGGCAGCACTCAGGAGAGGTTCCACAGGGTGCTCTGTACCCACAAGGGGCTCCCAAATGGCTGGTGCTCCCAGTGGCATGAGATGGAGCAGCTGTGTTAGAGGGTGCGGGCAGGCTGGTGCGCGGGGTGAAAGGCAATCCCATCTGCCCCTGCCTGCCAGGTGGCCCGTTCACTGGGGGATGATGGCTGTCACACACGGAGCAAGCCCAGGCAAGATGTCCTATCCCACCTGGCCTAAGCCCCCATCCCTCCCACACCCCTCTCCTGCTCCATCCCCCTGGAGTACCCCAATATACCCCCGCCGTCCCTCCTGCGTGCGCTCCCATCCCCCTCCTGCCCCCCGTCCCCCTCCTGCCCCACCCCACAAGCCCGCGCGCCTCCATCTCCCTACGGTGTCCCGCTGCGCGGCGGGGGGCTACAGGCGGGGGAGCGGTGTCTGAGGGGTGGGTCCCCGCCCCCAGCCCCAAGGCCAAGCCCCGCCCCCCGACCGCGGGGCGCCTGGCTTGGCCGGTGCCCGTTAGTGTGGCGGCGCGTTCCCGGAACGCGAAGCTGGCCGCTCTGGCTGGGGCGCGCTCCCGTGATCCATCAGCCGCGGTTGCCAGGGCGCCGGCTCTGCCGTGCTAGCTTTGCGTCACGCGCGATCCACCGAGGCGGCGGCCACTTACAAAGCGGATGCTACCTATAGCAGCGGGGCTCCGGCGCCCACGTGCGCCATGCAAATTAAGTGGGCGCGGCCGGAGGGGGCGTGACTGGAGCGGGTATAAATAGGGCCTCTGGGGGGCGGCTGGACGGAGTGACAGGCTTGAGTGGCGGTTGCGGAGGCGCGTGTCGCCGAGTGAGCAGGTGAGTGAATGAGACTCCGTGCGGCCGCGTTTAATGAGCGGCGCGCGAGCCAGTAGGGCCGGGCGCGAGGAGCTGACGGGAGCCCTGCTGCGCTCCTGTGGGCGGGCCGGGCTGCCCCCGGCCGGCGCTGGCTGCGCTGCAGGCCACGGACTGTGCGCGGCTCCCGGGGAGACTAGCGGGCCCCGTGCTTGCTGCACCTGAGGGCAGAGCCTGGCGGTGCCCCGCACACCCCCTCCAGGTTACGGGTGCAGGCAACTCCATGAGCAAAATCCACCCTGGGCTTCACTGTTCTCCCGGGGGCGCACTTAAAGCATTGGCTGATCTGTCCGCGCTCCTATTAGCTGTTGAGCCAATTGCAGCAGTTACCTTTGCACGCTGATAACTCAATTGCTAAACTGAAAACCTCCTGCTTGCCACGGAGTCTGTCTTCAGTGAAGACACAGCATGTCTGGCAAAGGGGGTTAGACAGTCTGGGGAAACAAGTCTGTTACATGTGAGTCGTTAAACAAGATCCCTGCATGGGGGACTAAGGGCGATGGTAACTTACTGAAGGTAAAGGGGTGACCTAAAAGTACCTACATGGGGAACAAATATTGAGGGCTGGTGCACAGGAGGATTTTACATCGGCAGTGGTCACTTCTGGCCTTGGCATCTATGAAACAAACACTGGGCATATTTTGGTATGACTTTGTGTGCCTCTATAATGAGGGAAACACAGATGTACAAATTTGGTTGCAATAATACCCAACATGCTTGAAGTAATACAATATAGAGTGCAACTTTACTGTATGTAACAGTAGCTGCACTATATAGAGCAAGTGATGATGATGAACATAGTGTGCAGAAGTATAATAGCTTGTGCATTTAAAATTATCAAGCTTGTAGCTGCAGCTGTTATGTCAACACATCTACCTATGTCATTGTCTAGTTACTAAAACCAAGTGTAGACCAGCAAATGTGCTTTCCTTGTATTCTTAAAGATCATATAAGATACAACAAGCTTGTTTCTGCACTTCTAATATATATTGCTATTCACCACACTTATGTAATGCCATAGCAAATGCATTCTGAGTATACCTGCAGTTAACAACTAAAATGTTTGTCATTCTATCAAATAAGTATTATTTGATGTCTAAGAAATATTCTTTGCTGTAACACGAAGTACTCATATGTGTTATACTAATGACTATTACAAGGTAATACAAATGGTTCATTGGGCAAATTAAAAATCTCAGCCTGTTGTAATTCTCCAGAGAGTCTAAAAACTAGATTTATCTTAAGCTAGTTTCTCTAGCTTTAGGTCTAGAACCATGGTAGGGCATAGGCTACTTCTAATATCACATTGCTTTATATAAAGAATTTTAGGATGGAAGTTACTGAAATGTAAACTATGCCTTAATCAGCTCTGATGTCCCAAACTTATTAGAAACTAGTCTAAGACAGCTGGGTCAGTTGTCACTAAACCACTACCAGTTAACATCTCATCTAATCTGTACATGATTACAACCAGTGACCTAGATGTAAGAGGCTTCTGATTTTAACAATCCTAGGGTTTAAATTCTACACAACTGTAGAAATTCCTCTGAGGAAACTGACAGTAGTAGCAGCACTAAACTAACTTTCCATCTAGAAGTGTCCTGAAAGCAGGAATAGCAGTACCAAAGAAAGTTCACAAAGTTTTTTATTTTGCTAGAATTCTACATACTATTTTTCACTTCAGTTGGGTCCAAAAGTGACATTACTTAATGTTACTAGTGTTGACATGGGAGGGGGAAGTCTGTCCCAGATGGAGCATCTAAACACTTGTGGCATAAATGAAAATATATTCTCTCTAATTAGATATAATATGGCATAGAATGTTGATGACGGAAGTAATTATGTAGGTCTAGCAAAACGGGCCATGTAGGTGTTCTTCCTTATCTTTTTGAGGTGTCCAAGGAGATCCAATTAATCCATGCAGTGTTGCCAGAAGGCTTGATATCTTGGCCTGTGTTTGCCTTGCTCTGACTTGGGAGCAGCAGTGTCATCTGGGTCTGAGGAGCTCACTAAATATTTTAGGGCTGATAAGTAAATGAGATCCAAAGATGGAATGTCATTAGAGAGCTTGCCAGTGATCCATTTAGACAGTGGTCTTAGCATTTCTGGGGACCTGTCATACCCACTGAACTAAATGAGCGCTATGCATGCATGAGAGGATGTTATCAGGTCTTTGTAATAAGTTCCACCCAAGACCTCAAAGCACTTCACAAATGCACTTAGCCTCGCAGTGTCCCATGTGTGTTAGGGGTCATCCCCATTCTACAGATGGAGAGTGGGGACATAGGTGAAATGAGGTAGCCAAGGTCACACTAAGGCTGAAGGACAGTGGGTATAGAACCCTGCAGTTCTGATAGCCACATCTCTTGCCTGAAAAACCCTCTCCTCCTTGCAGTGTGATTGCAATGGCTCTTTGACAGGAAGGTACAAGATTAGTAATGCATGTAAGACCTCCTGCTTCTAAGAGGTGTTTACTATTGAATGAATACGTTTGCTGCACCAGTTCTTGCAGCTGCATGTGCAGCCTCCTTGAGCATTCCAAGATGGAGCAACAGACCAGGCCTTGATTGGCAAAAGCATCTGGCCACAATGGAAACCTAAGGTGTCTGTTTCCCCTGTGTCTTTATATGTAACTTAATATCAATTGGAGTTGAATACTAGAGCCATAAGTGTCTAACATTTTCAAATAAAGCTATTTAGGCAAGTAAGATGTAAGTCTGTTCAACTTCAACACAACACAGACTTCAAAAGGTCTGGACTAAGACTAGGCATTATCAGACTTGCTGCCTGACATCAAGCTGCTGAGGTTAGAAACACCTTTGCATAAAACTAGGTGAGATACTGTCATTATGTGACCCTTAATAGCATTTAACTGAATTCATGCTAGCTCCTTCACAATTGAGGCAAAATGTCAGTGCAAGCATATCAGTATTTTCAAAAATAGTTATGCATTGTAACTAATGACTTCTCTTTTGAGGACCAGGGTGAGACTAGAGTAATGTCGGGGCTTTAGCTTTTATATGACTGAAGTGTAGTTTCAGCTTGCATTCAGGATCCTGAAATATCTTAGAACTTTTAGAGTGGTAAGAATTTGAGTTTGAGCTCAGTGGGGTTGGATTTCTTTAACTGGGGTGTGATAAGGTACAGACTGAGTTTGCTTTCCAGCATCATGGCAATTGGAGGTGAAATCTAATTATTTCAGCTGTAAATAGAAATATCTTAGATCTGATCTTCAGAAGTGCTGAATTTTGAGTTGGCATTGTGGATTTACAGTTCCTATGAAATTTAGGCCCTTAATCTAATTCAAAAGACTAGTTTTTTGTCATGATGCAGCAGCATGTAGGATTGTAGCTGACGGTAGGTCAGCTGCTAACAAAAGTCTTTCGCAGCAAAACTGAGCATGAAACTACTTTTGTCTACCACAAGACAGACTAAATATCTCTTCAGAAAGAGATCATTATTGGGGTGTAGGTGGATGGCTTTTCAAGTACTGTGTATAATGAAGATATGAATAGACTAACTTCCTGGATGTATAGCCTGTGCTCTGTGATAACAGTGAAATCTGACTTAATATTTTTCTTTCCCCTCCAGCTTCTTTGGAGAAGATCAAACTCTAAAATGGCAGGCAAAGGAAGTAATACTGATTGCATGTCATGCAGTGTACTGAGCTGGGAGCAGGTCAGCCGTCTGCATGAGGTTCTGACAGAGGTGGTTCCAATCCATGGACGTGGCAACTTCCCAACACTGAAAATAACCCTGAAGGACATTGTTCAGACTGTTCGCAACAGGCTGGATGAGGCAGGCATCCAAGTACACGATGTCCGGCTGAATGGTTCTGCAGCTGGTCACGTCTTGGTCAAGGATAATGGACTGGGTTGCAAAGATCTGGACCTAATTTTTCAAGTGTCCCTTCCAACTGAAGCTGAGTTTCAGCTAGTCCGAGATGTGGTGTTGCGGTCCCTCTTAAACTTCTTGCCAGAGGGGGTGAGCAAACTAAAAATCAGCCCAATGACACTGAAAGAAGCCTACATCCAGAAGCTAGTGAAAGTATCCACAGAGACGGACCGATGGAGCTTAATATCACTCTCCAACAAACATGGCAGGAATGTAGAGCTGAAGTTTGTAGATCGCATACGACGACAGTTTGAGTTCAGTGTGGACTCCTTCCAAATCATACTAGATGCCTTGCTTTTTTACTATGACTGCTCAGAAAATCCGATGTCGGAGCACTTCCATCCAACTGTAATTGGAGAGAGTATGTATGGAGACTTCGAGGCAGCCTTTGATCACCTCCGAAACAGACTGATAGCTACCAAGAATCCTGAGGAGATCAGAGGTGGTGGGCTCCTGAAGTACAGCAACCTCTTAGTGCGGGATTTCCAGCCTATGGACAAGGAGGAGATTAAAACTCTAGAGCGCTACATGTGCTCCCGGTTCTTCATAGACTTCCCTGACATCCTGGATCAGCAGCGCAAACTGGAGACTTACCTCCAGAACCACTTCTCCAAAGAGGAGAGAAGCAAATATGACTATCTCATGATCCTGCGCAGGGTGGTAAATTCAAGCACAGTGTGCCTCATGGGACATGAGCGGAGACAGACTCTCAACCTGATCTCGCTGCTAGCACTTAGAGTGTTGGCAGAACAAAACATCATACCTAATGCCACTAATGTTACCTGTTATTATCAGCCAGCACCCTATGTCAGCGATGGGAACTTCAGCAACTACTATATTGCAAACTCTCCCATCCCCTATAGCCAGTCTTATCCCACCTGGCTGCCTTGTAACTAATCTCTAACTTGAGCATTTCTTAAATGGAATCTTGTGGTGGGAACCATTAATCACCAGAGGCTTTCTAAAGGGAATCTGTGGCTTACCTCTGGCTCTGCTGTTTCCCTGGTGTGCAGTGTGATCACACCACTAGGTTCCTGGCTTTAAAAAAAAAAAGCACCTTTCAGGACCCTCTGTACAAAAGCCACAAGAAGCCTTATTGCCCTTTTGTTAAGGGAAGGGATCCTATGGCCTCATGTTTGGAATTAGTTAGTTATAAATTTTTGAGGACATGGCTGTTGCACATTTGATTTAGGTACTGTAATACAGCTGCATACTGAGAGGAAACTGTGAGAATAACTTGCACAGAACCAAAGACATTCTGTCCTAGAGCAGCAACAAGATCATTCTGTGTGTTCCTTATTGCCTCCCCTGCTCACTTTACACTCCCTCAGTCTCAAGTCCTGGTCAGTTTTTTCCATTGGAAGCTCTTGCATAAGCTGTTCCCCCTAACAGCTCATGCTGTGCATGAGCATCTTGTACTTTCTAGCTTTACAGAATGGCTCACTGTAGGGACACTGTCCTTTTTCATGGGGGGGCTCCAGAATTTACTGGTTCCTGCAGTAGCTGTGTATTGCTTTTCTAGAGTTGAAAATTGATTTCTTGAGGAGTTTGACAGTGGGGCAGGTTTGAAATACTCTTTGGGTGTCAAGTTTCAGAAGAGAATTTCTCAGCTGACCAATTCCCCAGAATGTTAACTCATATGTACTAAAGACTGAAGTCCTTAACACAATTAAAGCTTCAAAAACAATTACAAGTATTGAAACAATGTTCGGGTAAAAAAAAAAATTGATGTCTGAAGCCTGCCCTTCTAAAGGAACTGGAATCCTTTTTTGACTGGGCAACCCTTCCCAGGAATGTCTTTCACAGGGTTCCAATAGGAATAGCACACCTCCTATACTAAAGCTCAGCTTAATATGCCCTTTCTTCACCACCACGTACAGTACTAAGAAAGCATGTTTTTCTCCTAAATTGTAGGATGAGGTGTGCCTATATGGCACACTCCAAACACCCAACCTTTTCTCAAATATATTTAGATATTTACCAAGTGCCTCCTACAAATGCATATATTCCTGTACACCTTTGGGCAGGACCAAACCCTTTCCCTTACAGAAACTAATCTAATAATTTCCTGTCTCAAACTGAAAATGCTCCTTTCAGAGTTCAACAATAGCCCTATCACAAGTTCATAGCATCAGATAAGCTGTTTGGAGACCTATTGAAATTCTCCTCTGTGTCTTCACTGCAACTTCATATGATTGTTAAATAGTGTAGCACAAAGACTGAATAAGGCAGAAATCAGGCCATACTGTGTTATGAGTAATCTCTGAAGTGGAGACCCCTTTTCTATGAAGGGAAGGATTGCTCTTCAAAGGAGTATGTCTTGAATCTAGTTAAATGGTGGATGCTTGGCTTTTGTCTTGACCCTTCCTAACCAATAGAGAAGAGTCATGTCTACATTGCAGTTAAACACCCATTGAGGGGCTGAAGCTGTAAAATTGCAGTGTAGATGTTTGGGCTCAGGCTGGAGCCTGGGCTCTGGGACCATCCTCCCACCTTATGGGGTCCCAGGGCTCAGGCTAGAGCCTGAGCCCAAACATCTACACCGCAATTTTACAGCCCTGCAGCCTGAGCTAGCTGACAGTGGGTGTCTAATTGTAGTGTAGACCTAACCAAAGGCTAAAAATCCCAAATCTTCCAGAGTTCTCCATAGGAGGGAAGCTTATTGGCACATTAACCCATATGATTATTTAGATGCCTAGTAGTGAAACATGGATTAAGTACAGTCCAGCAGAGGACCTGGCGGTCTTAGCTTTTCTTTCCCAGAAGTGGAAAGAGGGTAAAATGATAACCTACACATGGTAACCTTCAAATAGACTTAGCCAATATTTAAGCATGGCTTTGCATAACTTTTCTTACCATCTTCAGTAAGTTGAAGTTACATCTGTCTTCTCCTGTTTGAGCCTGGGGTGATACTTCAATATCTGGAATTGCAATAACTTAACTGTCAAGTATTAAGCACAGGATTCAAACTTCTCTACAGAATGAAGTAGAAAGTAAGATGAGGACCCAAATCTTCAGAACTAGAGGTGAAGGGCAAAAGCAGTGGTTGGGCAACACTCCTCTGGCACAACCATAGAAGGCTGTTTCTTGCTAGAATAAAATTCCTCTAATGCCCCTTTCTCAAAAGGATAAAATTCCTCCTCCAATAAAAAGCTATCGGTATGTCTGACTCTTGGATGGCAGACTCATAAGGACCACTTCAGCAGGACAGATGTAAAATATGAAACACTTAGTTTTAGTTATTCAGTTAGCATAACCATGGCTAGGTAGGAGTCTAAAGTAGAGAAGAATAAACTTGAGCCTAACCTGAAGCATTCTTTTAAATATCAAACAGCTGACTTTCAAAAATGAGTATCTAGCAACTTCATTGACTTAACTGGGGGGCTTCTAGGTGCTCAGCACTACTTTATGCTGCCAAGTATAAATGAAGACACCTACTCCTAAAAAATCTTTACTTGTGCGTCTAAGTGTGGCGTTTCCTTGCCATGTTCAGAAAAAGATTGAACCAATTTGAAAACTTAGTCCTCTTTTTCTAAAGTTCCTGTGGTTACCAAATCTACTGACAATCTACCTTATTGTCTAAAGCCAAAATCTTCAGACCCAGGCAAGTAAGCTTACCAAAGGTGGTGTACAGGAGTAAATCAAACACAGGTAGTTTTGGGTTCTCCAGTGCCACTAACAAGGACCACTAATAAGGGAGGAGGAGGAGAACTCTCTCAAGAGGATCACGAGTAAAACTATACCTCAAATATTGTCCCTTTTTAATGGTTTTTAGTCTCTCTGTTATCAATACCTGAACTTATCCTTTATACTAACTTTAATACCAACCCCCTTCCTGAAAGGGGCATGTTTCTTTCAGTCTCAGATAGATGTGTATATGACTCAAAGCTGTTTTCTCTTGTAGGATCTAAGGGCTAGATCTTTAAGAAAACAAAACAAAAAAACCCACATACCTTTGCTCCTGTTTTGATGCCTGAAGGAAGTAGGCAGATTCTTATGTGTACAACTCCCCTCTTCTGAGAGCTGCTGACTGCTGAGATCTCTCAAAAAAATCTAGTCCTAAAGTCTTACTAACTGTAATAAATCCTACTACTGCAGATCTGCCTAGGTGGTATTGCTGTATGTACCCTAAACTCAGAAAGGTTGGGGAAGGTGGGGGGAATCAAGGCCAGAAATCTGGCTGCCAGGAAGTTACCTAGAAAGGGTAACCATCTTTCTAGGAGAGGAAGAAAGCCAGAGGAAAAGGCTATGGATCCCTCTGGAGCCAGGGTAGCTAAGCTCTAGTTTCAGGAAACCTTGTTTTGTTTCCCCTTGTTCAAAGTGCTGGTGTAGTAACCAGATTCCTGAGTTGCAGAGCCACATGCTAGATGGCGACCCTGGCTCAGTATCTTCCTAATGGTCAGCTTCCTGGCTTTAATTTTTATATGTTGAAATACTCTTCCCCACCCCCCAGTCTGCCTTCCTAAAGTTAAGGTCTCAAAGCCATATCTAGCTCTGCCAGGCTCACAACTGGCACTGGCAAAAGAGTATTGCTAGAATGTACTTTATTTCCTCTGTACTGCTCCACAGCAATCCTGGCCTAATGGTGCGGTAGAGCTGGAGTAATAAATAGCCTCGCATAAGGTGCTGCTACTAGTCCAGCTTTTCTCTGTTTCAAAGTATTCTTGGCAACCTATTCACTGGCTTATCCAATTTTGTAAGTCCGTCTTTTTTTAGCACTGGGTAACATGAGAATGAGCACTGGGAAGAGTTTAAGTAGAAGCCTTAACCTAAATTTAGGCTGCTCACTTAATTCAGTCTCCCTTAGTGGTATTAATGATGCCTTTGCAACTAGGCTTTGTGCTGCCATTGCATGCTTCTGGTTCAAGTACAGGTTGAATGTGGGGTAAGAGGCTGAACTGCAATAGTTAATACCTCCTGCCTGGATACTGGAAGCAAAACTTCCATTTGAATAGAACTCAAATCTTACACTAGAACTATCACAGCTCACTGTTGCAGGAGTAGCTTCACAAAAGTCTTCAGAAACGCCAGCCATGTAACTTATAGTCTAAACAACACTTGAGCCCCAGGAGAATCTGTTTACCAGTTTTGCTGGGCTAGCCTGACTTGAGACTAAGAGTGTGTCTACATGCAATCGGGAGTGACTGCAGGATGTGTGGACATACACATGCTGCAGTCACCCCAATTGCAATGTAGCCTTAACTATAGGCAGTACTATGTGCCCTCTTGAAATCTAATCTCTACTCCTAAGGCTTGGTCTGTACTATCAACTAATGTCTGTATTGCTACGTTGCTCAGGGGTGTAGAAAATCCACACCCCTGAGTGACATAGTTATACTGACCTAACGCCTGGTGCCAACAGTACTGTAGTGATGGGAGGGCTTGTCCCATCACCATAACTACTCCATGTTGGGGAGGTGGAGTACCTATGCTGATGGGACAAGCTCTCCTGTTGGTGTTGGTAGTGCTTAGTGAAGTGTAGAGAAGTCCTAAGACTTCATTGTATCTCTTCTCTCCCATCCCCCAAAATTTTTTTTAGAGGAAGTGGAGCTACTACTCTAATGAACTGTTAATGCACATTAGGCTAGTGCACCCAAACATTTAGACCACAACAGGTATTCTGAATGACCACCTCTGTGTGATTCATAGCTACTCTGAACTGGTGTGAGGACAGCAGCATTTTCCCTTTATTGCAAATTAAGGGAAGAGCAAATGTTACCGTATTTATCCTCTGCTTATCCAGTTATCAGTTAGACTGGCAGCTAAAGCATACTTTTTAAGGAAGCAGGCAGTGACCCTACCTCTAAATGCCCTATTCACTTCTGATTTTTTTATACTTATGTTCAAATACTAG
Organism: Eretmochelys imbricata; assembly: GCF_965152235.1. Lineage (NCBI taxonomy): Eukaryota > Metazoa > Chordata > Testudines > Cheloniidae > Eretmochelys > Eretmochelys imbricata. The sequence continues at coordinate 208,326,194 of NC_135572.1, forward strand.
CTGCTTTAATTTTAGCTGAAATTTTCACCCCTTAGAACAAACTTTATAATGGAAATAACTCCAATTTTCATACCAGAGTGACCTGCTGTTGGAGACAAGCACTTGGTATTTACACACTGCCTATATTTCAGGGGTTTCTATTGCTGACTAATGATGTGATAACTCTTGACTTCCTGTTCATTGAGAGGTTTGAACAGAGACTTAGAAGAGGAGAAATAATCTTAAATTAAAAGGAAACTCAAATATAAGCCTTCAGCCCATCCATCAACTTGGAATATTCCCTCTCCTTTACTGAGGGACATGCCACACTGCACTGGATCAGGGAGTAGTATTTGTGTGGCAGGAAACCAGTTCCTGTCACAGTTGGCTCAGAGTCCAGGCCAAGTTTGGGCATTCAGAGGAACATTCTCAGCCTTGGTAATATCTGATGGGAAGACTAACTAGTGCTTCCAAGTGCTGAAGTCTTGCTTACCTGTTGCTCTTCACAGTAGTTAAAATGTATTAGTCTATAGCTCATTTTGATTGGACTAAAGGGCTTTTGAAAGGAAAACTGGGCTGCATTCATGGACACTGGAAAAATTAAAGGTCAGAACTTCGTTCTTTTTTTGTTCCTCGTGTAAATGGAAGGTGAAACAGCCACTCACTTGAGGCATTTAGAATAGTTCAGTTTTCTTTTTTTCCTTAACTGACTAAAGTGATGTGATATTCTTGCTTTAGGTCTGGGAGAGCCTGTTCTATATTTGTCCTCAACAAGTGGCTTTTTTGTTTTAATAGCAAACTGTTTAAAAGCCAGTTCCAGAAACCTGCCCGGGGGTACTTGGGAGAAACTGATTTTATTTTTATTTTTAATTTGAGATGGGGTTGGGGAGTTGGCACAGCTTGGTGTAGTCTCTGGAGGATTTTCAAACTTATAATGAGCCCCCAGTGCTTAAGTAGGGCCTATCTCAGAATGGTTGGTCACTTTTAACGTGCTCACTCCCATGCACTGTGATCTCAAATTTATTTTGTTATGCTTAAAATAAAAATGTTGGATGTTGGACCTTAACTATGCCTTTGAGTTTCTTGGACAAATAAAAACTTAAGGACTCCACTGTCATTTAATATTGCCGCTTGTGTGCTAAGGTCTACTTATTGTCTGGTAACAATAGATGGGTATAAAACTAGGCAAATGTTCCAAATATCAAGTCATGTGGAACAGTGTTAAGTTAATAGCTTGAATATATAGCAAAAAGCAACTTCATGTCACTGGTCTGCTCTTGGGTGTAGCAGGTAATGAGTACAAACTGTTTCATGTCCCTAGGGGGAGGAGGCTATTCGTCCCTCTCCATTCAGTCACTTGGGAAAAGAACCATAATTCAGGAGTAGTAAGATCTTTACAATGGAGGTGAAATGGAAGAGATTTGTCCTGTATCTGAACGAAGTTGAGGAGAACCAACAGCACTGGAACACAAGTCAGATTATGTTCCTTTCTAATAAGGAGGAACTAGCTCATCCTACTGGCCTCAACAGGGTTTATTTACTGAACAGTTGAGGTAGGCACCTTCCTGGGCCCACTATGGCTGAACTCCTATAGCTGACCTCATTTAGGGACTAATCTCCTCCCCCTAGCCAGTTAGGCTTCTTGTAAACTTACTCATTGATCCAGGGGTAATAATACTAGTCTGTCTCCAGACCCTATGCAATGGTCTCATGTGGGTAGGAGGGGGAAAGTAAAATGTGGTGGGGGGAAGAAGACTAATGGCTTATGCTTCCTTCTTGGGACAGGTGGTGCACACTAAACCATTTTCTGTGCTTCAGTTCCCCTGGTGGCCTCAGGAATGGCAAGAAGGAAGCTAAACAACGCTTATACCTCACGATGAGAGGCATCTTCTTGAGTAGTCATGAGCTATTGATGGCATTTTACTGGGCCTACCCACAACAGTGAAAGAAGCCAAGTCTCTAAAGGAAACTAGAGGCAGCCCTTCTATGCCAGTCTATTGTTTGTTTCATCCCTTTGCTCTCATTACCGGGGGGGAGGGGGGGATCTAAACCAAAAGCCTCAAGTTTCTTCCATCCTCTGAGTATGGGGGAAAATGTCACCTTTCTTAAAGTAATGCTCCACCAGGCACTTCAGTAGTGATGAGCTAGGCCTCTTGATCAAGCTTCAGAGCCCTAGATCACCTGGTGGTGGTGTCTTAAAACTCCTGGAGAGGTTCAAGAGGAACAGGACTTCAGAAGTGTGTTCATTACCTTCGATCTGAAACAAGCTGATCCTTCCCCTAAAGACCTAACCAAGAGACAGCAGAGGCTTGGAAAAAGCTACACATCTTTCCTACAGCCTATGATAGCCCATATAGCCTCTATTAACAAGCTGAATTACTCTTTCCCTGGCAGTGAGCCAGCAGATGCTAATGACTCATCCCCATGTTCATCGTTGGAGTCGAGGGGGGTAGACTCTACTTTACAGAAACAATCTGAACTAGTACTGGAGAACCTCAGCATAGCTCTTAACTTATTGCATGCTTCTACATTGTCACCTTTAGATGCAAGATTGCAAATTAATGTAGGCTTTCGTTGTCCCTGATCCAGCAGAGAAAGTCTTCCTCCTTTATCTCTCAAAGATCTAGCATGCTATCAGGAATGCTAGCACATCAAATCATGGTTCTAGTCTAAAAATAGCACCATGATACACTTCTTATATGGGTTCAGTTATAGCTGCTGACTATTGACTGAACAATTTACGAATTGTGTATAAAAAGCATTATAAAAGAACTGAAACCTATTACTGTGCGAGTGCTCCAGGGTGAATATAGCTGCAGGAGCTAGGTTCTCCTCTAGCTCATGCAAAAATAAGACTTGTCTTAATTAATTTGTATGAGCAGGATCTTTATTGTGGATGTGTGAGCCAGAAAGAACCTAGCTTGACTTTCAGATTCCAGGTTGTTTTTAGTGCTGCCAGTTGATGTGGCAAGGGAGGAAACCATGTATGTGTTAAGGTTATGGCTCTTCTCTCACCTCCACTTCCTCCTCCTTACCCTATCACAACTTTTCCTTTTGTTCCTCTAGTCAAGTTCATCTAAGGTGACCAGGTATCCTGATTTTAGAGGGACAGCCTGATATTTGGGGCTTTTTCTTACAGGCACCTATTACCCCTCACCTTCTGTCTTGATTTTTCACATTTGCTATCTTGTCACTCTAAGATCATCAGATGCAGTATTACAGAAGTGCAAGAGCATTCTTTGCAGCTCTGGCCACCCTGAATAATCCCCTCTTATTTCTGCCTCACTTTTTAATCTCATGTGAAACCTCCCTCTGTCCTCACTTGTATTTCTTGTTTTGGTGTACCAGCCTCTCCATTCTTGTTCTTATATATAAAACCTTGCAACCACATTGGCCTTACTCCTGCTTCTCCACAGGAATAACACAAAAGCTATGTCTCATTGTAGAATGGTATCTATAGCACCCCCAGTCATTTTACTTTATCTTGTATAGCAGCTCTTCACATATGTATAGTGTAGGATCAAATCTTTACGGTTTTTTCATCATACAAGCAGTTTTTCCCTTTACAGAATCATGTTGATCCTTATGGATTAAGTTCAAACAGCCACTTAACTGATGATTCTCTGTGTTGATTCAGCTGTAACTTGCAGGTGCCCTCCAGGGTCAGGTCAAGGTATAAGACATGAAAATAACCCATCTTCAATGTAACAAAGGTATATTTCACTCTGGTTAGGTATGTAAATGAGAAAAAGGACTGGTATAACTTGCTTTATTGGGTGCATCAGCTAAATCCTATACAACATTCCTAGCCAGTTATAGTGTGGTGCAGGGCAGATGTGAGAACACACCCTGTGTGTGACGGACTATTTGTATGTGGGGGTGGCTGAAGGATAAATGACAAATTAAAATACATCTCTTCTTCCTGAAAGCTGCCTTTTCAACAGAAAAATTATTCAAGCTTTACTTGATTGCTTCCACAAAATAGCATGAGGCTTTACAGCAGATAACTTTCAAAAACAGATTGCTCACTCTCCAACTAGGTCAGCTGGCTAGGACTTGGAGGCTATGGAAAAGAGGGATTTCTTAACCTCCTTTCTGCACCGCCATGAATCCCTTATGCTTCAATTGAGGGGATTTAGAAAGTTGTTTGCAAAGAACCACATCTGATTACCTTTCATCTGCCACACCTGTATTCAAAGGAACCTGGGGTGATGGTGAGGACCAAGTGCCAGATACTAATGTATTTACGGCAAACATATGTGATCCTGCCAAATCATTGTTACTCTGCTCCTAAAGCTGAGGAGCAGCTGCAGGTGGGCATTTTGGAAACGTATAGGACTTCATGGTTTCTAAGAGTACTGGCATAGTTCGTGATGAAAGGATTGAAAACCCCCTAATATCTGCTAGTAGGAAATGGGCAGTGAAAGTACGCTTAAATACCTCATGGCAACTCCTACTACTGATCATAGTGTGTTAGACACTACCCATGCAGAAGCTGAAGTCCCTGAAACTGAGTCTATGCAACCCAGTCCCTAGCTCCAGCATAGCTCTATTTAAGTCTTTGAGGGTTAGTATTATGAGTAGGCTTCTGTCCTACCAGGATATCTTGACCTTGGAACTTATATGCAATTTGTGGGTACTTGAGGTTTTATCTGCATCTGAAGTCTGATATGAAAAGTGTGCTTACTCCTGTCTTTGTTTGTGTTGTACTGAGAAAGGGCCACGCACAGACTGCTAATCTAGTACCAGTTCTGCCATCCACCTAGGCTCTGGATAGAAAAGCTCCATCCAGTGATTGATCCAAGAACTGGTTATGATGTAAATACAAGCAGATTCAGTGCTATATTGAATGCAGAACTCATTGCCTACTCATCCTCTTACTACCATCCCTGCCATTTAAATTATACAAGCCAGGGAATGGCTCTACAAAGTGAAGTGTTCCAAGCAGGGATGGAGCCAGACAGTTCTGTGTTCTAATCCTATCTCTGCTGCTGACTTGCTTGGTGATCTTGCATAAGGTTCATAAGTACACTGGGCCTCAATTTCCATTCGATAAAATCGTGTAATACTCTTCTCTTGAGAAATAGGTCCTTATATTGCCATAAGTAACACAAAGCTATCTCCGGTCTGAGAATTGTTCTTATTGTTACCATGGTGTGCAATATTATTTTGGGCAATGTTGAAACCTGCAGGTGTCTTGAAATACATTTTAGTAGATACAGGTTTAGTTGTTGCGGAGGCCCAGATGCGAGATTTTGAGAGCAGACATTTATTTTTGCTGCAGTCACCTGGTGCAAACAGAAGAAATATTTAGTATTCTCACTTATTTTAGTAGCAAAAGTCCCTAAATCTTAGATTTGCCATGTACCCTAGGTCTTGAATTTTCTGGCGGGGTGGGTTGAGATTGAGAACCTACCTATTCCTGCTTTCACCAGCACATTTGCTAGTCATAATAGTACTTGGCCTGCCTATTTTACCATTAATCCAAGGATCTCAAAACACTTCACATTCAAAACCCCTCCAATGCATTATTAAGGATCTACAACCTATCCTGAAGGATGACCCAACACTCTCACAAATCCTGGGAGACAGGCCAGTCCTTGCCTACAGCCAGCCCCCCAACCTGAAGCAAATACTCACCAACAACCACATACCACACAACAGAACCACTAACCCAGGAACCTAACCTTGCAACAAAGCCCGTTGCCAACTGTGCCCACATATCTATTCAGGGGACACCATCACAGGGCTTAATAGCATCAGCCACACTATCAGAGGCTCGTTCACCTGCACATCCACCAATGTGATATATGCCATCATGGGCCAGCAATGCCCCTCTGCCATGTACCTTGGTCAAACTGGACAGTCTCTACGTAAAAGAATAAATGGACATAAATCAGATGTCAAGAATTATAACATTCATAAACCAGTCGGAGAACACTTCAATCTCTCTGGTCATGCGATTACAGACATGAAAGTTGCGATATTACAACAGAAAAACTTCAAATCCAGACTCCAGTGAGAGACTGCTGAATTGGAATTCATTTGCAAATTGGATACTATTAATTTAGGCTTAAATAGAGACTGGGAGTGGCTAAGTCATTATGCAAGGTAGCCTATTTCCCCTTGTTTTTTCCTACCCCCCCCCCCCACGTTCTGGTTAAACTTGGATTTGTGCTGGAAATGGCCCACCTTGATTATCATGCACATTGTAGGGAGAGTGGTCACTTTGGATGAACTATTACCAGCAGGAGAGTGAGTTTGTGTGTGGGGGGGGGGGTGAGAAAACCTGGATTTGTGCTGGAAATGGCCCACCTTGATTTTCATACACATTGTAAGGAGAGTGGTCACTTTGGATAAGCTATTACCAGCAGGAGAGAGAGTTTGTGTGTGTGGTTTTGGGGAAAAAAAAAAGGGGAGGGGTGAGAAAACCTGGATTTGTGCTGGAAATGGCCCACCTTGATTATCATACACATTGTAAAGAGAGTGGTCACTTTGGATGGGCTATTACCAGCAGGAGAGTGAGTTTGTGGGGGGGGGCGGGGGGCGGGAGGGTGAGAAAACCTGGATTTGTGCTGGAAATGGCCCAACTTGATTATCATACACATTGTAAGGAGAGTGAGCACTTTAGCACCCCACTACCAGCAGGAGAGTGGGGTGTGAGGAGGTATTGTTTCATGGTCTCTGTGTATATAATGTCTTCTGCAGTTTCCACAGTATGCATCCGATGAAGTGAGCTGTAGCTCACGAAAGCTTATGCTCAAATAAATTGGTTAGTCTCTAAGGTGCCACAAGTACTCCTTTTCTTTTTGCAAATATAGACTAACACGGCTGTTACTCTAAAACCTCACATTGTTAGTCTGTATTCGCAAAAAGAAAAGGAGTACTTGTGGCACCTTAGAGACTAACCAATTTATTTGAGCATGAGCTTTCGTGAGCTACAGCTCACTTCATCGGATGCATACTGCGGAAACTCTCTTTGTGTTGGTTTGCTACTTTGCAAATTCACCAGTAGGGCTTCTCGTGTAGTCTTGTTGTGGGGTTGGTTGCAGTAAGACCTTGAGACTGTTCTAAAATGGTGAGAGCCATAAGCTCTTCTGTGGACTGACTCTGGCCTTATCTACTAAGCAGCCAGTCCCAGAGTCGCTGTACATACAGCCATTTCCTTGCAGTGAAGGGCTGAATCCCAGGACAAGTGGCAGTACATTCCTGCTATCAAACCTAGCTGATCCAGAGTGACTCCCTTCAGGCTAGCATAGGAGCTGCTTTCTTTGTTGCTTGGTATTTAGTAGGCAGCCTGGGATTCAATTTGGAGGATGGATGTCACTCTGGGTGGGCCAGGTTGTTTTCCTCCAAACCACGAAAACCCCTTTTTTCTAGTGATCAGGAAGATTTAATAACATACATCCAGCCCCCACACTTCCACTAGAAACGTTCTGTCGTTAGCCTCTTGCATCAGACTAGATGGGCTGAGCCAGTGAGCACATGCAGGCCAGTTCCTTGTCACCATCTCAGCAAGCTTGGGGGTGCTGAAGTGAGATCTAACAGAGGCCAATGCCTTGAGATCAGTTAGCACAATGAAGATACTGAGCCAGTAGCCTCAGAGATGCCTGGGTTTTTTCTGCCCAGCATCCTAAATGCATTGCAACAGTGAGCTCACAGAATTGTAACTTGTCATCACCCTTGCAAGCTACAAATGCTATGCAGGTGTAAGGGGAAGAGTATGAAAGCACCAAGGGAGAGGAAGGACTCCCCCTTTTTCTTCTTGGGCTTGTGGACCTCCACTCCTTTTCACCAACCAATGAAGAGGCAGGAGGAAACAAGGAATTATCAGATAGCAGAATCTGAAGTGGGAGCAGCTAGTGCTGGGATCTAAGGGTTTTCTATGCATAGGTGGTGCAGCATCAAGGCCAGCACCTTGTGGGGGAAGAATGGTCCAAATTGGAAGCCCTCAACTGCCTCCTTTCTTTACAAGACAATTCCCTTGCAGGTTGCTCCTCCCTTCCTTGGAAGAGAGGTGACACTTAGCATTTCCAACTCATTTTCTACTAGCTTTATCAGTTCTGTACTTTTGGGGATGAGGAGACCTTTAAGGAGCTGTTTAGGAGTATTGCCTTATTTTTAATTCACAGTATTCCTGTTGAATAATTTATTAGTTCTGGCAACTTTGGGTAAACACACTTTTCAACTACAGTGTTAATTGTTTGTGCTCTAACTCTGCTTAAGAATAAAACTGTAAAATATAAATTTTTCTGTAAAGAAAAAACTCTCCCACCCCTCCAGTCACTGCCTTCCTTTTCCATAGCCAGAAACCAAGGTAAGCAGAGTGGGTCTGTCAGTTGCCCCTTGCTTCCTGGCTCTCCATGGTGGGAAGGGTGGCTGGGAGCTGCATGAGACTTTCAGCTGGATGTGGGAATAGTCTTCATTTCCTCTCTGAGCTGTTGTGGTGTTACTGTGATGGTCCACAGCTGCTGCATTCTACCTGAGTCAGCTGCATTTCAATGGCAGGGGGGGAAGTAAGTTTTGTGTGCTTTGTTAAATGTGAGTTTTTGAAGAAAAGGTGCTATAAAAAGCTGAGAGCATCTTAGGGCCATGTAAATTCAGCAGCCACAGAATGAACTGCAGTACTTGCCATTTGCATCCAACTGCAACAGACAGCTGTCTCCCAGTGGTAGCAATCCTTTCTGTTGTGGTTATTTGTCACAAAATTAGCAATCATGTGCCACTCTATATGCCTTGCCTGCTTCTTCCTGCCACCAAGAGGGTGCAGAGGGTTTTACCTGTTTCAGTGACTCTGCTGCATATGTAAGGGGACTGTTAGGGTTTTTTGGTTGACTAGCTCCCAGTACCAAAAGAAAGGGGAAAGGTCGATGGGAAATCAGACCGACAGTCCCAGGAACAATGGGGAGAGGACAATGCTTCAGGTCAGCCTGACTGAAAGGGCAGGCAGGCTAATGAGGGAGTCAGGAAGCCAGGGGGGTCCCATCTTTCGTGTCAGCTGGAATTGTCTGGAACAGAGTGGGGCTGAGCCAGGAGAGAGCAGGAGCCCGAGCTGAGCTGGGGAGTAGGGCTGGGTGGGCCAGAGAAGCAGCCCAGGGAGCAGATCTGTGCTGGGAGCAGAGCCACAGCAACAAAAGCCAGAGACGTGGCCCAGAGAGCAGGTCAGTGCTGGGAGGAGAGCTGCAGCAACCAGAGCCAGAGAAGCAGCCCAAGAGGCTGGAGGCAGAGCAACCGCAGTGCTGAAGTAGGGTTGCCAACTTTCTACTCGCATAAAACTGAACACCCTTGTCCTGCCCAATGTGCCACCCTGCCCCTTCTCCAAGGCCCCGCCCCCTGCTCCCTCCCTCCCTGTGTCACTCACTCTCCCCACCCCCACTCACTTGCTCATTTTCACCAGGCTGGCTCAGGGGGTGGGGTGGCGTGGGATGTGGTGGGGGACAGGGTAAAGGTTCCAGCTGAGGGTGCAGGCTCAGAGGTGGGGCCAGAAATGAGGAATTCAGGATGCGGGAGGGGGCTGAGGCAGTGGGTGAGGGCTCCAGCTGGGGGTGCTGGCTCTGGGGTGGGGCCAGTGATGAGGGGTTTGGGGTGCAGGAGCGGGCTCCCTGATGGGGCTGAGGGGGATGAGGGCTGGGGTTGGGGCATGGGGAGGGGCTCAGGGATGCAGGCTCTGGGCAGCGCTTACCTCAAGCAGCTCCCGGAACAGCGGCATGTCCTCCTCCGCCTCCTACGTGAAGGTGCAGCCAGGCAGCCGCCCCTGCAGTCCCCAGCCAATGGGAGCTGCAGAACTGGCGCTTGGGGCGGGGGGCAGTGTGAGGCCCCTACACCTAGGAGCCAGAGGGGGGACATGCTGCTGCTTGTGGGAGCTGCACGGAGCCACAGGTAGGGAGCCTGCCTTAGCCCTGCTGTGCCACTGACCGGACTTTTAATGGCCCAGTCAGCAGTGCGTTCCGGTTGAAAACCAGACACCTAGCAACCCTATGCTGAGGCAGAGTGGAGCTGGGGCTGGAGCAGTCCGGAGCCGGGTGTCATAAGCAGCTGCAGAGAGTGAGGGGGGACCCTGGGCAGAAGGCCTAGCACAGGGAGACCTCCCTAGACAAGAGGTTTCGCAGGCCAGCCTTGGAGGGGGATCGTAAACCCGAGGGAGGGCTGACACTGGGAAGAAGGGTCCTGCCCCCTAGAGCCTGAGGGCGTGTGTCCACCGCCAGAGCAAGTGTCTGACCCGCAGCATCCCTGCAGCACAGCCAGGGCCTGAGAAGGAGGCCTGGGACATGTGAGGAACAGACTGTGAACTGCCCTTACATTCCAGAGACTCTGGTTGTGATGTGTTTTCCTTTACCATTTCCCATTCGTTTTGTTTTTTTAATTTGATTGCTGTTTAATAAATTGCATTTGCTTTGAACTGTAATGATCAGTTGGTCAGGGAAGCATCCTGTGCGGAGAGAGCATCCCCGGAGTGGGGACACCCTAGCCCCTGTCCAAAGTGACCACAACAAGGTTGGGGGTTGAGCCCCCCAGGAATCCTGGGCCCAGCCTTGTTGGGGTTACAAGGACTCTGCCACACAGGAGAGTAGAAGGGGAGCCCTCAAGGTCAGGCAGGCATCTGGGTAAAGGAAGTGGGAGCGAGAATTCGGATCCTTTCGCTAGCCCATTTCACTGGGGTAGTGGATAAGCCAGGAAAGTTCCCCACAATCGCAGGACCATTCACTGCTGCATAGCTATGTGAGTTTGCCCTCTGACCTACAGCAAGGAGCTTCTTAGGCAGGACAGCTTCTGAGCCCTAAAGGATTTCCCTTACCAGGTAAAATTGGAAGTGTGGAAGCTTAACTTACCAAGTACTACATGCCTCTTCCTTCAACATTTCTATGAGACCCTAGCCCAGGGGCGGGCAAACTTTTTGGCCTGAGGACCGCATCGGGTTTCTAAAATTGTATGGCGGGCCGGTTAGGGGAGGCTGTGCCTCCCCCAAACAGCCAGGCATGTCCCAGCCCCTGCCCCCATCTGATCCCCCTGCTTCTTTCCCCCTGATGGCCCCCCACCGGGACTCCTGCCTCATCCAACACCCCCTGTTCCCTGATGGCCCCCCAGGGACCCCTGCCCCATCCACCCCCCCTGCTCTCAGTCCCCTGACCGCCCCTGGACCCCCTGGCTTTTATTGGTTATTCCAGTGGTTCTCAAACTTTTTTTTTCATGGACCACTTGATGATCAGACCATTTAATGATCTTTCCAAACGTTTGTACCATTAGCTAACTATTGTAAAGCGCTTTGGATAAAAGCGCTATGTAAAAAAAAACCTTAATAATAAACATTTTTTGTTCTACAAATAAAAGCACACAACTCATCCTTTAATATCGGTAGTCTTACCTTTCTAATGCGATGGATGTGCCCTCTCTCCCACCCCGCAGCAGCCCCTGAGCTGGGGCTAGGAAGGAGGGATGTTTCTCCCTGGCAGCCGCAGCCCTGTAGCTGGGAAAAGTCACCTCTTTCTCTGGCCGCCACAGCCCTGCATGTCCCAAATTCCTCCCACCCCATCTTCTCACCCCACTGCTCCTTCCCACCTACCCCCTACTCCCCCAAGCCCACCACCTCAGCTGTTGCCTGGGGTTAAGAGCATTGAATACTATGGATAGTGTCAGAGGCAGCACTAACCACATCCCATGGCAGGATTGGCATCTGTCCACATTGAATGCGGGTGTGTGTTAGCTACGCCCACCTCTGAATTGCTGCACCCATCCCCACCCCACCCCCTGTATACCTGCATCCACACTGCCACTGCAGCTACATGTGTCTGGTGCAATGATTTCTGGGGGTGTATCCCAGGGTTCATGGTGCCTCACCAACTGGAGCTGCTCTAGGAAATGGTTTGTGGTAGAACTTCTCTCTTCTTCTCAACCCCTTGTGCAGAACTGGTTTTAGCCTGCCACACTTAGCTGTAGCACTCCTGGCTGGGCATGCTCCTCGCTCCTGTCCATTCCAGCCAAGAGTCGAGCCCTTGATCCATTGGCTGAGCTGCTCCTACTTTTGGGCAAATATGTATGTAGATGTTCATTGAGAGTCTGGAGGGCAGTTTGGAAGCATTTTCTAAAACGCAGAATGTGTTGGGATTTGGAGGCAAATTAACGTATTGCAGACTGGACAGTAATGATCAGTGCTGCAATTGCTGTGGATTCTCTGTTTGTCCACTGTCCGTCTGGAGCAGGAGAACAAGCATGGTTCACTTTGTCATGCAGATGTAGGATGACTAGCAGTGGCCACAGAACTTCCTCATAAGGAAGCAGACCTTCCTGGAGCTGTGTGACGAGCTGGTTGGACCCTCCTGTGCCAGAACACTTGACAGAAGGAGGCCAGTCCCGTCTGAAAGTGGGTTGCAATCGTCCTGTGGAAGCTGGCTACCCCAGACTTGTATGGGTCCATGGCAAGGCAGGTCAACTGTCAGTGCTGTGGTGTGGAGGGTGGCCTGTAAGGGGATTCTTACTGTGATTCTTACTCATGGATGGTTGGTATTAGAAATGTGCCTTTTTAAATAGATGGCTTCCAGAGATTTAGCTTTCCCAGCTGCACTGGGGCCAGTAACGGTTTCCCTGCCAGAAGGAGCAACTGCATATGTCCGCCACAAAGGATAGTACTCCCTGGTCAACCAGTGAGGCAGTTCAGGGACACCAATATGAGATATACTGGCAGGGTGCATGATGGCAGATACTGAGGAGATCTGGCATTTACCGCTCAGGAGAAGAAGGGATTTTATTTCCTCCAAATGACATTTATTGATAGACTATAGGTGCCCACTGTTTTGAGGGTCTCTATCTACCCTCTCCTGTTATGACTCATGAAATCTTACCCTGATCTGAAGGTCTGGCAAAAGAAGGTTTGATTACACACTTATCACTTGCAGGATGGTGACAGATTGCACACGTGGCATTCTGAAGGCAAGATGGTGTCGCCAAGAGAAACATTTGGATGCTGGTGTGGCAAATGCCCTCTGTATGCTTGTGACCTGCTGTATCCTTCCCCCCCTTGGTTGGTATCCATTGTGGTTCACACGTGGTTGGGGAGGAGCATAGCTCCTTTTTCCTATGGAAGTATCATGGGTTCCATCCTCAACCACTGCTAAACACAGGCCGCTCACATGAAATATCTTCCCCAACACTAATTTCATTGTCGTAATCAGGAAATGCTCACAACACCTGTGTGCATCAAGGAAATGTTATAATCCCCCTTTGCCAATGGAAAAGTGAGTCATAGGAACACAAAATGAGAAGTTCGCACAAGAAGTCTCCAGTCAGTGCCCTAACCATAAGGCCATCCTTCCACCCCCACAACATCCTCCTCTACTCTTACTGCTAAACACTTGGTCTACATAAACTCTGTGTGGGGGTGTGTGGCTGCCCAGCAACAACTGTGCAATTATTTTTTCACTCCTATTTCAGACGCGTGAACAGCCCCCAGATGAAATCTGCTTGGCACATGTGTTCCGAAAGGGGAACTGATCCTTGGTGCTTTCTCAGAACGCGCAGGTGGGGCTGTCCCCACAAGAAGAAATCAGAGGCGCAGCAACCCCAGCCCATACCCAATGTTCAGCTCATGTTTTCAAAACCCACAAAGGAGGCTCTCTCCACCAGCTGAGAACATACACATGCAAAGCTTGTCTGTCCATCTTGCTTGGGCAGCAGCATTTCCCCTCCTCTCTGGCTGTTGTGGTGTGTTCCCCAGGCTCTTTCAATCAATCTACTTTCATCGCTGGCAGTGGTGGCCTTGTGTACGTGAGGAGTGGTGGTAGGGGCAGCACTTTAGTAACACACAGAATCTAGCAAAGGCAAGTCACAGTGACACAAATACAGGAGCGAAAGGAGTGCCTTAAGTTCCTTTGTGTGTCAGTCACACCGTGTAGGGCACTGGAGTAACCTGCGTGCTAGTGAGCAGGCACCTTTTTAGAAAACGTAAAAAACTCAGCTGGGAACCTCTCTGAGCCACTATTCTGTGAATAGGTAGTACAAAGACGGGATTACAGTGAGCTCAACCATATAGGCAGCCACAAAGAGTTGAGTGGGACGAGGAGCTAAATCCACAGATGATGTCAGTTCTGTTCATCCTGAAAGCCCTGTGTGCATGACCATGCCTGTGTGTACTCGTTTTGTCTGTGCATAGGCTTCTGTGTCCCCCATATTCCCCAGCGCTGTTACCTCCCATGCTTTATGTCCCCCAACCCCTTTCCATTTGCTGCATCCTCATGTCCTCTGGTAGTCAGTCCTCCCTCTTGGCATATCCAGAACACCTCCTCCAGTTCAGGAAGAATGTTTCAGCGGGTTCTCTGGGATCCAAAAAACTCAGTTCAACTCCAGCTCATCACTCTGGTTACTTTATTAGGCATGTAACAGCTTTTTGTCTGTGCGGCCCAGGCTCAGATGCAGGGGGTGTAGGTACAGGGTGATACCCCAGTTCCAATTCATGTCACACACTACACAGTTTATATACATCTTTCCTAGCTACTAACTGTTACTGCTTGCATGTCAGGACCAATCACTGCAGATTGTTCAAGGACAATCGCTTTGCAGATTGTATAAGGACCAATCTTATCAGTTCGGGGTGTTCCTGCCTACCTTGTTCGCTATAAACACAGCCACAAGAGTTAGTTTGGTTATTTTTGCCTCCCTTATTTTCTATAAACATATTCACAGTAGTTAGTTGTTTCACTAATTTCTTGTTCAGGCTTGTTCAGCAGTTATTTGTTGAGGCTTGTCTTGTCTTAACTAAGGCCTGCTCATGGCAGCTAAAGTTAGCTCTAAATTGGATTCTGTATCCTGGTACATGTCCCCTGGCATCCCCCATGAGTTCTATTTTCCCTGCTGTCCCTCAGTGTATGTGTCTCCCCTCCCTCAGTTTGGGTCCAGTCTCACTAATAGGGGTGCCTGTCTCCCTCCCAGAGGTACCTTCATCTCTCATAGTTCTCTTTCTCTCCTTCCAAGAGAGCCAGGCTTTTAGGGAGAGGACTCTTCCTCCCTGTTCCTGTGAGCACAGCCTGCAGGTGGAATGAAAAACCCTCCCCTTGCTGTTGGGACACTCTAGTTCAGCCACTAGTGAGATGGTGTCTGCCTAACCATATGTAACCCACACACTTCCTGGGTGTGGTGTTCTGTCCCATCCAGTGGCACCGAGACCACTTATTGAGAGTTAAAATGAGTCTACTCTACAGCCTTAGCTTTAAGAGGCTGTTGGCTTTTAGCTCATACGGTAGAGGCTCATGCACTAAGCTCCAGAGGACCCCGGTTTGATCTTACGGACGACCGGGGTCTGTCAGTGTTACACATACACCTTTTCTTGAGCTGCAGCTGATTTTCCTTTCTGTCATATGGGTCATTAAATGATTCACAACTAGCCCATCTTCCCTGGATGTGCCATAACAACAGAACACCCGAGAGACTAGTTACAGAGTGCATAGTCAAAGGCAGCCTCACCTCAGCCTCATCTCCTGATGAAGGAAATGGTTCCATCTTGGCTTAAGTCTTCTGTGAGGCACAGGGACTGTTGCACATCTTCTTATGGTGCTACAGACCATCAGAGGGCAGTGGGCTCCGGGCTTTTGGACACCACTCCATCGTAAGTCTTGGGCATGAAGGGTGCGGACACTCTTTTCCACTCAAATGAGGCAGATTGTGATGCTGACACTAGGTTTTGGACTGCGAGGAGGGCTGACTCCTTCATGGGATTTACTAGGAGCTGTGTGACAGCATCATTTGTCTTCTAGAGCTTGACAATGAGCTCCTCGTTTAAGGTATAGATGAGTATTTCTGAGGGAAACTGATAATCATGATGGGATCAAAGTTAAAGATCTGTATAAATATGAAGACACTATCTCTGTAGCCAGCTGTCCCTCAGACATAACTGGGGCCGGCTTAATGATTTGCTGGCAATATTTTGACAAGGGGATGCCATAAAATTTCTACCTTTTTGGCCTTGATAAACACCAGGGGGTGCACGTATTGCACTATGAGCGTGCTTTGGAATATGATTGTTCTTCCCTTTAACCAGAAATGCTTTCTTATACCATGAGTATTTGGCAAGCCTGTATGGGGGCACAGGAATGGAGTGCAGCAGGGCAGGCATACGGTGCATTGGCAGAAATATGGGGCTGGGGAGACCAGTACTTAGCTCAGAACTGAGATGCTTCAGCCAGAGATGACCCAGACCTGCCGACAGTGGGGAGGGGCAGAGTGAGGGCAACAGCTTCAGCAGATGTTACTGAGCATGCTCAGTCCATGTGAGCATGCTCAGTACAAGCCAAGCAGTAAAGCTGTGGGTCGCACATGGTGCATCGCCTCTGGTTTCAGCACATTGGTGGGATGGGGTGCCCAAGACTGGACTAGCAGGGTTGCTGCAGATCAGCTTATAGTGCATTGGCAGAGCTGTGTGGGTGAAATTTGCATGTTTGTCCAGGCCCTCAGTTGCTCCTTTTGATGAGCATTACCGTCACGGATACATTTTGAAATGATTCTTAAAGGCCAGTTATGGTCAGTATGTTGGTCTCACTTGCTTTTTCCAAGAGGCCCCATGTATCTCCAATGAGAATAAATCCCCTGCCCTGAGGTCAGTGCCTGGCCAGGTGTGAGAATTTCCCAGCAGCTTCAAGGTGGCATTTTCTGTAAATAGGGGTATGTGAATTCAGTCAAGCTTCACAAACAAGGATAAGACAGAAACAAACAAGTCATAATCGCTTGCTCAAATATAGAAGTTCAAGGTCACCAGAGAAACAGAGACACAAGAACAGGTGTCTCGGCCTCTGCGGCTTTCACTTCCCCTCTCCTCAGCGTCTATTCTTTGACAAAGCCTTTTCTGTAATGAACTCAGCCTTGATCCGTGTGCCCGGGACTGCCAGCTCAAAGCGCATGCTCTACAGCTCCAAGCCTAAGGCAGGTCCGGTGCAATTCAGCATGAGATTCTTTCTTCTAGCCCACCCCTTCGCATTGCTCTGAAAACGGCCAGAGCTCATGTGGGTCCCTCATCGGTGGTGGATCTTGAAGCAGTGTAACCCTCTCATAGGTCGCTGCCGCAGTGTTGCATAGGGGTGCGGTTGGAGTGCTGCTGCAAACCAGCTCTTTTCAGCTGGTGGATGGTTTCTTGTGAGCTGTTACCAGCCTGCAGTTTGAGCAGCCCTGAGGTTGGGGTTGACAGTCAAGGAACTGTAACCCACTCCAGCAACCCCTCCCCTGCTTGGTGGGGACCAGCAGAACATAAGAATGGCCGAACTGGGTCAGACCAAAGGTCCATCTAGCCCAGGGGTAGGCAACCTATGGCGTGCGTGCCAAAGGCAGCAAGCGAGCTGATTTTCAGTGGCACTCACACTGCCTGGGCCCTGGCCACTGGTCAGGGGGCTCTGCATTTTAATTTCATTTTAAATGAAACTTCTTAAACATTTTTAAAACCTTATTTACTTTACATACAACAATAGTTTAGTTATATATTATAGACTTATAGAAAGAGACCTTCTAAAAATGTTAAAATGTATTACTGGCACACAAAAACTTACATTTGAGTGAATAAATGAAGACTTGGCACACCACTTCTGAAAGGTTGCCGACCCCTTATCTAGCCCAATATCCTGTCCTCTGAGAGTGGCCAATGCCAGGTGCCCCAGAGGGAATGAACAGAACAGGTAATCATCAAGTGATCCATCCCCTGTCACCCATTCCCAGCTTCTGGCAGAGACTCGGGACACCATCCCTGCCCATCCTGGCTAATAGCCATTGTTGGACCTATCCTCCATGAACTTATCTAGTTCTTTTTTGAATCCTGTTATCATCTTAGCCAGTTATAGTCAGAAATGGGCCTCAGCAGAGAATCCAGCCCTCAATGTGATGAAAGATTGCAGTGCTGGTGAAAGGCAATCGATGACAGCGCTCTGGAGACTGGAGTTCTGTATTTATCCCCGGAACCAGAACAAGCTGGGCAGCAGCAAGGCAAGATTCCCACAAATTGTGCAGCCAGCTAATGTGGGGTGAAAGGAGAGTTTGGTCTCCGTGTCCCATCGGTCCTTAACCAGTATGCTGAGGCTGCTAAATAGGAGGTCAGTTATTGCTGCTTGTCATGTGAACACATATCTATTGGACCAAATTCATGCCAGGGCCCACCCTGGCAGAGATTCCGGACAGTGAAAAGTTTGCTTGATTGAGACTGCAATGGTGAAAAGTGGTCCCAACCACCCCTCTGCTGCCCATAGGACACCAGTACTGTCCAAAACATGGGCAACTTTGGGTGGGAAAGTGGTGTTGCTGGAGCTGATGTAGGGAATCCCGCAGCAGCCTCCTATGGAGAAAGTTAAAGCTCCCTCCCCCGGCCCCTCTGATCATGTCATGAACCCTAATCAGGTCAAGACAACAACAGTGCCTTTGTCCTCCCTTGGGGTGTAGACCCCTGGCGTGGTGCAAGGAGCAGTAACTTATTCTTCCTGACACCTGCTCGGGTGAATTGGCTCATTACATGCATCCTGCCCCCAATGTTAATGCAATATTAGGATTGTCCAGTTATGCCAAATCACCTCTCCCACAGTGAGCTACAGTAAATAACAATGGGACACTTCACAGCTCTCACTATCCAGCCCCATGGTATCTGAATGCCTTACACCTTGATGCAATAGCAATAGCAAAGCCCCCAATGAGCTTCCTAGAGTCTTTATCGTCTCTTCTCTGCTTGGAGTGAGGGGTTTGGAGTTTTTGTTTAATTTATTGATTTACTTTCAGAGGTTTTTTTAAGGTTGATTTTCTGTCAGGGTTTTTGTTTGTTGGTTGGGGGGCTGGGTGATGAGAAGGAGGGGTTTCTAGATTGCAAGTCTCATTCTGGCTATTGGGGACAAAGTCTTTTCAAAGACGATTTTGCAGTTTTTCCTGGATTTGCCTGATCTTCTCTGGAAGATTGTTCCATAGCTGGATCCCCCTGGATCCCCTTGACAGAGAATGCTTTGTCCCCAGCTCTCATGTGCTTCGTCCTGGGCTTTGAAATCTGCGTTGTCCCAGAGGAGCTCTGCTGTTGTGGTCCATAGACTGGAATTCCATCTCTGATGTAGTCGGGGCTTGATTCATTAATTGCTTGCAGGATTAGGACCAAGACCTTAAACTGGCATTAGAAACTGACTAGGAGCCAGTGGAGGGGCTTAAACACAAGCCTGATGTGCTCACGGCAGCCTGAACCATGGAGAAGGCAGGCAGCTGGATTCTGAACCAACTGGTGCCTGCACATCATCTTCAAATTCAGCTTCAGATTCAGTGAATTACAGAAATACAGCCCTGGGGTGACAAATGCGTGGATCACTATGGTCAGCTCCACATCCAGAAAGAAGGAATAAAGTTGCCTAGTGAGCTGGAGAAAAAGGTGGCTTTTTTGGAAACGGAGGCTGCCTCATCACCCAAGGCTTCACACAGCTGATGAAGGTGGAGACAATGTCTTGGTCAGCTCTTCGAAGTGTTTCTCTTTTCCAACCAGCTTCACTTCAGTCTTGTCTGGGTTCAGCTTGAGCCAGCTGTTCTTTGTCCTGAAAAATACAATATGCTCATGACTCTGAATAGCATCTTGCCAGGTGTTTCTTTCTGCTTTAAAACAGGAACTTAGAAAAGGTGCAATGCAGAGCAGCTAAATAGGGGTTCAGCCAGAGCCCCGGGTGCAGCGTGTGCAGAAGTTTTATTAGCATCCCAGGTGCCAGCAACACATTTGGTGGGAAGGCAGTAAGAAATCAAGCCTCCTTCTACTGCCCAAACAGAAAGACAGAACCAGCTGTATCCTGGCCTGCACTTATCAAAGTGACCAAGAACAAAGGGAGACTGGAGAATGTAGTCTCCCAATTGACGCAAAACCATGGCATCATGAACTTTTCCAGTGCAGCCCATGTTGATGTTCATAAATTGGCCTCTGTGGTCCATGAGACCTGTATAATAATAGAGCAATACTCTGTGTGATTTAGGTACTCCTGTGCTCCTTGAAAAGGGCAAGCTATGGGCACATGAGTCCCATCAATGGCCCTGGTGCAGTTTGGAAACCCCATTCTCTCAAAGCCAGCAGTTACTTCAGGAATATCTTTTTATGCCCATCTCCTTGGGGTAAATCACACTCCTGATTGCCTCAGAAACCTCCACCATCACTTTACACACAGTCAACTTTCCATAAGAACATAAGATCTATCCGCTGTCATCCACTCCCAGTTTCTGGCAGTGAGAGGTTTAGGGACACCCAGAGCATGGGGTTGCATCCCTGACCATCTTGGCTAATAGCCATTAATGGACCTATCCTCCATGAACATAGTTAATTCTTTTTCGAACCCCATTATAGTTTTGGCCTTCACAACATCCCCAGCAATGACTTCCATGGGTTGACTGTGCGTTGTGTGAAGAAGTACTTCCTTTTCTTTCTTCTAAACCTGCTGCCTATTAATTTCATTTGATGATCCCTAGTTCTTGTGTTATGTGAAGGAGTAAATAACACCTCCTTATTCACTTTCCAACACCAAACTGGCTGTCAACAGACCTGTACCAGTCTGGGGTAGCCAGTTTCCAGACGGCTATAGTGACCTGCTTCTGGACCGGCATGGCCACCCTAATGCGTGTGTCTTTACCCTGAAGGGTCAAGGCAAGCTGCTCACAGAGTTCCAGAAATGTAGCTTTCTTCACGTGAAAGTTCTGGACCCACTGCTGGTCATCCTAGGTCTGCAAGACAATGTGATCCCACCGGTCTGTGCTTGTGGTCCTGTTGCAGAAGCCCCAGCCTACGTAGAGGGCATCAATGGCTGTATCGAGTGTCATAAGCAGCATCAGCCAGTTTGCATGTTCCATGTCTGTGTCTTCCTCCTCCTGCTGCTTCATTATTAGCTCTGTCAGGCCTTCAGTGGGTCAAAAAACGCCACTGAAATGTCCACCAGCATATCACCGAAGCTCTGCTCATTTTCTAAAACAGGAATCAAAAGCAAATGAGAAAAGTTCTTCATTTGGTGCCTCTTCCATGTTGCTGGCTCTGGTAGCTGGGAGCATACAGACTAGAATGACGGCTTGGCAGGTTGTGTTGGCAGCTGTTCAAACATCCAGTAACATGTGGGGTGGACAGTCAAGTTTTCCCACACTGCACCAAGAACAAAGGGCTAGAGGGCACTAGGAAGTCTTGGATATGGTTGGTTGGACTCAGGCCTATGTACTGCTGTGTGGACGCTGGAGCCCTGGGTGCGGGCCCAGGTTAGAAGATTCTTAACCTAGGGTTGACAATCAGTGTAGAAGCTCAAGCCTTGGGTTCTCTAATCCAGGATCTGCTGACACAAGTTCCACTAACCCTGGGCTCACATTGCAGTGAAGACATACTCACAGAGACTGAGGATCCTGCCTCCACAGGCCTTCCAGGCTCCATCAGCCAAAGGAAAGGGCGGGGCCACATTCAGCAAGGGGCACTAGGCAGATGCCCACTTCCCTGTGTTAATATTTTATTATGAAGGTATTAGAATTTTATGACTTTTTTTCAACCCCCACTCCACTTCTTCAGGGAGACAGTGTGTCTGATCAGAGCTAGACATCAAGCCCAGTCTACAGATTGTATCAACCCTTCAGCAACTGACTGAACACACTGCCCAGTGACTGACTGTGTGCTATAAATTACTGTATGAACCACCAACTGTACCACCACATTGGAACCTACATTCAGAGCAACTGACTGTACATACCATACCATAAACAGACTATGGATCAGACAGTATCTAGCTGTATGCTCTGCTCCAGAATTTACTGTCTGCACGGTGACTGTATGCATTCTATAGTAACGGTATGCAGTGTACTGTAACAGAGTATGCACTATAACTGCTATACCACGGAGCTGCACACAGTACACTACAGCTGACTGCCTCTGCCCACATTGACTGTACATAACAGAGTAACCGAGCGTGTACCCTACTTTGTCCTCCCAGGCTCCTCCGAAATTTAGTATCACCTATAACTTTTACTAATATACAATTTACAACCTTCTCCAGATCCCTAATGAAGATATTAAATAAAAAAGTATCCAATCTATACACACCCATCTGTCATGCCAAACTGAGGAAATGCAAGTTGCAAAGCTGTTTTCCTCCTCTGGCCCCTTGGTAGTTGCTGAGGGAGAGAGAGGTGATAGGATCAGAGATCATGTTTGTCCATTACAGAGGAGAGCTCCATAGCTGTCATCAAGTGGCTGAGAAGGGACTGAGCATCTCCACTTGTGAGTTTCACCCAGCACTTAGATACTGTGGTGAAAGTGGCTGTAGGAAACCCCAAGCTAGCTACCTAGAGTCACCTCTGATGTCCCTGGGGAGGACAGCTGCCACAGTAGGTCAGTCACACAGGGACAGAAAATTTCTGAGATATTCACAGTCCAATCCCATTAACAGCTGTGAAGATCAAAGTATGGACTAGTGTTTCTGCTCCCACAAGGCATTTGTTGCCATGTCAATGCAGAGCAATTGTATATAATTCCTGTCTCAGCAAGGGTTTTGGAGGGTTCGTTCAGAAATACCTGGGCAGTGTCTTGAAGAATTAAAGTGCCATGGAAGAAACAAGTAATATTAGTTAGTTGTTTTTCTGCTGATCTATATTTCCAAGGAAAGAAGATCCTTGCTATAATAAGGCAGGATTTTTAACACTGATTAGCTACTGTGGAGGGTAACCATGCTGTATCCTGTAACCACATTGCCTTGTATAAGCTCTGAGCTGTATCATGCAGCAGGACAGATCTCCAATGTGTGGCATGGTGTCAGTGTGCAAGAATCCAGAAGCTGCCACTCTGGGACAATGCTGTCAGCTTCATAGAAAAGATGTGGCTGGTGTTAATGACGTGCTGTGATGCTTTAGCTGAGTCACTGTCTAAGAGCTCATAATACAGAATGCTTGAGACTCAGTGACCAAGGGAACACACCACTGAGTCGGAGACATAACTGTGAGACTAGACTAAATATTGGCTGTTTTCAAGGTTGTTGATATTAAGTCCTGGAGGAACAGATCCCAAAGTGACCTTGAGGGGAGAGCTCCCTTTCCTAAGCATCGACAGTACTAGGTGAACTATCAAGGCCAGTATCATTTCTCTGGCAACAGTCACTAGGCAAAGCTTCCTCCTGTGTAAGACTTGCTGTTTTCATAGCCTGCTAGTTTACTCCTGAAAGATGGGGGAATGCAAGCAGGGAGAATTCCCACGTTCTCTCGGGTGATTCCATACCCAGGAACAAAGGTAGGAGTAAGAAAAAACACAATGAGCCCCTAGGGTTGGTACTGGTAGTTGAAATTCATTAATTTTTTTTAAAAAATTCAGCTCATTTTTGGGTCCCTTTCCCGGGTGAGGCAGTAGAACACAGCTGTCCGAACACACTCTGCTTCCAGGACATTGTGCCTAACATCAAAACAAGTGCCCAGGCACTTGGAAAAGTCTGTTTCCACTCCATCAGCCCACACTGCAAGCCTTGCTTAGAGCTGAAGAATGTCACTCTTCAGGCCTGAACTTAGAGAAACATTGTTTGAGAAGTGCAGGAGTCACTAATATTTTTTGTGCAAATGGCCATCTTATGCAGGATTGCAAGTCACTTCCAAGAGTATAAACAAAGCTGACAAGACAGACAAGGCAAACATTAAGAACAACAATTTGGGGCAAGAACTTGAGATGAAGCTAAGAAATGTGTCGTTAGACTGGTCTGGGACTCAAGTCTTTAATGTTGGAAGAGCTCAACAACAGCAACACACAGCAGAGGGAAATGAGGAAGCAATTTTGAGGTGCTGGGCAGAACTTGTGTACTATGAAGTAAGGGTGTGTTTTAATAAAAGGTCAGTAGATGGCTCTGGAGATATTTCATCATAGAATCATAGAATCATAGAATATCAGGGTTGGAAGGGACCCCTGAAGGTCATCTAGTCCAACCCCCTGCTCGAAGCAGGACCAATTCCCAGTTAAATCATCCCAGCCAGGGCTTTGTCAAGCCTGACCTTAAAAACTTCCAAGGAAGGAGATTCCACCACCTCCCTAGGCAACGCATTCCAGTGTTTCACCACCCTCTTAGTGAAAAAGTTTTTCCTAATATCCAATCTAAACCTCCCCCACTGCAACTTGAGACCATTACTCCTCGTTCTGTCATCTGCTACCATTGAGAACAGTCTAGAGCCATCCTCTTTGGAACCCCCTTTCAGGTAGTTGAAAGCAGCTATCAAATCCCCCCTCATTCTTCTCTTCTGCAGGCTAAACAATCCCAGCTCCCTCAGCCTCTCCTCATAAGTCATGTGTTCTAGACCCCTAATCATTTTTGTTGCCCTTCGCTGGACTCTCTCCAATTTATCCACATCCTTCTTGTAGTGTGGGGCCCAAAACTGGACACAGTACTCCAGATGAGGCCTCACCAATGTCGAATAGAGGGGGACGATCACGTCCCTCGATCTGCTCGCTATGCCCCTACTTATACATCCCAAAATGCCATTGGCCTTCTTGGCAACAAGGGCACACTGCTGACTCATATCCAGCTTCTCGTCCACTGTCACCCCTAGGTCCTTTTCCGCAGAACTGCTGCCTAGCCATTCGGTCCCTAGTCTGTAGCGGTGCATTGGATTCTTCCGTCCTAAGTGCAGGACCCTGCACTTATCCTTATTGAACCTCATCAGATTTCTTTTGGCCCAATCCTCCAATTTGTCTAGGTCCTTCTGTATCCTATCCCTCCCCTCCAGCGTATCTACCACTCCTCCCAGTTTAGTATCGTCCGCAAATTTGCTGAGAGTGCAATCCACACCATCCTCCAGATCATTTATGAAGATATTGAACAAAACCGGCCCCAGGACCGACCCCTGGGGCACTCCACTTGACACCGGCTGCCAACTAGACATGGAGCCATTGATCACTACCCGTTGAGCCCGACAATCTAGCCAGCTTTCTACCCACCCTATAGTGCATTCATCCAGCCCATACTTCCTTAACTTGCTGACAAGAATACTGTGCCTTGCAGGAATATGAAAAATTTCATGTCAGGATAAATCAGAGATTAAAGAAATAGGAGACTACAATGGCACTGGGATCACCTACAAGACAGAGTGGTCAGAGAGACAGTGATGCTGCACTTACTCTGTTTTTTAAAGTGCTTTGAGAGCTACAGATGAACATTGCTGTATGAGAGCTGAGTATGAATTTTATCACTATTAATTGTGTCAGCTGGAAGGCAAGTTTCAGTCATACCCCAAGACAGGTAATGTGTCTTTTCTGCAACTAAATTTGTATGGCAACTGATCAGACCTTTCAAGGACCATGAGTAATATAAATAAGGCAAACGTTTTATTCTCTCCCTGCTGTACCTTACAATAATAAGTTAAAAAACCCACAAAAACTCTAGCTGGAATTATGTTGGGTTAAGACCAGATCACTGAAGAGTCTGTTTCTGCAGTGAGCATTACTTAATGTGCTTTCTGAAACGCAGTGACCAGAATGCAACACTGTATTTCAGGTGAGGGCAAACCACTGGTTTATATAATGGTATTATAATATTTTCTGTATTATTCTCCATCCCATTCTTTATGCAGCCTAACACTGTTTAACTTTTGTGATCACTGCTGCACCTGCAACAGAGGACTTCATTGAGCTATCTCTGGTGATGCCCAGCTCTTTTTCCTTCATTGGTACACTTATATTAGAACTCACTCAAATTATTCCCTCAATGTGCCTTATTTTGCATTTGTTAAAAGTGAATTTTATCTGCCCAATCACCTAGCTGAAATTCCTTAAAGTCTTCTCTGCTCTTGACTATGCTAAATAATTTCATCATCTGCAAATTTTGGCATGACATTGCTCCCCCCCCTTTTTGAGATCATTCATAAACATATTAAATAATACTGATTAAATCACAGTTTTGTACTGCTGTTACCTCCTAGTTTTTAGGCATTTATACTGGTATGAAGATGCTTACATTAATTAGCTTATAACTGATAAGTTTTAAGTCAATATAGCTAAAGTGGTACAAAAACTGTGTGTTGACCAGACATAAGTTTCTTTATTATCCTCTTGCAAGGGACATTATCAAAGGCCTTTTGAATGAGCAAATAAATGCCAGCTAGGTCTCCTTTATCCACTAGTTTATTGACTCATTCAAAAAATTCTAATAGATTAGCGATGAATGATTTTACTTCGCAGAAGGCATATACTGGTTAGACCCTATCATAGTATGGCCTTCTAGGTGTGTTATTCTAATTTTAATTATTACCTCCATCAATTTGCAGGTACTGATGTAAGGCTTACTGGTCTGTAATTTACCAGCTCTCCCCTAGGTCCTTTTTTAAATTTAGGTATAACATTTATTAACAATATTGGCGGCAAATCATTGGGAAAACAGGAACTACTTTCTGGCTGTTTTCATTTGTAAAAGCCTTCCTCATTCCCCTGCATAGGAAAAAAAATGTGATAACTAAAAAAGACCTACAAAGACTTTGTTTTTCACATTAGAAATCTAGGCTGTGTCTACTCTGTTTTTCCTGGAAGACTCTGTGGATAACTGGAAAACTAAAAGGATTATGATATAAGCCAAACCAAGAGAGAAAAACCTGAGCAACTGAGAGAAGAAAAGTTTTTTAATCAGATTGTTTGAAACAGTTTGTTTTCAGTTGGTTTTCTTAAAAAGGAGTTTAGGCGCCAACTCCTTGGATGCTCCGGGTGCTTAGCACCCACCAGCAGCCAACTCCTCAGTCCCCCCCAGCCCTCTGGCCTGCTGGAGGCCCCACCGATCAATACTCCCCCTCCCTCCCAGTGCCTCCTGCCCACCGCGATAAGCTGCATGTCATGATTTTATTTTGTATGCAACCATTTGTTTCCAATACTTCTGCTTGCTGCTACTTGAATCTTTGTGGTTTATTAAATAAACTTATACTTGATTTTACTATAAACATATCTGAGTGCTTTGAGATAAGCAGAGCAGTGATCTGAGCTGGAATTGGTAAGCTGGGATGTACTTCTTCTATAGAAGAGAGAAGCAGTGAATTCTGTGAGTGGGCAAGGGGCTGAACACTCCAGGGAGGTGCTTTGAGGGCTCGATGGCTGGAGCATGCTCACTGCTAACACCCTGCAGAGTGACAGCAGGGCCTGTGAGGCCTGAAGGGGAGTGCCTGTGTTGCCCATGATGGGAGGAGTTGGGGAGCTGACCCATGGTAGTACAGGTAAGTATGAGGTAGGTGGTAGTGAGATGCCTCATAGTCATGGGTACTCCTGGGAACCATCACAGATTGTACCTATCTTTGAAAAGGGGAACAAAGAAGACTCAGGGAATTATAGATCAGTCAGCCTAACTTCAATATCTGGAAAGATATGGAACAAATTATTAAATAATCAGTTTGTAAACACCTACATGATAATAGGATAATAAGGGATAGCCAACATGGATTTTCCATTAACAAACTATGCCAAACCAAGCTAATTTCCTGCTTTAATGGGGTTACTGGCCTAGTGGATGGGGGAAAGCTGTAGACATGACATATCTTGATTTTAGTTGGGCTTTTGATACCATCCCACATGACAGCCTCATAAGCAGACTAGTGACATGTGGTCTAGATGAAATTAGTAGAAGATGGGGACACAGCTGGTTGAAAGCCTATACTCAAAGAGTAGTTATCAATGCTTGGCTGTCAAACTGGGAGGGCGTATCTAGTGGATTCCTACAAAGGTCAGTCCTGGGTCTGGCACTAGTCAATATGTTCTTTAATGACTTGGATAATGGAGTAGAAAGTACACTTATAAAATTTGCAGATGACACCAAGCTGGGTGGGGTTGTAAGCACGATGGAGGGCAGGATTAGAATTCAAAACAACTTCGACAAATTAGAGAATTGGTCTGAAATTAATAAAATGAAATTCAATAAAAATGGGGAATGACTGGGAAGGTAGTAGTATTGCTGAAAGGATCTGAGGGTTATAGTGGTTCAAAAATTGAATATGAGCCAGCAATGTGATGCAGTTGTGAAAAAAGGCTAATATGCTGGGTCAAGTGTCATATGTCAGACCCATGGGAGGTAATTATCCCACTCCACTCAACACTGGTGAGGCCTCAGCTGGAGTAGTGCGTCCAATTCTGGGCACCATGCTTTAGGAAAGATGTGGACAAACTGGAGAGAGTCCAGAGAAGAGCAACAAACCTGACCTATGAGGCAAGTTAAAAAAGTTGGGCATTGGGAAGGAACTGCTGAGGCTAGTAACATCATCATCAGTGACATCACCAGAGGGGATGGAGCCTTTGGGGGGGTTAGTCAAGGTGACAGTCGGAGAGTGGCTCTTGAGAGAGGAGGATCTAGCAATGATGGCAGGGCCATTACTGGGAACGGGGAGGGTCAGATGGAAGGCCTGGCTAGACTGGCCTGGAGAGCTGGGCTACCTGGTTTATAGAGCCCTGAGGAGGGAACTGGAAGAGACTGAAGGGAGCTTGGTATCTTGGGCCCCAGAAGCTCCCCACATAGGTATGGTGGCTTTTGGAGGGGAGAAATTCCTGAGAGAAAGTGAGGGGCTCCCAAAGCCGTCCCAATAACCCAGCTGCAAGAGGTGGTGCTGAGAGGTGACACTGGATACGGACAGCTCGCAGCACAAAAAACTGGTAAGATGAGTGGTTTCTGCATATAAAGCTATTTATTTAATACTTCCAGTTCCATGTTAGATTATATTTGTTCTTAGTGTAGTAAATAAGACACTTTATTTTCACTAACTCTAAGGCTAAGCCTGATATGTGCTCCTAAGTTATTAGACTCCTGACTGTCGCTTCTCAAAGCGCTGCTATATAATAATTACCACATGCTAGAGAGTATCTCTGGGTTTCCAGTTCCTGGGGAGAAAAGACTAAAACCTTTTAACTCTAAATCTAAAAGAGACAAGGAGTGAATACTGGAGCATGGCAGTAGAGGCACAAGATAAAGAATCACCAAGTATATCGGTGTATTATGGGGCAGCTGCTTACTGGGACGAGCAGGTCATCACAGGCATATTGAGTTGTGAGAAAAGATGTCTGAGGTGGGGACCTGACAACAGTCTTCAAATATGTTAAGGGCTGTTATAAAGAGGATGGTGATCAAATGTTCTCCAGATCCACTGAAGGTAGGAACAAGAAGTAAGGGGCTTAATATGCAGCAAGGGAGATTTAGGTTAAATATTAGGAAAAACGTTCTAATTATAAGGGGAGTTCAGCTTTGAAATAGGCTTCCAAAAGAGGTTGTTAAACACCTACCAGGAAAGGTCTTGGTTTACTTGGCCCTGCCCCAGTGCAGGGAAATGAACTTGATGACTTCTCAAGGTCTTTTTCAGTCCTATATTTCTATGAACACCTATTTAACTCAAATGTTTGACAAACAGTTGGAAGAAAAGCTCTCTGTGGCAAATTCAGCTGTGAGTTCTCTTCACTCAGGAAATGAGATTGCTTCCATCTGGCTTCTCTGCTATTTCAAGGAATGCTCTGGCAATAACAGGGAAGATGCTAGAATATTAGGAATATTGGGCAAGATTAAAAAAAAAAGGACATTTAAAACCCTTCTAGGCCTTCTTTGTACAACATAAAGAAAAAAAAGACCCCCCCCAATCCATTTCCCTCCCTCTTTGCAAGCTGTCTTTATCCTTTTGCCACCATTATCTACTTCTGCTTCCTTGTTGTCTTTATAATTTCCCATAGGCCGTAAGTGACTGTCACCACAACTTTACTGCTCTACCTCAACAGCTGACACTCCACAGGAGTTGGTATTTCTCTACTTTTGGGAGGCCATTTCTTTTTATGTGTGGTGTTTTATAGCTTGGGGAAGATTGAAAATCTCTTAAAGACGCTCCTGCATGTGTAGGCTTTGAATACGCAGAGATCAGCAACACCCGCTCAGGACAACACGCTATCAGAACTCAGCAATACCCTATCACTCTCAAAGCAGAGCTGGGGTCTTACTGAAGAAACTGAGTTTGGGTGAACTTTGAGAAACAGTCGATCAAAAGCTTGGCTGCAGGAATAAAGTGTTCCTGCTGTTCCCCATAATTCATCCCCGAGGAAAAGCACAAACAAAAAGAGCCCGAAAGAGAGACTGACAACAGTTCACTATGCAAGATTATGGAAGCCATTCAGCGTCATTTATATCAGAACCACCTCTTAAAAAGTTTGGCCTGAAGCAGCTGTTTGACTTCCTGCCAGTCTTAGAGCTGGGACTGTTTTGTTTAGAATGAATAGGGTTTATTTGAACGTTTTGGTCAGCAGACCATCTGGTGTCACGCAGCAGCCAGTGCAGTCGGTGTGTACCTTTCCATTCCTCAGACCACATCACGGCTTCCTTTTAGAGACAGTCTCAAGAAGTTGTCATGCCTGGCTCTAACTGTGTGCACGAACTGAAAGGGAGCCAGAGCAGAAAACAAAAGAAGCAAAGCAAATATTGAGGGCTCAGAGTATGTTTGGCCACAAGGGTCTGGCTACACTTTGAGCTGGCATGCTAAAAATAGAAGTGTAGCCACTGCAGTGTAAGTGGCAGGAGAGAACAAGACGCCTGACGCCTGAGTAAG
This sequence comes from Eretmochelys imbricata, assembly GCF_965152235.1. Classification (NCBI taxonomy): domain Eukaryota; kingdom Metazoa; phylum Chordata; order Testudines; family Cheloniidae; genus Eretmochelys; species Eretmochelys imbricata. The sequence continues at coordinate 208,356,671 of NC_135572.1, forward strand.
TACGTAGCATCTTGGACCTCCTGCTGCTTGTGCCAACACAGTTACGCTCTCTTTTTAGTGCACTAGCTTGATTAGATAGCACAGGCATGTCTCCTTGGGCCGTAATTGACACCTCCAGCTTGAAGTGGAGACATACACTAAGGCTACGTCTACCATGATGGCGGTGTGTAGAACATGGGCACTATACTTGTCACTGTAGCTACATGCGGCAGTAAAAGGCTCCGGCAGCAGGAAGGCAGCAGGGCACTAGACTGCTAAAAATAGCAGTGTACACATGGGAGGCTGTGCCTGGGCATGTAGAAAGCCCTGCAGGAGATATGCCCTGGGGGCTCAGGCAGGTAGGGTGCTCTACTCTACTTCACTCACCTGAGCAGTGCCTCACTTTCTACACTGCTGTTTATACTGGTGCTAGCTGGGTGTGCAGCATCTGTACTCTACATGCCACTGTTAAGTGTAGCAGTCCCTTAAACGACAATGTTATGTGCTATTGGGCAGGGGAAAAAAAGGTTACTTACTTTCTCGTAACTGTTGTTCTTTGAGATGCGTTGTTCATGTCCATGCCACATTAGCTGTGTGCGCGCCGTGTGCATGAGCATCGGAAACTTTTTCCCTTAGTGGCTCCCGTCAGGCCAGTGGGGCCCCCTGAGTGGCACCACTGCACCATGCATATATACCCCTGCTGGCCTGACCCCCTCTAGTTCCTTCTTGCTGGCACTCCAATAGAGGGGTAGGAGGGTGGGTGGTGGAATGGACGTGAACAACAAATCTCGAAGAACAACAGTTACGAGAAAGTAGGTAACCGTTTTTTCTTCTTTGAGTGCTTGTACACATCCATTCCACATTAGGTGAATCACAAGCTTACCTCTGGAGGAGGGTAGGAGTCACAGAACAACTGCTCGGAGGACCGCTCTGCCAACCGCCACGTCCTCTCTGGCCTGCTGGCTGACCGCGTAGTGGGTCGTGAAGGTGTGCACCAAGGACCAGGTGGCTGCTCCGCAGATCTCCTGGATCGGGACCTGTGCCAGGAATGCTGTGGAAGTTGCTTGCGCCCTGGTCGAGTGGGCCGTGATCGCTGGGGCCGGAACACCTGCAAGCTCATAGCACTGCCCAGATGCAGCTTGTAATCCAAGACGAAATCCGCTGCGTCGACAGTGGGAGGTCTTTCATCCTCTTGGCTACAGCCACAAACAGCTGCGTGGATTTGCGAAAGGGCTTGGTGCGCTCCAAATAGAATGCCAGCGCTCGACGCACATCCAGGATGTGCAAGCTGCGGTGTCTCGGGTCTGTATGGGGTTTTGGGAAAACACCGGCAGACAAATGTCCTGGCCCAAATGGAATTGGAAGACCACCTTAGGGAGGAACTTGGGGTGCGGCTAGAGCTGCACCTTGTCCTTGTCAAATACTGTATACGGTGGCTCAGAGGTGAGGGCCCTCAGTTCGGACACCCTTCTGGCTGAGGTAATGACAACCAGAAATGCCACCTTCCAGGAAAGGTTGAGGAGAGAACAGGAACCGAGGGGCTCGAAAGGGGGTCCCATGAGTTTAGAGAGGACCAGGTTAAGGTTCCATGAGTTTAGAGGGACTGGGGGGCGGGAGTACGGAAACACCCTCTCCAACCCTTTAAGGAACCGTCCCACCATTGGGTGGGAAAACACCGAGCCCCCCGAGAACCCTGGATGGAAGGCAGAGATGGCTGCCAGGTGTACTCTGAGTGAGGATGGGGCTAGCCCTTGCTGCTTGAGGTGCAGGAGGTACTCCAGGATGGCCTGCACCGGGGCCTGGCACGGCCACACCTGTTGGGGCTCACACCAACACGAGAACCTTTTCCATTTGGCCATATAGGCCACCCTGGTAGAGGGCTTTCTACTGCCAAGCAGAATCTGCTGCACAGGAAGGGAGCACTGGCTCTCCAGGGCGTTTAGCCACAGAGCCTCCATGCCCTCAGGTGCAGCGACTGCAGGTCGGGGTGGTGAAGCCGCTCGCTGTCCTGTGTAATGAAGTCCCGGTGTAGGGGCAGGACTAGTGGGGCCTCCACCAACAGCTCTAGGAGTGATGTGTACCAGTGCTGGCGGGCCCAGGCTGGGGTGATGAGGATCACCGCCACCCTGTCTCTGTGCACCTTGAGCAGGACCTTGTGCACCAAGGGGAGCTGGGGGAAGGCATACATCAAGCCCCCTCTCCACGGGATCGCAAACGCGTCCGCGAGTTTGCCCGGGCTGTGGCCCTGGAACAAGCAGAACCGCGGGCACTGGGCGTTGGCCCTGGTGGCAAACAGGTCTACCCCGGGAAACCCCCACCTGCGGAAGAGTGAAAGCACAACGTCCGCCCTGAGCGTCTACTCATGCATGCAGTACGACCTGCTGAGAGAGTCCGCCAGCTCGTTTCGTACCCCTGGGAGATAGGACACCTCGAGGTGAATTGCACGGGCTATGCAAAGGTCCCAGGGGAGGAGAGCCTCGCAACAGAGTGGCGAGGAATGAGCCCTGCCCTGTTTGTTTATATAAAACATGGCAGTAGTGTTGTTTGTCAGAACTGTCACTCTGTGACCACTCAGAGTGGCATGAAAAGTCTGGCAGGCGAGACAAACCGCCTTGAGCTTCTTCAAATTGATATGGAGCGACCGCTCTGCTCCAGACCACAACCCCTGTGTCATGAGGTCTCCCGGGTGAGTCTGATGCGTCCATCACCAGCGTCAGGTCCGGTTGTGGGGCGGCAAAGGGGATGCCTTCGCAAACCACAGGCTGGGACTGCCACCACAGCAGGGAGTCCAGCACATCCCCTGGGGCTGTCACTACCAAGTCCAAGTCCTGCCTGGGCCGTACACCCGAGCGAGCCACGCCTGCAGAGTCCTGAGCCTCAGTCTGGCATGCCTGACCATGTGCGTGCATGCTGCCATGTGGCCCAGCAGCCGCAGGCAGCACCTGGCTGTTGTCATTGGAAACTGGAGCAGATAGGCTACTGCTTGCTGGATAGCCCCGAATCGGGATACTGGAAGGCTTGCCCTGGCCTGCACCACATCCAGGACTGCCCCTATAAATTGCACTCTCTGTGTGGGTACGAGCGTGGACTTGGGGACGTTGACCAGGAGCCGTAGCTCACGGAACAATCTCAGGGCCACCTCCACATGGCCCTGCACTTCCGCCTTGGATTGGCCCTCCAGGAGCCAGTCGTCAAGGTATGGGTACACCCGGATTCTCTGCCTCTGTAAGAAGGCCGCCGCCACCACCGCCATGCACGTCATGAACACCCTTGGGGCACAGCTAGACTGAATGGGAGAACCAGAAACAGGTAAAGTTCTTGGCCCACAGTGAAGCGTAGGAACCGCGGATGTGCTGGGTTGATGGTGATATGAAAGTACGCACCCTTCATGTCAAGGGCAGCGTACCAGTCCCCCAGATCCAGGGAAGGGATGATGGTGCCCAGAGAGAACATGCAGAACCAGGCCTTGACCAGGAACTTGTTGAGCCGGCGCAGGTCGAGGATGGGGCGAAGGCCCCTTTGGCCTTGGGGATGAGGAAGTACCGGGAGTAGAACCCCTTCCCCCTTAGGCTGTGCGGCACCGCCTCTACCGCCCCCACCTCTAGCAGCAAGTGGACTTCCTTCTCTAGGAGATGCTCGGGAGAGGGATCCCTGAAGAGGGACAGGGAAGGGGGGTGGGAGTGGGGGAGGCGAACTGCAGCGAGTACCCATTCCGCACCGTGCGTACGACCCAACGGTCTGACGTAATGGTGGACCATGCACGGGAGAAACGGGAAAGGCTGTTTCGGAAACAAAGGGATGGATCCGGTGACTGGTCTGGTACGCTGCCCTCGAGCGCACCTTCAGAAGCCTGGCTTAGTGCCCGGCTGGGGTTTGTGCTGGCCTTGGTCCTGGCCCGGCGCATTATTGTCACTGCTGTTGTTGCGCCGTCGCCTGTTAGCCCTGCCTCGCCTACGGTAAGGCTCATGCCTAGGGGGAGGCTGTGGCTTAAAGGGCTTCCTCTGGGCCGCCGGGGTGTGCGAATCCAGTGACTTGAGCGTAGCTCGTGAGTCCTTGAGGCTGTGCGGCCTCGTGTCTATCTGGTCCGAGAAGAGCCCGGACCCTTCGAAGGGGAGGTCCTGGAGTGTATTCTGGACCTCGGGCAGCAGGCCTGACTCCTGGAGCCACGCCAAGTGCATCATGACCACCCCGATGCGACTGTTCTTGCCACAGTGTCTGCCGAATCCAGGGAGGCCTGGAGAGAGGTCTTGGCTACTGCCTTGCCCTCGTCCACTAGGGCCGTGAACTCCTGTTGGGAACCTTGTGGGAGGTTGTCCTTAAACTTCTCCACCGCCACGCAGGAGTTGAAATTGTGCCTGTTGAGGATGGCCTGCTGGTTGGCAATCCTCAGCTGAAGGCCCCCAGATGAGTACACTTTTCTGCCAAAAAGGTCCAGGCGTTTCGCCTCCTTGGCCTTAGGGGCCGGGGCCTGCTGTCCATGGCGCTCCCTTTCATTTACTGCTGAGACCACTAGGGAGCATGGACTCGGGTGGAAGAACAGGAACTCATAGCCCTTAGATGTGGCAAAGTATTTACGCTCCACTCTCTTGGCTGTTGGAGCGCTGGAGGCCGGGGTCTGCCATATAGTCTTATAGTTGGACTGAATGGTCTTAATGAGCGGGAGCGCTATTCTGGATGGACCTTCGGGGCTCAAAATGTCCACCCTGGGGTCCTCCTGCTCAACCATCTCCTCGGCCTGCAAGCCCAAGTTCTGGGCGACCCTGCACAGCAATTTCTGGTGGGCTCTATGGTCTATCGGTGGAGGGCCGGACACCTCTGTACCTGCCACCACCTCATCCAGGAAAGACTGCTGCTGCTCGACGCCCTCCGGTTGGTCCTCCTGCTCCCCTTCTCCCATGGGAGGGGCCTCCGGCTCAGGCCGGGGCGGGAGTCCATGGGACGGCACCGGACTTTGGGGGGGGGGGATACTGGAGGCCTGGATACTGTAGCCTCTGGCACCGTCTGGTGTCGGTGCGGAGACTGGGACCGCTGCACTTAGTAACTTGCCCTGGATGGGGCCCCTTGGTGCTCCTGATAGGCCCAGGGGGTCCAGAAGGGCCAATGGCCCGGCGGCCTCCATTGGAGTTGCCAGCCCACCTGAGGGTCCCTATAGTGCGGGTAGCTATAGCGGCCAGAGTTGGTGCCGGACTGCAGCAATGCCGATCGCGAATTGATCTGTGTCGGCGGGAGAACGAGCAGCTCCTGGCTGAGCGGGAGCGGAAGTGGTACCAGTATCCCCGGGACCGGGACCGGGATCTGGACTGGGACCGGGACCAGTGCCAGCGTTCCCTGGACCAGGACCGTCTGCGGGAGTCCTCTGGTGAAGGCCGTCTCAACTCTTCCCGGTGCCGGTCTCTGGGTGGTGCCAGAGAGCGGCGTGCCCTTTCCAGTGCTTCCTCGCGCTGACCCACTGCCTCCTTCTGGGCCACTGGCAAATGTGAGTCCGCGGAGTCGGAGCTCGACCCAGACCAACTAGGGGAGTGGTGCCGGGACGGTGTCCTCGAGCGGCACACCATTGCCGGCTTACCCCTCGATGGCACCCGAGGCATGGGTGCCGGAGGGTTCTCCCCTTACGGGAGGGGGCTCGCTGCCGACAGCTCGATGAGGTCCTTTGCAGCCTCAAAGGTGCCAGGCATGGAGGGCTGATCCGTTATGCCCTTGAGCCCATCGTCCGCACTGAGCTCACTTAGGTCTGGGCTCGGTGGGGCTTGTGCTGCCGGGACCGCCGGGGTCAGCGCCGATACCGCAGCCTTCCTGCTCTTATCGGCACTTGGGGCTTTGGGAGGCACCAGCCTCCTGTGCGGGGAACGACCGCGCCTTCCTTTTGGCTGTGCTGGGGGCCGCACCGAGGAGGACAAGCGGGGCCAGGGCCTAGCCTGGCGCTCTGGGGCCGACAGTTTGCGGTGCTTAGCTGGCGCCGAGGCTCTACGCATCGAGGAAGCCTGAGCCTGCCTCGGGCGCTCGAGGCCCGGCGGCTGCAATGCGGCCTCCATCAACAGCTGCTTTAGACAAAAGTCTCTTTCTTTCCTTGTTCTTGGCTTAAAAGCCTTGCAAATCCTACCCCGTTTGATGTCCATCCCCCAGGCAACGTAGACACAAGTCGTGGGGGTCACTAACTGGCATAGGTTTGCGGCACGTGGCGCAAGCCTTGAAGCCACGGGCCTGCGGCATGCCCCGTGGCCTGGGGCGGGTGCTGGAAGCCTCCAAGCACTTAATGATTTAAGTGTCCACAATAGGTATGTTAACAAACTGATAACAGCTACTCTAAAGGCTAAGAGACTGCTCTTCTACGAGCGAGCGAGCGAGCGAGAGAGAGAGCGAGGGAGAGAGCGAGCGAGAGAGCGAGCGAGCAGTTGTTCCAGCACCGCCACGCACGGTAAGAAGGAACTGGAGGGGGTCGGCGGCAGGGGTATATATGCACGGTGCAGTGGCGTCACTCAGGGGGCCCCGCCAGCCCGACGGGAGCCGCTAAGGGGAAAAGTTTCCGACACTCGAGCACGCAGGGCTCACACACCTAATGTGGAAGGGACATGAACAAGCACTCGAAGAAGAACTGATTTGGCTGAAACAAGAGACGATTTAAACTTCCCCCTGCTATGTTTTTCATACACAAAAAGAATCTGGATACGGTCAGTGGCCAAGAGAGCACAGTGCACAAGCATAACGCTGGCTCATAAATGGCAGCTGCTCCTGCAGGCAGGCAGGCAGACGCTGTCAACATTAAAGGTGCAATACCGAGAAAATGAAATCAAGAACAGTACCATTGCTCATAACGATTTTTCAGCTGAGTGCAGCTCGAGCTGGTTAGAGCCTGAACTTCAGACCAAAATGGAGCTGGATGTAGCTTATAAGAAAGAAACACTCTCACTGTTAGCTCAGTTCATGTGGTTCTTGTTCTATTTTCCGGTTACAATTTGTGTCCAGTCAAAGTCACCATAATTAATTTTTTTTTTACAATGGCACTTAGGGTCACCAGCAATGTTCCCTCTAATTTTTGACAGGCCATGTGCTCAAAAAATGTCTTCTGTGCAAATTGTTGTGCTTCTGTGCAAATTTTTGTGCGTGTGGTGTTTCGCCGTGTGCGCGGGGTTTAGGATCTGTGTGCGTGCGCACACGTGTACAGCTTAGAGGGAACAGTGGTCACTAGGCCACAGTTCTATGTGGGGGTCAATTAAACAGCAAGATTGGCTTATGGATCTGGAGACATCAAGAAAATCACTGGCGATGAGGATGGGATCCTTTGAAACAGTGCAGTGATCAGTGAAGCAACAGGAAGGAGGAGGTTAAAGGAAAAGAAGAGCAAGTAGGTATAAAGAAAGGTGAAAAAGGCCATGGATGGAGGGAAAACAAGAAGATGGTTTCTACTTCGATGATATGGGAGAGGTGTTTGAACTTTCTTTACAAAAGCCATAGTAGTATGTGTGTGCCTATGAGACTAAAGACAATGTAGAAGAAAAAAGCTAAATTTTCCTACCCCGGTTAGAAATTAGTTGTTTGCAGTCCTACAAAGACATGTTTTTTTGAAGGTCCAGGTGAGATGGACTCTGAAGACTTGACTGAAATGCTTAACAAGCACCTTGGACCCCAAACAAACTTCCTGGATGAGAAAGATAATTTTTCATTAAGAAAACAAAGAGAAGGTGATAGTATTTTCTGGCCAATCTTAAAAAGCTGCCCATGTCACTTCGGTAACAATCTGTGAGAAGCCAGGGTTAAGGAAGGCCTGGTTTGAGGGAACTGCTCACTGGGAAGCTTCCAGGAGGCCATAATGGGAACATTATTGTATCCTAGACCTGGGGGTAGTCCGTGCAGAGTATATGTTCTTGCTTTCAGTTGCATCTGCACAGCTGGCTAGTGGGTCTCTCAGGCAGATAATCAGCTGGATTTACAAAAGCAGGACAAAACAGGAAGGGACTGACAGGAAGGACATATGGTTACCCAACTTGATCTAGGAAAATAACTTGCATGTCCCAGTTTACTATTTCCTATCAGTGGATGGGATGGCTGGGGGCTGATCAAAACGTTGGAGTCACCTGATGAATGCATTGTTCGGAAGCTTGGGTGGGGCTGTTTCTCATGAGAGCTAGTTACTCTGCCAAAAGAAGAGAACATTTCTCTCTGTGATATTCATTCTGATGGCTCTATCACACAGAGGTCTGGACTGCTGAAAAGTTGAATGACTATCTCCTCTTTGCTCCAGATTTTCCAGCGTCAGCAATCCAGTGCTGTTTAGAGGGTATGGAGTACACATAGCTGGAAACAGAAGTCTCAGGGCAGCATAGCCTCCCAAATCTGCAGTGGTCCAATGGGTATGGTACACAGGGAATGAACAGTGAAGTGGCAAAGTTTGCAGATGATACAAAATTACTCAAGATACTTAAGTCCAAAGCTGACTGTGAAGAGTTACAGAGCGATCTCACAGAACTGGGTGACTGGGCAACAAAATGTCAGATGAAATTCAACACTGATAAATGCAAAGTTATGTATATTGGAAAAAATAATCCCAACTACACATACATAATGATGTAGTAAATTAGCTGTTACCACTCAAGAAAGAGATCTTGAAGTCATCATTCATAGTTCTATGAAAATTTCAGCTCAGTGTGCTACTGTGGTCAAAAAGGTGAACAGAATGTTAGGAACTGTTAGGAAAGGGATAGAAAACAAGACAGAAAATATCATAACGGCACTATATAAAGCCATGGTACACCCACACCTTGAATACATGTCCAGTTCTGGTTGCCCCATATCAAAAAGGATATAGTGGAACTGCAAAAGTTCAGAGAAGGGCAACAAAGACGATTAAGGGTATGGAACAGTTTCCATACAAGGAGAGACTAAAAAGATTAGGGCTGTTCACTTTGGAAAAGAGATGATTGGGAGATATGATAGAAGTTTATAAAATCATGAGTGGTGGGGGAAAAGTGAATAGAGAAGTCTTATTTACCTTTTCCCACAATATAAAAACCAGGGTTCACCTGATGAAATTAACAGGCAGCAGGTTTAATACACACAAGAGGTAATACTTTTTCGCACAATGTACAATTATACTGGCAAAGTCATTGCCATTGGATGTTGTGATGGCCAAAAGTAAAACTGGGTTCAAAAAGAACTACATAAATTCATGGAGGATAGGTCTATCAATCACTATTAGCAAGATGGTGAGGGATTCAACCCTCTGTTCAGGGTGACCTTCAACCTCTGACTGCCAAAAACTGGAAGAGGAAGATGGGTGGATCTCTCCAAAATTGCCCTGTTCTATATGCTCCCCCTGAAGCTCTGGTAATGTCCACTGTCAGAGACAGGATCCTGGGCTAGATGGACCATTGGTCAGACTCAGAATGGCTGTTCTTATGTTGTCAGTGCTTGGAAACTCACGGCAGTCATTTTCTGGGCATTGTGGGACTTCACACAGTTCACAAGAAAAACAAATCCCAATATTTCCTTTCAAATATGAGCACAGCTCTGTAGTGTTCTAGTCAATATTTTGGAAGCATATGCCATGGGGTGATCATCTTGCAGAGGAACACCCCCAAACCAATATGAATTTGTTTGACTCAGATCTAAAGCTCTTTGTTAGCCTCAAAATATTCAGTACCAGTGCTTCTGGGGCAACCTTTTAATTCCAAAAAGCTTTTCTCTTGTGAATCATCCCACTGTTATTCTTTATTAAGCAACATGCTGAATGGAATTAAATTGTGACAAATCAGGGATTAATTTGGACAAGCAAAATTAAATGATTAATAGCTCTCTGAACTTCTTTGGGGGTCATTTCATTTGTACAATTCTCTCCATCTTTCTTGGGTCATTGAGCCCGTGTTTTATGTAACGACTTTAATTGAACCTGATCTGGCATTGGGTCCTGTTCAATTTAAAGCTCTTTTTCTTTACCAAGTTGTGAATGTTACTGAGGGCTTGTCTGCATGGGGACACTGAAGAGAGTTAAGATGAACCAGCCAAAGGTATGAAGTTTATGAGCATAAGTTAACACACATTAAACCACCGTGTGGACATTCTATTCAGATGTCAAGCCTTGGTTTGCTGTAATCCTCCAACTACAGCAGACTAAGGACACTTTACTGACGAATGAGAACACCCACACAGGGGTTTAAGTTTTAACCTCTAGGCCAGTAGTTCTCAAAGCCAGTCCGCTGCTTGTTCTGGGAAAGCCCCTGGTGGGATGGGCCGGACCTGTTTGTTTACCTGCCGTGTCTGCAGGTTCGGCCGATTGCATACATGATCACCATCGAGGAGGTGGGGGGCTGGGTGTACGTCCGTGCCAACAAGCTAGAGACTCTGTCTCTCTCCCTTGCTACTGCAGCTCACTGGTGTGAAAGGGGAGGGCTTTTTATTATGCACAAGGCAGGCTAGGGCACAAATGTGGCAGCCCTGCCTGAATTAACTGATCTCATTCTCTGAGGCAGAAATGTAGCAGCCTGCTAACATTGTTCATGTTCCTATTGTTAGTTAACTGTTCCCATTCTCAGTCAATTCCCCCAGGAGCATAAAACCTGTGAAAGTTTTAAGGCCTCTACATTGCCAGAGCGATGTAAAGGAGCCTTATTATAAATAACAGCGAGGGAATCCTCAGCTAGGAAGATCTATGCACTTTCTCACTTTTTTCCTGTGCCAAAGTGGCACAAGGGGGTTAGATTACAGCTCAGGATTTATTTTACTTACCCATTTAAAAACAAGACTTTGAGGGCAAATAAAACATTTACCAAACAGTGAATAAAATGGCAGGACAATCAGAATCAAGCACTTCCCAAAGTAACCAGCCAGCTCCAGGACAACGATTAGCAAAACTGTCCGACTTTCATGTATGAAAGTCTGATCAATTTAAAATGACATTCTACTTTTTTTTTTTTTTTTGGGTGGCTGTTTGGTATTCTGTCATGTAATTTAAATGAAAATCTAGGATTATAACTGGAATTCAGGGTCTTAGTTACCAAGGGTTTGTAATTTAACTTCCATGTGTTTAGGAAATGCTGAATAGTTCTTGTGACTTTTTTCTGTATTGTAGTTTAAATAATGTTCCAAAACAATTGAAACTGGTGTGATTATATTGCATTATTTTGACAGCTAAAGTATGCAGAATTTTAATTTTTTGGCACAGAATCCCCCCAGGAGTAGTCACCTAAACATAGCTACCAAAAGGGGAGTAAACAATCCAGTATTTTGCCCTTTTTTTATTGAGTTGGACCTGACAAAACACTTGGCTGACATCAAAAACTGAAAATAGTCTTGCATTTTGAGGTCTAGATATGACCGTCTTAGCTGTTCTCATAGGGTAAAATAGCACTTTTGTTTGATGGTCTTACTCAAATCTTTTGGATCCATAACATTCCATAACTTTCTTGGTTTCATTACAGTGGCCAGTGTTAACTCAGTCTGCTGGGCTCTTCCTTCAATAACATTTATTTTGATCATCTGGTCAATTTCAGTTTTCACTTTATTGTTCAGTGCTAATGGCTTGTGCATGCATTTCTGGCAGCCCATTAGGGTTTAATGGACAGGGTTGCACGAAGGCTATAATAATTATGTTTTATAAACACATCATCAAATTCTTTAGTAATGTATTTTCCATCCTGTTCTGTATACAGGTTACACACCCATTTGATCATCTGCAAGCACACACAGTTCCACTCTTCCTGTCCCCTCTTTCAAACTCTTGAGTGGTATCTGTCCGTCATACAGGTAATGGCAGTGTGGCTTGGTCACAAAAACTCATTTTGTACCCATAACATGTCTGGTATTCAATCTCAAATCTTGGTGGTCACCAGCAATTTTGTTTACGCTTGTAATTACATTGCACTCAGTCCAACTATTTATTTTGAAATTCATTTTTTGTTCATTTATTTTCAGTGTCAGAAGCTAGCCTTTTAAAGAAACTTGGAGCTAGATCCAGAAAGGGATTTAGGCACCTAACTGCCACTATATGTGACTCAATCCAAAATGTGTAGCCTCAAAACCTTTCTTCAGTGGTTCAGCTAACTCTATAGGCCCCTACATTCCCTAGGCACTTAAAATATCTGCCAGTGAGCATGTGCAAAGCTGACTCAGTCTAGGTACACATCCGCCTATCTCACGCCTAAGACCCAGCAGGAGCCTCAAACTAGGCCTTTCCTTCACTATCTTGCCTGCAGGGCCTGCTCTGGTAGTCATGCTCAGAAGCTGTCTACCAGATCAGGCGCCACACAAAACAATACCCAGTGATTAGAGTATATAGGAGACCCGGACTCAATTTCCCCCTCAGCCTGTTGTGGAGAAGAGTGGGGTGGGGTGGGGGGAAGCAGGTAAGGAATTTGTGCCTCTCTGAGCCATTATTCCATCCCTGTGCTACTCCTGGGGTACAGCCATGTGGCACTCCTCACACCACACTGATTGGAAAACCGCAGTTCAGCTGCAAATGAATCCGGAGGGATTAATTTACTTCCAGACCATATATCCATTGCAATAGTAGCAGAAGGATAATTTTCTGTAATACAAGACCTTCCTTTTTTTCTAGAACGAAAAGGAGAATAAAACCTGCCCCAATTCCCTGGGGCAGTTTGCTGTTAGCACTCAGAATGCCTCCTCTTGATGGGTAGTGAACACAGGCCCCAGGTACTGTTGGGCCCATCTAACCACCAATCCTGCCCTGCAGATAAGCTGCCTTGAGTCTCAGACCCCTCTGGCCTGGCAGGGTGTCAGAGGAGGGAGGGCATCTTTATGAAACCATGGTAGAAAGTTACAGAACCCTCTTATAAGCAGGAGCTGCAGCAGCTACAGGGAGAATATACAAGTGGCTGCCAATAATGACTATAGCATATAGGAATAGGGCAAAAAGAAAAGGAGGTCTTGTGGCACCTTAGAGAATAACACATTTATTTGAGCATAAGCTTTCGTGAGCTACAGCTCGGATGCTGTAGCTCACGAAAGCTTATGCTCAAATAAATTGGTTAGTCTCTAAGGTGCCACAAGTCCTCCTTTTCTTTTTGCAAATATAGACTAACATGGCTGCTACTCTGAAACCTGTCATTAGGAATAGGGCAGTGTTCCTTTAAATAGTTTGTAAGCCCTCTACTGGCACTCACTGTGTTCTGTGTTTTAGAAGTCACCAAAATCCAGCCAGAGCAGCAGTGTGTATAGCAGCAAAGCCTTGCATGTTGGCTATTAGCCAGGATGGGCAGGGATGGTGTCCCTAGCCTATGTTTGCCAGAAGCTGGGAATGGGCGACAGGGGATGGATCACTTGATGATTACCTGTTCTGTTCACTCCCTCTGGGGCACCTGGCATTGGCCACTGTCGGTAGACAGGATCCTGGGCTAGATGGGCCTTCGTTCTGACCCAGTATAGCTGTTCTTATGTTCATGTTGTGTATATACAGTAAACACAGTTATTTGAATCCCACTGTGCCCAGCTGTTTCTTTATTATGTTTGTTGTGTGAACAGCAAAAAAGACAAGGGCCTGGATAGTTAATCATAATGCATTCCTTCAGCCTCTTGTCCTAATCAGACAGTAACCAACTAAGGACAACTATGGATACTCAATGGGACCAGACAGCTAATTCTTCTGTCCTATGGCAGAACTCACATGATGGAGTACAGGATTTGCACTCAAGAAGTGTTACGAGATTATTTAAGGTAGCAGCTTGGAAGCATTTGGATCTCTGCCTTGGCCCAGTTTTCAGTTCTCGAGAACTGAAGTTTACTGCCTCATTGCAGAACCATCTGGAATTGTTTTTTCATAACTTTTTGTGGTTATGATAAAATTAAACTGCTGGTGCCGGAGCTGCAGTTCTTATCTGTTCCAAAGACACAGCAACAACGCCATTGTTCTCAGAATGTAGCCAATGCACATCTGTATTTTTGCATCAGGACACCCTGCAGGGGAGATGCACTTCAGCAGAAAAGTATACCAGTGTAATGGCTCTCTTATTTCCTCAAGAATCTCTCAAGAGAGCAGAGAGAGGTGGAAGTAGGGCTTGGGTTTTCTGCCTTAACCAAATTCTCATAAATATAAAGCTAGGAAGTTACAGAGCAATAGCAGTAGCTGAATCCAAGTTAATTTACAATAGGTCTTTTTTGTTAACCAAGTGTAATCTAACGCTAAAGGATTTATGCCTTTTATAAGGTGAGTTTCAGCAGAGGTTGGCAATGGGTTTCATACTCAGAGCCTGACATCTCTACATTTCACTACACATGCTGATTTTAATGGGGTGGGGGAAGATGTGGGGGGAGGTGTCAACATTTTCCTCAAAGCCAAACTCTGCTTCTAAGGGCAGATTCCTACTTCTACCTCAAATAGCAGCAAGGATTTGCAGTGTGAGGCCTGGTCCTTCTTTCAGCTTCTTTTCTTTAATCATGTGTAAGGCTACAATTTTTTCACAGAGGTTGCGGAAGTCACAGTATCAGTGACTTCCAGTGACCTCTGTGACTTCAGCCCGTAGCAGTCGGGAGCTGCAAGGTCCCCCCACCGCCAGTGGCGACTGGGAGCTGCAGGGTTCCCTGGCCACCTGGTGGGGGTACCCCGGAGCTCCCATCCACCACGGGGGCGGGGAGACCGTGCAGCTGAGCTCCCCATTTTGTCAGGGATATTTTTAGTAAAAGTCACGGACAGGTCATGGGCAATAAAGAAAAACTCACAGAAGCTCCTGACCTGTCCGTGACTTTTACTAAAAATATCCCTGACAAAAGCTTAGCCTTAATCATGTACTAGCTAGCTGCTGAGCTAGGCCCTCTCTTTTAGAAAGGCATCCAATCTTACATACTGCACATGACAGAGAATGCACCATATCCCTTGGTAAATTGTCCCAGTGATTAATTGCCCTCACTGTTAAAAGCTTGCATTTTATTTCCAGTTTGAACTTTATTGACTTCAACTTGCAGTCACTGGAACTTGTCTGACTACTAGATATAAAAGGCCCCTGCCTCTGGCATCAGATAGCTTATCCTTATGTAGATAGTCCTCGACCACAATTACACCTCCTCTTAGATAAACTAGATTGAACTTCTTTGGTCTTTCACTAGAAGGCAGGTTTTCCAGATCTCAGATAATTCTTGTTGCTCTTTTCTGAGTTCTCTCCAGTATTTCCAAAGTCTTTTTAAAAGCACCCATGCCTGGCCCAGACACAGTATTCCAGTATGGTCTCACCAATACCGTGTACAGAGGCAACAGGACCTTCTTCCTCCCGCTCAATGTTCCTCTGTTAATAGATCCAAGGGTCACGTGAATTCTTTTTGGCACATCGCCATAATGAGAGGAAATGTTCAGTTGGGTATCAGCAATGACCTCAAGTCCTTATCAGAGTCATTTCTTGCCCACAAATATATATTTTTAGTTTTATGACCTTGCATTTGACTGTATTAAAATGCATGTTTGATTGTTCCCCAGTTTAGCAAGTGATCCAGATTACTCTGTACCAGGGACTTGTCCTTGTCATTATTTACCACCCAGCAGTCTGTGCCATCTGCAAACTTTATTAGCAATGATTTTATATTTTCTTCTTAGACCATTGATAAAATTATTGAACAGAGCTAGAAAGGGGCTACAGAAACTCCCTAAAAGTGAGGGGGCCACCATCACCTGAAATATGACCCCGCCCCTGTTGCCACCCCTTCTTCTAAGGCTCCGCTCCCTACTCGCTCCTCTCCAGCCCCTCCTCCCTGTTGCTTGCCCTTACGACTGGTAAAAAGGGCTATGCTCTCCCACTTTTAAAAGCAGTGGGGCCATAGCCAGCTGCTCCCTTTCCCCCCCATTCCAGCTCGCCTGGAGCTGCACTAAGAACCCCTCCCTGGAGGATCTCCCTAGAAATACCCTCCCCGTTACAGACTCATCTTTTACAAGAATAAGTTGAGCTCTATCAGTTATGTAGTTTTAATCAAGTCACCATGTAGTACATCCATTTCATATAGTGCTGGGTGTTTTAATGACAATGCTACTGGTGTTGCTGTTACCATTAAATGAGAATGGTACTAAATCAAACAACTTATATTTTGCAACACAGCAAGTTTTCTCAGACTGCTAATCTGTCAGAACAATATGAAATTGAGAGAGACCCGTTTTCCATTAAACCGTATTAACTGGGAGTAATTATAATCCCATCCTTTAACTCTTTATGGATGGAGTCTCATGTATCAGCTGTTCCACAGCTTTTCCCAGGATGGACGTCTAGCTAACCAGCCTAGTTACTGGAGCGATCAGATTTGTTCTTTTTAAAATACTGATACATTCACTTTTTTCCTGATCTCCCGGAACTTTACCAACAATTATTAAAACTGAAATCAATAGTTTAGCCAATTTCTTAAAAAGTCAGATTATGCAGCCCTGCTCATTTGAAAAGGTTCATCTTTAGTAGATGCTGTAAAACATCTTCCTTTGTTACTTTTGGAAAAGAAAGTGTCTGCCCTATCCAGCTTGGTTCCAACTACGGAACAGGAACGTTTATTGAACACTTTTGCCTTGTTTGCATCATACTGACAATTTTGCCACCTGCGTCTACGAACAGATCGATACCATTGCTAGGCCCTCCTTTCTTCCCCCCCATTTAGTCAAAACCTTTCATCTTGTTCACTTTAACTCTATTGGCCAGAGCTATTCATTGATTCTCTTTGCTTCTCTTAACTTGATTTACCTCCCATTCTGTGTATTTGTTGTATTTTTTTGTGTTGCTTTCATGTCCTTTCTTAAGCAAGATTTTGTTTTTTAAACTGAGTAACCTTTTTGTGTCTAATAAGTGTAGGAATTTGGACATCAAGTAAAATTTTTTTACAATGCCTTCCACTTGGTCTTCCCTCTTCTGTGTTTAATTTCTCCTCCTAATCACTTTTTCTCCTAATTATTTTTATCTTTGAGAAATTGCCCCCGCTAGAGCCCCAAGTGCATACATTACTGGTTAGAACGGTGTTCTGTAGATTCTTGCATTCCTCTGCCAAAAGAACTTGCATTACACCACAAAATGGGAAACAGAAACAGATTTTAATGGTGACACAGGCAAGAGGCACTGAAGATCAGGCCAAGTAAAGTGTTTACAAAAGTTGCCTTTTGTTTGAAAGCTTGAGGTACTTCTCTGTCAATTAAAAATGGAGACCCCCCCTCCACCCCCCGCCACACGCACACTACGGACTGTAGAGTTCTGCTTTCGTAATAGAGGCTTTGTCCCTGCCTCCCCAGCCTGCACTGGAAGGAGCAGACATTGTGCATGCATATGCACGCTCCTTCTTGAGCACGCTAAAGGGAGAAATGGTCACGGCTGACCTCCAAAGCAGCACAGCTCCCTTTCAGAGGTGAAGAGGCACATCGAGATCTGGAAGAATAATGCCTCCTTTCTGTGTTCCTGCCCCCAACAGCCCCTTGACCTAAGTGAAGCGTACACAGGTTTTAGGTTTGGATCACCTGTTCCAATGAAGAGCCTTGATAGAACTCGGCATTTCAACGTGGTGCAGTGAGCAACCCCATTCCTCATCCCACAGCTGAAGGGGACATGTTATTAACCAACTGCACAGATAGGATAACTGAGAATCAGAGCGGAAATCTCATGCCAATGGTCACAGAGGACACTTATGGCAGTGCAGAGTACAGAAGCCAGATCTCAGGAACCACACCTACCCTAAAGAAGCTAGGCATCTTACCATGTTTTGGTTCACCACACGTCTTTTTACACACCAGGTCTACACATAAGAATGTGCCCTGCTGCCAACCAATCACCAAATGCCTAAAATGAAATCTAGCAGCGATACCAATTCACTGTAGCCGAGTTCAGGAGTTATATATGTAACGCTTGAACACAGTGAGTGCTGCAGTCTGGCCATCCCATTCTGGGGCAATGCATATTTCCCTGCCCCCACCTAGAAGCTCACTTGGAGGTGGTCCTCAGATATCACCGAGGCGGCTTGGACTTGCTCTTACCAGTTTGTGGTCGAAACCTGGACTCAAAAGCAATGCTTCATCTAGCAAACATCCTGAAAGACTGTCTCCTCCTATCCCCTCCTTCCCTCCACTCCCCAGGCAGAACAGCCCCACACCTCCCATAACAATTGCAGCAGTAAGCCCACTGATTGCTGCTTTCACTTGATCTCTGATTCTGCTACGTTACTGTTTGAAGAGTTTTCATCACCTCGCCACAACTACCTTGAAACTACTTTTCCTTGCTTGCTGAGCAAACAGCAAGAGTGACGTGGTCAGCCTGACCTCTGCTTTGAGAAAAGGCTTAGGAAAGAGTGCCAGGGCCTGGGAATCACACAAGCTTGTCATAGGCTTATGAGCATTTGACCTCTTATCCCAAACTTCCCTTGGGCTGTCAAATGCCTTTCAAAATCTCTCCATAATGCACTGCTCCAGGTTGTTGTGCTGGAAACTGCAGAAGTACCCAGCGGGCAGTGTAACTGCAGTTGTGTAATACAGAGCCAGTGTGGACGCACAGCAAAACTGCACCAGGCCCAGCCTGGCTGATGTGGACATACTGCACTTTTACTACTTACACTGGTTCATTTCTAGGGCACAGATTCAGTCTGAAGTGGTAGACTTGCATTACATCCACTAGTCCATTGTGGTTCTCTTGCACATGTTTCAAATCTCAGAATGTAGACAGATCAACTGTAAGACCAGGCTAATACTTACCCTCTTGATGGCTGGCTGACCACACAGTCACTTGTTCTTAAAACAGTTCCAGCTGCATCAGCCTTCTCAACTACTGGGATGGATCTGCCACCAGGAGCCTGTATTTGCTGTTCTTGGTGATCTTCATTGTCAATGATGGGGTGGGCATTTGAGCTTTCTCCAAATAGGAGGAGGTGAGTACACAGCACCCCAAATAGCATGCAAGGGAGTGCAAGCACCACACCAGGAGAGAGAGACCATGCGCACCTCATGGCAGAGGGAGTGAGCACCCATGCTAAAGTAGATGGTGAGATCTTGCAGCAGATAACCTATGCCTGGAAGCCACCATTGACCTGTCTATGGAAAGGAGACTCTTACTCTTTTTTCCCCAGTGTTTTGGTGAAGTGTCTGAAGTTTGACAGCAGCAAAACTAATAACCCTCCTGTTCTAACTGCAGCCTAATTGCAACCAGTTCTGTCCCCTTGGAATGAGAAATCTGGTTTTCAGAGGAAGCCCAGCTGAGAAAGGCTTCAAATGGGATCAGATTAGCACATTAAAAACATATGTTCATATGGCAGTTAATTGTGTATCATCTGATATAATTCCCTTCTTCTCCCTCTTGAACACTGTGTTCTTCCAGCTGAGGCCCCCCTGTGATAGCTATGTCTTCACTGGATTAGGAATCTTGGCATTTTCAGCAGTTTCACATGTTGTGGATGGTTTATCATTTAAGGATAGGTTTCACAGTAACAGCCGTGTTAGTCTGTATTCGCAAAAAGAAAAGGAGTACTTGTGGCACCTTAGAGACTAACCAATTTATTTGAGCATAAACTTTCGTGAGCTACAGCTCACTTCATCGGATGCATACTGTACAAAGTATAGAAGATCTTTTTATACACACAAAGCATGAAAAAATGGGTGTTTACCACTACAGAAGGTTTGCTCTCCCCCCACCCCACTCTCCTGCTGGTAATAGCTTATCTAAAGTGATCACTCTCCTTACAATGTGTATGATAATCAAGGTGGGCCATTTCCAGCACAAATCTAGGGTTTAACAAGAACGTCTGGGGGGGGGGGGGGTAGGAAAAAACAAGGGGAAATAGGTTACCTTGCATAATGACTTAGCCACTCCCAGTCTCTATTCAAGCCTAAGTTAATTGTATCCAATTTGCAAATGAATTCCAATTCAACAGTCTCTCCCTGGAGTCTGGATTTAAGGATTTTCATCTGAATTTTACAGTTTGAGTAGCTGAGTTCCTGGGATCAGGAAACCACCTGGTGCTCATAGTAACTGGACTTTGGCTAGTGGAGGGCCTGGGTTCACAGTGTTTTCTAGGAGTTGTAGTGCGTTGGATTAACCCTTCCCACCTCTAACAGAAGGAAGAAGAGCCCTATTGCCTGAAGGCTGATGCAAGATTGTTCCCCAGGAGTCCCCTAGTTTTAAGTTTCCCAGGTGACAGAGCTCCCTGCTTGGAGACAATTCCATATCCTGATACTTATCAGCATTAGACATCTTTTCTTGATAGTCCACTTATGTTTAAAGTGCCCTTACCTTCCTGTCCCTCCCCCGCAACTCTTAATCCTCCTGCCACTTCCACCCTGACTCAACAGCACAGCTCCACACAACCACCCCCTTTCCAAAGGCCTCATCTGACATGGATGCTGCTGTCCTCCCAGCCTCCTGCATGCTTTCAGTTACTGATCACGCCAGAGCCACACTGATTCCCTCCACATTATCGATTCCCCAGAGACGCCTTCATGGGAGACCCAAAAGAAAGGCTGAGAGTCAGTCACTCTGGAAGTGTAGGCCAGAGACTAGTGAGGGTGGCTAGTAGCAGCAGGATTCACACTGGGCAAGCATCCCATCTCACTTCATCACTGCTGGAAACCCTTCTGCCTCCAGCATCTCTCCACCTTCCTCTCTGACCTAGGGAAAATAGTTTCCTCATGTCCTTTTTCCTAGGAACAAGCCAGTCTCTGAAGGGTTAATGCTATAATACTTTCCTGTTAACAAGTCACTGGGCCTGATTCTGATATCACTGACACCCCTGGGAATCAGGAGTAGGTGCATGGTACTTAACAGAGTTAAAATGATGTAAGTGAACTCAGAATCAAGACCTGTCTCTCTCCAGTGATATTCATGACCGAATGCCACGGAGAACAGGGAAAGGTAGTAACTTGCCGTTCTCTCATTTTCTAGCTCAGCAAAGTGGACCAGTTGACCTCAGCTTGTGTCACAGCAGAGCCATCCAAATTAATTTCATGTAGAGTGCCTGGCCTCAGCAGTTGGGTGCTAATCCCTTATGTGACATTTGCAACATTGCAGACACTTTGGTGCTCACACACCAGAGCTAAGCCCTAATTCAGGATGAAGATAAGGCAAGGGAGGCAGGCTACAACCAAAGTCTTAGGCTGATGATAAATGGGAGCAGATGCCAGAAAGGTCAGGTGCTCTGTACTAGATATTTAATGGAGATGAATGTGGAGAACACCCGAAGTCCGAGAATTTAGTTTAAATGACAAATCTGTATTAAAATGCCAAAATTCTACTGTATAGAACATTTTGTTTCTGTCCAGCACCTTCTGGTGTCTACTGCATCTGAGAGTACCCAGTTAAATACTGGCAATATGGGACTGCAAAGAGAAGTGAAATAGCAGTTCTACATTCAGCAATTGCCATACAGCAAAAGGCGTCCAAATTGCTTTGAATAAAAACACCATATAGTCCAGGACACCTAATCTTTCTGAACAGTGACAGGAGACCTTGATCAAGACACAGGTAGAGAAGAGCTCTGCTCCTGTAACAACCTTCCTAATCAAGATGTCATGACTGGAATACAGGTCACATCTGGGAGTGGAAATTAAAAACAATCTTCTGATCCAGGCATGAGAAGTGTCATACATTGTGCCACACGGATCTATTGGAATGGCCCTCTTACCTAGATATGGCCCTCCAGTGAAATAACAGGGATTGCCAAAGGCTTCTAAGCAAGGTAAGCAGTCATGGGATAAGAGGGAAGCTTCCTTTCATGGATCAGTAAGTGGTTAAAAGAGAGGAAATAAAGGGTGGGAATAAAGGTCAGTTTCCACAATGGAAAGTAATTAATAGTGGGGTCTCCAAGGATCTGTACTGAGACCAGCGCTATTCAACGTGGACAAATGATCTAGAAAAGGTAAACAGTGAGGTGGCAGTTTTCAGATAATACAAAATGACTCAAGATTGCAGTCAGCTTTGGACTTAACTAAGAGTTGCAAAGGGCTCTCACAAAACTAGGTGAGTGGGCAACAAAATGGCAGATGAAATTCAATCTTGGTAAGTGCAAAGTAATGTCCATTGGAAAACATGCCAACCATACTTATAAAATGATGGATTCTAAATTAGCTGTTACCACTCAACGAGGAGATCTTGGATAGTTCTCTGAAACCATCTGCTCAGAGTGCAGCAGCAGTCAAAAAAGTTAACAGAATGTTAGGAACCATTAAGAAAGGGATAGATAAAAGCAAATCTCATAATGCCACTATATAAATCCCTGGTATGTCCACACCTTGAATACTGTGTGCAGTTCTAATCTCCCCATCTTAAAAAGGATATATTAGAACTGGAAAAGGTACAGAGAAGGGCAACAAAAATGATTAGCTTCCATGTGAGGAGGATTAAAAAG
Source organism: Eretmochelys imbricata (assembly GCF_965152235.1). NCBI lineage: Eukaryota > Metazoa > Chordata > Testudines > Cheloniidae > Eretmochelys > Eretmochelys imbricata. The sequence goes on from NC_135572.1 coordinate 208,378,931, forward strand.
ACTGGGACTCTTCAGTTTAGAAAACAGACAACTATGGAGGGATATGAGAGAGGTCTATAAAATCATGACTGGTGTGGAAAAGTGAATGGGGAAGTGCTATCTACCCCTTCACATAACACAAGAACCAATTAAATTAATAGGTGGCTGCTTTAAAACAAACATAATGATTCACACAACGCAGTCAACCTGTGGAACTCATTGACAGGTGATGTTGTGAAGGCCAAAAGTGTCATTGGGTTAAAAAAAGAACTAGATAAGTTCATGGAGGATAGGTCCATCAATGGCTATTAGCCAAGAAGGCTCAACCCCATGCTTAGTGTACCGAAACTAGACTGCCAGAAGCTGGGACTAGACAACAGGGTGTGGATCACTCAATAATTGCCTTGTTCTGTTCATTCTGCCTGAGGCATCTGATACTGGCCATTGTCAGAGACAGGATATTGAGCTAGATGGACCATTGGTCTGACCCATTATAACCATTCTTATGTTCTTATATATTAGGAGTTTCCTTCTGAGAACAGAGCACTGAGCTCTTAAGATATAATAAACAAGGAAATCATATCTACCCAGTTAGGATGGGAAACTTAAACGGGTAAATAAATGTGTAGACAATGGCTAATAAACATTTATGAGCAGATCACCATGTACTCTGTGATTTTGTGACTGCAGAATCCACTCCTTGCTACAGAAATGTGCTCCAAAATCTGAGGTTTCATTTAAAATAATTCAGTTTGCAGCACTTGTTTGTGATAAAAACCTTACAGATATGACTCAGGTGTAACTGCCACAATGCTGTCTCCTAAGGGTTTGTCTACACAGGGAAATTATTCTGCTAGAGTCATATAGGGAGCTATACCAGTATAACTATAGCGGTATAATTATGCCAGTAAATTTCCCCATACAGCCATGCCAGGCATCTGCAGAAGGCATGAAACAAACAGTTAATGGAGTATGAATTGCCTCATTGACTTCAATAGGGCATTGACTCCAAAACTATTTCATTGCTGATAATTTAAAGCAGAACCGTCCAACTAATATGCTTATCCCATAATCCTAAACTGCTTCCCCCACCTTCCTAGGTGTCAAAAATTATCTGCCCCCTGCCCATTTTATACTAGCTCCCAGACAACATCTACAATTAAGCTGTTTTCAGTACAAAAGTGTGTGTGCACATGGAAAATTTAAAACTTGAGGGAAGTGTAAAAGTAAATTTAATCTCAAATAACATCCTGATTATTTTACTGTTTGGATATTTCATTAGCATGTTTAATTCAATAAAATAAATCTCCATTTTAAAAGAAGTATCTGAAAATGCCACAATATTTAACCTGCCACGGTAGAGTGCAGTGTTTGATACGGTCTCCCACAGTATTCTTGCCAGCAAGTTAAAAAAGTATGCATTGGATGAATGGATTATAAGGTGGCTAGAAAGCTGGCTAGATTGTCTGGCTCAATGGGTAGCGATCAATGGCTCGATGTCTTGTTGGCAGCTGGTATCAAGTGGAGTGCCCCAGGGGTCAGTCCTGGGGCCGGTTTTGTTCAACATCTTTATCAGGGATCTGGATGATGGGATTAATTGCACCCTCAGCAAGTTTGCAGATGACAGTAAGCTTGGGGGAGAGGTAGATATGCTGGAGGGTAGGAATAGGGTCCAGAGTGACCCAGACAAATTGGAGGATTGGGCCAAAAGAAATCTGATGAGTTTCAGCAAGGACAAGTGCAGATTCCTGCACTTAGGAAGGAAGAATCCCATGCACTGCTACAGGGTGGGGACCGACTGGCTAAGTAGCAGTTCTGCAGAAAAGGACCTGGGGATTACAGTGGACGAGAAGCTGGATATGAGTCAACAGCGTGCCCTCATTGCCAAGAAGGTCAACAGCATATGGGGCTGTATTAGCAGGAGCATTGCCAGGAGACAGAGGGAAGTGATTGTTCCCCCCTATTCGGCACTGGTGAGGCCACATCTGGAGTACTGCGTCCAATTTTGGTTCCCCTACTACAGAAGGGATGTGGACAAATTGGAGAGAGTCCAGCAGAGGGCAACGAAAATGATTAGGGGGCTGGGGCATATGATTTACGAGTAGAGGCTGAGGGAACTGGGGTTATTTAGTCTGCGGAAGAGAAGAGTGAGGGGGGAATTTGATAGCAGCCTTCAACTACCTGATGAGGGGTTCCAAAGAGGATGGAGCTCAGCTGTTCTCAGTGGTGGCAGATAACAGAACAAGGAGTAATGGTCTCAAGTTACAGTGGGGGAGGTCTAGGTTGGATATCAGGAAACACTATTTCAATAGGAAAAACAAAAGGAGTACTTGTGGCACCTTAGAGACTAAAACATTTATTTGAGCATAAGCTTTCAAGAAAGCTTATGCTCAAATAAATTTATTATTATTATTATTGCGGACACAGACTAAACACGGCTGCTACTCTGAAATATTTCACTAGGAGGGTGGTGAAGCACTGGAGTGGATTACCTAGGGAGGTGGTGGAATCTCTGTTGTTAGAGGTTTTTACGGCCCGGCTTGACAAAGCCCTGGCTGGGATGATTTAGTTGGGGTTGGTCCTGCTTTGAGCAGGGGGTTGGACTAGATGACCTCCTGAGGTCTCTTCTAACCCTAATATTCTATGACTCTATGTTTGTGCTGTGCTATTTAGATCCCACTTGACCTGGAGTACACAAGGTGGTAGGACTCAAGTAAACTTTTTTTTTTTTAAAACATGAAGTATTTCAAGGGACAAATGCACAAAGAGGTGCATATTACCAAGATCTTCTTTCTGGTTAGCAAGTGCTACAGGGGCAGATTTGAGTTTGGTGGAGTCGGGTCATTTTTTAGTTGACTGAACTAGAATTTTAGAGAAACATGCAGATACAGCAGCCTTCAGAACAGGACTGCATGACTCCAAGCAGAAGTTGGTCCAATAAAACATACTACCTCACCTACCTTACCTCTCCAAGCCATCTGTGAGCCAAGAGGATAGGAAGAGTTTTTAAGTTGCTGAAGCAGAAAAAAGTTCTGTTTTCACAACACTTTATGTGAATGAATTACCTTAAATCTGCCTGTTAAGCAGAGATGAGTTACAGCCCTCCTGAAAGAGATATGGGTGTGAAAAACAGCAGATGGTTAACTGGGATGGAAAAATACACAAATTGTTAGAGACCCTGAAAATTCATTGCTTGTTATAAACAGCTGCTGTGTGAGGGCAGCTGTAAACCAGCTGGGGCAAAGAATGGGGTGCACACAGGCAATCGTGGCTGAGGTGTACCAGAGTACTGCTGCTTTTCACAATCATTGAAAAGTGAATAAAAAAAGCATCGCTCAGTGGGCTGCAAGGGAAGGATATCTCAGGCAGCAAGACATTTCTTAACTCCCAGAGTTTTGTTGCACTAGAGTTTCTGGATTTTAGCAGTTTTGCCACTGGAAAAGCAGAGGCCCTGAGGCACACTAAGTATTACTGAAATACCAGTCAGAAATTGCATATTAAGTGGTGCTAACAATCCCCAGATAATGAACATCTTTGTCAGTTACTGACAAGTATTGAAATGCTGAGGACGATATAAACTCCGCCTATGGGCCAAAGGGACACAGCAAGGGAAGAGACTCAGGGCAGCATCAACCGCATGCTCTCTCATTGAGCACCAGCAGCCTAGTTACACCTCTACGAGTGGAAGGTAAGCAGGGGTGAAAGTGAGCCGGTACCGGCCTGTATGTATGCAGCCCACGTTAAAGCGCTGTAATGTCCCTGCCCCATTGGCAGCCCTCTAATGCTGCTGCCCCTTCCCCTGTCAGCAGCCAGGGCCGCCGACAGGGGAGGCAAAAGGGCAGCTGCCTCGGGGCTGGCAATTTAAAAGGGCCTGGGGCTCCTGGCTGCTGCCTGGCCAGGCAGCATGGATGGGTTGGCTGGGGGAGGCGGACCCCTCCAGCCTCTCCCCTTCCGCCTGAGGCCCCGCCCTTTCTGGCCCTACTCTCACCCCTGAAGGTAAGCCACAGTCCTTGCATCAAAAGGATACCTGGGGACGCCTGAATTCTGATCTTGACTTCGCTGTGTCTGCCTAAATCATTTCACATCTTGCAGTCTCAGATTCCCATTTGTTAACTGGGGATAACAGCATTTACCTACCTTAATGGGCATATGCATGTATGAGAATTAAGTACTTAGGCCCAGAGCCCCAAAGATACTTAAGTGCCTAAACTCCACACTTAGGCATTTAAGTCACTGGTTCAGGCACCCAAAGTCCCAGTTTGGGCTCCATTGTGATCCACAAAACTCCTGCCAAACCCTGCAGGTGCCTGAACTCACTCAGGTGCCTAAGTGGATCTAAGTAAGTCCACAAACACCTAAGGCCATATCTACATTAAAGGGACTAGAATGGCATAGCTATAGCATCAGGTTTCAGAGTAACAGCCGTGTTAGTCTGTATTCGCAAAAAGAAAAGGAGTACTTGTGGCACCTTAGAGACTAACCAATTTATTTGAGCATAAGTGAGCTGTAGCTCACGAAAGCTTATGCTCAAATAAATTGGTTAGTCTCTAAGGTGCCACAAGTCCTCCTGTTCTTATAGCTATAGCATCGTAGCTTTACTAGCATAACCCCATAGTATAAATAATAACAATGGAAGCGTTTTTTCTGTTGCCCCAAGAAGCCCTCTTCCCTCGACCTAGCTGCATCTACACTGGAGAGGTTAGGGTAGCTGTGGTGCTTGGGGTTATGCCACGTTGACTTACATTTTAAATATAGACCAGGCCTAAGCCCTAGTCTACACTGGGTGGGGAGGTGGTGGGGGATCGATCTAAGTTACGCAACTTCAGCTACATGAATAACATAGCTGAAGTCGACGTACTTAGATCGACTTACCGTGGGGTCTTCACCGCGGTGAGTCGATTGCTGCTGCTCCCCCTTCGACTTTGCCTGCACCTCTTGCAGTGCTGGAGTACAGGAGTCGATTGGAGAGCACTCAGGGGTTGATTTATCATGTCTAGACTAGACACGATAAATCGATCCCCACTGGATTGATCACTGCCCGGACGGTGGGTAGTGAAGACGTACCCTAAGTTTCTGCCTTTGGGGGTGTGCACTGCTGCCTCACTAGGTGTCTCAGATTCATAGATTCTAAGGCCAGAAGGGACCATCATGATCATCTACTCTGATTGCCACACTGAGGCCACAGAGCCTCACCCACCACTCCTGCAATAGACCCGGAGCCTCTGGCTGAGTTACTGAAGCCCTCAAATTATGATTTAAAGACTTCAAGTTACAGAGAATTCACTATTTACACTAGTTTAAACCTGCAAGTGACCCATGCTGCAAAGGAGAGCGAAAAAGATAGGTGTTGGGCACCTGTTTCCTGCCTAAGCCCCGGAACAATTCACAAACCAGGGGAAGAGAGGAGATCAGCCACCTGAGGCGCAGGTGGGACCTGATGGGGTAGGCATACGCAAAGGCTGCCCGCTGGATTAGGTCCCATTCAAAATGTGGTGGTGGCATTAGCAGAAGCCCATTTTGTAACTTTTAGCTCAGCGGTTAGAAGCTTCACATGGGATATGGGAGACCCAGGTTCAACTCCCCCCTCTGCTAGAGGAGAATACGGGAGATCCCTGTTCAAATCCTCCCTCTCAGGTGCATGCTCTAACCACTGAGCTATGGGATAGTCTGATGTAGGGCTCCCTCAGTCTCTCCTAGTGACTGCTCCACTGTGGATAAATAATTCAATAACCACCATTGGACTAGACGTCATAAAGGGGGTCACCACCACCGTTACTTCCATCTCCTCCTCTAGCTGATTTGCATGGAGCAAGGCAGGCACCTAATTCATTCCCACAAGAAATGAATTAGGTTTCCAAGCTGCCTGACTGCAGGCAGCAGGTTCCGTTCATGGATTGCTAAGTAGAGACAGGTGCCTCCCTGGAGCCTGGACTTAGGTGCCAATTTCCAAGAGGGGAATGGGGCTTAGCACACAGCCCTGTTGTCAGCATCTCCCATTAGTTAGTTTATGGAGCACTCTGCCTAGCATGCTGGCTTCTGTAGATCACATTGTAAGCTGCCTATCTCTTCCCACTCATTGTACTAGAGCCTAGGCACGTAACTCAGACTTTATGGATTGTAGTGGTGTTCTTGTCATTTTTTAGGATCCTAAAAGCTAGGTGCCACACTGTTCAGCATTGCAATGGTTAAGTCCCTTTGTGGAACCAGGCCTTAATGTTTGGAAAGCACCATCTAAGTGCTATATATTATTACAGAGCTCATTCTGATTCCAAGCAAGGCATTCACGTTCCCAAGTAGGTTCCTCTATAAAAACCCCATTTTTCACATGCGCTAGATCTGTAAAATATCCATCGCACAGACTAAAATTTTCCATGCTTGGTGTATGTCTGGTGGTGAATTTTCAGGGAAGGGAGGGAAGAGCAGCCTAAGATCTCCCCTCTTCCCCCCCCCCCTCACTCTGGAAGTCCATCTCTGAGGCACAAGTAGAATGTACCACTGGAGGAACTTAAAGGCTGTGATCCTAATTTGTAGGAGTGACAAACTGAAGATTGTAAGGCAATCGTGATGTACAGCCACAGAGACTAAAGGGTCCAAAAGAAACATGTCAAAATTGATAATTACCACAGCCCTATCCACTTCATCTACCCTCTCTAACGAGGGTGACTGCAGTCTACCTCTTGCATTAGCTCAGTAGTGACAGTTTCACATGTACTCAATGTGCAGGGGAATTTTAGAACGCAGTATAAATAGCTAACCACCTCATACACTTCACCAGGTGATCAAAGCCCACCACAATACCTGTGTTTTCTTGAAAGGAGAGAGGGTCCAAAAAGACAGGAAGAAGAATCGCTTTTTAATATACAAAATGGTTTTGGCCTGGGAACAGTTACAATTAGGTTTCTTTCCTCTATTCACTGGTGCAAGGAAGGTACTTTAAAGGCAATAGAGAACCACACCGCCTCCCGAAACAAATTTTTGTGCACAAACTATGTCCAGCAGGGACTCTGTCATGGTGTACAGTGATTTGGAAGGTGTTATCTCAAATGTATTTAATGAGATCGCATCCTCCCCCCACTTTTGAAAATGTTTCATGGATTATGTGGGCTACGCTGGACCTCCAATCTTACACCCCTGGGAAGTCAACGTTTAAAGCTTTACTTGACAGAGCTGTCAGAGCTAGTTGATAGTGTCCCTGTTTACACTCCCTCTCAAAGTGTGAGTCTTTTCCCAGAGCCTGATTATTTTCAAGAAAATAGAAGCTACATCACTGAATCTTTTAATACATACAAGAGTAATTAGGGTGCTGGCTGCAATGTCAAGCAGATGGCATTCATTTACAACATTTATGCATCTGTCTATTTGAAAGATATGAGACCACAAATACCTAGAATTACAGGAGAGATTCAGACACATTTTTCAATTTTATTCTTAATGGGAGAGCAACAACATCTCAACTTATCACATCTTCCAGGGAAAACAGACAGGGATTATAGCATTTATGGTACTAAACACTGCCACAGAGTTCACTTGGCGTAGTGCTTTGCTCACTCCGTGGTTGTGATATTCCTGATTCCAGCTACTGTTGCAGGGTCATCACTAGAACAATCAGCACTAATAGAAGGGGAAAATAATTGGAACTGAAGCACAGACCATAAGATGAGCAACAGTGTCAGGCTGGTACTGTATATCATTTGTAAAACAGAGTATTATAAATGGAGCTGGAACCAGGCAATATTAAGTAAAAACATGATTAAAGTATCTCTGATGGTCTTCTGGGAGAGCAAAAAAGTCAATTCAAGCATAAAACTCAATACCTTCCAAAAGAAGAAAATAAAATTCACCAAGTGATCCTGAAATCAACTTTTCCTTTGGATAAATAGATCTGAAATAGCAGTACAATTCACAGTGGCATAAAGTTCTCAGATTGCTTGTGTGCTTGAAAATATCTCATCAGTAAAAAAATACCAGAGAGCTGGGGGCAAAACCCTTTCTCTGAATTCTGTACATGGACAAATGCACATGGGATCAGCAGGCATCAGGTCATAGGATCCATGGGAAACCAGCAGTATTGCAGAGCCGTAGATCACAGGTCAGGGGATGAGGGGTAAGAATAGTAAGGCCCATTTTCCTGTGATAAAGAAATGAGAAGTTAACTAAATGTGTCTCCCAACTCTCAAGTGCATGCAACTGAGGGATGAAAAGGAGGCATAATTAAATAAACATTCTTGACCACCCCCTCATATCCTAGTACAGTACCATCCAAACTTCACCTACCTGAGAAATGCAATGGCAACTTGCTGGGAGCCTGAAAATTGCTTGGTCCTGATTTGAACATAGATCACAGCTGCTTTAGCCTAAATCCAAAGCCGTGGCCTATCAAGACTGCAAATGCCAGCATGTAATGTGGTCAGTAAACCCCTCAAGATGGCATACTGCCTACAGACACATGCAATGTCTGTTCCCCTGTATTTAAAGTGAGGGCAAAGGTGGGTCAAAATGACACCGAGTCACATTTGTCCTGCACTTTGGGGAGAAGTCCAGGAGGAAGAAAGGACTAAGACAGCCAAGAGCAGTTCCTCCTCTCCACTCCCTTTCCCTAATGTGTGTGTTAATTTGGGGCTGGGAAGAGGAAACAAAATTTGAAGGCCATGAAACAATACAAGACAACACAAAGCAGCGGGATGGCAGACAGCAACAATCCTCTGTGCGTCAGGTTTTAGGTTAGTTAACTTCTCAGAATATTACAGGAAACTGTTAATAGCACCATACGGCTATTCGATAAGCTATGGAAAACTGAAAGCTTAGGGAGACTGTCAGGAGATAAGCAAGGTGAGGGAGAGAAGCAAGCAGAGAGAATAAGAGACGTGAATACTTCTAAGATCTGCACCTGTAGGGCACCTAGGATTCAAGAAGAGGCAGACCAGCCATACCTCTGCATCCAAGTTAATGGACACAATCTGCTTCATCAAAGAGAGTGCTCTTCCCCAAGAAAAGCAGACCATAGTGACCCTAATCTTCATTATGGAGGTGTGGGCCCATGAGGACTACAGGTCTGCAATCCAGGCTGCTCAGATCAATGTGGAGTACTGCATGCTGCATCTCCATTTGGTTACTGATTAGGTTGGTTACAATCGTCTTCATTTAATACAAACTTGGTGTGGTCCTCGGCTAGGCAAAGAGTGGTGTCCCTAAGTTACACACAAAAAATGTAAGAGAAGCCTCTACTGGAATAAAGGGCTGCTTCTGGGCCAAACCCTCTCCTCAGAGATTGATGTAGAAAAGACTAATATGGGACAACTGACTGTTTCTATGAAGTCCAAAAAGAGCTGTTAGTCTCCCCAGCAATCCATCTAGACTTCCTTTTAAAAGGGGTGAAGATGACTTGTTCCAGTCTGCTTCACAAAGCTGTAAGACATTCAACAACTGTGCTTGGGAGCATAAACAGATGCTTATCACCTGAAGCCACTTACCCTGGCATCGTATTCAAGGACAAAAGGGGGGAAGTCAATCTGTTCTGGGGGTATGGCTGTGAACAATTGCTGAAGGTTTTCCACATAGTGGATTTTGTCCTTTAGCCCTGAGACGGTAAAGGTTGTGAAAAACCATGTTGAGACCTAAACATAGAAAAGAAAAGAATTAAACTGATGCCATTTCTGAGTCTTCAAGTTCAACATATTATTTTGTACTCGTATAAACCAATCAAGCTTCAGCATTGTAAGTGCGAGCACACAACAATAAAGCATAGTCCACTTCAATTGCTAGTCTAGCAAGCTGTTACTTGCACTACAGAGTAGTGCTTTCAAACTCCAGACTGACATTTTTCTTAATTCTACACCCCCATATTGCTGCATGGCATTGGTGTCTATTTACTCCTTCCCATTCTGCTATTTCCAAAACTCTGCACATTACAATTAGTTTCCTCACTTCCAGATTAGTCAGATCAATCTCTTTCCTTGCCTTGGTTTTAATGCCTGTTAGCACCATTTTTTCTAGGGCAATTTAGAAAAAAAAGTGACCTTCAGTTGTCCCAATAGATAGATACTGATAGACACATCCTCTCTGTTCTGGGTATTTGTTTTCCTCTCTCCTATACACTGATGCTCAAATGGCATCAGAACCGACTTACAACTGTTGCCCAAAACCCTAGTCTTAATTTTAGGTCCTAACCTTGAGTCTCCTTCAGATCTTTTTATAACAGGACACAATGTAGAGCAGGTAACTCAGCTTTGTCTTCCCACATGTAAATCAGATAGGGAATTACCAGCCAGGTGTTGTTTGTTAAGGCCTATTAGTGTGGGCAACTGCTCTACATGTATTGAAATTATTTCTGGGAGGAGAAGAGGATGATTTCAAACCACACTTTTAGAGCACAATGTAAAACTGGCTTCAACCAATCTTCCCATTCAGACACCACAGCACATCCCATTCTCCCAACACAGAGTAAGTCCAGGCCCTGCTGACTGGAGGAGACAGATCTGTGTGTATGTACACTACTGAATACAGTAATTTGTTCTGGGGAATTTTTTACCCTGTCTCAAACTTGTAGTCCGGGGGCCATTTCGTCCCTCACCTTGCAATATCTCAGCCATTCCATTTGTTCAGCTATGTACTGAATACAAAGCATAATTCCCTTTGGACTACAAAACCCACGTAGTAACTACCTTTAGAATATATAAGTCAGGATCACCAATGTGGCAAATGCAGTTTGTTCGATCTAGCAGGGGAAATCACGTGAAGGCACATTGAACAGAACTGAAATTTGGCAGCAATTGAAAGCTTTGCATTGAGAGAAGAGAGCAACTTCTAATGAGAGTTGGAAGTTGCTAACGCAAACAAACGAACGGCAGGCCCTGGATTGTTTTCAGTTGTGTTGGAGAAGAGGGGGAGTAGAGAGAGAAGCCTGAAAATGGTTTTCCTTTCACATTTTGTTTCTTGAACTATAGCAGAGTTTCCTTTTAGTTTCCTGCACTGGCATCAAGCATGTCAACAGAAACACAGAGGTGTGGCACGAGTGAGTTCGTATAGTGCTGCTGCAATTTACGGAACGGAAAAAATCTGACAGAATGGTGGATTAAAAATAAAAAGATATTTCGTATGTAAATGTCCGTCCCAAACAGATCATCTTTAGTTGAAGCTCAACATTTGAGCTGAGGGAAGCAAATAGCGTCCTTGAAAAGTACAGTGTCCTCATTCTTAAAAAGTACAACCAGATTGGGAGGTTGAGTGTGTGCGTGCATGTAGGGGGAGGGAGAAGCAATTGGAATGAGCTGTGTTTTAAGACTGATATTTTATGATGCACCAAGGCTAGAATCAGAGCGTATACACTAGTAGAAAGCGGAGGTGACCAGTTTTCCCACTGACATTCAGATTTGCTATTAGTTCTGATGGTGAGAGACCTCTGACCCGAAAACTGGCACTCGATCCCTCACTCTAACCAAGTGTTGTCGTCACTGGTCTGAACAAAGCAGATTTCAAATCTTGCACCATGGTAATTTTCACTCCCTGACAACAGGAGAGGATGGAGCATCGAAACAATGAAGTTAAGTTCAGACAGTCAATATGCAGAAGCATAATTGATTACACTGAATGCAATGGTAGCTATAAAATAATATCCAAGAATATAGTATTTTGGGGGGATAAATAGAGGACTTCTCTCTCTCCAGTGCAGTCACCTTCCCGCAGCACCAGACTCTTGAGCAGACCATTGAATGCTCACATCGGAGCAGGAATAAAGAAAACAGGATTAGTCTAGCTGCCTTTTTGTGTACAATGGATTACTCAGCATTAGCCAATCACACACTGCTTTAATTACCCTCTGTTTTGGGGATCACTGCTGTGCTCTCACATCTGCAAACTTAGTTTAGAGCAACATGTTCTATAAAAAGCCACTAGCCTTGCAATGCACATAATTTAAAACAGGTTTCAGAGTAACAGCCGAGTTAGTCTGTATTCGCAAAAAGAAAAGGAGGACTTGTGGCACCTTAGAGACTAACCAATTTATTTGAGCATGAGCTTTCGTGAGCTACAGCTCACTTCATCGGATGTTTCTCTTCTCTTCTCAAATGAAACAAAGAATGTTGGTTGGCAGAATAAACTATGTTCATGGCCCCTACAAAACAAGCACAGCTCTGGTCCGCCAAGACGCATGATAAAAACCTCTAGAGCCCAGCAGGCCTAGAAATAGTGTACAGAAATACAACAGATGGCAGCCATCAAGTATGCCAGAATTCAGTACAGCAATAACATTGATTATTTACATTACAGATTTAAGAACTGAAATACAATGCAGAGATGTGTAAGAGGAGGGCACTGGGGGATGGGATGGGGGAAAGCTTACAAGCAAAGAGCTCCTGTTCTTGAGCTTGAGAAATACAGTGTCCTACCCCAGGAACACTGAAAAGCAAAGCAGAGAGAAACATGCACTTCAGAAGGCAACTAAGCAATTTAGATCTTATGGGACTCTCCTGGCTCAGAGACTGCAAAGACCATGTGAGTCAAGCAATCTCCTACTGGCTACTTCCTATTGTGCATCTCATCTCACACTCCATAAGGAGATACATTCTCCTTCAATAGCCAGCAGCAGGCCCCATGAGCTCTCTCTTGTAAACAAATGCTCTCCTTGCAGGGGTAAAATTGGGGAAGGATAAGGAGATTAGGCAGAAGACAATGGAGAGACATGAAAACAGATTACAGTCTGAAGAAACCACCCCCCCAAAAAACATTTAAGTCAAAGACAAGAAGCCCAGAAGATATTATTAAGGCCAGTGAAAGAGCAGTGTCATTCTAATGACACCTTCTGCTTGGAGCAATGGCATTTGCAGGCTCCAGAGAGAACTTTATCCAGATACTTCAGGTGCATGGCAGGTTGCTGGGATGAAGGGCCTGAAGGCTGGGGTTTCTTGGACGTCCAGCATAAGAGAACGTAAAGGGAAAATTGGTAAAGCTATTGACAATAAAACGATTAGCATTCCTTTAACATATCAATGAGAACAGAATCTCCAGAATTCTTGGGACACCAGATCTGAAGCCTCCAGAAAATTCAGCCCTGGCTCTTCTCCATTGTTTTCTCCCTGTTCTCCTTACCTCTGCTCAACTTTACTCATGTAAGAAGTGGTGCTGGGCTGGTAATTCAACGGGGGGGCATTTTCCCTCCAAGTCAGTACAGACTGAAAACCTCTGCACGATGCTGTGGGTGGGGACGGTGCTGCTGGAGGTATTGTCTTTTGCATGTCCTGCAAAACTGAGGCTCTGATTATCATTAAAGAGCCCACAACATTTTTTCCTTGCAGCAATGTTTCTCTATGATGTCTGGCTGGTGACCAAAGCAAAAAAATTGTCACTCCTGTCTTGTCATTGGTATTCTCTAGTAAATGTAACAATAAGTCTATATAATAATATCAACTAACTCTTTATATGGCGCTTTTCACCTGCAGATCTCAAAGCACTTCACAATTATTATTACTGTGTGTCTGATTTGAGAGGTTGACTGAGAATAATTTGATCTTTATAGGTAAGGGAGTGAGATTTTCTTTGTTTTAGATTGTAACAAAAATTTCGCTGCCTTAGGGCCCTGGATTGTCTTTTGTGCCCCCTCCCTTCGGGGTTTGTGATCCAATTGTTGAGAAACCCTGCCTTAGAATACTAGCTTGGTCAAATTCCATCTTTGTTTAATTCCATTTTACTTCCCTATATTTCCTCTGGCTGAAAGGCCCCTAAAGTAGCAGAACTGCATTCTGGAATTTGAAGCAAGGGAGGACACTTGGCATTTTTCTCTGCATGCTAATCCCCAATATGTTCTTCCTGCTTGTAGCTATTTCAGAACTCTGCTGCAGTCTCTGACAAGAAACCTAAAGACTTGGGCAGGCTTTTTATTTACTTCACAAGCAAGATCTGTGCATGGCTATTTCCACTTGGAACCTCTAGATTTTTTTTTTTTTGTTCTACACGTGAATTCTGATAGGTCTGAAAGGGAAAGAGGACTACAGGCCACCACAACATTCACTTCCTTGACAACAGTTTACCACACTGTGCTACAAAGTCATGAGACCGCCTTGTCAATCTTCTCCTGGTGCTGGCCAAGATGGCCAGCCATCTATCCAGGAGAAGGAAGCTGAACGGGAGGGAGCGCTCTGCGGCAGTGGGGTCTATTTCTGTTCCTTTATCCGGTCATGCCTCTGAGCAGAGTTTCTCTGGGCGGTGTCCATTGACTCCTTACATGCCTTTGAGGAGCAGTGGGTGCTGTCTAGGACTCTCTGTTCGGTGTCCCCCCTGGATTTTTGACCTCTTTCCCAATCCGGTTTTTCTTTTTCGTTGTCCTCATAAATCACTAGTAGCCTGGACTAAATGGTTCCACCCCCTTAGCTGAGGGGGTGGATCTACACCCACCCGTCCTGGTGCTACTACCTCACGGCAGAAGTTCTACAAACAGTCTTCTTTACTACACAACCCTGATTCATCCCTACAGCAGGTCCATCCTGTGCAGTGATTGAGGCAGGGGTCCTGTGTGAAAAAATAGTATGTGATCATGTAATTAAAGATGGCATCATAATGCATATGCACAGGAGGCTGAATTAAGGTTGCACACGCAATCTTAATTCTGGGATTTCTTAACTTTTAAGTACTTGAATTAGCAACCTTAATAATAGTCTTTTAATAGTTTTTTGTGTGCATGTAAATGGTCCATCTTGATTATCACTACAAAAGTTTTTCTCTTGCTGATAATAGCGCATCGTAATTAATTAGCCTCTTACAGTTTGTATGGCAACTTCCACCTTCTCTCTCTCTCTCTCTCTCTCTCTGTGTGTGGATGTATCTCTCTCTATCTTTTTACTATATGTTCCATTCTACGCATCCGATGAAGTGGACTGTAGCCCACGAAAGCTTATGTTGTGATAAATTTGTTAGTCTCTAAGGTGCCACAAGTACTCTGTTCTTTTTGCAGATACAGACTAACGTGGCTGCTACTCTGAAACCTGCAATTTTCTAGTTTTTTAAAAAAGCAATATGAAAAAATTGAATTCCATCTTGTGGAACCATACTGACAATGACATGGTTCATCAGCAGGTTGCACCCTTTACATGCACTGCTCAGAGTTCTGCCACTTGATCTAACAGAACAACTCATAGCAATAGTAGGACGAGCACTAGAAGGGGAATGAGGCACTTTGCCCGGAGAGTTCACAGATGATAGAGTAATAGTGGGATTCAGAGATCTTGCATTCCACTACAGGCTTGGGCAGGAAGTGTGCTCTAATACAGTGGTTCTCAACCAGGGGTCTGTGGCCCCCTGGGAGGACACGAGCAGGTTTCAGGGGGTCTGCCAAGCATGGCTAGCATTAGGTTTGCTAGTACCCAGGGCAGAAAGGCAAAGCCCCACTGTGTGGGGCTGCAGCCCAGGGCCCCGAGCCCCACCACCCAGGGCTAAAGCCAAATCCTGAGCAACTTAGCTTTGCGGTGCCCTTTGTGGCATGGGGCCCCAGACAACTGCCCTGCTTGCTACCCGCTAACACCGGCCAGTTGTTGTGGCACAGCTGGGCCAGGAAATTTTTATACCATGTTGGCTGGGGCCTCAGAAAGAAAAAGGTTGAGAACCCTGCATGGTCACAGACCCTTTTGCCTGTTTACATGAAGCGTGACCCCTTTTGCCCTATTCCCTCCAATTTATCTCAGTCCTGTCTCTTTACCACCCCCTGGTTCTTCATCCCAGTCCTGTTTTCTTCACCTCAGGCTATTCATGTCAGTTCCAGTCTCCTTGCCCCAGCAAGTCTTAGTTTCACCCCTCTGGACTCTACATTTCAGTCCCAGTGTCGCCAACCCCTCAACTTGTCCTCTGTTTCCTTTGCCCCATCATTCCCAGCTCCCCCACCCAAAAAGCACCTCATCCATTTTATCCCCACAACTCTGGCCTCCACTCAACCCACCACCCACTGTGGCTCCCAGCCCCAATCCACCATGCCCAGACTCCTCATCCAATCTCAGCATCCCTCTCCCGCACCCCCAATTCCTTGGCCTTGTCTCTTTGCCCAGCCAATCCCAGTTTTCCCTCTGTACCACGGATCATCATCAGATCTGTCTTCCCTTTGCACTCACCTCCTTCCTCTGCCTCACTAGTTCTCAGGCCCAGTCTGTCTCCTTGCCCAGTCAGTCACTGCTTCTCCTTTTCTGCTTCTCTTCCAGGCTGCCAGTCCCAGTCTCCACCTCCCTGCACTTAGGCTTCTTGTCCCTATCTACTCCCACCAGTCTAGCTCTGGTTCCCCCTGCATTTGATTCAGGCAGCCTCTTCCTCCATGTGGCTTAGGCTCAGCAAGGCTCATTGAAAGCACAGGACACAGAATCGTGGCACTCTGTTCAGATGCCTGGAATAAGAATGGCCTGCTGTAGCCCAGAGCTACAACTGCAGGGAGCATGCCCAGTGTGGACAGACACTTTAGGGAATTTATCTGCTAAAAATCTAACAAGTCTCTACTGAGCATGTGAACTGTACTTTTCCAAAGGCCTATGTGGCCAAATTTTCACAGGGACAGCAAAGGCACATCCCTTACACAAAGGACACCTCCCTGCTCAATTTCAATCCCTGCTCCAAAGCATAAAGTTTTCAGAACTTTTAAAAGAAAAGGTAACTAGAAGTTTTAAATATGGGCAAAACAATGGATTTTTCAAACCTCATTCTCAAACAGTTGAACCATTTTGGGTGAAATTTTCAACAAACAAAACAAAAAAAACCCAACAACAACCCAAAACCAACCAAACAAAAAACACAACAAATCATGAGGCAGATACGGGGCATGGAAAATTTCATCCCAAATGATTTAAGTTTGGCAAAGTTATAAGCAACTGAAAAACAGGGTTTTTTAAAAGGGAAGTATCAGGCAACCTTAAGAGGAGGCAGCACTATCAGCCCCACCTATCATAAAATGACCAGATGAGTCAGCCAGTTTTATTTTTAACATAGATGTCAGGGACACAAGGACTACAGTTCCAAACATGCAATGCTGCAAATTAATCTGACTGGAATGCTGATGGGATCAAGATGGGACAATGCATACTGGGACACAGTCTGCTCTGAGCACATCTTCATATTAAAGACAGGGCACTCATAGGCCACACATTGACCAGGTCTGCTGTAAACCCTAAATCTAATCGTTCATACTGTTCTTATCAGCAGGATATCTGAGTGCTGTCTTACTGTTGCAGGAAATGACAACCTATTCAGTGTTCACAAACTAAACCATTAATTAGCACAAACTATGGAATTAACCACCTACCACAACCTTCTGGTCAGCAGGCATCGCCATTAGCCCAATATGCTTTGTGTTCATCCCCAAGTAAGGAAAAAAAACACAACACAACAAAACCTCAGAGGTTTCAGAATGTGAACTAAGCGATGGTCAGAAGGCTGACTATCCATGCAATTTGTGGTACAGAATGGAGGCTTTTACAAAAAGCTGCTCTTTGGGATGGACAACTACCCAAATGGATGAGGGAAGAGAAGGGCTGATGGCTACACTGGCATGGAATTAATAAGTTCATTCTAGTACAATATTTGACAAGTGTAAAGAACTATATAAATGGTGGTGGTATTAATAAAATGAAATCAAGGAACCACCAGAGTTGTTTGCCCAACTCATAACCTCAGTAAAATCACGTACATTCCTCTACCATGTTTCAACTTATTGAAATTGCAGGGATGCACCCAAGCAGAATAAAACACATTTCTGATGGAATCTGGCCTGGACCTTGGGGACCACACGCCTACTCTTACTCCTATTTTACATAAAATGACAAAGGCTCTCTAACGAAGATGGCAGGTCAGGCCCGTAGTCTGACATCTAATTTGAAAGTGCAAGCATGTAAGATGTTAGTTAGGGCCACTGCTGCCACTTTAGCGCCTTCCAAGCAGAATACCCTGATTACTGTTTTGATCCACAGCTGAGAAAAAGGAAGAGAAGCAGCACCACCTTCTGGTTGCCTCTAGAGACCATAGAGCAAAGCAGCAACATGTCCTTTTGAAGAGGTTAGAAAAATCCACAGGAAATAAAAAGTTGAAGCCTTGCTTAGGCCTCCCCAAAAGAAATTCTTCTTCCCTTTTCCACCTTATTATTTTATATTACAAACCAGGATCCTGACTGAGCCCATTGCTAGCTCATCACTGCTACTCAGTTTTTTGGAAAAGACCAGGACACAGGCAGTGGGAGACTCGTCTACAGGTTAATGGGTTTGAACGTGACCCAGGCAAGCAGTTACCACAGCAAATATGAAGGCTATTTGGTGGCCTATGTGAAATTAATGATTAGGTCTCTATCAGCTGTGCTGTGTGTTCCTCAGCTGACCTAAGGCCAACAAGAGGGGAGGCAGGCAGGCAGGCAGGCAATCTCAGCGGAGGCCAAATAATGGCCATGGAAATCAAGTTTTCCCCCTTTGCCTCTTGAATACCCACATCAGATCAGGTTTGAGGCACACTGGTGATGAGGTGCATGTATGTGAATCTTGCACTGACACTGCTTTTGTACCATAACTATCCTTGGGAGTAAAAAATGCCCATGTGGTGAACCACAAAGAGAAAAAGATTCAAGTTTCTGGGTTCACATAGCTGAATGTCATATTTCACGCCAGAGAGCAGGAGAAAGGACTAATGCCTCTTTTCTTTGAACTAAATGTGGTCTCAAAGCTTTAAATTTTGTTAGAGGACACCACACAGACATGTACCCCAACCACCTGTGACACTGATCAGCTTCATTCTCCGCCTCTCAAGAGAACTATTCCAGTTTATCAGACTAGGACCTCTGCTGTAACAGCTAACGTCTGCATCCATTCAGTACCTTAATCATGAGGCTCTGTGCCATTGTTCATTCATGTGCACTAACCAGCAATGCAACGTGGCTTAATAGCAACCTGAGAGATGAAGCGTCACTGCAGGTCAGAGCACACACAGTAAAATGGGAAGTGAGCAGTAGTGGTACACAGGGGCCCAGCACAGAGGCTCATCATTAAGGTAGGAAGGGAAAGGCTAGTGCAGCAGCCACATAAGCCAGAAATAATAGTACACAAATGTGTACTAGCTCTTGGAAAACACTTATCTAGCAGATATGGCCTAGTGTTTTGAAGTCTCTCTCTCTCTCTCTCATGACTTCTCCCCTTATACTACAATTTTATGCCCTATTTTATTTCAGAAGTCTGCATTCTTGGCCTTTGGTACAGTATACTTCACCTTTGAGCGAAATGTTGGGTGGACGAAGTACACTGCCTTCAAATTTCTCTTGTACCTGGTTTAAAGAAGAAAGTGACGCTTGTTAAAAAAAAAAAAAAAAAAAGTAATGAGCTCATCCTATTAAATTCAGCCAAAACCACAGCTTAAAGCGTTTGGAGACATTTGCCCACTTGTGCACAAGTGCTTGTGGGGCTAACCCTGACCCATAGCATTCAAATCCAGGTCAAAGGGCAGCTGCCCTAAGGAAAAGCGAGGCAAAGGAAGCGAAAAGTTTCCCTGCATCTCTAGATAAATCCTATCAGATCCTCCAGTCCATCGTGCAGACAAAGAGGGTTACACATTAGTTACAACTGTTAGCGCGGACTATACGTCTCCTCCAGCAAAATGGATGGAGCATCCCAGTGGACAATACTGTCTTTTGGAAACACAACCTTTAGAGGCAGATGGAATGAGCTCACATAAAATATATGGGCACAAACACGCCTGCCTTCACTATTGATCGACATGCAACAGGCAGGGATTGCAGAGACCAGTATATTACACAAGCATGCAAGAACTAGAATTAATCTCCTGTTGAACTGAGGCACTCACAAGTTACAATAAGCATTACAGAAATTCCTAAAAATTTGTTTAAATGGTTTGATTCAGAGCAGGAAAGGAAACAGGCCTTTCTTCCTAATCTCTACTGGTTTTGTTAGACACCTGGGTCTATTGGCCCCTGTGAAATTCTTCCCAGCAATCCTTTAGCTATGGAAGCTAACTGGATAAAGGGTCTGTCTTAAGGGCTTGTATGGGGAGAGGAGTAGAGGAGAAGGGTTTCTCTTCCTACTCATAACACTCACTTGATGTCAACGACGTCATACAGTTTCTTCAGGAAGTCGGAGTCCAGGTGATTGTAATCACTAGTGAGCGTGTGGAAGTATACTATGACATACTCCTTCACTGCAATATGGTCCATGACATGGATGAAGTACAAGAGTGCCTGAGGAAGACATTTATATTTTCAGCAGAAAAATGTGTCACAGTCCCATTCTGTGCTAACAGATTTCCTTCTAACACTAATATTATTCAGACCAAAAGCCTTAAGACAAGCTGATATTATATTTTAATTATAAAAACATGATGCAACACTGAAGTCTTAAACACTGGCTCAAAAATATTGTCTGGTGATTTCTACAACCAACCTTTACTCTGCTCCATGCCCCTAACCTCCACATACTTTGTGTGGGGAACAGGATCCCTGGCATTTTACATGTGCAAGAAACAAGTTTGCTCACTGCACCTCACTTCTTCAGAGTTTCCAGCTACAGAAGCACCTTTACATCTCTCGGGAAGGAAAGGGCGGGGGGTGTGTGTGGGGGGGGGAGGGGGGAGGCGCCCTACACTACACTGCTAAAGAACGGCCATACCGGGTCAGAACAATGGTCCGTCTAGCCCAGTATCCTGTCTTCCCGCAGTGGCCAATGCCAGGCGCCAATGCTTCCCTAAAGAGAATCTAGTCACTTCCCTAGAAAAGTTTCTACCAGAAAATCTTCATATGCAAAGTTTTAGATAGGATACATTTTCATGTTAAAGTATCTATGCAAGCAGTTTGTACATAATCTGCTGTGTAGGAAGATTTCTGCATAGACACACTCCTCTAGAGATATCCTGCTAAAGTTAGTGCTGAGGGTACAGTATGAGATAGTTGTACTTAACAGAAACTGCCTTTCAACCTTAACTAAAGAATCACTGCCACAGCTCTATAATTTTATATGAAGATTTTACCTTTTCCATGTCTATCAGAGTTACAGGAATATTCCTTCCAACTACCACCATCACTGTGCGACCACAATTATCCACACCTACAGAATAAAATGAGCACCACAAGCTTTTATCTTTGAATAACATTCATAAAGAAGTCTGAGTTTTTGAAACTCACCCTGTAACTCAGGGGCAGCTAACTACAAGCATTCTACAATGTCATTAACTCGCATTCTTAATAGGAGATGGAGTGCAGAGACTACTGCTCCCATTACATAGTACTCATTTTGATCTAAACAGAAGGATGCCTTGCACCTGGAAATAGTAGTCTTTAATACAGAGTTGCACTCCTTGAAGATGGAGGCTGCAATCAATAACCCTGGACGTTCCAGCGATTTACTGACATAGCCCCTGCTGTTTAGAAGGCTCCACTTTCAGCTTTATCATTACCAAAAGGGTGTATTGTTCTGGACATATAACCTATAACAGGTACCACATCCTCAAACGACTGCAATCACATTAGCATAAAGGGGCTTCATATATTTAAGTTCTTATTGACGCAGACATGAGCGACTTAGCTACAGTTGCTTAATTTAGATAGTATGTTTACAATGTGAAACATGGTATTAATTCCTTGAAAGGTATAATATACACTCCCTCCACCCCCCCTTCCCCCCCAACAGGTAGCTGAATACATTGTAGATTTCCTTGATGGGAGTTTTCTCCATGATGTTTATATATACATGGGCAAGAAGAGTTAGAAAACCAGAGTGTAGGGTGGGGGGAATCAAATGCCATCTAGCCTGTGTGTAAATATAAGCACATTGTAAAATAATTTAGAAAGTTACTTTAATCAGTAGCTACTAGGACTGGTTTTTTTTTTGGTAAGAAGAGTACACTTCTTTGTAGCTATAGATGGAGGTTATTTGACCTTTTAAAGGAGTTTTACAGGTTAAATATCTGGTATGTGAGACATAATTGACTTAAGCCAATGACTGTACAGATTCAAAACCTCTAATAATGCTTCTAGCAAGAAGGTTCCTGTACTTTGACAAGTGTAATAATTATATTTCATCTGCCACATCCCTACCAAATACTAACAGAGAATTATTGCTTCCTTCCCCCTAAAAATAACATTCATTCACTGAACCTGTCATCTCAACTCCCTCTTCTCAGTTTGTTGCTGCTGTTGCCCTCTGATCATTACCGGGAAGCTGATTTGGAGTGTACAATATAGGAAGGCTTTCAAGGCAGAACTAGAGGAATCCTTCTCTATAGTAATTAAGTGGACATATCTGTGATTCTTGGTTAATTGATCTAGAATTATGACATGGTATGGAAACCAGGCAAACCATACTGTCCCTAACTTTGCATGGGAAGATGGATTGGACTGCACAAGACTGGATGGTCTAAACCGTATTTCCCTTAGGTTAAGCACAGTTCAAGTCCATTGGAGCTTTACTTGCTTACTTTAAATTTGTTCCTTACCCACCTTTCAACACCTAGTAGCACTGGGAACTCTGAATTCTGGGATTATCTCACACTCCCACCATCCCCTCATAGAATTAGTAACCACTAACCAGGACACTCATCTAACAAATACAGAGGGCCAGGAGCATGGTGACTGGAACGAAAAAGCTGGAAAACAGGATATTGGCCTGGAAGGGACCTCCTGGGTCAGAGTCCAGTCCCCCTGATATCACGGCAACCCCATCATATAATCCTGTTTATAGATTTATCAAGTTCCATTTTAAAATCAGTTAGGTTGTTTGACCTCGCCACTCCTACTGGAAGACTGTTCCAGAACTCGCTCCTCTGATGATCAGGAACCTTCTAACTTCCAGTCCCAATTTATTCATGGCCAGCTTATACTCATTTGTTAATGTGCCAATAATGTACATTAGTTTAAACAGCTCTCCTCCCTCTCGTGTTTTCCCACTGAGGTATTTATACAGAGCAATCAGTTCCCCTTCTTGGCTTTTGTTCTGCTACACTAGGCAAGCCAAGGTCTTTGAGTCTCCTCTGCATTTCTCTGATCACCCTAGTAGCCCTTCTCTGCATTTGGTCCAGTCTGAATTCCTCTCAAACATGGTGACCAGAATTGTACACAGTATTCCAGATGAGGTCTTACCAATACTTTGTACAAATGGCATCAATACTTCTCTCTCTTTACTGGAAATACCTCACCTGATATATCCTAGGATCATACCTGCCCTTCTCATGGCTGCATTATATTGGTGGCTCAATCATCCTGTGATCAACTAATACACCAGGGCTTTCTCCTCTACAGTTTTTTCCAACTGATGAGCCCCCCAGCTTATAGCAGAAATTCTTATTGGTCCCTCAGTGAATGACCTTGCACTTTGTAATATTAAATTTCACCCCATTTCTATTGCTCTGGTCCTCAAGGTCATCCAATTTTTCCTGTATAATACTCCAACCCTCCTCTGCATTGATGAGGCCTTCCAACATGGTCATCAGCAAACTTCGTTAGCACGTTCCTACCTTTTCTGACAAGGTCACTATGAAAATAGTAATGAAGATTGGTCCCAAGATAAACCTTGAGGCTCTTCACTAGTAACTTCCCTCCAGACTGACAGTTCTCATTTCAGCATAACCTGTTGCCTTCTCCACTTCAACTAGCTCTTTGCCCACCTTATATTTTTATATTAAGCCCTCGTATTTTCCCTCTCAATTACTAATACCCCAATAAACACAGCAGATGCCAGCTCTTGAGCTCGGCTTTAGAGATCTTTGCATTCAGGAACCCACTTGAATTTGTAGATGCAGATTTTCTATGATGGATGTCAAATTACTTATGGTTAGAGCCTGTGTGGATACTAAATTTGTATCTGCATCCAATCCGCAAACATGGTCCGCAGATATCCACAGATTTGTAGGGCTCTACTTATGGTCCCAGTTCATCACATCTCATTCTAGCTTCCATATGCCACAGGTCTTGTTTGGCTGTAGTCTGCCTGGCACTGAAGTAGGACAGACTTTTTAATCTGTCATTAGATTAAAACACTTGCTCAGGCTTCATCCCATGAGGCTTCCTTCACACAAAGGTAAAAATAGCCATTCCATTTCCTACTGATGAGTCTATGAGAAACAGCCTTTGGGATCTTGAACTCACCTGTCTGATACAAGGCTTTGAGAGAAGCAACATCAGACAGGTCTTCAGCTCTTGCCTGACATAGCCAGCGATTGTAACTAAAAAAGTCAAACACACACATTGGGTCAGAGCGGTCTGTCTCTTTCATCTGTGTTAGAAAGCATGAAGATCAGCCTGGAAAAATCAGAGGAGCTGGATCTGCTACACTTAGTGTTATAGAACGGTCAACATTGCAATCTTTTGAGTAAGGAAGCTGCTTCCAAAGTGCTTCAATGGGGAGTGTTTGAAAATAAAGGAATATTGACTGTTGTCTAGTTACGCTGTTGGTTACTTTGCTCAAAATTCTCTTTCCTTCAACTTCAAAAGCATAGGAGGAAAAAGAGTTTATTAGGTGCCCAGGATTCAAAAGGGCATGAGTTGTGAAACAGGGTGTGCCTGTTTTAGAAAGAGTATGCATCTGATGAAGTGAGCTGTAGCTCACGAAAGCTCATGCTCAAATAAATTGGTTAGTCTCTAAGGTGCCACAAGGACTCCTTTTCTTTTTGCGAATACAGACTAACACGGCTGTTACTCTGAGACTAGGCTCAGTTACTGAAAGCTATGATGGAACTGTGCCATCTAGTGGTAAACAGGCAGTACAACTGTTCCAATGTGTCTAGATCAGAGGTCCCCGAAGTGTGGGGCGTCCCCACTGCAGCCTGGCTTTTGCTCAGCTTCCGCCCCTGGCCTCGGCTACTCCAGGGATCTAGAATGAAACTAGGCCTTGTCCATGCTTTCCTGCTAACAGATTGCAAGTTTGTGTGACATGGAAAGAGGTCATTAAGGATCTTTCCCAGAGTCACAGGCCTAGCTAAGACATGCATATAGAGAAACAGGCAACGTGTTCTCACTTTCTCTGATGCTGTTTCTGCAGTGCTGCCTCCGACAACTGTCCCTGAAGAATGAGGCGCCTCTGCTTATCAACATCTCCCTCCATGCGGGCAAATGCGTGGGAACCAATGAATGAAATATCTGCTTCCAGCCCCTCCTCATCTGAGTTATCTGCAATGGAAGCATGGGTGAGGAAGCTGTAAGGAAGCCAGAGCTCAAACTACATACAAGAGAACCACAATAATGAACATGGGACTGTTTCATCATGACAATGCATCAAAAAGACACAACCAAGTCACAAGCTGACTGTAGCCACGACACACACACACACAAAAAAGACACCATGTTATGATGCACAAATTTTCTGTGGTTCCATTTGGTAGGCCAATGACCTCTATTGAACTTAGCATGGAGTTGAGAACAAGAAACTCCTGAAACCTAATCTTAGCTCTGTTAGCGACTTAGTCTGCAACCTTGGGCAAATCAATCCCACTTGCCCCTAGCCTCAACCAGTAGAGTGATAACAACGAACTATTTCCAGTGTCACTCCAATGTTTATAAAGTGTCTTGAAAATACATTTGCTTTGTATATGCTAAAAGTATTTTCTCCAGCTCTTAAACTAGAGGTCAGCCTAGATAACGGCCTCCTTCTGGGCTTAGCATCTATAAATCTATAAACTGAATGCCATGGCGACTGCAGACATGCATCCTTGGAACAGATGGTTTGGCCTTGTCTACTCTAAGGGACAACAAAAACAAACAAACACAAACACAACACAAAACCAAAAACAAAACAAAAAAACCCAAACAGATCTGTAATTTGCCACTAGGTGCAGCTCCACCTACGATAATGCTGGAAGCTGTATTATAGACAGGGCTTGGATGTTACCACCAGATCACCTAACCCTGATCAGAGCAGACTTTCATGAGGAATGGTGGTAAAAATGCCTGAACTTAGGTGATTTCAGGAGAGAGACTGTTGAAGTTTCCAGCCCCTCCTCAGCCCCCACCCTATCCATTTTAATTACTAGGAGAGCCGATTTCCCAGTCATCTCAGACTAGTGCAATGCATCAGAATGAGGGGCATTGGCGGGGTGGGAGGGAAAATCTGAGTATAGGCCTCTGGCTCATCCTTTTGCTCCTGTGTCAGCAGCGGTGGAGATAGTTGCTTAGACAGTTGGTTAGACCCAGAGACAGCCACATCCTATTCCTGAAAATTCTTGAAAAAAAAAGACAGAAAAAGTGTAATGTTGAGAGGGGAAGAAGAATTCCCAGGACTTGGAGGACTCTGAAGGAGTGGGACGGAAAGGAACAAACCATTTTTTTTCTCAAAAGGTACGTACTTAGAGCAGACTTCCCACTCTTAGGCCCATGTTTCCAGAATATGACTCCAGGGAACTTTCAGAGGGAGAGAAGCTAACTATTTCCCTGCCCCAGCAGCTGGTGGTGCATGACTGACTCTGATGAGCAGTAATGACCAGTACTTGCCTCTAGTCAGAGACTTGAGGGAAAAAGTGACAGAAGAAAAAGACAGTTCCTTTATCTGGGTCACTAAAGCAGTTTCTTGCTGCTCATTCAGGAGCCACATCAAAAAGGACAGAGAACCTGGGGTGAGATGCAGAGAGCGGTCATGGCTCAGAGTGATCAGACGGAGTGAGAACATCTGATAGACTGTCCACGACCATCTGCAGCAGGAATGGGAGTCAATTCTACCTCATTACCCACCATTCAATGTCTCATCCCCATCAGGCTGTCTTGTTGCTAACTCAAACTCTATTTGTGTCCCTGACTTTTCTTTACCATTGTCAAACTTCACAAGCCTTCCACCCATCATCATCTCCACCTCCTCCTCTCCCACGTCTGACATCCAGGCTGCCGTCCTTTCCAATCCCTCCTTATGAAGAGCTTCCTCCACTGAGCCTCTAACAACTTTGTTTCACAATGCTCATTTCCTCACGGACAGCCTCCTCATTGTCTTCTATCTGCACTGTTTTTTGTGTGCTGTATCAAACATAATTAAACCAAATTCCTTGGGGCAGGAACCATGTCTTGTGTATGTTTCAGCCAGACAGGACCTGCAAGGATTGTGTTTCTTTTTGCACGAGGTTCATCAGGCCCTTCCTACCACACAGAAAAGGGTGGAAAGCTGTCTCTCCATCACATCCTCCAACCACTTCCCACATACAAAGGGAGAAAGCAGAAGTTACTGCTGTAGAATCCAGGCAGCTGCCTGAGCAGGACAGGCAGGGTAAAATCTCATTCTGAAGATTCTCTCCATTGGGTACGCTACATCTAAAATATGGGATTCATAATTCTCTGTGCGTGCTCCCTGGTTTTCCTTGGCTTTTGTGCCAATATTTCAAGGTTGAATTATAACTCACCATCTGGAGCACCTGGTTTTTCACTGATCCTGATCTGTCGCTCTGGTACTACTGGCTCCCCTTCTGAATTGCCAATATCTGCAGGAAGGCACGGTAAGGAATGACATTCTTCTTCCAATGACCTTGGAAAATACAGAGGCAGCAGCTTCTGGTAAGTGGCCTACAAATGACAGAAAGTTTGAGAAGGTCTTGCAGGCATCCCCATTCTTCAGAGACAGCTAGAAACTATTTTTCTATACAGCCACAGAAAAACCTGTAACTCTGTAAAGGGGGCAGGAGGATAATGGATCGCTCTCCTAGGTACTTTCAAGTCAGTTGCATTACTCTTCCTTTCTTCCACTGAGCTTTTGCCAAAAACAAGAGGATAACAGAAGTCAGCCTCAGCTTTACAGGGGTTTTAAATATATTTTAAATGTCTATTAATCGCAGTTAACTTATCTGATTAACTCAAAAAATTGTGATTAATCACACTGTTAAACGATAGAATACCAATTGAAATTTATGAAATATTTTAGATATTTTTTACATTTTAATAGATATTGTATTCTGTGTTGTAAGTGAAATCAAAGTATAGATTTTCATTACAAATATTTGCACTGCAAAAATGATAAAAGAAATAGTATTTTTCAATTCACCTCATACAAGTATTGTAGTGCAATCTCTTTGTCGTGAAAGTACAACTTACAAATGTAGATTGTTTTGTTACATAATTGCACTCAAAAACAAAACAATGTAAAACTTCAGAGCCTACAAGTCCACTCAATCCTCCTCCTTGTTCAGCCAATCGCTAAACACAAACAAGTTTGTTTATATTTACAAGAGCTAACGCTGTCCTCTTCTTATTTACAATGTCACCTGAAAGTGAGAAGAGACATTTGCATGGCACTTTTGTAGCCGGCATTGCAAGGTATTTACATGCTAGATATGCTAAATATGCATATGCCCCTTCATGCTTCGGCCACCATTCCAGAGGACATGTTTTCATGCTGATGACGCTTGTTAAAAAAATAATGCGTTAATTAAATTTGTGACTGAACTCCTTGGGGGAGAACTGTATGTCCCCTGCTGTTTTACCCGCATTCTGCCATATTTTCCTTGTAATCAGGGCTTTGGAGAGAAGCCAGGAGCTGGAGCGCGGAGCAGTAGGTTTTTGCCTGGAGCTGGAGCGGAGCCGGAGCACAGAAAATATTGACTGCTCCATTTTTTTTTCATTCTCAATCCAAAATGAATGATATTTAGCAAGGAAGTCCTAAAGGTGCCAAAAAGTTTGATTGTATAACAATTGATATTAACATCTACTTTACCACTTTACGTAATATGTCAGTTATTCTCACTTCGGCCAAAATCAAGATTTAATGTGCAGATACAAAATTATGAAGTTTTTTGGAGATATATTTTATTAAAGAATCAGATAATTATCAGACATCCGGCAACACTGTAGACTGCTCCCATCCTTGTGCCAAGGTTAGGCGAGTACGTACTTGCGTAGATTAGACAGACAGTTAGATTAGTATGTGTTGATAAAAAGAAAAGGAGTACTTGTGGCACCTTAGAGACTAACCAGTTTATTTGAGCATAAGCTTTTGTGAGCTACCGCTCACTTCATCGGATGCATTCAGTGGAAAATACAGTATTTTCCACTGAATGCATCCGATGAAGTGATTTTCCACTGAATGCATCCGATGAAGTGAGCTGTAGCTCACAAAAGCTTATGCTCAAATAAATTGGTTAGTCTCTAAGGTGCCAAAAGTCCTCTTTTTCTTTTTGCGGATTCAGACTAACACGGCTGCTACTCTGAAATCTGTTTCCCGTTAAAGTTTATTTCCAACCTTGTAACGTGTAGCCCGTTACTTCCCAACAATTAATGTTGTAGAACAGCAATAGCACATACTAATGCTACGGCACATACCAAATTTCATTGCTATATCTATATTAAAGCATTTTTGAGGTATTAATTAAAAACTTGGAAAATATTTCGAATATTTTTACTGCAAAATGTCATAAGAAAAACTAACCTGCAATTTATAAATAAAAATTTATATTCATTATGTATATTAAAAATACTTCTTACTTCATTAAAACTGCAAGAAACATGTTAAAATATTAAAATATACTTTAATAATAATTTTGTGAAAAAAGAAAATGTGATCATTTTTGTCCAGAAAATCCAAATAAATTCAAAGTACCTTAAGTGGTTAAGATATCACATTATTAAAAAAAAATGTAATGCTTTTGTTCATTGCTTTCCAAAGAACATAACAAGAAACGTTTGGATGCAGTAGCAGCACAAGAAGATTTGGCCATGGCTTCAACAACAAAAAATAAATCAAATCTGCCCTCCATGATTGATAGCCGATATACAGAAAAGGATCAACACGATGTCTTTACTTTTGAATTTGAAAAGCCCAAATTTGGGCTTTTGGGAAAAGCAAAGAAGAAATTGGCAATGTGCAAGGTGGAAAAAGAAGTGAATGGCGAGATCAAACCATGTAGCTTCAAGACAAATGAAGCAAGTGCCGTGAAAAGTTTCAACCTTTGGCGGCATGTAAAAAGTAACCACCCTAAAAACTATGTGGCTACACTCTTCAGTTGGCAATCTGGGATGGACTGAACAAAGAACATGTGAAGAAATTACTGGAAAAATTCGACAAGTCATTGTCAAACTACGAACCCCAAGTATTTGAAGTGTTCTGCTCGATCTACATGGGGTAACTCAATCATTGGATACTGTGACTCGCTGGGGTTCAACATTTGCCATGATTGATCGGCTTCTCGTTTTTCAATCTTACTGTTAACAAGTGGCTGCTGCTGGAACAAGAGAATTCAAGTTAACAAAAGCTGAATGGGACGAAGTGAAGAACCTGTGAGACCTCTTGGCAAAGCCAAACCAAACAACTGTGAATCTTCAAGCTGTCGATGTAACCCCGGGAGTTTTAATGAAGGAATGGCGAAAACTGTCAAAATTCTTGCAAGAAAATGGTGGACAAATTGCAGAAGGAATTCTATCCTCCATGCAGAAACGTAAAGAGAAGCTCTTTGAGTTTATGTTGACCCACGGTATCAGATTCTTCTTACCTCAAGGGAAATACCAAAGGAAAAGGAAGGGCTCCTTGATAGTGCTCGACAACTAAAACCAAAATCGATTGCTACATTTGAACTCGGCGAAAGAGGTTGAAGAAAATGAAACACTTCAAAAGGAGTCATCAACAATCGAATTTACGGTTTTGGAAAGTTCACATCCTTCAGAAATAGCGGGGTGTTCTCAAACTTCTGTCTCCACTCTGAACTTGTTTGAGCGTCCATCCCTGAGACGTCTTAAACCATCACAGGGAAATGGAGATAATTCAAGCACCAATTCTTCAGAAGAGGATGCCTTTGAAAAGGAATTGGATAAATAAGAAAGACGCAGGGGAATTTCTGCGATTCAAAATTGTAATGAAGCATTATTCGAGAGAAACTTTCGGGAAGATTGTGAGGCAATGGAGTCTATTGGTAGGCTAAAAGTTAAGTGGTTTTGAGCCCATTCACAGCTACCCACACCACATTCAGGCTCCCTTTAGAATTGCTTCGAGCATGCCAACAACTCAAGCTAGTGTAGGCAGTGCAGCAGGCTATGAAAGACAACTTGATTGCTGCAATAACTTTTTACAGAATGAATTATGAATGATTCTAGTTTGTATTATTGTGGATGACATTTAAATAGTTTTAAAAGTCTGAATAAAAATAATGTTTTTTCAAAATTACAGTATGCACTTTTTTATTTAGTTAAAAATTAATTTGAGTTGGAGCGCGTAGCGGAGTTGGAGCAGAGCTGGAGAAGTCACTATTGGTGCCAGAGTGGAGCTGGACTGGAGCAATTCAAAATTTGATTGCTCCAAATCCCTGCTTGTAATAGCAGTCTTGGATGATGACTCAGCACATGTTGTTCATTTTAAAAACACTTTCACTGCAGATTTGACAAAATGCAAAGAAGGTACCAATGTGAGATTATTAAAGATAGCTACAGCACTCAACCCAAGGTTTAAGAATCTGAAGTGCCTTCCAAAATCTGGGAGGGATGACGTGTGGAGCATGCTTTCAGAAGTCTTATAAGAGCAACATTCTGAAGTGGAAACTACAGAATTCGAACCACCAAAAAAAAAAATCAAAAAAAAAATCAGCCTTCTGCTGGTGGCATCTGACTCAGATAATTAAAGTGAACATGCATCGGTCCGCACTGCTTTGGATTGTTATTGAGCAGAACCCATCATCAGCATGGATGCATGTCCTCTGGAATGGTGGTTGAAGCATGAATAGACATATGAATCTTTAGCATATATGGCACATACATATCTTGCGACGCCGTCTACAACAGTGCTATGAGAATGCCTGTTCTCACTTTCAAGTGGCATTGTAAACACGAAGCGGGCAGCATTATCTCCAGTTCTTATGTCAGGGCAGTCTTGTGCCTGGAGTATATTTCATTAAAGTTGTATCTAGACTAGCATCTGGAGAAATGGACTTCCCTCCTGTGAGACAATACCATCACTGCAGGTCACCCCTTCAGTATATCTTTTCTGATATTATCAGCGTACACTTTCCCTCTCAATTCATTATTTCTAGTGATACCTTCCTAAAGAAATCTTCCTCCTTCTCTATTTAACTCCCTTCACATACTTCTAGATTGCTATACTTTTATAATCCTCTGATGCTTAGCCAAAGCTTCGTGTTTAGTTTGATTCTTTCCTTTAAGTTATTATTGTTATTTATGTCTGTATTTCCACAGGTGAAAGCAAAACAGAGGAAACAGAAATATAGCAGGGTCTCAGGAGATAAGAAGCTTGGTAAGGACATAAAATAAGATTCACCTTGGGCAAATCTAAGCCAGCAAACATTAACTTGATTGGAAGGTAGGAACCCTGAAACCTAAGTGTTGAGACTTGTTTGCAGGGGCAATCAAATATTGCCCAATCCCATGCCACTACTGGCAACTGACCTAGAGAGGGGGCTGCCTTTAATTTACATCAACTGGGGTAGATTGCAGCCACCCCTTTTCTTGAGATAAAAAAAAAAGTCCGCAAGGATGACAGATCCTAACAAAGGCTGCTTGGATCAAGCTGAAGCACTGCACATCATGATCTGTCATTTCTGTAGACTGTACCTCTTTAAAGAAGAGAGCACTTGCAGGCTATGTTTTGGCCACCCCAGGGCCAAGCAAGGGTAGAGAATGATCTCCGATAGGGAAATATGAGGGAAGGGACACACTGTTTTTTCCTTACTGATTAACAGTTGAACTTGGAGAAAGTCTTTCCATTTAAAAGACCAGATCGTTCTTAAGATAGTACAAGATATATTCCAGATCCCAGTGCCAAGAACACTGACTGGATTCGCT
Organism: Eretmochelys imbricata; assembly: GCF_965152235.1. Classification (NCBI taxonomy): domain Eukaryota; kingdom Metazoa; phylum Chordata; order Testudines; family Cheloniidae; genus Eretmochelys; species Eretmochelys imbricata. The sequence continues at coordinate 208,411,596 of NC_135572.1, forward strand.
GTGTTATGCGCATATTAGTAGGAGGCGCTCTACACAGATACAGTGAGAAGACATGGAAGAATGTCAATACTCAAACTGCCAAAGGCTTATCATCTTGAAAACAGAACAATGGTTAGCTAATTTCCCCAGGAGTCAGGGTCAGAGTCAAGCTGGGATCAGAGACTAGAGATCAGAAATGTCTGAAACATCAGTTTTCTAGGTGTTTGTGGGAGGATCTGTGGGGATGCTAATCTGGGGAGCAGGGAGGATTTTTAGCAGGAGGGAAATAAGGTGGGAATTTTGAATGTAGTGACTTGCTCTGCCTTCTTACATCCGAAAACCATCTTGCATAAGTATCCCATCTAACCCAAGTCCCTCATGCCGGTGCCCAAGTGGTGGGTCGGGAACTTGTGACAAGTGGGGTGGCTTGAAGTGCATCTGCAGCTAGCAATGAGAATGTGAGCAGGAAGGAACTGGCAAAGGTGCTTCTGGTGAAACACCTGGAAGGAGGCTGAAAGGGGATGCAGAGGAACTAACAGTCATGATGAGAGAGAGATATAAAAACTTGAGGATGGGGAAACTGGTCTTCAGCTTCACAGTACAACATACGGAACAGGAGTCTACAATGCCCTAAGAATTAGAGCATACCTAAGAACTTTGGCAGGATGAACAATTGTGAGAAATACCTGTTCAAGCTCAGAGACTGCAAACACCACCTTCTCCAGGGTTCCCCCATGAATCTCCAGGAACCTTCTGACTGTTCCTGTAAGCAAGAGCATTAAATACATTGAGCAAACAGGGAGACAGATTTACAGTCTCAGCTACGATCAGGGACACTCACTAGCTATAGGCAAATACGAAAGATGCTCCCCTCCTTCTGCAAGTGCGGGAAGGCCCCCACCCCACAGACAGGAACCTAATGGGTAACTAAGAGCACTACACACAGTGGAGTGGGCACACACAAAAAGACAGCTTGCTAGATATTAAGAATATCCATAGTGATAGAATCATAGAGATCATAAAAAGGTAGGGTGGGGAAGGATCTCGCAAAGTCATCAAGTCCAGCCTCTCATGCCGAGGCAGGACCACGTAAACCTAGACCATTCTGGACAGTTTTGTCCAAACTGTTTTTAAAAACCTCCAGTGATGGGCATTCCACCACATCCCTTGGAAGCCTATTCCAGAGCTGAACTACCCTTATAGTTAGAAAGATTTTCCTAATACTTAACATAAATCTCCCTTGCTGCAGATTAAGACTATGTCTCTACTAGCAACTGAATGACAAAACTTTTGTCTTTCAGAGGTGTTAAATCCGTCCCCCACCCCCCGAAAGACAAAAGTTTTGCCAATGACAAGTGCTGGTGTGAACAGCACTTTGTTGCCAGGAGCACTCTCCCGCGGACAAAGCTAACGCCGCTCATTGGGGGTGGAAGTTTTGTCCGCAGGAGAGCCAACAAACAGCGGCTACGCTGCGCGACTTTTAGCGACACAGCTAAAAGTTGAATAGTGTAGACATAGCCTAAGACTATTCCTTTTTGTCCTACCGTCAGTGGACATGGAGAGCAGCTGATCACAGTTTCTTTATAACAGCCTGAACATATCCGAAGACTCTTATCAGGATCCCCCTCAGTATTTTCTTCTCAAAACTAAACATGCCCAGTTTTTTAACCTTTCCTCATAGGTCAGGTTTTCTAATCCTTTTATCATTTTTGTTGTTCTCTTCGGGACTGTCTCCAGTTTGTCCACATCTTCCCTGAAGCATGGTGTCCAGAGGAGAATACAGCACTCCAGCTGAGGCCTCACCAGGGCTGAGTAGAGTGGGAAAATAACCTCCTGTGTCTTACATACGACACTCCTTTAATAAACACCAGAATTATATTAGCCTACACACTGTTGACACGGTCATTTCTTCCCTCATGGGATCTCTCAAAAGCTGTCCTTTTCTCTCAGCCCTCTTGTCCATGCAGTGACTGCAGTAGCTCAGACAAAAACGTCTGGCTTCTCACCTCCTTCCTTCAAACAATCCACTGAAAGTCTTCTACTACAACCCTCTGACCATGTCACACTCATATTCAAATCCCGTCACTGGTACAGTGTTCATCTAAATTCATGCTTCTGGAATTTACCTTCAAGGTTCTGCACAAATTTTTCTCCTGCTTAAAATTCTGCTCCCAGTTCTCTCTACTCCCTCTCCCACATCCTTTGTTCTGGTTAAGCCTCCCTCCTCTCCACATCTTTTGGATAGTATCCTTGTTCCATTCATCTTTGGATCTTCCGTTCTGCCACTCTTGCTGGGAACAATCTCCTCTCTAAATGCTGAATGACCACACTCTCTCCAACCAAATCCTTCTCTACACATATCTGCAAGACCCATCAACATTAATCAAGGTGCAAAAAAGCCAACATCTTATCATTTTGATAACAGACCCTCACCTGATGACAACTGTATTTTCTCTCATTTAGAATGCAAGTCTCTTGGAGCTGGGAGACTGTTACTTTCTAGGTATTGGACAGTGCACAATGGGGCACTCAACACAGGGCAAAAGATCTTCTCTCCATGGAAGCTTCCCTTTACAGTAAACTGGAAATGGGTATGAGAAACAAAAACATTGGCTCTAATAGTAGGACAACAATCACATGGTGTCAGCAACTGAACCTGTGGGCACATTGCCTGTAAACTGTAGAGGAGCCTGGCAAATTTCCTGAGAAAAGGAGTGGCAGAGATGTGAAACATGTTCCCAGAGACCCACAAGGCCAACTCAATCCATTCCCTTATGAGCCAAGCTCCATTCTCAGAACTACTTCCAGAAAAGGTTACTAACGTATGTTGAGCGAAAGTCCCAGAACAAGTCAACATGCACTGCAAGTTTCCAGGAAAGCCAGGCACCTCAAGCAACCCCAAACTGCACACAAGCTAATCTTTAGTAGTAGAGGCTGCTCCAAAGCCGATTCATCAGCACAAAGCCTCACAAACAAACCAAGACACCACCACAAAGGGCAATGAATTTAGAAATAAGAAATCCCAAGGATTTTCTGATGCACTGGAGAAGAGAGACTTATGGTGACATTTGTCACTCACTCTGAGGGGCCTTTCATTGTAGCATCCAATTGTGCACCCCTGCTGGCCTGCTGCAGATGTAAAGTGCTGCCAATACCTTGGAGGAAACTTCAAAAAGCATTTTAAATTAGAAGTGATTCTCTTGTGATTTGCAGATTTTATAGTACAGTAACACCTCACGTAAAGTCGTCCCGATTAAGTCGTTGTTAAGTTGCTTATCAATTAGGAAACATGCTAATTTAAAGTTGCGCAATGCTCCCTTATAAGGTTCTTTGGCAGCCGCCTGCTTTGTCCACTGCTTGCAGAAAGAGCAGCCCGTTGCAGCGAGCTGGTGGGGGCTTGGAACCAGGGTGGACCAGCAGACCGCCGCTGCCCCGCTCCCCACCCCCAGCATCAGCTCTCTGCTTCCCTAAGTTCCCTGTGCGGCAGCCGCCCAGCAGGCTATCAATATTGCAGGCAGTTCAGCTGTCCCTCCCCCCACCGCCTTGGAGCTGCTCCCGTGAGCCTCCTGCTTGCTGGGGGGGAGGGGGAGAAAGGAGAGAAGGGGACTAATGTCAGGGTGTCCCCCTCCCCCCCCACATACCCCATCTCCATGGAGGGACACACGACAGGGCTCCGGATGGAGGGAGCTTCCTAGCAGCAGCTGCTATCTCAACTTGCTGATCTACTTAAGATAGTTTACCTAAGAGTGGGGTCACCATACTTAAAGGGGCACAAGGGTGTGTCTCTGTCTGCCATGCTGTCTCCCCTCCCTCCATTTGTGCTGCCTTGTAGAGTGTGAGGCTACATTAACAACAATGGGTTAACCCCTGAGGGCTCAGCCAAGTGCTAGGTCATCATTTAGAGTAGGGCATTCTCTGGGAAATGGCCCACCCTCTGACTTCACCACCTCAACCAAGCTTCACAATCCTCATCGCTGCGTACAGTATTAAATTGTTTGTTTAAAACTGAGAGAGAGAGAGAGAGTGTGTGTGTGTGTGTGTGTAGAGAGAGAGAGAGAGAGAGAGAGTGTGTGTGTGTGTGTGTGTGTGTGTGTGTGTGTGTGTGTGTGTGTGTGTGTGTGTGTGTGTTGAAAAAAATTTCCCTGGAACCTGACCTGCCCCTATTTACATTAATTCTTATGGGGAAATTGGATTTGCTTAACATCGTTCCACTTATGGTCACATTTTTCAGGAACATAACTACAACGTTAAGTGAGGAGTTACTGTATTTCCTCTCTCCTGCTTTCTTGGGCTATCCCAAGATGTGGTCAAGTTCCCATCAACACTAACAGGGGAAAACTGTTTTGTAACCAGTTCCCCAGATTGGGATGTCCTCGTGGTGCAGATGGGGCTCTTAGGCTGTGATCTTGTCAGCTCTCATCTGTTAGTCATTTGGACAGGAAGAAACTAAAGGCCAGCACTTCACAGAACATTATTGGATTGTATGGATGTGCAGAGACTGAGAGCAGCAAGGAAGGGGTGTTACCAGTTTAGAGAACAAATCCAAACACATTAAATCAGTGAAGGACTTTTCAAGCAATAGCAGCAGTTTGGAGAAAAAGAGGATGCATTTCCAAACATTTCCTGCAGTGAAATTTTCATGTAAATGGGTTAAACCACAGCAAAATCTCACAGGGGCCAAAACTGCTGTGGTTGAACAGCATTGTCAGTCATAAGGCCACCTTCCCTTCGTAAGTCTCTCCCAGCTCCCCTTTTCACCTTGAAGGCTCTTCTCCATTCACAAGCCATCTGTTGGGTACATACAGCTAAAACAGGAAGATTTTCAAACACTGGGCATTTCTACCTCTGGTAGAAATGCAGGCTCCTGGCAAAACAATGCTGACTGAAACACCTAGGCATTTGCTAGGTCTACACCTGAATATACATCTCTACTGACTTTGACCCAATGGAAGGCCCCACTACTGCCTCAACATCCTGCTGCTTAACACCCCAACCCCAAATGCTCCAACACCGTGCTGTTATTTAAGTCTAATGTGCACAACATGGGCTCCAGCTGGTGTAGTGTTAGGATGCAACAAACTTCCAAGACCTACTTACGCAGTGCTATGTGGGTTGCATCCTCCAAAGGGTAGCCTCTTTTCACAGAGTTTATGACACAGAATCCCACTGAGGACATTGCCTGCTCCCTGAAGTCAAGAGGAGAAAAGAAACCCAGGTATGAAAACAGAACCTCATATGGGAGTGAGCTATTGGCAGGAGGTATGGGGGAGGCAAGAAGCAGCTCAGTGGGCAGGATAAGCACTAGCACATCCCTCCTCTCTACTTGAGGAACCTCTTTTGGTTTGCAGCAGAGGGATTCCCAGCTTATGAGCCACAGGAGTTCACTAGGTGGAGAAGGCAGAGAAACACTACTTGCCCCCAACTTTCTCCAGATTTGTTCCTGAACATCCCTTCCCACTTGGACCACTCCCTCATATCTCAAACCAAGCTCCCGATAAGCAGCTCCCCCACCCAGTCCACTAGAAAACTGCTGTCTGCAGGTGGGCTCTTCCAGGAACAGAAGAAGAGACGCAGGGAATGGGTTCTCTGGAGTGCTGGCAGGCTGGCACTAGTTTTTCCATGTCTTATCCACTTAACTAGTTTCCTGTTTGCCAAAAAAGATTTCCACTGCTGCAAATCAGAGGAAACAAGAGAGGGCTGGTGAAAACAGAGGGAAGGAAACCACGAGAGCATTCCCTCTTTCCTGTGGGGCCTGTTAGGTCTGCTGGAGGCTAGAATCCATGACAAATCTTAGGAAGCTTCTTGGGTCCTCCACACTGCCCTCTTGGTGGAATAATAATTGTTATTTTTGCACTGACAAGTGCTCTTAGTGATCAACTACATTGCCAGTCCTTTCCCTGTAGCAAGCGCAAGCTCAAAGACCTTTTTTTAAGAAGTGAAAAGTGCAGGTCTCCAACAACTGTTTAAAATGCTATACCAAGATCAAAGCTGGTGACTGCCAACTTTACAAAGTCCAAAGTTAGTTACTTTTGAAAGGTGACTGCCACCTAACGCCATCTAGCAAACTAAGTTTTGTTGTTTTCCTGCTTTGCTACTTAATACCAAAATCCATCCCTCACCCCAGTAATAGAAAAATTAAGTCTTTCATGAACTCTATTTTCAGGGTGTCATAACTCAGAAACCTCTTGTCCAAATCACTTCAAAGTTTGCAGGAAAATTCTCCTCAGGCCCAGACCTAGCTACCAGTTTTAAGGCACATAAAACTATAGATTTGAGAAGATTGGGGGATTCTGGAAAAAAGTGGCCTTATTATAGAAACTCAGGTGTAAACTTGACTATGAAGCAACTATCATTGCACTGTAACAAACAGATCTTCAAATATCTAGAAAAGTTGTTTTCCCCCTCTCCCGAGAAACCACAAAGCTCCATTGATAAAAAAGGTAAAAGCCATAAACTAATCATTTGTGGATTTAGAAACACCCTGATTCACAGCGTGAAGATTTTATAGGATTTTCTGCAAGGTATAAGTAACACCATAAAAAGGAAGTGCTTCTTCACATTGTAATCACTTATCACTACAGGAGGCTTAGAGGCACATATTGGACTGAATTATATAATTGGTAATGCCATCATGCGTAGCATACTAGCTAAGATAGGCATACTTGCATCTCAGACTTCAGGGGATCAGCTGTTCACCACAGGAGTCAGAATGGATCTTCCCGTCTCCAAACATAGAGCATTATGTTCCTGGCTTTCTGCACTGTTTGGAAGGTGGAGTGGGAAGAGAAATCTGCCTTTCCCCTGGGCAATCAGTATCATCTTGGCCAGGCTGTGATATACTGCCTGATTATCTGATACAACGAAGTCAATTATGCTTGCGTATTCTCCCTTCAAAATGACAACTCACGCTCCCGGAGCGCATAAGTGAGGGAGCAGAGTGGTCCCAGACTCTGTCCAGGTCTGAGATTGTTGATGGGCGTTCATACCCACCTGGACTCTGCCCACATCAGGTAACCCAGAAGCAGCATGTATTATGAGTAACAGAGCCTGGCCCAAATTGCCATGTGCTTACTTTGCAAGCTGTAGGACATTGCGGTAGCAGCTATACAGGGAGCTCTCGGCTGCTGTGCGATATCTGCTCTTGTATTTGGGTCCCACGGTGTGAATAATGAATCGTGCAGCCAGGTTAAATCCTTTAGTCAGTTTTGCCTCCCCCGTCCGGCATCCTAAAGAAACATACAAAGGATAAGATACCTAAGTCTTGGTAGGGCAGAGAGTAAAGCACCTCACTTCTTCATCCCCACACCAAACCCCACCCTGCAGCAACTCACTTCTACCTCATTAGTTCCTGCACCACAAGATGGCAAGCTGCTACAGCAGCACTCAGCCAGCCCGGGGACATGCGGTGAGCTGTACCATTTCCAGTCTGCTTCTCAGAAGCTGAGCATTCACGGAGTAGAACAGAAGCACCAAGTCACTGGAGAGGCTGTGTACTTGACTGCAGCTCCCCACGCTCCCCCTCCCCCACCACACAAAAGCAGTATACTAACTTGGCAAGACAGTTGCAGTAGAAACGTGTTATGTTAGAAACGTGTTATGCAGACAAACACAAACTCGGCTCTTCTGAAAGGCTTTGGGAGACTATGCTGTTTGATTAAATTTCTTGGTATAGGAGATGGACATGGTCCTTTTAATCAGCCAACTTGTGGTTGGCAGAGCTTTTAGAGATGGAGAAGCCATAATGCCATGTTTCTCCACATCACATGGAGCACAGTTGTGCCTTGTGGTTTGTTCCACAAGATTTTCATCTGCCCAGTTTTTAATGTCTCCAGGGATGCCTAACAGATCTCACTGTCCAGAAAGATTTCTGGGTATTCTGTCTACATTTTCTATTGTTCTGTTTCATTCCTTTTCTCTTGGACAACTTGTCTCCAACAGACAGCGAAGTGTTTCCTCACATACATGTAGCCTTCTGGGAACCATTTTCCCCCCCTCACATACTGGTAGCCTTCTGGGGATCATTAATAAGCATCTATTTCACAACCAGTAGTACACTATACACTTTGCAGAGAGTGATCTGGGCTCAAATCTATTCCAGTGGACCAAACTTCTTGCATCTTTAGGGCAAGATAGAAAAGCGAATGTACTAGCCAGGAGCTACAAGATGTTTTTTCCTCAAGTCTCCCCTTAAGAGAGAGAAATACTCTCACAATCCACCTGCACAAGACTGACTTAAACTATTCCAGCCCCACCTAAGGAGAGGAATTTACTCACATTGGTGATAGAGTTATATTAGATATGCATCTTATGATTTTTTAAAACAAACTTTGTATTGTGGATAATCTAAGCACTATACCCAGATGCACACACTCTTTTGTTTAATAAAAAAAAATAAAAAATTTATGTAGTACACAGGTTAACATTAGCTTTAATATAATTTTTAAAACTGTTTTGTGTAACTCTAAGAGTATTTCCTGTGTTCTGCACCACAGAACTGAGAAGGAGCATTTGCTCTGTCTCAACAACAGTCCCAGCCCACTCCCAGCTGCTCCTTCCCTCACCCCTTGTTGAGTGCTGAAAACGCTGAGTAGGGTGATTGCTGCTCCTCCTGGCTTTCAATACAACACACCCTCTGTGGTTTTCTAGATGGAAACCAGTAGCAGAATAGGGAGGTCTACTCTACTACTTCCCTACTCCAGGTTAGAGAATGGAACAACTTCAAGAGGAGAGATTAAGGGAGATCCACATCAGAATATCCATATCCCAGAGTTTAGAACACTCTGCTGAGAGGCAGCAGATCCTGACCGAAATTCTCTTCTTATCAGACAGAGGGGAGACTTGAACCATGGTCTCCCACCCTCTGGGTGAGTACCCTAACCACTGGGCTGAAGGTTATAAGGGAGTTCTTCCTCCTGTCCGTTTTGTGTGGAGCTATGAGGCCTCTGACTATGCCAACTTGATTGGGCCCCACACTTGTGTTATGTGGAGGAGCACCTATCTTCCTGTGATCCATGTATTGCATGGGGTCTTAGGCAACAGAGAGGCACCCAAATGCCTAGAATGAGGCAGCAGTCTGCATGCCCAGAGAAAGAAACATGTGCCTAGAGAATTTTTACTGCAATAATTTAGGCACTGAGGAAGTTTAGGCACCTACAGGGTTAGGTGGCAGCCAAGTGGGAGTTTGGTGGATCTCAATGTTGCCTAAAAACAGGACTTAGGCACTTAAGTACCTTTGTGAATCCCACCAGAAGTCTCTATTTTTCCCCTCATTGTTCTAGACCAGGGGTTCTCAAACATTTTAATGGGGTCGCCATGGCTGGTGTTAGACTTACTGGGGCCTAGGCTGAAGCCAAAGCCCGAGTCCCATCAACCAGGGCCGAAGCCCCTGGGCTTCAGCTTTTCCCCTTCCCCCTGGAGCAGCGGGGCTCGGGTGGGCTTGGGATTCGGTCCCCCATCCTGGGATCATGTAGTAAGTTTTCTTGTCAGAAGGGGGGGCACGGTGCAATGAAGTTTGCGAACCACTGTTTTAGACCCATCCAGGATGTGAGCAGTTTGATGGGGTGAGCAGAAGCAGCCCAGGGAAGAGATATATTTTTCCCCAAACATTTTTCCTGTGCAAAACTTTTGAAGCAAGCATCTTTATTTAAGGACAAAAACATACAAAGAAATCATAAAACAATAAAAAGATCTAAACGTGCACTTAAGCTTAACAGCAGGACCCCATCAGCCCTCATGGGAGTCCCTGATGGGTTCCAAAGCCTTTCAAATCCTTCTCCAAGGCTTGGCTTCTTTTGGTTATCAAATCACGCCAGTTTGTAGCTCAAGAAGTTCCCTTTCAGTCAGTTCATACTTGGTCTTTCTACCAAAAAACGCTCTTTGTTCCCAAGCCTCCTGAAACAGGTAAAACCACTTACTGTCCCCCTTTCCACCTTGGGTAAGACTTCAAAGGCTGGGTATCTGCATAGCCAACCTTGGGATTTTGCATATTAATCACCTCTTAGAGATTCTAGATTCTACAGGGAATCCACTTAGCAAGCCAGAAACACAAATACATATAATGCTTATTGATACAAAGGTCTGAACATTTTGTGGCCCATCACAAAATAATAGTCTGAAGATTTTCATGATTTCAAGGGCTGGCTCAAATAAACAGATAAGAATACGAACATTAAACATGGTAGTCTCAAGACATGCCTGTGTTTGTCATATCTGTCACAAGTATTACCCCTACTTTACAAATCAGGAGCAAGGCACAGTGGCGAAGTGAGTTGCCCAAGGTAACAGTAACCAGGTGGCAAAATCAGTAACAGAGCCAAGATCTCAGTCATTGGTCTGACTTTTTACCCAGTCATTGGTCTAGACATTAGACCATCCTCTCCCAAACTTTAGATGGAAGACTCAAATTTTTCCATCTAAAGAATATTATGGAGAGAAACAGAGCCTTCTAATAGAGCCTTACAGCATTTGGAAGACTGTTACTGTACTGCTGTCTAAGATGCAGTAGACTAAGATGATAAACTGACAGCAATTCCTCTAGAAATCTGAGCCCCTCCCTGAAGTATTTCTGGGTTAGAGGAAGCTGAACAGACTGTTCCCAGGGACATGGGAGTCAGCTGAGCCATAAAGAAAGCACTTGGTGCCTCCAGGCTTGAGCAGAAGCAGTGTATCACATGGTTTAAGCATGATTCTTTCTCATTCTTTCTCTCAGGGCTTAGAGAAAGTGGATATAAATGGGTGGGAAGAGGATGTGACAGATAGTGAAACATCCTGCAATATCTTTGGGAGATCATACTGTATTTAAATGAATGAATGGTTTATATATCATTGTGGGCCAGGGACTGCATTCACTCTATGGGGGAAAGCGTTACCACAGCTCCTCCAGGAAGGAAACCAGTAGGGGATGATGAAGGCAAATCACTCAGGTTATAACACCTCCGGAAAGGTACCACTTTCTGAGGTTCATATACCCTGGTTCAAACTGGGACCACCAGAAAAAGAAAGGACTTTTGGGTAAATAGCCCTGAGCTTGATATGGCTCCTGATCTAAAGACTGATATGAACTTGCAAGAACAGGGAAAACCTCGTTCTGGGGGCTGAAGGACTTACATCTTCCAGTCTAACTTGGTTAGATTGTGCAAGGTGCTCAAATACTAGATAGGTGATACAGAAGTATCCAGATAAAGAAAAGTCCATAATTCAAAGAATATTTCTCTCTAGAAAAGCAAAATTGCCAGCCTTCCAATAGGGCTCTTCTTACAATATCATTAAACTGGCTTATGGAACTATTTTTGAATTAGTACAGGGAAAAATGAAAGAACTGACTAAGAGGTCACTCTGAGGCTCTATTTTATCATGCAGGGCAGCAACACTTTATCCATTACTAGACATTGGTTCCTGAAAGATTAGGTTGCATGGCTGCAGGCTAGCAGTTTGTACAGAACTTACTCAACATGAATTCTTGTTGAGTTTGGATTTCTGTTGGGGTGAACTGCAAGACTCTCCGAGCATCTCCTTAAAAAGGGGCAGTACAGCAAAATTAGTATTCATACAAGTTCAGTCTCTACAGCAAGAACTTTTATAACTGCTCTTTTAGATAACTTCCAACTTCAATCTGCTTCAGCTAACTAAGGGGACGACTGTGTCATAGTCTGAAAGTAAGAGCTCAGCAACTTGAACGGCTTGCTAGAAGCTTCTAGGGGTCTGTATTCTGAATTACAAATGGAGGAATTGTCTACCATAGGGGGAAAGTTTTGGCCAGACCATATTTCACATTAAAACCAGGTCAAGGAAATAAAGGCAAGTGTCTTTTCTGCACCTTCCTTGCCTTCAAACCCAGATATTTCTGCTATGTGCTACATGGTGGCAGCTGCATTGCTGTAGAGCAGGATTCTCCTTACCTTTGAGTTTCTGGAGTTCATCCCTCAGGTTGGGGCCGGCATGCACGAAGATGCTCTCAGATACCGCATTCTTATCTGTGAGAGATTCATTGCTGGTGTTTACTATGGCTGTGCAGTTCAATAATGCTACATTTCCTTTCCTGAGGAAACAAAGCCATTGAGTGCAGGTTAGATACACGAATTTGGCACCATAGAAGAAGTGCTTCTTAACTGCTAAAGGGTTATTCTTGCCTTGCTTCATGATACACTGTACTCCTCTATCTCACCCTGCTCATGAGATATGTTCCATAAACAGAAGCTTAGTTTAGAAGAAATTAAGGTTGGTAAAACACTGCATTCTCACAATGAAATCTTAAACAATGAAAAGTCAAGTTTCAAGGGAATTTCTTAACCGTACCCTAATGCCCACGCACCACATATCCAGACTCAGAATCTTCACAGTGAACTTCACTCTACCTTCAACTAGTATGGAGACAGACTACAGGCAACCCAAAATTCTCCCTCACAGTACAACCTTAATTGCAAATTCATGCTTCCCCAATAAACAACACACTGTTCACTTAAGCAGTGAGCTGTAAAGAAGTTCAATATTAAACGGTGAGGGAGATTAATGTATTGTATGTAGCATGTTTGATCATCACGTGGAGGTAGAAGTAAGTCCCTTGCAATGATGTGGAGTCTGTCACTGGAAATGTGCAGTGTAGGCATTAAGATAAAGTTTAGAGGGTCCCAAACTTGACATTTTCTTGCTTTTGAGAATACATAGAGGAGATATTACATGCACCTAATTTTACTTAATATTTTGTTTATGGAATTTCCTGGATTTTTAATATAGCAATGAAGGTCTTATTGTGGTATGATAAGGGAGCAAGGAATCATCCCTGACTTTCCCTAAGGCAAATGGGAATATGGAGGGAACAATTATGTTTGAGGTGGGCGAGGGGGAATATTTGTGAGATCTGGGAGGCCTGGTGGGTCTGTCTCTAGTCTCCCTAATGCCAGTATGATATTACCCCTATTTCTGGAGCCTGTCAAATGCTGCATCTGATCCAGTTGGCCAGCCTTGGCTCCTCAGAGCAGAGGAGCCTCTGTTGAACCTGTAGAGCTCTGATTTTAAAGAAAGCCTTCTAATCACAAACAGGCTATTACTAATACAATGCTGTCTCTTAGTCTTCACACAGTCAACTTAAGTGCATCTATCTGCTGCTGCTCAGAACACTGAAAAGCTACAGCAAAGTGAAAGATGACTAGAATCTGATGAGTTTTCATTGCTACTGTTAAAAAAAACCTGTGGGCAACTGGGAAAATGACAAGAATCTGGTCACTTGCACTCTGATACTTCAAGGGAAAGCTCTAAGTAGGGTCAGAGACAGGAATTGAAGGAAGAAACTGAGGCTCAGAGGGGGAAGGATAGAGCAGCAGTGCCCCAACCCACCCATGCTTGCAACAGCTAGGAGGATCTGGGGTGAACAGGCAGGGATCACTCTCTCTGGCTTTATCCTTCTTCTGTGCAGCAACCAGAAGAGGTTGGAGAAAGGGCTGATCTTCAAATTTACCAGACACCTGCGATCTGGAGGTTCACATGAAAGAGAGACTTGAGCAAAGCCGAGAAATCCCAACCCCACTTCTTAGCAGTTGGTAAAGGGGGATAGCTCTTCACTTTACTGCTGGCCCTGAGGACTTCCCCCACTTTTCATACTTGTCTTCTACTGATAGGGGTAGTCCTCTGGAAATTAGGTGTTGATAAGCGAGAGTGGGTGGGCGAGGCAGAGGAGACGACATAGATGGGGTAAGTTAGTACAAAGAAACACTGTTGAGATAGACACATTTTGGAAGAAGAATATGGAGACAGAATACAACATAAAGAAAGTATATGGAGGCAGAGAGATAGAGAAGGAAAAAAAACCTAACAGACACCAAGGACAGTACAGGAAAAGATACCCCATTATTCTATTATATGAATGCAGAGAATACAAAGTGAGGCAAAACCAGGAAGCACAGAACATAAATCAAGTGCCAGAAAAAACAATAAGTTGTTTGTTTTAAAATTGCATTAAATAGAAAGGTGATTATATATATTGTAGGGACATGCCCACACAAGTAGTACAGAGATGAACCTCATCGGGTCCCTCCACCAGCCTTCATCTAAGACTTTACCTATCCTTTCTCCTCCCAGACTTGACCTATGGCTGTACCTCAAGAGAAAAAAGGAGAAAAAATCCACACCACGTGAAGAGCTTTTTTTGACCATTTTGCTAGGCACTCTGTCATCACTGCATTCGTTACTGTGGCGTCTAAGAAGTCAGAGCTATTTTGAACTTACCACAATATTATTTTTGCATTGATGTCTTTCCTGTATGGGAAAGGTGATCTAATATCAAGTTGGGGTTTTTCAACTTGAGTTTTGAGGGAGTCCAGTTGGTCTGCCTCACTGTAGTCATTCCAGGCTGGCAGAGAATCAATATCCACAAATTGGGAAGGAGCACCCAAGGGATCCATGGAATGGAAACAGCAACTCCTCTTTCCACTACCTCTTCAGCACTCCAGTTCTCACTGGAGTCTTTCTGGTGCTTCAGAGGAGAAAAAAATAGGGTCACAGACCTGGATTTTCACTGAGAACAATTCTAGAAGAGTTAGAGTTTTCATAAAGGAAAGCTGAAGAACAACTAAAGCATTTGCGGGTAGCAATGTAGTTAAGATTCACAGGCTATTTTGTTCACAACCTATCCTCTGTATGGTTTCATTTTTTTATCTCAAAATGTTTGTGCTTGGTCTCAGTACAAAGGTGAATTGTTTTGGAAAGTCTGAGCTAAGATAATTAATCTGTTTTTGAATTATCCAATGGTGAAAAAAACCCCTAATTTTCCACACTATAAAAAAAATTGTTCCAAATGGTTTGTAAACTTGAACCTTAAAAAATGCTGAATCTATAAACTCCACATTTTGCAGATTTGTGGTTCAGCCTAAGAAAGAAAAATCAAATTTGAAGAAAAGTGATTCAGCATTTTAAGTCAAAAACTTAAATTACACACATATATACATATCAGGATAGATTTTTCTTTTCTGACTACCTTTTACATCCAATCCTCCATCCTCCACTGCAAATGAAGTGCTCTTGAAGTCATTTAGAGTTAAGGGTGCTTAGCTTCTCTTAGGATCAGGCCCTTAGTGCTTTAGTAACATTTAAACACTTTAAAAACAAAACAGTCAAATTTGCTTACTCTCTATTTTGCAAAAATCAATAGCGTCTAGTGGACTGTCAGTCACTAATACAAATTAAGATCTATTTCTCCCATGCCCCCTCCAAAGGCTTGGGAAGTTTAGCACTTAAGCTACTGTTCAGTTAATTTTTAACTTTGGGTTAATTTAACTGGTAACAACTTTGAAAATCTCTTATTTCTCATGTAGTCAAAAAGATGCATTTTCCCAGGCCTGCTCTGAATCAGCCGGGACATTCTGTAAAGTCACAAACATTGATAAAGCGACTTGCATGCAGTTTAGCAGTGCTCCTAGATTCATCACTAACACTAATTTCTTATACAGCAGCATTTTCAAATGATGCTTTCTATCATCTGATGAAATAGGCAAATCTGCCTCATCCTAGCAAATGATCACCTAGCCTCCATTATGCACATCTTTTTCAACTCCTGTCTGGACTACAGCAATGCAATATACCTGGACACAAAGCCCTCAGGAAACTCCAAATAGTACAGAAAACTACAGCACATCTCCTCAATAACCTGCACTACAGCAAACACAAGCAGAATATGAAGGTCAAGGTCTTGTTCCTTACCTTCAAGTAAATTACTCCTGGAGGAATTCTGCACCACTGCGTATGCACAGAATTTATGCCCCTCATAGATTTCTTTGCTTCCCTTCAGAAAAATGACTTTCTAACAGGAAAGCAAAGGGAAGCCACAAGAGTGGTCATGTGACCCTCCCCAAGCATGTTTCAGGTGCCCAGGGCAGCCGGCAGAGAGGTAAATCACTGTGTGACAGGGACAGACTGGAGAAGACCTGGCTGGTGGCTCCTACCCTGCACTGGGCTCAGTTGCTAGTCCCGGCTGAGCTGGGGAGGACAGGACTTCCTCTTCCCCCGCACAGCATCCGGGGCCATGTCAGACCCATCCCAACATTTCTCTCTCCCCCAGGTGCAGGAAGGTCTGCAAACTCCTCATCACCCTGCTTCCTGCACCCATCGCTCCTCAGCTGTAGAGCGAAGGATCACTGTAGAGTTGCTCTCTTATCTGCCCAACCCCTGTGCATCCAGACCCCCTCATACCAAACCCACCTGCTGAGCCTCATCCCCCCAACGAGCCCCACTCCCACTGCACCTGGACCACTCCAACGAGCCACCCGCACCTGGATCTCCCTGCACTGAGCCCCAACCAGCTGCACCTGGATCCCCATCCCACTGAGCCCCACTCCCCCAGCATTTGGACCCCCTAACTGAGCTTCCCACACCCAGACCCCCCCTGCCAAGCTCTAGCCCCCACACACCCAGATCCCCCCCCCCATCTTCACCTGGACCTCCCTGCAAAGTGCCACTACCCTTACACCCAGAACCCCCAACAAGCCCCTGTGCATCAAGATCCCTCCCACACCCAGATCCCTACCCATATTGCCTCAAACAGAACCCTCTCAACCCACACCTGGATCCCCCCACACCAAGCCCCTCTGCACTTGGATCCTGCCTTGCTGACCCTGCCTACCCATACCTGGTGCACCTGGCACAGACAGGCAGGGCCCTGCGGTGTTTCTGGGGCAGGACTGGGTGCAGCTTCACCACTGAGTCTGCGTCCCAAGGGGGAGGGAAACTACATCGTGATCTCCCATCTCTGTGCAGCTGGTGGCCTGTGCTCCCCAATGCCATGCTGGAGCATCCACGTTTACTTGACAAATAAAATTTGCAGAATTTTAAAATATCGTCAGCAGAATTTTTAATTTTTGGTGCAGAATGCCCTCAAGAGTAAGTATTTAAAGGCCTGGACCCAGCGTACCTAAAACTATGGGATGAAGGCCATGTTTCATAACTCTGCTCCTCAGACACAATGGAATGCTACTCAATAAGGGTAAAGCTGGTTGTGTAGAAGACAGTTTCTTGGGGTCTAGTCCCAGACTGTGGAATGAACTAACACAGGAACTAAGGCTCATCCCAAAACATCACTTTCTTCCGCTCCAAGTGCAAGGTGCACTTCTTTGATCTTATCTTCTCTAACAGACAAACAGCAGCATGTACACTAAAATAAAAATCCCAAAGCAAACCGAAACCAATACACCAGAGCAACTAGCACCACAGCAGCTACTGGCATGTTGAACTGAGAGACAAACATGAACCAGTGAGAAAAACTGTTCAGAACCCCATGAGAAAATAAATAGTACTATACTACGTGGCAGTCTACCATTGAATTAAGACAGACGCTTGGGATGAAACCTCAAATGCACTGAAGCCCTTAGAAACTTGTATCCGTTTCTGACTGCGATCCAAAGTTTGTTCTTTTTGCACAAGTATACATACTTGTTGCGTCACTGAAGCAGGTGGTACATTCCACACGAGTAGAAAGATTAATAAAAACCAGAAGGGAAGCAGGAAAAAGGCAACAGAAACACTTACTGGGAAGAGGGACATATTTGAAAGGAAAGATTAAGAGTTGAAAATATATAGTTTGGCAAAATAATAAATACTGGGGTGGCAGGCATGATAAGTCTAACAGTGAGACCGATACAAAGCAAGGAGGAAGAGAAATTGCGTTAGGTGATACGTAAGGTAAGGTGCAAATAGGAAAACTTTTAGGAAAACAAAAGCAGAAAAGTTAGACGGAATAATGGGAAACATTAGCCCTGGTCATTTCTCTCTTAGGAGAGTCTTTCACGAGAAGCAAGTGAAGTCAGTGACTGACAAGGTCTTCCGGACCGAGAGCCCATCCCTTTGTTTCGGTCTGCGTGCAGCTTCACGCCTATTTGCCTCGGGAAGGGGGGGGGGTTAACCCCCCCCCCCATACGCGTCTTGACCTTTCCCGAGATGCCTCGCACGACGGAGAGCGGACAACAGCTGCCCCGGCGAGAACAGGGGCTGTGCCCCAGCGAAGGGCCAGCCCCGGACAGGGATCCCTCCCCCAGGGGCCTCGCCGAGCGCAGATGGCAGGAACCGAAGGACGCTCCTGGACAAACGCTCGGAGCTTTTCTCAGCGCCCTAAAGCAAGGGACACAGAGACTCCCCCTCCCCCGCCGCGCCGGCAGGGACACGGGCCCCGCAACCCAACGGACGCGGAGGAGCGGTTCCAGGCCGCGCGGCTGCAGCGGGGTTGGGAGGGTGTCACAGAGCGACCGGCCCCGCCCGGGCCCCTCAGCACAGAACAGCGACCCCACCCTGCCTAGCAACGTCCGCTCAGGGAGCTCCCCCTTAGCAACGGGCCCCAGCGCCATCCCGTGTCCAACCGCTCGCTCGTGCCCCTCTCGCCGCGGATCACCCCTCACTCACGGGCCGGCCCTGCTGCCCCCATCCGGCGAGAGGGTCCCAGGGGTAGCAGTCGACTCAGCAACATCACCCCGGAAATGGGCACTGAGGCTGGCTTCCCCCCCCCTTCCGCTTCCGGATCAAAGCCGACCAATCCCGCACCGAACAGCCGGGGTGAGGTGAGATCCTGCGTCACTTCCGCCGGGACGTTGAACGGCGCGGCCGTTGCCCTCCCGTGCGGAGCGAGAGACGGTATCTGCGCGCGAGTGACCAGCAGAGCCACGTGGGGGCGGTGAGCGCGGGCCCGGCGCGTGGCGGGGGCGGGCTTTGGGTCTTACGGCGAACGCGGCGTGGCAGCGCCTCCCCCGCCCGCTCGCCCCTTCCCTAGCGGGGTCGGCGGCCCCTGCCTGGCCGGCGCTGCCGGGCCTCGATCCCAGAGGAGCCGGAGCTAGGGGCGCTGCCGCACCCTGGGCTTGAAGTGGTTCCGGTCCCTCTGCTAGGTTTACAGTTTGGTTCAATGGCGCCCAGCTCCCCCCGCACTGAGCACGTTGTTCCCGCGCCCCTGCTCATTGCCGCCCCGGCAACCGGGCCCTGCCGCTCGCGAGCCGGCATAGGTGGCGCCCAGGAGCGACCCCTCAGCCGCGGGGCGCGGCTTTGGCAGCGTGGCGGGTCAGAGCGGCTGTTGGATCCTCTGGGAGGAAAAAATAACCCCAAGCCCAGCAGTGCTTCTTGGGAAGGAGAAATCAGGGCAGTAGCGATGGTGGGGGCGGGGGGGGGGAAGGGAACACAAAGTCGGCGTGACTGTGCAGTGCGATAAGGCGGGTGGAAAGCGAAGGTAGCGTTGAGCTGCGTGTGTAGAGGCATCAGGGAGGGGAGAGCAGGGGGGAGGCCTCATCTAGAATATTGCATTTGGTTCTAGGTTCGGTGTTTATGAAAAGATTTAAAAACAGAATATGTATAACAATGGTGCGATGACAAAGAAGGAGCATGGTAATTCCCTGTAAATACTTGTAGGGTGGCAATTATAGTTCCCAAAGTGGGAATAATTAAGAGTAATGGGAGTAATTGTGCAAAGAAAAATGTAGTCTGAATAATGGAAAAACTTAGCGCAGTCTGGCACACTGTGGGGTAGTCTCCCAAGGGAAGTGTTGAGAACCCCTTTGTTTTTAATGTTTGTCCTCTCCAGTTTAAATAATACTAGAAAAAGTTCTGTGGGTCCACTTTTCCTCTAGTGTCATACAGCAGGTCTTTTCCAGCCTTAATTTCTCTTTATACATGAAATTCTTCTCAGTGTTTCTTGTCTTCTGTTTATATCCAGGTCAGCTCCCACCTGGGTCTGGAAATTGCACCATGGGTCTCACAAAGCAATATCTGCGCTACACAGCTGGTGCGTTGTTTGGAGTGATTGCTAGCCAGAAAGGCAACGTCGTCTATGTGGCCCTGCGGGGTGAAAAGGGCCGCTATGTGGCAGTGCCAGCATGTGAGCATGTCTTCATCTGGGACACCCGGAAAGGCGAGAAGGTGATGAGCTGGTTTCCCCCATTGTGAACCAGAATGGGATGACGCTGCTGTGTTGTATGGCAAGTGAGACTAGAAAACTGTAGCTGCGTGAGTTATCTTTGCTGGGAGCTCCCCATGCAGAGAGATCAAATAAACATAGAAATAGTGGCTTCTAATATGCCACTTTAGTATCATCTGCAACCTTTGCCGCCTCACTGCTTACCCCTTTCTCCAGATCATTTATGAATAAGTTGAATAGAATTGGTCTTAGGACTGACCCTTGGGGAACACCGCTAGTTACCCCTCTCCATTCTGAAAATTTACCATTTATTCCTACCCTTTGTTCCCTGTCTTTTAACCAGTTCTCAGTCCATGAAAGGATCTTCCCTCATATCCCATGGCAACTTAATTTATGTAAGAGCCTTTGACAAAGGCTTTCTGGAAATCTAAGTACACTATGTCCACTGGATCTCCCTTGTCCACATGTTTGTTGACCCCTTCAGAGAACTCTAATAGATTAGTAAAACATGATTTTCCTTTACAGAAACCATGCTGACTTTTGCCCAGCAATTTATGTTCTTCTATGTGTCTGACGGTTGTATTCTTTACTATTGTTTCAACTAACTTGTCCAGTACTGACGTTAGACTTACTGGTCTGTAATTGCCAGAATCTCCTCTAGAGCCCTTTTAAAATATTGGTGCTACATTAGCTATCTTCCAGTCATTGGATACAGAAGCTGATTTAAAGGACAGGTTACAAACCATAGTTAATAGTTCCGCAATTTCACATTTGAGTTCTTTCAGAACTCTTGGGTAAATATGATCTGTTCCCGGTGACTTGTTACTGTTAAATTTCTCAATTAATTCCAGAACTTCCTCTAGTGACACTTCAGTCTATGACAATTCCTCAGATTTTTCACCTACAAAGGACAGCTCAGGTTTGGGAATCTCCCTAACATCCTCAGCCTTGAAGACTGAAGCAAAAAATTCATTTAGTTTCTCTGTAATGACTTTATCATCTTTAAGTGCTCCTTTTGTATCTCGATTGTCCAGGGGCCCCACTGGTTGTTTAGTAGGCTTCCTGCTTCTGATGTACTTAAAAACATTTTGTTATTACCTTTTGAGTTTTTGGCTAGCTGTTCTTCAAACTCCTTTTTGACTTTTCTTATTACATTTTTACACTTAATTTGGCAGTGTTTATGCTCCTTTCTATTTACCTCACTAGGATTTGACTCCCACTTTTTAAAAGATGCCTTTTTATCTCTCACTGCTTCTTTTACACGGTTGTTAAGCCACGGTGGCTCTTTTTTAGTTTTTACTGTGTTTTTTAATTTGGGGTATACATTTAAGTTGAGCCTCTATTATGTTGTCTTTGAGAAGTGTCCATGTAGTTTGCAGGGATTTCACTCTAGTCACTGTACCTTTTAATTTCTGTTTAACTAACCTCCTAATTTTTGCATAGTTCCCCTTTCTGAAATTAAAAGCCACAGCATTGGGCTGTTGAGGTGTTCTTCCCATCGCAGGAACATTAAACGTTTATTATATTATGGTCACTATTTCCAAGTGGTCCTGTTAGTTACCTCTTGGACCAGATCCAGCGCTCCACTGAGGACTAAATCGAGAATTGCCTCTCCCCTTGTGGGTTCCTGTACCAGTTGCTCCAAGAAGTAGTCATTTAAAGTATCGAGAAATTTTGTGTCTGCATTTTATCCTGAGGTGACATGTGCCCAGTCAATATGGGGATAATTGAAATCCTCCACTATTACTGAGTTCTTTATTTTGATAGCCTCTCTAATCTCCCTTAGCATTTCATCATCACTATCACTGTCCTGGTCAGATGGTCGATAATAGATCCCTATTATACTATTATATTCTTATTAGAGCATGGAATTACTATCCATAGAGATTCTGTGGAACATATGGATTCATTTAAGATTTTTACTTGATTTGATTCTGCATTTTCTTTCACATATAGTGCCTCTGTCCTTCAATATATTTTGTACCCCAGAATGATTGTGTCCCATTGATTATCCTCACTCCACCAGGTTTCTGTGGTGCCTAGTATATCAATATCCTCCTTTAACACGAGGTACTCTAGTTCACCCATCTTATTATTTAGACTTCTAGCATTTGTGTACAAGCACTTTAAAAACTTGTCACTGTTTATTTGTCTGCCCTTTTCTGATGTGTCAGATTTATTTTTTATGTGAATGTTTCTCGTCTGATCTGGCCCGTACTTTATCCTCTTCCATCCTTTCCTGACTAAAACCTAGAGAATCTTTATCAATAGCAGGGGTGGGCAAACTTTTTGGGCCGAGGGCCACATCTGAGTGGGGAAATGGTATGCAGGCCAGGGGGCTGGGGTGCGGGGGGGGGGCGTGTGGGAGTGGGTGCAGTGTGCAGGAATAGGCTCAGGGCAAGGGATTGGGGCAGAGGAGGGGTACGGGTGTATGAGGAGGCTCAGGGAAGGGGGTTGGGGTGCAGAGTACAGGAGGGCGCTCAGGGGAGGGGTGCAGGAGGGGTGTGGACTGCAGGAGGAAGCTCAGGGCAGGGGGTTGGGGTGCAGGCAGGGTGCGATGGGGCTCAGGGCAGGGGGTTGGGGTGCAGGCAGGGTGCGATGGGGCTCAGGGCAGGGGGTTGGGGTGCAGGCAGGGTGCGATGGGGCTCAGGGCAGGGAGTTGGGGGGTGGGTGCAGGAAGAGTTTGGGCTCCAGCCCAGCTCTGCTTACCTAAAGTGGCTCCGGGGTGGCAGCGGCATGCACCAGGGCCAGGGCAGGCTCCCTCCATGCCTGCCCTGGCCCCACCCCTCCGGGAAGCGACTGGAACCATGTCCCTGTGCAGCCCCTGGGGGGAGGGGTGGGGCACAGGGCTCTGTGCGCTGCCCTTGCCACATCTCCAGGTACCTCCCCCGAAGCTCCCATTGGCCACAGTTCCCTGTTCCCGGCCAATGGGAGCTGCGGAGGGCGGTGCCTGGAGGCAAGGGCCATGCATGGAGCCCTCTGTTTGCCCCTCACCCCCGGGGCCCAGGGACATGGTGCCAGCCACTTCTGAGAGCGGCGTGGGGCCTGCAGCACCATGGGGGGCAATCCCGTGGGCCGTTGTTTGCCCACCCTGATCAATAGACTCGCCTTTCAGAGAAGTCTCTGTCTGATCCACGTGCTCTGCTGCAGCAATCGGCATTCACCCGTCTCTTAGTTTAAAAACTGCTCTGCAACCTTTTTATTGTTAAGTGCCAGCTGTCTGAATCCACTTTGGTTTAGGTGGAGCCCATCCTTCTTGTATAGGCTCCCCCATCCCAAAAGTTTCCCCAGTTCCTAATAAAATCGAAAGCCCTTCTCTCTACACTATAATCTCATCCACCCATTGGGACTCTGAAGCTCTGCCTGCCTGGCCCTGCGCGTGGAACTGGAAGCATTTCTGAGAATGCCACCATGGAGGTCCTGGATTTCAGTATCTTTCCTAGCAGCCTAAATTTGGCCTCCAGGACGTCTCTCCTTCCCTTCCCTATGTCATTGGTACCTACATGTACCACGACCACCGGCTCCTCCCCAGCACTGCACATAAGTCTATCTAGCTGCCTCAAGAGATCCGCATCCTTCGCGCCAGGCAGGCAAGTCACCGTACGGTTCTCCTGGTCATCACAAACCCAGCTATCTATGTTTCTAATGATCGAATCTCCCATTACTAACATCTGTCTTTTCCTAATGACTGGAGTTCCCTCCCCTGGAGAGGTAACCTCAGTGCAAGAGGATACCCCAGCATCATCGGGAAGGAGGGCCCCAACCATGGGAAGGTTTCCCTCTGTTCTGGTTGACTGCTCTCTTTCTCTGAGCCTTTCATCCTCCTTAACAGCGCAGGGACTGTCTGACCGGAGGTGAGACAAATCTACAGTGTCCCGGAAAGCCACATCAGCATACCTCTCTGCCTCCCTTAGCTCCTCCAGTTCCACCACCCTGGCCTCCAGAGCCCGTATGTGGTCTCTGAAGGCCAGGAGCTCCTTGCACCGAATGCACACATATGCCACCCGCCCACAGGGCAGGTAATCATACATGCTATACTGAGCACAATAAACAGGATAGCCCCCACTCTGCTGCTCGGCTTCTGCCTGCATTCTCTCCTACAGCTACCTAGGTTAATGATAGGATTTTTGTTTAAATCAAGAAGTTTTGATTATAGTTTAGTTTAAAGGTTTTAAAGAATGGCTAGTGTACCTCACCCCTTCCCACTCCCCTTCCAAACTCCCTCTCAAAACTCCCTGTTAGTGGTCTCTGGTTGCTCACTGCTTTATAAAGCCTTGGCCTTTCTGATAGTCCCACCCCCGACTAAGGCTCAGCCAATGAGAAGAGGCTTCTAGATTTCAAACCTTGTTTAGAAGCTCACAGCTTCCAACTGACGGCCACGGCACACAGGCCTTCAAACAGACAGACAAACACAAGCTCAGCACACAGCAGATAACCCACAAACACTCACTACAGACAGCCACTTACCCCAAGGGTCCCGTATTTGCTCCTCCTTCACCTCTCAAAACTCCCTGTTAGCGTACCCTGTGGGGGGACCTTTCCTACGCAAAACGTAACTGATCCTGATTCTTTCCTTTGATCTTAAATAATTTATTCAGGTAGAAAGGAGTATGAGTCAGTCCCACTGAGCCATTCTTCCTTGTTACTCTAGAGTTGAGTATGAGATTTGAAGCTCCACTGTTGACATTGCAGAGCATCACAAAGGGACATGAGTACTGCTTCAAATAACACATTAAACCCAGAGCTACACTATCACAGTGCTTTAGGGGTCTTTTGGAATGCTGAACTCATGTACACCCTATGGAAAAAAAATAATTCAGTTGTATGCCTAAGAGGAGCTGGAATGGAAAGGAATTGTCCTGTGAAGAAATTTGAAATGCCTTTTTTACTAGCAAGCAAGAGGAGTCACTGTCTAGCTGTTAGACTTCTGGGTTCTAGTCCTCGTTGCACCCTGATTTGCTATTTGGCCTGGTGAAGTCATGTCCCCTCTCCATGCCTCAGTTTCCACATTTTTAAAACTACGATAATGGTATTCCTTCATTTCAGTAGCAGATTGTGAGGAATGAGTTTCTAAAGTACTGGGGGTCCTCAGATGGAAGTCCTGATAGACAAAGTATTTTCTTCCTTCTGTCCCCTGTGGGTGTTTCTAGCTCTGACATGTCACAAACACCTTGTCTTCTGAAAATTGCAGGTTCTCATCCTTCAGGGTCTCAAGCAAGAGGTCACTTCTCTCTGCCCATCCCCAGATGGGTTGCATTTGGCTGTTGGATATGAGGATGGATCAATCCGTGTCTTCAGCCTCCTAAGTGGTGAAGGGAATGTCACTTTCAATGGACATAAGGCTGCAGTTATGACTCTGCAGTATGATCATCTGGGAGGCAGACTGGTGTCTGGCTCAAAGGTGAGAGTTGGTAGGACAAGCCAAGTCTGGAGGTCAGTTCTTTCATAATCAGGGAGGACTAGCTGTTTTGTGGAGATGACTTGTAGATGTGGCCACAGTTAAGAGGCCTGGCTGGGAAGGGGTGGATGGTGCACTGGAATAGCTGGAGGAGTGGTAGTGAGAGGATCTGGGTCAGATTCACAGCTGAGTTGCATCACAGATCTTTATTGAAGGGCCGAAGACTGGAATAGGAAGGGGTGCTATAGATCAGGACTAAGGTGAATTAGCAGACCTGTGCATGGGGGAGTATAGAGCTGGAATGGTGGGGGTGCTGCAGGTTGGGCATGAGGTACATCAGCAGAACAGTTCATAGAGATCCCAGGACTGGAATAGCAGGGGGGCTGCAGACAGGGACTGAAGTACTTGGGCAGAACTGTTGAAGACAGGGGGTTTGCTAGTCTGAAACAGCAGGGGCTGCTTCATGCCAATACTAAGGAGCATTTGTAGAGGTGCATATATGTGTGCGGGGAGAACAACTCCTGGCTTTATGAGCCCTTCAGTGCGTACTAAAACTCAAATTTAGGGGAAAGCAGACTCTGCCTGTCTAAGGTAGTGTATTGGGTCTCATAGCAGAAGATTCTGACGATGTCCACCCTTTGGTGATGTCCCTTTCCTTTCAGGACACAGACGTCATTGTGTGGGATGTCATCAATGAGAGTGGGTTGTACCGGCTGAGGGGGCACAAGGATGCTGTCACACAGGCACTCTTCTTGAGAGAGAAGAACCTCCTGGTTACCAGGTACACTGCACTGCTGAGTTTGCTGAATTGAGGATTCAAGGCTTTACTCATGTATCGCGTCATGTCAAAACTTATGGACTTAACACAAAGAAGTGAAAAGTTAGATTTTCTAGATGGTGCTCCTTTCTCAGAATGAACACATTCTTAATAAGCTTTTTTTAAAAAGCCTTATAACACCACAACCTTAACTGTGAGCCAGAGACTTTTTAAAATACAATTGTTATCTTGATATGTAAATGGTTTTTAAAGAATACCACTAAGTGGGAAATACCAGCTAATGAGACACTCACTTTAAAAATAATTATTCTCTGAATAGTTTTTAATCTACTGTTAAATGTGGTACCTGAGATTACTATAACAGAGGATATGTCTGTACTGCATCCCATCATGGCTGGACAGATGTGCTAGCTCTGCTTGAGCTAGCATGCTAAAAAGAGCAATGTAGCACAGCTGGTGGCTTGGGCTAGTCACCTGAGTACATACCCAGGAGGTCTGGGTGAGTATGTGCTCAAATATGCTCCCAGCTGCAGTGTAGATGTACCATGAGATTAGCAGTATGTTTACAGAATGCATTTGACAGTACTTTGCGTAAAGTCACTTTTGCTTTTTCCCCTGTGTAATCAATTGGATTCCCTTTTGCTTGTGAATCTTTCACACAGTAATAGCACAGAAAAATAAATTTTAAAAATAGGCAAATGATTATAGAACCATGGAAATCAATAGGGAGACATGGGTACATGTAGTACCTGAACTGACTTTTAACTCCTCTTAACATTCACTAGCTTTAAAGATGACAGTGTTGCTTGGCATGAGAATTCTTTGATGAAATTCTTTTAAGAATGTTTTATTAGATTTATGTATCAGTTCAATAGAAAAAGTGTATTACATCAATTTAGGGTAAAAGGATGCCGGTAACTTTTATTTTTCAGATTATTGATGAAATAATAGTGTGTGTTTGGGGAGTCTGGTGGCACCTTAAAGACTAACAGATTTATTTGGGCATAAGCTTTCGTGGGTAAAAAAACACTTCTTCAGATGCACGGCTACCCCTCTGATACTTGTTTATTTGGGGATAGAGTTAAAGCTGTGTTGTGAAGACATATGCACTTGGTTGGTAGTTTATAAAATGGCTTAATTTTCTGAATATTACTTTCTTTAATGTTGGTAAATAGTTCTTAATTTTAAAATAAGGATGGAGATGCTTGGGCAAGATATGCCCTATTCCTCATAACAAAAAGGAATATCAGCCTTAAACATAGCTGTGACTCCTTATTTAAAGCTGATTTTTATTTTTCCATCAGAGATTTGACCTCTTTGTTATGAAAACTACAGTATATTCTTACCCAATCATTCAGCGTTTACTGAGTACGGCATTTTTTTGACCATTTACAAGTAAACTTAACTCATGTAATAGTTTGTGTTAAAAGTAATTTAAAAACAAGTCCTTTAAGAAATTTAGTGCTTGGAGTCAGACCTTTTTCATCCTGAATTATCTTAAAAATGGAATGGTAACTTAAAACTTTTCATATTGTTAAAACTTGTTAGGGACATTAGGTTGTAATTAAGATAGTTATTAATAGTTCTTGTCTTTAACTGTTGTTCTACTCTACAGACAGAGCCAGGTCAACAGCTCAGATTACTTTTAACTGGGGCCATCATGATGTTGGCAGTAACCATATCAATTGCTACCCTTCCTAATTTTTATGCTACAATTCTGTTGGTTGTAGTGAGTCACTGGTATGATGGGCGATTGGACACATGTCAGAAGTTCTCATTGGTAGATTATTTGGCCAGAACTGTCGTTGCTCTGAAAGATTCTGTGATTGCATTTGGGCATCTGTGCTTGAAAGGCTCCCGATAATACTACACCCTTGGCCCTACTACATACTGAGGCAGGAGGTGGTAAAGTGCAGACACAAGGGACGGGGCTCCGTACATCCTCTCTTTGCACAATGCTGGTCTAACAGCACTCCTCTTCTCCATCCAGCCCATGCACATCTCCTCACATATGGCCATTTCCCTGGTCCTCTCGGTTCCCTATATTGGTGTTTCCTGGTATTGGAGGAGCTCTGTGGAGTGCGGGGGGGGAGGGAGGGGAAATGTGGGGGCAGGGAGAAGCAAGGTCCCAATGTCTTTGCTTATGCATCAGCTCCCCCCCCCACACTAGTGCTGGCTCAATGTGCAGTGGAGCTTAAGGTATGTCTACATTGCAAGTGAAGGTACATTTAATCTAGCAAACATGGGTAACAGCAGTGTAGATGTAGCGACCTGACTGTATACCCAGGCTTCTTGTCAGGCTTGTATGTGTGTTGCTACCTCTTCCTGGTGCCCAAGCTACCAAATCATCATTACAGCTGTTACCCACAGGTATATCTATCCATGCTACAATCACAGTGTAGAGGTGCCCTGAGGTAGCCATGCCAAGGAGAACCTTTAATGTGATGGTGTTTTGACAAAAAAACTCCCGTTGATATTAGTGGAAATAGAATTGGGCCTGGAATTAGACAAAGTAATTGCTAATAATTTTTTACTTTATTACAACCAGGGCTGTCGATTAATTGCCGTTAACTCACACGATTAACTCAAAAAAATTAATTGCGATTAATTGCACTGTTAAACAATGGGTTTCAGAATAACAGCCGTGTTAGTCTGTATTCGCAAAAAGAAAAGGAGTACTTGTGGCACCTTAGAGACTAACCAATTTATTTGAGCATAAGCTTTCGTGAGCTACAGCTCACTTCATCGGATGCATACTGTGGAAACTGCAGAAGACATTATATACACGGAGACCATGAAACAATACCTCCTCCCACCCCACTCTCCTGCTGGTAATAGCTTATCTAAAGTGCTCACTGTCCTTACAATTTCCACGGTATGCATCTGATGAAGTGAGCTGTAGCTCACGAAAGCTCATGCTCAAATACATTGGTTAGTCTCTAAGGTGCCACAAGGACTCCTTTTCTTTTTGCGAATACAGACTAACACGGCTGTTACTCTGAAACCTGTCCTTACAATGTGTATGATAATCAAGTTGGGCCATTTCCAGCACAAATCCAGGTTTTCTCACCCTCCACCCCCCCAATACACAAACTCACACTCCTGCTGGTAATAGCCCATCCAAAGTGACCACTCTCTCTTTACAATGTGTATGATAATCAAGGTGGGCCATCATACACATTGTAAAGAGAGTGGTCACTTTGGATGGGCTATTACCAGCAGGAGTGTGAGTTTGTGTATTGGGGGGGTGGAGGGTGAGAAAACCTGGATTTGTGCTGGAAATGGCCCAACTTGATTATCACACACATTGTAAGGACAGTGAGCACTTTAGATAAGCTATTACCAGCAGGAGAGTGGGGTGGGAGGAGGTATTGTTTCATGGTCTCTGTGTATATAATGTCTTCTGCAGTTTCCACAGTATGCATCCGATGAAGTGAGCTGTAGCTCACGAAAGCTTATGCTCAAATAAATTGGTTAGTCTCTAAGGTGCCACAAGTACTCCTTTTCTTTTTACTGTTAAACAATAGAATATCAACTGAAATTTAGTAAATATTTTGGATGTTTTTCTATATTTTCAAATATCTGTTTCAATTACAACACAGAATACAAAGTGTACAGTGCTCATTTTATATTTTTTATTACAAATATTTGCACTCTAAAAAGATAAAAGAAATTGTATTTTTCAATTCACCTCATACAAGTACTGTAGTGCAATATCTTTATCATGGAAATGTAACTTACAAATGTAGGGTTTTTTGTTACATAACTGCACTCAAAAATAAAACAATGTAAAACTTTAGAGCCTGCAAGTCCGCTCATCCTACTTCTTGTTCAGCCAATCACTAACAGAAATACGTTCGTTTACATTTACGGGAGATATTGCTGCCCACTTCTTAATTACAGTGTCATCTGAAAGTGAGAATAGGCATTCGCATGGCGCTGTTGTAGCTGGCGTCACAATATATTTATGTGCCAGATGTGTTAAAGATTCATATGCCTCTTCATGCTTTGGCCATTGTTCCAGAGGACATGCTTCCATGCTGATGGTGCTTGTTTAAAAAATGTGTTAATTAAATTTGTGACTGAACTCCTTGGGGGAGAATTGTATGTCTCCTGCTCTGTTTTACCTGCATTCTGCCATATATTTCATGTTATAGCAGTCTCAGATGATGACCCACGACACGTTCATTCTAAGAACACTTTCATTGCAATTTTGACAAAATGCAAAGATACCAGTGTGAAATTTCTAAAGATAACTACAGCACTCAACCCAAGATTTAAGAATCTGAAGTGCCTTCCAGAATCGGGGATCAGGTGTGGAGCAAGCTTTCAGAAATCTTAAAAAAGAGCAACACACTGATGCAGAAACTACAGAACCCAAACCAGCAAAAAATAAAATCAACCTTCTGCTCGTGGCATCTAACTCATGCCGATGAAAATGAACATGCGTCGGTCTACATTGCTTGGATGGTTATCAAGCAGAGCCCGTCATCAGCATGGATGCGTATTCCCCTGGAATGGTGCTTTAAGCATGGAGGGACATATGAATCTCTAGCGCATCTGGCATGAAAATATCTTGTGACGCTAGCTACAACAGTGCCATGCATGTGCCTGTTCTCATTTTGAGGTGACATAAACAAGAAGCAGGCAACATTATCTTCTACAAATGTAAACAAACTTGTTTGTGTGAGCAATTGGCTGAACAAGAAGTAGGACTGATCAGACTTGTAGGCTCTAAAGTTTTACATTGTTTTATTTTTGAATGCAGGGTTTTTTTGTACATAATTCTACATTTGTAGGTTGAACTTTCATGATAGAGATTGCACTACAGTACTTAGGTAAATTGAAAAATACTATTTCTTTTGATTTTTACAGCACAAATATTTGTAATCAGAAATAAAGCGAGCACTGTACACTTTGTATTCTGTGTTGTAATTGAAATCAATATATTTTAAAATGTAGAAAATGTCCAAAAATATTTAAATAAATGGTATTCTGTTATTGTTTAGCAGCACGATTAATTGCATGATTAATTTTTTTTAATCACTTGACAATCCTAAAATTACAACCTGTTATTGCACCCTGTTTCCTTCAAGTAAAGCTGGAAACATGACTCCTCAAGGAGATTTAACTATCTGCGGAATGTGAAGGGGATAGCTGTATTTGATTCTTTGAGCACCTTGCAAATGGAAAAGTCCTAAAACCTCTGATAAGCTAAAATGCAGCTCTGTCTGGTGCATTTAATTTGGCACAGATCATTGTACAGTTCATTAGGACAGGCAATGAAGAATTTTGTATCAACTGAAAATACAGGGGGAATTTAGGGAGACCCAGTGTTGGAATTTGGCTAGCGCACCAGGCTTGACACCCTTGCCCTTAAAGAAAGCAGAATGGTTTCTCCATTACGCTAGGCTGGGGTTTCCGTGCTGACTCTAGGACGTGCCTCCTGATGGATCACCAGCCCATATTTCTGTATTGCCTGTGTTTTGCTGGATCTCTTATCCTGGCTCTGCTTAGCTTGTGAGACCTGCTGAGATCCTAGCCTAAATAAGTCCGACCTCTGACACCTTGCAGTGTGCTTTACCTTTTGTGTTTCTTACTCTCTTCAAAGCTCACAATTTTGGCTGAACTCTGGTGACCGTGCCTCATGGCTGGGTGATGTCATTTGTTTTTTTCAGTGGTAAAGACACCTTGGTGAAGTGGTGGGACTTGGATACGCAGCACTGCTTCAAAACACTGGTTGGACACCGTACTGAGGTAAATAAAATTAAAGATGGAGAGAGGGAGTTAGTTCAGTACAAGTATCCCAGCACACTGGCTGCAAGGCAGCTTCTATTGTTACATCCACACTGCTCAGGATTGGATTTTTTTTAGGTTGTAATCACAGGCCCTGTGAAATATTTGTGAAGAAGGGACAGGTGAGAAGCCTCATCTATTTAGGAGGCTTGTATCGCTCTTGCTGGGAGTGATGTTTCCAAACCAGATATCCTTGTGCAGTATCCTATGTAGCAGGGGCTTGAGTTCTGTTCTCATTTTTCCATTTAAATTTAAAAAAATCAAAGAAATTCAGTGCAAGAATCCTGTCACATACAACATTAATGAGGAGACTGAAATCCACTGATGTGATGAATTCCTTGGCCAAAGCCCTAATAGCAGTGTTAACTTTGCCCTTTGTATATTGGCATCTTAGGGCAGGAACACTGTAGGCTATTGCTTGTTATACTGACAGATTTCAGAGTAGCAGCCGTGTTAGTTTGTATCGGCAAAAAGAAAAGGAGGACTTGTGGCACCTTAGAGACTAACAAATTTATTTGAGCATAAGCGATGAAGTGAGCTGTAGCTCACAAAAGCTTATGCTCAAATAAATTTGTTAGTCTCTAAGGTGCCACAAGTCCTCCTTTTGTTTGTTGTACTGTCTTTCTGCTAAAAGGTTAACTGCAAAAAGGAAAAGTCTGGGTTTTTATTTTATTTTTTAAATAGGTATATAGAGAGAGACCATATTTTCCCCCTGTCGCGCCCCCCACCCCCCAACACTCTCCACAAATAAACAAAACCCCAATCAAACCAAAAAACAAGACAGACAAAATCCCCCAGTCCCCTTCAAAGGGATAACACTAAATCTCTATCCTGGAGGGATGTTGTATGGCTAAATTCACTAATGTTGGTGGGGCGTGCTGATACTGTGGTGATGGGAGGCCATATAACTAGACATAAAGACGCTTCTCGGTGTCTTCTCTTTGGCAGGTGTGGGGACTAACCTTTGTGTCACAAGAGAAGCGTCTCATCACTGGCGCTGCAGACAGTGAGCTCAGGGTGTGGAACATCACCTACATCCAGGAGGTAAGAACTGAATGCATCATCTTGGGTGCTTTGCTCGGGACTGGCTTGAACTGGAACATGGTAGGACTGAGTGTCTTTCTGGGACATGGTCAATATCCATCCAGGACACTCTCAATGTGGAGCAAATGTTGATTGATGGCTTTAACTGTATGTTTCTACTGGCTCCCAGCTCTGTTGTAGTTCTGTGCAGACTGCCTTTGTGCGTGTGTGGGAGCTTGTCCCAAGAATGGGGCACTTCTTGCTGCGGGATCAGGCAGAGTGAGAAGCTGGAGGAAATTCTTATCTGGGGATATGCATGGTGACTGCAGACCACTCCTTATCTTTAAATTGGGGTTAGCCAATTAAGCATGACTGGTGGTCACCCTCCTCTTCACCGTGTGGATGTGGCTTTTGGAGAGGACAGGTTTTGACATCCACTGCTTCACTTTGGTCTCAGGAGAAGGCCACTTGGGTTGGGGTGGTGCAACGTGTGCTGGAACTGATGGTCTGCAGGTGGCTTCATTTCGTGCCAGGTACATGCAGCCGTCGGTGTCCCAGCCAGTTGCTGATGGGGACCTTGGGCAACGTTTGGGAGCCCTGTTTCAGGCTGCATTGTGGAAGCTCTTCTGAAATGGACTGATTCCATTCAATTACTGTCTACACTGTTAGGGCTTCATTTCATAGAGTATCTTTCATCCTGGCTGTTCTCCTGAGCAGTTCCGAATGAAAGCTGTGACAGTGTTAAATGGCTGGAAGGAATTGAGATGTAGGTGGGGGAGAAGCCAGGGTTTGCTAAGGATATTTCTTTCCTTTGTCTGCTACAAGCAGGCAACAGACCCTAATGAGCCAGAATCCAAGAAAAGCAAAGGGTCTCCAGCTAAAGCAGAACAGACCTCGGAAGTGGATGAGACCTCAGACCTGGATGAGACACCGGAGGAGGTAACCCTTTTCCCCACCCTGGTGAAGTGCAGGTTCACAGGGTTTTGTGCTGTCAGTAAGGGTAGATAAACAGGTTAAATAACGAAATAGGGGTTCGAGGACAGACCTGGTTACCTAGCTGACACTTGCCTCACTCTGTTGGCTTTGTGCCCTGGGGATGATCTCTAGCGCTTCTAGAGAAGACACCATGACCCATAATCAAGGAATCACACCAGTGTGTTCTACGTTCCTGAGGAACAATCTCTCACACTTCCCCAAATACCCACAAAATATCAGCAGGAACCTGTGCTTGTATTGACTGGTAACCTGTGCCAAAGAAATCCCCAGTGTAAGCATATTGGTGGGTCTCTAGAAAGGGTTGGCGTTGCTAGCAGAGCTCTTTCCTTGTAGGAAAGGGACCTCAGTAAAATGGTCACTTTCCACTTGCCTCCGTTCAGTGCTGAAACTGATTCACCTAGGACTTATTAACAGTACGCTATGTCATAACCAGGTATCCTGGTTTACTGTGATTAAAAAAACCCATAAAAATCTCAAAAAAAAAAAAGAAAAAAAAAAAAAGAAAAAAGAGTACTTGTGGCACCTGAGAGACTAACAAATTTATTTGAGCATAAGCTTTCGTGAGCTACAGCTTACTTCATCCGATGCATTCAGGGGAAAATACAGTGGGGAGATTTATATACACAGAGAACATGAAGCAATGAGTGTTACCATACACACTGTAAAGAGAGTGATCAGGTAAGGTGAGCTCTTGCCAGCAGGAGGGCGGGGGGCCTTTTGTAGTGATAATCAAGGTGGGCCATTTCCAGCAGTTGACAAGAACATCTGAGGAACATTGGGGGGTGGGGGGAATAAACATGGGGAAATAGTTTTACTTTGTGTAATGACCCATCCACTCCCAGTCTTTATTCAAGCCTAAATTAATTGTATCCAGTTTGCAAATTAATTCCAATTCAGCAGTCTCTCATTGGAGTCTGTTTTTGAAGTTTTTTTGTTGAAGAATTGCCACTTTTAGGCCTGTAATTGAGTGACCAAAGACATTGAAGTTTTCTCCGACTGGTTTTACTCCTTTTCTTTTTGCGGATACAGACCAACACGGCTGCTACTCTGAAACCTGTCATAAAAATCTCCGTTTCCCCACAATTAAAATGGAATGCTGAACTTTAGTTTCCCTAGCCATGATATATATATATATAGGTATCAGCTGAACACAGTGTTTTATTGATATACAGTAGAATCCTGTTTAGCCAAGCCTCTGTTATCTGGCTCTCCATATTAACTGAACCGTCAGGGGCAGCCTGCGGCAGGGCTTCTGTGGTCCGAGCCCCACCTTAAAATAAGGGATAGAAAGCTCTTTACCAATCCTCCTGGTTATCCCAATTTTTGATTATCTGGTCCCAGTCCCAATTAGATCGGCTATATGCGGTTCCACTGTAAATTTAAAGCGCATTCAAAAAATCAACTACAAGAGGGGGAAGTTGCAGGCATTGAATAAGTGTCACTGGTACTTTCAGTAACATTGATTAATAGTTAATGCATACATGTTTTTATTTTTTCACAAAATGTAAAAACTAAAGATTCTCTGTAAAAACACAAATTCCACATTTTTCCGGGAGAAATGGATTTCGAGGATCCCATGTCATAAGGGTCTCAGAGATGGTGCTGCCGTGTTTAGAATCAGCTCCTATTGTGGGAAGCCACTTCCACTTAAGTCAATCGCACCTGAAAGCCTTTCACTAAATTCCTCCTCTCTGGATCACTCACTCACCTGCTGGCACTTCCAGAATCCTTTGACGATTTCAGCTTCACTCATTCAGTTACAGCTAGACACGCAGCCTTAACAACTGTTCCTTATGTCCTTCCTCCAGGAAGGTTTTTCTGCCTCTATTTTTAAGCAGGTAATTAAATGATCTCTCTCCCCCACCTTCCTCATCTCTCTCCTGCAACAGGAACTAAAAGCTGGTGCCTTAATTTTATAAAAGTTTAGATAAATGCCCTTCCAGTTAGTGAGAAGCATGTTTCAGTCCATGAAAGAAAGTTGGTTCTCAGCTACAATGCAAGAAACATAAGTTAAATTTGTGCCTGACACAAATGTTTGTTTGCTGTTAGTTCCCACCCTCTTTGCTGGTGCAGATTCCTTGTCTCTTTTGGATGCTAGTCAGATGTTGTAGACTCTGCCCTTTCATTGTTTTATCTAAAGACTTGCTTGACCTTTCAGACTACAATTGTTTTCCCTTTCTGTATCCTTGTAGCGCCTCCTGAGGTGCAACAAAGCTGGCTCCATCATGCGGGAAGGAAGAGACCGAGTAGTTACTCTGGCCACTGACCGGACAGGCAGGATCCTAGCCTGCCATGTAAGTAATATGCTTTGGGGCCTTTGGCTAGTGGACTACAGAGGAGGCTTTGTTGTGTGTCTCAGGGACTCTCCACTGCAGCAGCTTCTTAGGCGACTTGCTGCTAGTACTAACTCTGTGAATCTGTCTCCAGGGAACAGACTCTGTTCTGGAAGTGTTTTGTGTCCTTACTGAGGATGAAATTTGCAAGAAAATGGAAAAGAAAATGAGAAAAGCAAAGAAAAAAACCAAGTAAGCTCTGTTTTTCTAAGTTGATGATGTCCACATGCTGAGACTTGACAAAAGGCCCATCCAGTGAGAGGGTGGAATGAATGAATCATGAACCGTTTGCAGTTAGTCTGCTGTTAACATGTTTGTCTTCCTGGCTTGTTGGTGCTGGTGTGAGCCAGGTTGTTTTCTGTTCCCAGTAATTGCGAGAAAATCACCTTCCATCTGATTCTCTTGCAAGAAGTGAATGGGATGAGGGAATAGACAGAATTCTCCTGGTAAAGCCCCACGTGTACATCACCATCTATGACTCAGGAGAAGTGAAAGCTGGTGGTGCTAGGCTGAGTAACCAGAGTCACTTTTCAGAGTAACAGCCGTGTTAGTCTGTATTCGCAAAAAGAAAAGGAGTACTTGTGGCACCTTAGAGACTAACCAATTTATTTGAGCATGAGCTTTCGTGAGCTACAGCTCACTTCATCGGATGACATCTACAGATCATGAGCCTCGGGGTGGTATGTGCCAGGTTCAGATTGGGGCAAACTGTCTATTAGCGGACAGCCTTTTATTATAAGTCTATATTATGCTTCTCCAGTGTCCATCATTCATACATCCCCCAGTGTCTAACAGGTTCCTCACAATAGCTGTGGGAGATAGGTGAATGTTAGTTCACTTCATGGGAAATCTGAGGCACACCAAGGATACATCTGTTTATATTTTGGTAGTGCCTAAGGGCCAGAATTAGGAGTTAGGACCCCATTTTTCTGAGCTATGTACAGACACGGAACAAAACAATGATCCCTGCTGCTGAGAGCTTTCAGCCTGTTGACATGTCTACACTTGAATGTTAATTTGGATTAAGGTAGGGTGTGAATTTAAAGCACAGAAGCCATTCTGGAATAACTCCATGTGTGGACAAACCCTAAGTACACGGGTGGGGAGGGATGCAGTTAAGTTGACGTCTTGAACAAATTTCAGCGGTGATATCTACTTTCTACCTCCCTGAATTGCCCTTTGTGGTTTCAGTTTGTTAGAGTATTCTCTTACACTTCCTGTCCTAAACCTGTGGCTTTTTGTTGTTCTCCAATAAACAATTTCACCTTACTGGAGTAGGTGGATTCTCCTCACTGAATAGCAGGGTGTGGTTTGATAGCCATCTTAATAAGACGGTTTAGGATCATTATTCTCTAACTTTGCAGCAAGAGTCCTGAGGTTTCTTCAGGACTGCCAGCAGCGTTGTTGCCCATCAAAGTCTGCACTGAAGAGCATTGCACCTCCACTAGAACAGCACGTCTGTGTCAGCACTGGATAAGGGTCCAGCTAGTTTCATTTGTAGAGGGGTTGCAGTTAGTTTGTTCGTTTTTTTGGGCGGGGGGGTGGGGGTGGAATGTGTCTGTACATTTCTGCCCCATGTTAGCCTGTGACTGGACTGGCAGTGACTGGTAACTTGATTCCAAGTGGTTGTCTGACCTTTCTAGACAGAAGTCTGAGGAGGAGGAGGAGGAAGAGGAGCCTGAAGGAAGCGTTGAGATGAGTCTTCAAGAAGAGATTCAACGAGTCACTAGCATCAAAGCTTCTGCTAAAATCAAGTGAGTGCAAAGCCCTGTCCTGGGGTCATTGCTGCAGCTCAGGCACCCAGTGCAGGGGCCATGACTCAGGGAGAGTTTGTATTTTACAAAGGTGGCTCTTCTGCAAAGATGAGAAGCTCAGACTCCATAGAGCTGGGGAGAGGCCTGCAGGGTCCCAGCTAGTCCCATCTCCACCCCCATATCTCTATAATGTCTTCACACCCCTTCCATCGAGATTGTTCCCTGCAAGGGATTCTCTAGGACTGTGATTCCCAAACTTTTGTATTGGTGACCTCTTTCACATAGCAAGCCTCTGAGTGCGACTGCCCCCTTATAAATTAAAAACACTTTTTAAAATATATTTGACACCATTAAATGCTGGAGGCAAAGCAGGGTTTGGGGTGGAGGCTGACAGCTTGCAACCCCCCATGTAATAAACTCGCAACCTCCTGAGGGGTCCCGACCCCCAATTTGAGAACCCCTGCTCTAGGGGCTTGCCTCCTCTAGTTTTAAATGATCGGTCCTATGGGGCTTCTGCTGCTGCCTTTGTTAGACTATTCCATTGCCGACTGCCTCTCCTATCAAGAAGTTGTTCTTGGTGTTTTCCTTTAGTTTGTTTCATCTTGTTTCTCCTAGTTATGACCCTGACTTCTCTGTGTCCATTTAAACAGGTCATTTGACTTGATTCTGTCTCCGAAAGGAGAGCTGAAGGCCACCTTACTGCTCCAGAACAACACCATTGAGTCATACATCCTGACCCCATCAGCACAGGTCCCCCAAGTTGTCCGTGCATCCAAGATAACCATTGGAGGTCACCGCAGTGATGTCAGGACACTGGCTTTTAGCTCCGACAACATTGCCATCGTCTCAGCTGCTGCTGAATCTGTTAAGATCTGGAACAGGTGTGTGTTCTGATTCTGTAAATTCCTCTTTGTCCGCCAAGTGTCCTTCTCCCAGAGGTTGTGGCTGTTCAGGCAAGAGGGGAGAATGGGAAATGGTAGTGGGGAATGATCCCAAGGAATACAAAGTGATAAATGGAATAGAGAAGGTAGATGGGGCACTCTGTTTACTCTTTCTCATTATACAAGGACAAGGGGATACTACTTTCGTGAAACTGAAAGGCAAGAAATTAAAAATGCATTTTTAACCCGGGGAACTCATTACCACTAGATATCATGAGGCTAAGAGTTTAATGGGGTATATAAAAGGTCAGCTCTTTGGATACTGAGGACATCTACAGTCATGGAATCAGAGAAATGTAGTGCTAGAAGTCACCTCAAGAGGTCATCAAGTCCAGCCCTTTGTGTAGAGTCAGGACCAAGTAAACCTAGACCATCCCTGACAAGTGTTTGTCCGGCCTGTTCCTGAAAACCTCCAGTGATGAGGATTCTACAATCTCCCTTGCAAGCTTGTTCCAGAACCTACTGACCTTTATTGTTAGAAAGGGGTTTTTTGGGTTAATATTTAACCGAAATCTCCCTTGCTGCAGATTAAGTCCATTACTGCTTGTCTTACCTTCAGTGGACATGGAGAGCAATTGGTCACCATCTTAATCGATAACAGTGCTTGACATATCTGAAGACTGTTATCAGGTCCCCCTTCAGTTGTCTTTTCTCAAGACAAACAGGCTGCTTTTTCTAACCTTTCCTCATAGGTCAGGTCGAAAGCTTTTATCGCTTTCATTGCTCTCCTCTGGACTCTTTTTCCAATTTATCCACATCTTTCCTTAAGTGTGATGCCCAGAGCTAGACAGAGGACTCCAGCTGAGGCCTCACCAGTGTCGAGTAGAGGGGACAGTTAGCTCCCATGTCTTACGTACGACACTCCTGTTAATACAGCCCAGAATGACATTTGCCTTTTTTGCATCTGCCTCACATTGTTGGCTCATATTTAATTTGTGAATCACTATAATCCTCAGATCCTTTTCAATACCACCTAGCTACCACCTAGCTAGTTATTCCCCATTTTGATTTTTCCTTCCTAAGTGTAGTACTTTGTACGTTGTTAAATTTCATCTTGTTGATTTCAGACCAATTCTCTAATTTAAGGTTGTTTTGAATTCTAATCCTGTCCTCCAGAGTGCTTGCAACCCCTCCTAGTTTGGTGTCATCTGCAGATTTTATAGGTGTTCACTCCATTCCATTATCCAAGTCATTAAGGAAAATATTGAATAGGACTGACCCCGTGGGACTCCACTAGATACTCTGTCTGATAGCCAACCATTGATAACTACTCTGAGTATGGTCTCTCAATTTTTTTCTTAGCGTATGCACAACATTCTTCATGTGGCACATGACCAGTATCCATCACCGAATTTAGTCCGTTGATTGGATCATTAGCTTCCCTGGCCCGATCAGTTTTGGACCCACCTTATACTAATTTCATCTAGTATGCTTGTGAGAATGTCATGTGGGATTGTATCAAAGGCATTACTAAAATCCAGTTGTGTCATGTCTATAGCTTCCCCCCATCCACTAGGCCAGTAACCCTGTCAGGGAAGGAAATTAGGGTGGTTTGGAATGATTTATTCTTGATAAATCCATGGCTATTCTTTATAACCCTATTATTCTGTAAGTGCTTACAAATGTGATTGTTTAATAATTTGTTCCAGTATCTTTCCAAGTTTCTGTCAAACTTATGCTGACTGGTCTATAATTCCCTGGATTCCCTTTTAAATATAAGTACTATATTGGCCCTTCTCCAGTACTCTGGGACCTCATGAGTTCTCAGAGATAACTGCTAACAGTTCTGAGATTGCTTCAGCTTGTTCCTTAAGTACCCTACAATGAATTTCATCAGGCACTGTTGACTTGAATACATTTTATTTATCTAAAACAGCATACTGGGCTAGATGGACCATTGGTCTAACCCATATGGCTGTTCTTATGTTATAAATATTTTTAAAGTATTCTTTGGCTATTTTGGTTTACATTTCTTTCCCCTTGTTAATATTTATTGTGTTGAGATTCTGGTCACCATTAATCTTTTTAGTGAAGTGTGAAGCAAAATAGGTGTTAAACACCTCAGTCTTTTTAATGCCATCAGTTATTAGTTCCCCTGCCCTGCTAAGTAGGAGACCTAAACTTTCTTTCATCTTTCTCTTGTTCCTAATGTATTTAAGGAACCTCTTCTAATTGCCTTTTATGTCCCTTACTAGGTGTAACTCATTTTGTTCCTTAGACTTTCTGATTTTGTCCCTACATGCTTGTGCCATT
Source organism: Eretmochelys imbricata (assembly GCF_965152235.1). NCBI lineage: Eukaryota > Metazoa > Chordata > Testudines > Cheloniidae > Eretmochelys > Eretmochelys imbricata. The sequence goes on from NC_135572.1 coordinate 208,452,720, forward strand.
CTTTTTGTACTACTCCTTAGCAATTCATCCATATTTCCACATTTTGTAGGATTCCTTTTTGATTTTCAGGTCACTGATGGAGCCATATTGGCCTCCTACTATTCTTCCTATTTATCCTTTGCATTGGGAGAGTTTGCAGTTGTGCCTTTAATATTGTTTCCTTGAGAAACTGCTAGCTCTCCCAAACTCTGTTATCACTTAGATTTTCTTCCCATGGCATCTTACCTACCAGGTCTCTGAGGCTGTTCAAGTCTGCTTTGTCCTTGTTCTGCTGCTCTCACTGATTCCTTGCCTTGGAATAATATAATCTATTATTTCACGATCACTTTCACTGAAATTGGCTTCCATCTTCAGATTTGCAATCAATTCCTCCCTGTTGGTCAGAATCAAGTCTAAAATGGCTGCCCTGCTGGTTACTACTTCCATTTTCTGAAACAAAAAGTTGTCCCCTATACATTCCACCTACTGTTTGGAAATTTTGTGTTTTATCATATTACTTCTCCAACAGATATCTGGGTAGTTAAAGTCCCCCATTACTACCAGATCTTGTGTTTTGGATATTTCTGTTCTAGAAATGCCTCATCCACTTCTTCCATATTTAGTGGTCTAAAGTAGAGCCCTTTAAGTCACCCTTATTTTTTTCCCCCCTTTATCTTTACCCAGAGACTTTGCCTCTCACCTCCTTCTGGACCTCAGAACAAGTGTATTTATTCTTGATGTATAATTAACATAGTCTTCCCTTTTTTCCCCCCCATCTGTCCTTCCTGAACAAGCTGTACCCTTCTATACCAATATTGCAGTGATAAGATTTATCCCACCAAGTCTCTGTGATGCAATTAAGTAATCATTTAGCTTATGTATTAATACTTCCAGTTCTTCCTGTTTATTCCCCATACTCCTTGCATTTGTGTAAGGACATTTAAGATGTTGAACAGATTCCCCCACTGATTTCCCTCTTGTTGCTCCTGTGACTCTCTTGTAATTTTTCATGTCTCCCCACCCAACATCCAACCTCTTAAGGTTGCCCTTCTTTGTGCTCACCTGTAGGCGATTCTCACCTGCCCCCTTTGAACCTAGTTTAAAGGCTTCCTTACTAGGTTGCAGAGTAACAGCCGTGTTAGTCTGTATTCGCAAAAAGAAAAGGAGTACTTGAGGCACCTTAGAGACTAACCAATTTGAGCATAAGCTTTCATGAGCTACAGCTCACTTCATCGGATGCATACTGTGGAAAGTGGAGAAGATCTTTTTATACACACAAAGCATAAAAAAATACCTCCCCCCCACCCCACTCTCCTGCTGGTAATAGCTTATCTAAAATGATCACTCTCCTTACAATGTGTACATCATACACATTGTAAGGAGAGTGATCACTTTAGATAAGCTATTACCAGCAGGAGAGTGGGGTGGGGGGAGGTATTTTTTCATGCTTTGTGTGTATAAAAAGATCTTCTCCACTTTCCACAGTATGCATCCGATGAAGTGAGCTGTAGCTCATGAAAGCTTATGCTCAAACAAATTGGTTAGTCTCTAAGGTGCCACAAGTACTCCTTTTCTTCTTACTAGGTTGGTGAGTCAGCATGCGAAGATACTCTCCCCTTCTTGGGTCAGGTGGACCCCACCTCTTCCCAGCAGTCCTTCTTCCCGGAACAGCATCCAGTGGTGAAGGAAGCCAAAGCCCTCCCCTCAACACCATCCGCACAGCCCTGCATTCCTCTCCAGACTGTTCATATCCATGCCTGGGCCTTTACCCTCAACTGGGAAGAAGGACAAGAGCAACCCCTGGGACCTCATCTCCTTCACCCTTGCTCCCAAAGCACTGTAATCACAGCTGATCTGCTCAGGGTCATACCTGGCAATATCATTAGGGCCCAGATGGATGAGCAGCATGGATTAGTGGTCAGAGGGACGGATGATCCTCAGCAGTCTTTCTGTTGCATTTCGGATGTGGGCTCGACCAGTCTCCTTCCTGTGGAGTAGCTAGTTCTCTTTCCTCTTCTGGTGCTGCTGTAGTTATCTGAGGTTGTCTAGCATCCTCCATCCTGGATGTGTCTGTGTGCATCCTGTCGATGAAGTCCTTGCCACCTCTTGCAGCTCTTTTACCAGCTTCCTGAGGGACTCCACCAACAGACACTTCTCATACCAGGTGGTTCTCCCTGCCTGGCTTTCTTTGGTGGGGATATGCAGGCGGCATTCCCAGCAAGTCAAGACCAGAACCTGTGTTGAAGTTTCCGGGGTCAGGATGCCTGTCTCGTGGAGTGTTCCAAGAGGTGCAGGCAGAGGAAGGGCTAGCAGTGGTGCCGTTTTCCTCCCATTGCGGGCTCTTTCTTGTAGAGTACCTGCCAGTTGTGGGGTGAAAAAAATCACATGTGCTGATTATTTTTCCATGTGGGATTCTAATCCTGTGTTTTCTGACATAAACCAACCACTAACTGCGTGGGGCTAGGGAGAAACTTCACCCACGGACATAGCCTTGGGTTTTCTTGTGCCTTCTCTGAAGTATCTGATGCCAGCCACTGTTGGAGAAAGGACATTGGACTGTTTGGGTCACTGTTCTAACCCACAATGCTATCGCAGAGCTCCCTCACCATCACTGACTCCTCAAATGCTACTCCCCTGGGATATGGCTATCCTCTGAGAACTCCTCCCACCCTGCTCCCCCCTCTCTTAGCCAGCAGTTTTCAGTTACTTTGTGAGGGAGAGGTAGCAGTCTCCCAGTTCTCTCTCTGGTATAGGGAGCAGGTTTGGGGATCCCATAGATTTTCTGTTTGGATCTAGCATCACAGAGGTACTTGGGTGGGCAATTAACCTTCCTATGGGCTAAGCTGTGCACTGAGGCTTTGATTCTACCTGGCACTTGTCCTACCCCAGCCAGTGCAATCTCTCACAAGCCTGCTGGGCTCAGCATGTGCCCTGCCAGGCTCAGCATGTGCCCTGCCAGGCTCATAATACCCCACAGTTTGGTACTCCTTCCTGGCTGAAGTACCGTGTTGCTGCCATGGGCTGTTCTCCTGTCCCTCTTCACAAGAATGAGCTGGGGGCTGACTGTGTTCCCAGTTGGCTTATAGGGAATCCTTTTCAGTGCTGTGCTGGGGTAGCAGCATTCGAGCTGGAGGGCCAGGCTCTGAGATGGATTTGTCCCCCTCAGTGGTGCTGTAATCTTTGGCCTCCTGTACAGTGCATGAGAGAGGGGCCAATTGGTATGAAAGGCCTTTTAGCAACACAGCTCATTTAAAGGGGCAAGGTCTGTACACAACGATGGAATCTCGCATGTTGCTTGTGCCCACAGGTCGACCCTGCAGTGTATCCGGACCATGGCGTGCGAATATGCGCTGTGCTCGCTCTTCGTCCCGGGAGATCGGCAGGTCATCATAGGAACTAAGGTAACTGGCTCCCTCCTGGAGCTCCCCTTGAGACCTAGCCCCTGACTAGGCTAGGGTAGTGGCTTCCAAATTGTGGGTCATGACCCAGTACTGGGTCGTGGAATGGAAGGCACTGGGTCACGGTGGCTCTGGTCAGCACCACTGACAGGGCCATTAAAAGACCCGGTCGGCGGTGCTGCCCAGCTAAGGCAGGCTAGTCCCTACCTGTTCTGACACCGCACTGCGCCCTGGAAGCAGCCAGCAGCAGGTCCAGCTCCTACATGGGGGGGCCATGGGGCTTCGTGCGCTGTCCCTGCCCCGAGCACTGGCTCCGCACTCCCATTGGCTGGTTCCCGGAAGGAAGCCTGCTTTAGCACCCCTGCTGCACTGCTGCCTAGGAGCTGCCAGAGGTAAGACGGCACCCCAACTCTCTGCCCCAGCCCTGAGCCTCCTCCCCCCAACCCAGAGCCCCTTCCTGTACCCAAACCCCTCATCCCTGGCCCCACCCCAGAGCCCTGACCCCCTTCCGCACCCCAACGCCCTGCCCCAGCCCTGAGCCCCCCCAAACTCGGAGCCCCCTCCTGCACTCCAAACTCCTCATCACCGCAGCCCACATCCCAATCCTCTGCCCCAGTCCTGAGCCCGTCCCACACCCTTTATCCCCAGCTCCCTTGGGTCATGGGGATCAACAATTTTCTTCAACTGGGTCGTTAGAAAAAAAGTTTGAAAACCACTGGGCTAGGGAACCTTCCTAAAAACTTCCACCATTGCTAGTACTGGTTCAGCTCCACTTGTGTTAGCAACGCGGGCAGCCTTAATGAAAATGGGCTGTCCCTGGTGATCTTACCACTGCCCTGTAGCCCTTTTCAGAGCATGTCTGATTCACTTAGTGCTGAAAGTGCCTGTGGCAGTTGGTGCCCTTTCTGCCCTAGGTGTAGCTCGTGTGGGTTGAGCTGGCTGGTGTTAGCAATGGTGGGATGTTTTTGAAAATGTCCCTAGTGTAAACAGGGTCCCTGGTGATTGGCTGTGTCTAGTGCCTATTTACTGCTTTGCGGGCCACAGACGGGAGTGCAACAGGTCAGGAGTAAGGTGTATCAGTGGAGTTGTGTGTAGAGATTCCAGGCCAGGGACAGCTGGGGATGCTGCAGGTCAGAAATGTGTCCTCTGTGCTGAGTCCATAGATGGAGCTGGTGCATTTCTCCAGTAGGATTCTGCCTTGGCACCAGGATGTTCCTCTCACACTTCATTTTGATCTGAGAGCTCCCATGTTCCCCCTCCCTGTTATGTCTCTTTAATTTAGCTGGGCTCCTCTCCTGCTGGCTACCTTGTTCTCCACTGGGATCCTTGCTCCTTTAATCACAAATCGTTCCGTCTCTGGGACGCTATGCTTCAAGTTATCACACCTTGTTTGAGGCACAGGCCTGCAGACTGGGCTTTGGACCTGTTCACTGCATCTCAAGCTGTCTTGGCATGTACTGGAGACAGAATAAAGTTGCTGACTTGCTCTCTGTTAATTTGTCTCCCCAGACAGGGAAGCTGCAGCTGTATGATTTGGCCTCCGGGAGTCTGCTGGAGACACTTGCAGCACACGATGGGGCCCTGTGGTCCATCTCTCTTTCACCCGACCAGGTAACTTTCTTTTAGTGGTAGGTCTGCGCTGCTCTCAGGAAGCCTGTGTCTCAGGGGTGGCTTTGAGGATGCAGAAGTTGGCATTGTAGGGTTTTGATGTGGGGGGTGTTTATCACCTCCGCACTTTTGTTCGGCATTATAAAACATTCTGCTGTTCAGTTCTGCACACCTGAACCTGTCTTGGTAGTACACCAATAGCCCTCTGCTGTTTTAGTGTGGGGTGTCATTTTCTGTGTTTTCAAAACAGTGACAGCTCATTGTCTTTCTGGAACACTTCTCATCTGCAGATCCTAGAGCAGTAGGAAGACTTTATAACTGATTCCAGTGGTGTAATGGAAATGCGATTCTACAAGCAGTCCATTTCTGTGTGGTTGATAAAGTGTTCTAGGTGCAATAATATGGTCAAATGGGTTTTCATCCTACACAATGAGCATACACACACATCCACTATCTACAGCAAATCAGTCAAGTTGCTCCGGAAGGTTGTCAGTACACGAGACAGCCTGCTGGTATAGGCTACATCTTGATTTATCCTGCCCACTCCACCATCTTAAGTTCATTCCACCTGAAAAAATCCCCTGTCTGCCAAAGCCTTTGAAATCCAAATGTGTTTGTGTCTTCTGCACAGTAAATAAAAGTTCTGTGTTCTAACTGAACCAATGGTCAGTGTAATCTGCTCTTAACCTTCATGTTGTAGGAACTTAAGGTCTAGGCTGGGTCTTAAGGTCTTATGAACTTAAATTCTGGTCTGGAACTGAAGAGCTAAAGGCTCTTCAAGTGTAAGGACCTTGCTTTGGGTGTATTATTCTTCCTGAGTGCAGTGAAAGTGCTCTCACTTGCTTAAATTTTAAACTTTTCTCCTTCAGCGTGGCTTTGTAACAGGAGGTGCTGATAAATGTGTCAAGTTTTGGGAGTTTGAGCTGGTGAAGGACAAGAATGGCACACAAAAGAGGTGAGAGAAAAAAGCCTCTCTGGAGGCAGCATTCCATCGCTACATTCCTTCTCCCTGCTTGATGGTTTGGCCTTAGTTTTGTTCCTGGATGCCTTTGGTAACATGTGCTCTGTGTGTGTGTGACTAAACTGAAATGTGTAGAAACAAATATCTGTTCTGGCAAACTTCTTCATCGGGAAGGTTTCTCAGGTTCAGGATGGTACTGAGTGAGAGCATCTCAGTGATTCATTCTGCAGCCTAGCGTTTACAGCACTCTCACCTGGCATGTGGGAGACCCAGGCTTGAATTACCTAACCACTAGGTTTTAGAGCGAGTCACTCAAAGTCCCTGCTCCAAATCAGGCAGAGCAGAATCTGACCCTGGGTTTCCCACATCCCAGGTGAGTGCTCTGACCAGGCAATCAGTTGTTCTGGGGAAGGGTCTCTCTCATTTGTTCAGGAGAAATTTTGCACGTTGTTTTCATTCTGCATCGGACTGAAGAAAAATTTTTGAAAGCCCAAAACTTTTCATGAAGCAGAATTGTTTTCTGGCCAGCCCTGCTTCCATGTTCTTTGCAGTCTGGTGTTGCTGAGGATTTGTTGAGTCCTACTCACAATCTCTCATGGGATTCCCCAGCCCCCTTCCGTATTTTAATTGCTTCATTTCATTGGACCATACTCCCTTAATTTCCCAAACTGAGATTGAGTGGCCTTGTGCTGCTTGCTGCATTCTGTGAATCTATTCCCTGCCGTGTTGAATTCAAGTCACTTTTGGGTCACTGGTTTCCAGCTTCCCTGAAACTTCTTCTCAGTCAGATTCTCCGTATAGGTGAGTGAGAGATGGGGCAGTGAAATCCATATGTGGACAGCTTGTGGCTCATTTCAGTCCTGCTTCATTCCAAGAGCCAAGGAAGGTGGCTGTGTATTGTGTTTACACCCTTGGCGCTCTGTGTGCAAGGACAATGATGCTATTTTCTTCTTGGCCATTGCTAGGCTCTCCATGAAGCAGACGCGCATCTTGCAGCTGGATGAGGACGTTCTCTGTGTGCGTTACAGCCCCAACCAGAAGCTGCTGGCCATCTCCTTACTGGATTGCACTGTGAAAATATTCTACACTGACACGTTGAAGGTGGCCTCTTGCCTGGGTTGCATGGAGGGGTTGGGATGAGAGTTGGTGTGGGGGGCAGTGAGGCAGCTGCCTGGGAAGGTGTGGCTTGGTTGCTGGAGCAGAGCTACAGGCTTACCTGGTGCAGTCACTGTTGTTACATGGGAATGGTACCTGAAGCAGTAATGTAAGGCTGGGGAGAGTTGGAGGGGGACATGTAGTAATTAGCTGGCCAGTAATAACAAATGGGGAAGTCTGCTGACTTCTGGTTCTGGTCCCTATTTACTGACCAAAATCCCACCAAACACTGGCCAGAATTCAGTGGGAAATCTGCATTTAAATTGGGGGGGAATCAGGCCCTCCCCTGGCTACAAACATCTAGCTGCACAGGAGGGCAAGGCCAGTGGTGCCCTCCCCACTCAGTGCAGGAGCCTTGTGGGCCCCCTTCCCATCTTTCCCTTGCTCCTCCTCCCTGTGTCTGTGAAGAGATTTGGGGGTGGGGCTAGAGCACCTTTGACAGCTCTCCTCCAGTCAACACACGGGCGCCGAACTCTGAAGCCAATGCAGGAAGGAGAGCCTCCCTGCATGTGAGAGCACACTCCCTTCTTGTGAATAGTGCCTGGCAGTTAGATGGTCCTTGGGCTAGTCAGTGAAACAGACCAGCATATGATGGTTAGGAGCTGCACATAAAATGCTGACAAATACACAAAGGAAGCCAAGGAACGGGTGCTCTCTCCTCTCTGATCTGTCAGTGATCTTGGGTACTGTTTCTAACAGTATCAGCTGCCTGCCATCTTCCCTGTAATCACAGGCCAGCTGCTAACCTTCACTGTGAAGGTGTTTGGAAGCGCAGGCACCTCTGAATGTAGGGGATTTCGGGACAGAGCAGCAGGCTTTCAAAGTGCTGTGCCCAGTGTTTCTAAATAGATCCATTTCCTCTTTCTTTCCAGTTTTTCCTGTCTCTGTATGGACACAAGCTGCCGGTGCTCTGTATGGATATCTCCTATGTGAGTGAAGTGGGGGCTGCTCACAAAAGATCTTCTGGAATTCTGCCGATGTTTGTGGCCTTAAAAACTGACCACAGCCTTGCTTGGGAATAGAGCTAGGCAGGGCCCTCTAGAATGGTGATTCTTAGCTGGACTTAAAAACCACCCAACTATCCACCCGAACTTGATAGGACCCAAACTAATCCTCACCCATTCCACAGTCCTTTGTTGGCTGCAAAGGATTGTGGGATTAGGTCATGACAAGAACCCACAAGTGAATTTTGGATGGGGGAAAGTTTCTGTCGAGTTCGCCCCAACATTTCCCAGTCCCCCATTGGTTGCTTTGGGATGTAATACAGCTGTATGTCCTTTCCTGGTGGACGGAGACTTGTTTCTGGGGCCCCTGCTCATTAGTCATGTACTTTTCAGTCCTAGTGGCCCCCTCAGAGATCATTGTCATTCCTTCCGGGTCAGTCATGCCCCTTCTCTCTGCCTTGCTTGGTGTAGGACGGGGCCCTAATTGCAACTGGCTCTGCTGATAGGAATGTGAAGATCTGGGGCTTGGACTTCGGCGACTGTCACCGATCTCTCTTTGCTCACGATGACAGGTAGGCCCTGGTGTGGTGGGCTGCAGACTCCTCCCTGCAGATCCACTGATCTTTGCCCGGCAGTGACGTCTCTCCAGTGCTCCTGCAGGGGTGGGATGTGGACCCCTGGCCTCCTGTGTGTGGCACTGCGTAGGCACCAGAGCAGGCGGGCGCACCTTCCTGAGCAGTGGTTCTGAAGCACTGGTCTGTGGTGCTCCAGCTCTCCCCGCTTCCTCAGCGCTGAGCCTTGGTGCTCTTCAGCTCATTGTTTGGTGCTTGTGCCCTGCTGTGAAGCTTGGCTGAGCTCCACTGGGGTAGAGCACGCAGGAGAGCGGAAGGCAGCAGAGGCTGGTACAGTTGATGTCGTAGTCTGGTAAATCTCTTCCCTCTACCTCCTGGAGTCCCTGCAATGCCCAGAGAGTGCTCCCACGGGACAGGCAGAGAGGGGGCTGCTGTAGAAAGGGTGTTGGCTTCAGATATTTCACTGTCTCCTTTTCTGCCTGTGTGATGGCGATCCCTTTCTCTCACTCTTCAGTGTGATGACCCTCCAGTTTGTGCACAAGTCCCATCTCTTCTTCACGGCCGGGAAGGACCACAAGATTAAGCAGTGGGATGCGGATAAGTTTGAGCACATCCAGACCCTGGAGGTAAAGGGTTTCAGAGAGTGACTGAGGCCTGGGCAGCTCTTTTCCCCTAATGACTGGGAGAATTGGTGTGGGTCTTGTCTCATCTCTTCCCTCTGACCTGTAGGGACACCACCAGGAGGTGTGGTGCTTGGCACTCAGTCCGAGCGGCGACTACATCGTGTCTTCATCTCATGATAAATCCCTGCGCCTTTGGGAAAGGACAAGGGAGCCGCTAATCCTTGAAGAGGAAAGGGAGATGGTAAGAGCATTAGTCTTTCCTTGTGGTCTCCTACAAGAGACAATTCCACCCCTAGTGTCTCCTCAGCCACTAAATGCCCCTTCTTAATCTTCAGAGGATCTTACACAGCACCTAAGAGATCTCAGCTCGCTGTTTACCTGTGTCTGGGAGTGAGATGTCCAGAAGTGACTGGAGTATTCTGGGGGATTGGTAGTACTGCAGAGAAAGGCACAGTTGCCTCCAGCATGATCTTCAGGTGGCTCAAGATTGCACTGGCTGTCTTTTTCTTTTCTCTTTCCCTGCTATATTGCATTGCAGACTCCTAGCTAACGTGCTCTCTGCTATGCTGCTCCCCAGGTTTCCCTCCAAATAGATGTTTTGTTTTCCCCAGGAGTACTGGCTTCGTCTTGTCCTTCAAGTCTTTCTGAGCTCTGCAGGCCACTCTTTAACTTTCTGCCCTCCGTGGTGTTTGGGGCACTTTCCATCAGTGACAGCAATGGGGAGTTTGTTAATTAGATGCAGTGTGCGCAGGTTGCTCCGTTCCTTAGTGTGAGGCCCATGCAAGCTCCTCTCCACCTGGGCCTGCCATGGCTGCTGTGGTCATCACTGCAACTAACAGATACAGGACTGAGAGAGTTGAGGGCAGCACCTTCTCAATAGTAGGCCTATGGCTACGGGGAGCTGGCAGAGGCCTACCTTGCCTCTTGAACTTGTGCTTCAGGGTTCACCTCTTCATCAAAGCACTCCCCAAAGAGCCAGTGGAGGAGAGAGTGCCTGACAGCATGTGCAGAGGAGGAAACCTGAGAGTCAGTGATGTCTGGCCTGACTCTTCTGTGGGGATTTTGCTGTGACCCTTAGGACCTCAATACCCCTGGACTGCCCATTAGAAATGCTGGTGGTTATAGCATGATATATAAACCTGCCAGAGGGAGGTAGATGCCCTTTTCTTAGGGGAGCTTATCATACATCTCCTTCATGCATCAAGAACAGCGAGTTGGCCCTTCCGTGGGGAAGCCACAGCTCTGGAGAGCGGAGGATGGATTAAACAGTGCAAGGGCCATGCTAGTGTGCGAGGTGCCAGTCAGTGCCCTGCTGGGACGGCTCCTTCCTGCAGGATGGGCTGATGTCTCAGGAGGGAGCTGCTGTATCTGGATTGTCTTAATTTCGGCTTGATTAGCTGATGCTAACGATCTCTTCGGGCTGCCCGTGTGCCCAGCCTGCACACCTGTTCCCCGCCTGCCTAGCAGATGCCAGAGCTGTCACTCAGTCAGCCCTGCTGTGGTGAGCACTGGTGTGATTGTGCAAGTCAAACCCTTGGTGTTGGCATCTTGAGCTCATGCTGGGCCATTGGAGGAAAACAAACCTGGGAGCCTACATTGGGCACCCTGCTAGGGATGTCCCAGATTTGAGATTGGGCGGCAAGGTTCACACGAAGCCACAGCTTTCCTGGGAGGAAGCTGAACGCTTTCATTTTCGCTGTTTTACCTGCCCATGTTAATGTATTGCTTTCTCCTTCGCTGCAGCAAAGGGAAGCTGAATACGAGGAGAGCGTGGCTAAGGAAGATCAGCCTGTGGTGAGTAGAGCTGTCTGACCAGCAGAATATTAAGCAGACTAAAATGCTCATGAGCTCGTCTGGATCTGTACTTATGTGAGACCTGTAAGGAATGCTGGGAGGATCTAGTTCACTGGTACTGGCCCAGTGTGGAGCTCAGGGCAGCATGCCACTGGAGATGCTGGCTTAGAGGAGACTGAAAGCCAAGGCACTCATTAAGGAGTTCTGGGCCCTTCTTGCAAGAGTGAGGGGTCCTGGCCTTATTACAGTATAGTAACTACAGTCTGTGAATCACAGTTCCTGCCTTCTCTCCATTTCGTACATCACCAGTTCAAATCCATGCTAGGTCAGCAGTGTCCGAGGCCTGGCTCTTCAGTGCCTTTGTTATGTGTAATGGATGGGAAGCAGTGTGTTTAGTGATTAGGGCAGGAGGCTTGAGTTCCTTTGCTGACTTTGTCACAGCCTCACTGTGTGACCTTGGTTAGTTCTCTTCGCCTATATTTCCCTATCCAGAAAGTCACCTCTCTCACGGGGCCATGAGGGTTAATACTAGTTCGGTGCTTTGGGACTCTGAGCTGAAAGCAGTTTATTTCTATATCAGTCCATTACCAGTGTAAAGCACCGATACAGGGAACTTGATGGAAAGCCAAGAACATGAGAGGCAGGGGAAGGCATTGAGCTTTAATATGCAGCAGGGATGTAGACTGTGGAAGAGGGTTGAGCTGCCTGGGGGCTGCATTAGCTGCTTTGCTGCCTAGTGGGAAGGACTGTAGCTTGAGACATGTCTTGTGTCTTGCAGGTGGCTGGCGAGACCCAGGGAGAGACTGGATTAGCAGGAAAAAAGACCATTGAAACTGTCAAAGCGGTAAGTTAGTGTGGGTGTTGCTGGTTCTTTCCTTTGTTCTCCAGTGTTACTGATAGGTCAGCAGACTCCCTGGAAGGGCTCATGCTCTGAGGAGCAGACATCTGAGATGTAGGGCACAAAAGTAGACTTTCCCTAATCAGGCAGAGCAGGGTCACCTCAGCCCAGAGAAGGAGTTTATGTCCGTCCAGAAATGTGCCAGGTTGGTGCCTCCCAGGGCAGTACTGAGGCCATCTCCCCTCTCTGGGACATTCCCCACCCAGCCAGCAGGCACCAGGGGTGAATGGATCTGTTTCCTGTTTGTAAACACAGAATTAAAAGCTTTGCATACTCTTTTGTTTAAGCCAGTTGGCTCCGCAGGCATGCTCTGTGGTAATGGGACTCTCCACCAGAAGCATAGATTTTTTTCTGTGCATGATCAGGGTGTGTTGGTCCAGCCAGTCAGGCATCCTGCTCCTGGCCAATCCCCGATACTTCAGAAGAAGGTGGAAATGTCTCATAATGCCCCTTGGCAATTGTACAATGCTGTGGGAGGGTGGAGTCCTGGGGATCTCTCCGACCCCTGCAGCAATCAGTTCTGAGGCTTGGCTACTCTTACCTTAGCAAGTAAAACTACAGATGGTCAAAACTGACCAGTCCAGTATTCTTTTTGAAAAGAGAGTGCTTTGAGGAGTTACTGCTGGACAGCAGGCTGGAATTGCCTGTAGATGTCAGAGGAGCACCTTGAGAGAGAAACAGCACCTCCGCAAGCTGAGGAATCCTGAATGTTGATTGATTGGCTAGTGCAGGTCACATGGTTTCTACATACTAACTGGTCAGTGGTGCCATGTTTGGAATCTCATGGAATGCTCTTAAGCTGATAAATAAGAGCTTCCCCCACCCCTGCTCCCCATCCTCCCAATCAGGACGTGAGCTCTGCTTTGACCGGGCCTTTCAGCTCCTGATGTGGCTGATGTGCTGCTTTTGTTCTGCACAGGCTGAGCGGATCATGGAAGCCATCGAGCTGTACAGAGAAGAGACTGCAAAACTAAAGGAGCACCAGGCCATATGTAAAGCTGCTGGGAAAGAGGTGAAGACACCTGGACATGGATATACCCAGTGAAGTGTGAATGTGTCCAGCCAGCTCCATCTCCTCAGGGAGGAAGCTAAGCAGGCAAATAAAGAGTTGTGGCAGCTAGAGATGGTCGGTGAAATCCATCTCCTGGCAGAAGGGCGGCATCATTCCCTACTGCGCAATTAACAGTGCATTTTCTTCTGGTTTTTAATGTCTTGGACTGCACTGGGGCTTGTGCCACTTCCCCTGGGGAGATTATTCTATTGCCTAATAGAAATCTCTGCCAGGAGTTTTTCCCTACCATCCAGCCTAGCTGTTCGTTCTTACCGTCATCCCATTATTTCTAGTTATAATGGTGGCTGATGGCTGGCTGGGTGGGAAAGAATGGAGATGTGTAAGACAAAATGCCCTGTGTGTTCTGAGAATTATACTGCTCTGGCTACTGAAAACCACCTCTCTGTGTGGGGGGAGTTCCAGGTAAAGGCCTGACAGTGTGCTTGTCTCTTACTGGAAACCGTGTGTGTGCACTTGTACCTGCCTTATTCTAACCCGTTCTCTTTCTGCAGGTTCCCCTTCCTGTCAACCCCATCCTCCAGGCCTATGGAAATATTTCAGTAAGTGAGATGCCCAATTCATGGGCTGTGCACAGTCTGCTCTTGGGAGTCTGGGTCCTGGGGTGTCCATTCACGCTCATGAGTTCAAGAAGCAAAATTACATTGTGCTGGCAAGCTCTGAATCTGGGCCCAGACCGTCGGCTCTGAGCGCTTGAGAGGTCAGATCATGCTCAGAAATGCTCTGTGGGTTTGGCAGGTGCAGTATCTGCTCCCTGTTGAAGTGTTCTTGCTGACTGGAGGCCTGTCTGCTGTGTTGCTGTGAACCATGTAACAATAGTAGCTGGAAGCCAGTTTTTCTTTAGGAGACCCATGGAAGTTCCAGTTCCTACAGCCGCTTTTCTGCTCTTGCCATGGTGGGGTGGTCCTGAGTGGAATGCAGAGCTCTGCCTTAGGCAGACTCATTTTGAAAGGATTGGTGGGACTCAAACTCTGCACTTCTTGTTTAGGCTTCTCAAGATATTGTAAGTGAAATTCCATGTAAATATAGAATGTCACTATTACAGCATTTGATGTGCTCGTGTAACCCAGTGGGCAATTTTCACTTCTAGATACTAAAAGGTGTGTATTTGTGTATAATAGTGCATTGAAATGAAACATTCTGAGCTTGTGTGTACATTTATATTCCAGTTGTTATGCCATTGCCTAATTTGTTCCTCCTGTGTTAAACAGGTCTATAAAATCTCTACATACATGCTAATGAATTTTTCAGTCACCCTTTAGAAACCCTTGTCACTCCTTCATTCTCTTCGGACAGTGGATGGTACTTGAATCTCTTTCTGAGATGGAGCTCCCTTTTTTTCCTCCTGCTATTTCCCTGCAGGAGGCCTAGTCTGCTGTGCAATTTGTGACCCAGGAGGTGCTGTTCAGCAGATGAATGAGTGGAGCTGGGGCTAGTAATACTTTTTAGGTAACTAGTTTTTGTGAGGTTTTTTATATAATTTAACAGCTTAAGCGTAAATGGTGTTTATCCATATTGCATCAAACTTGTTCCGCTAAATTGCGGAACTTGTATAAAATGGAGAAACACTTTATATTCAACCTGCTAAATTATTACAAAAATCTCACCAGTACTAAATTTTTTGAAAGCAGCTTGTTTCATTCATCTCCTGAGCAGCCCTTTGTATCCCAAACTGTCAGCGGATGGGAAGTGCGGTGGCTTTCTGTATCTCTGTTCATTCTGATTGTATTTAACACCTCTTAAAAGCATGTTCCTGTGTTTTTATAACTACACCTCTACCCCGATATAAGGCGGCCTCGGGAACCGAAAAAATCTTTGCGTCTTATAGGTGAGACCGCATTATATCGGGGTAGGGAGAGGAACCGCTCCCCAGCCCGGCACGCCGCCACTGCCCCACTTCTTCCCCGCTCCCTTCCAGGCTTCCTGCACTAATCAGCTGTTTGGCGCGGGAAGCCTGGAAGGGGCGGGGAGGAGAAGCGGAGCAGCGGCGGCAAGGAGGAGAGCTGGGGCGGGGAGGGGTTCCTCTGTGCCCCCTGCCCCCTTACTTGCTGCAGTCCCCCCACCTCAGGTCACCTCCGCTCCGCCGCCTCGCACGAGCACGCCGCAGCTCCGCTTCTCCCCCCTCCCAAGCTTGTCAGCTGATTGGCGCGGCAAGCCTGGGAGGGAGGAGAAGCGGAGCTGCGGCGCGCTCAGGGGAGGGCAGAGGAACTGCTTGCGGTAACACGAATTCAGATATAACGAGGTAAAGCAGCCCCACTCCTTGGAACACTG
Organism: Eretmochelys imbricata; assembly: GCF_965152235.1. NCBI lineage: Eukaryota > Metazoa > Chordata > Testudines > Cheloniidae > Eretmochelys > Eretmochelys imbricata. The sequence goes on from NC_135572.1 coordinate 208,467,992, forward strand.
CTTTACCGCGTTATATTGGGGTAGAGGTGTAACATGCTTTGAGATTCATTCAATCTAGTGCAGTGGTTTTCAAACTGGGGGACTCAAGCTCTCATGAGGGGGGAATGGGAGAATAATCCTGTAATGGCGGACAAGGCCATGAAGACTTGTGGGTAAGATGTGGTAATCTAATCGTAGGAATATTATGACCCTATTTCAGATGGGGGTATGCAGTAGACTACATTGTTTGGAAAGGGTCTAAAAAGTTTGAAAACCACTGATCTAGTGCTCCCCTCAGGGCACTTCCTGACGTGCCAAGCTGATGCCGTTTCCTTCTGTTACAGCCCTCGGCGTATGTGCTAGAAGTTTTCAAGAAAGTCAAATCAAGGTGAGTCTCATGAGGCTTCTTGCTGAGCAGGGCTTGCTACTGAGCAATGAAGCCTGGCTCTGGTTGGAGTCTTGGATTGGCCACTTACATTGGAGGTGGGCAGTGGTAGAAAGACTGGTGTGAATGTCACTGGTAGACTTGAAGTCGTTTAATGTATTTCATGGGTAATTCTATTACGAAAGCCACCTCTTTGGGAATGAGTGCACGCTGCGGCTGTAGAGTGTCTGCAAGTGGGGAGTAAAAATCAGTCCTCCACGGTGAGAGTTGGCCATGCAGGTGGGCCAGGAGCTCTTTTACTCAGTGGAATGGAAGGAAGCCAGCGAGATGTTCCGGGCAGGCAGAGCTGTCTAGTGTCTTTCCCACAGGGCAGGATTGTCTGTCTCCCACCCAAATGCTCTCTGCTTGCTCCCTGCCCTGGGTGATGTCGAAGAAACTGTATTCCATCCAAATGGTCCTGGCTTTTTTCAGTCAGTCTTCCCAGTCTCCTTCCTCAGAGAGGGGAGCTGCCAGGTTGGACCGTGACAAGGCTGAGCAGCTTTGCACAGCATGTCATGCCTCGCTGGGGCCCATTCTGCCGCAGAGCAGCGGCTGTTGGTGCAGTGTGGTTTGTCCATGGCTGCTGTCAGTCATCCCTGTCTCTGCACTCTCTCCTCAGTGAGTTGGAGGAGTCTCTGCTGGTGCTGCCCTTCTCGTATGTGCCTGACCTGCTTGTGCTCTTTAATGAGCACATCCAGCGGGGCTCGGAGGTGGAACTCCTCTGCCGTGCGCTCCTCTTTCTGCTCAGGTGAGTCAGGCGTCGTTCTCTCACCTCACTCACTAGTTTGAATCCAGCATTTACCAGCATCTGACGCCTGGGTGGTGGAATGTATGAAACGGGGAGAGAGGCAGGGGTATCTTGGTCCAGTTCCTAGTGGACAAGCTCCCTGGCAGTTAGTGCTAGCAGACAGGCTTTGCAGAGAGACCGTGGGCTGTCTGGGCCTGAAATGACCTGTGGCCCCTTCTGGTTTGAGACATGGCAGCAGGGTGTTGTGTAGACAGCCAGACCCACTGCTCTTTGCCTGCATTGTAGCTAGTGAGGGGCCTTTGATCTCCTGGGCTGTGAGCCAGCACTTCCCCCAGCTGTGCTCACCTGAATGCCTGTTGTCCCTTCTCCTTGTGTAGCAGGAGTGCATTACTTTCTCTGGGCACCTGCCATGCTCGAAAGGGACACATGGGCATGCGGGGTAGGTCTGGATGACCCTGAGGTACTGCGGGATGAAGTACATTCTTACTTGGGCCTGTGGAGAATGTACTTGAGCTTTCTCTTCTTCCCCTGGAGTCCTGCCTGGCAGAGTTGGTCCTGTGTCCCCTGTATTTTGGAGGAAAGGTCCCATCGTTCTCAATATATGTGATGGGGCTGTTGTCAGGACTGTGTGCGCAGCCAGGCTGGGTCAGGACAGGGAACATGGGTCTGGCTAATATGGCCCAGACGGGGCTGCCAGCTATAGTGTCAGCGTTTGAGATTTCAGAGCTCTGAAGTGCTGACGAAGCTGAGAATGATATTTCCTCATGCCAGCATGGGCCGATGGCCCATCTCACATCCAGCTCACCCAGAGCAGCCACCTAGGTCTTTAGCCGCTGTGCTGTAAAAAGAAACTATGAAATAGCCCCCGTTTCTTTTCCAGTCCACCTCTGTTGTAATATTGATCTCATTCGTTTGCACTCTGATCCGTCTCCTGTGCCCAACTTGGTGGGATCTGCACCACGTAAACACAATTAAGAAAAGCCCTCACTTTGTTCTCCTACTGAAGTCCCTTGGCCTATCGGAATGTCACTCTGCAAGGGACGCTGCATCTAACTGGGGTGCTCTCTCTGCCTGTCTTGTTCTTCAGGATACACTTTGGGCGCATCACAAGCAATCAGCTGCTCGTGACAGTGATAGAGAATCTGAAGAAAACCACCATTTCCAAAGTCAGTGAGGTCAGGGTGAGTATCTGCAGTGACCCCCCCTGCCCAGACTCTGGCGTAGTGACTGTACTAACGGTTACAGAAGGCATTGCTTTTGTCTCAAAGTCCAGTGTCCCCATCTGACTCTTCCCAGCCTTCCAGTAGCCTGGCCCTTTGTCATATTTCTGCTGCATGTGGGGGCAGCAGGCTGGTTCCTGGCTATAACACAGTGGCTCCATCCCCTTTTCATTTTGCTGTGTGGTTTGTTCAGACTTTACTCTCCAGTATGAATGTACTTTGTACACAGGACACTGAAACCTCTCATGAAAGGGAAACCATCTTCACCTTTGCCATGGGCTGATGTGATTCACAAGTAACCCGGAGTGGGGGAGGTGGTGTTCTACCAGGGCTGAGTCACCTAATTGCTAGCTAACTTTCAGAAAGGGGGTTGTAGCTCCCTCCTCTTTAATACAGAGGAGTGGAGAACAGAGACTCCAACTCCCCGAATGCAGTGCTCCCTCTTGTTGTGAGCTGTGGCTGGGGTCTGCCCATTCTGCTGTGTTGATGAAGTTGGCTGTAGGCTGCACTGCATAAATCTGTGGGGCTGCATCTGGCTGCCCCTTTCCCGGAGATGGTGAAAGCATTCGTGTCTATGTGGGCTAGGGAGATGGTGACTCCCTGCCACTAGCACGGTTGAGGAATACCCAGAAATGCACTGACCATCTGTCTCTGCAGAATGTGCTGGGCTTCAATATGGCTGGGCTGCAGTTCCTGAGGAGAGAGATTGAGGCCAAGGACGAGGTGACTTTCTTTGCTGATGCGACTGACCGTTTTGAGGAGAAGAGGAGGAAGAGGAAGAAAAAAGAGAAGCTGGTTCTCGCGATGGTTTAGCTTTTGCTGTCCATAATGCAGGGCAGAGCGCGGGGCTCATGCAGCCTCCATGTGTGCGAGGGAGTCTTTCTGAGGGCTAGTGGGCCCTGAAAGTCTCTGATTCAGTGACTGAAGCGGACTCCAGCAGATCTGCTCCTGCTCTTGTGTGCACAGAGTGTGTGTTAATTCCCTCCAGGGCATGTCACAAACCTGGGGTGGAGTGTGTCCCATTCTCTGGCTTCGATGGAACTTCCTGTACTCTGCTGGGTACGTTGACATTTGAATCCTGAATCTGAGGCTGGCCTCAAAGCTGCAGCCCATCCCTTAGACCAGCAGCCATTAGAAATGGCTTGATTTCTTCCTCCATAGAGATAGGACTTGCTCTCAGTGTTTTAACTGAGGGCTTGTCTACGCTGGCAATTTGCAGCGCTGCAACTTTCTCACTCAGGGGTGTGAAAAAACACCCCCCTGAGCGCAGCACATGTCAGCGCTGTCAAGCGCCAGTGTAGGGAGCTGTGCTGGGAGCTACGCCTCTTGTGGAGGTGGCTTTTGTAGAGCAGTGGAAGAGCTCTCTCCCAGCGCTCTGCCGGGACTACACAAGCCGCGCTTTAGCGTTGCCAGTGTAGACTAGCCCTGAGTGTAGTTTGCAAACTGCTCCTGTAACATGCCAGTGTGCAAAGGGGCTGGTGGCAGGACTTTGTGCTGATGTTGCAACAGGGAGTGGCTTACAGGGACACAGGCCGTGTGGTCAGACTGAATTCCCGTGGGCTGATACAAGGCCTGGCTCTCCCCGTCCCTGGCCCTTTGAAGTGGTACAGACAGACAAACAACAGTTCCTCAATGTCAGAACAGCTCCTTGGAGCTCGTGTCAGGCAGTGTGTTGTCTCTCCTCGTAACTTCCTTGGTGCCAGCTATGAAGCCTGGTAGGCCTCGTTCTGGAGGACAGAGGATTGGAGGAGGGGCCCTGCACTGTGCTGTAGAGTTATCAGCTCCACTTAGCACGTGGAGACGGCGCTATGTCCCAGATCATCCCAGCTGCGCTAACTCCAGTTCATGAGGAATTTACCACTGTCCAGAATTGATGCCATTTTTGAACTTGTCATGTACTGGCTAAATCACTGCTTGTTGCTGAAATAAATGGAAGTGATCAATTCTCTGCTGCTGCTGTCAGGATGTCTGTGTAGTCTGGAATATGCGGGATCCTTTCCATAAAACAGGCTAGCGGGGGGCCCCAGTCATCCTGAGCTGCACTGCTGTCTGTGTACTTTGGTGAAAAACCAAATGCTGCTTCAGGCTTCCAGAACCAATGCTGCCCTGGGGCCCAGAGCTGGCTCCCTCTGGCTCACACAACAACTGGATTTTTAAGGAGTTGCAATTGAGGAGCCCTTTATTAGCTCCATTGTCTTTACATGATGCTCAGTTACTCCTAATGACAAGTTTCAGAGTAGCAGCCGTGTTAGTCTGTATCCGCAAAAAGAACAGGAGGACTTTTGTGGCACCTTAGAGACTAACAAATTTATTTGAGCATAAGCTTTCGTGAATGCATCCGATGAAGTGAGCTGTAGCTCACGAAAGCTTATGCTCAAATAAATTTGTTAGTCTCTAAGGTGTCACAAGTCCTCCTTTTTGCAGTTACTCCTAAGCCACCCTACTGAAGGCAACAAGGTTACTCCAGTGTACCTGAGGGCAGCATTTTGCCTGCAGAACTTATTACTGGTGGTTACACACGTTAGAGAGAAGCCAGCTTGAGTCTCAGATCCAGACTGAATTTACAGAGCAGTTAGAGAGCCATTCTTTCTGTATGTAAACTGAACATACGTGCTTCGGAGTTGGTGGGAGGGTAAATGTGGAATTGTACATTGGTCACTTTTCAGAGTGGAATCTTCCAAGGAGTCTTAGCCTGACCCCCATTTCTGCAAAACCCAACTTTGTGCACACAGAACACCTGTGGTGTGTGGGCCCAAGTGAGTGTGTGGCCAAATAACTAGCACTGTGCATACAAATACTAGATTTGTACATGCATATGACTTTCTGAATATAGGAACACAGCAATTACCAAATCAGACTATTGGTCTGTCTTGTCTAATATCTGTTCTCTGACAACCACCCTAGATCCCCATGGAATCTACTGGGTGGTCAGTACTTAAAATCAGGTACCTAAGGATTTATGGGACTAACTTCAGGGGTCCTAGTTTTGAAAATCTTGACCAGGGACTTCTCAGTGCTAAATATCCATTATTTGTTTTAAGGCACAGAATATATTTTATAAACTAGGTTGAAATATATAATCTGTGCACTGCCAACCTGAAATATACTGCTTGTTCTTTGGGAAGCTATAGCACAAGCTCAGAATATAGTGTTATAGAGTCAGAGATTCCAAGTCCAGGTGGGATGGTTGTGATCATTTAGTCTGATCTCCTGTATAACACAGGCTGAAGGACTTCCCCCCAAAGAATCCCTTTTAAACTAGAGCATATCTTAAAAGAAAAAAAAGAAGTGTCTTGGTTTAAAAATTACCAGCGATGGAGAATCCACCTTAGGTAAATTGTTCCAATGGTTAATTACTTTCATTGTTAAAAATGTATGCCTTATATCTAGTCTGAATTTGTCTAGCTTCAACTTCTGGTCACTGCATCATGTTGTATCTTTGTCACCAAGACAGGAGTCTGTTATATCTTGACTTTAGTCAGGCTTTTAATAGTGTCTCCCATGACCTTCTCCTAAACAAACTAGGGAAATATAGCCTAGATGGAGCTACTGTAAGGTAGGTGCAGAACTGATTGGAAAAGCACAGAGTTCAAAATCAAGCTGGACAGGCATATCCAGTGGGGTCCTGCAGGGATCTGTCCTGGTGTTATAATTGTATCTGCTAACCACTGCTTGATGGTTAGCGATATGTAGCTGCAAATCCCCAGTTGAGTGTTTTTTTTCCTCCCAAAATGGTCCAATTTTTTGGCCTCACGGTTCTTGGGAGAGGGCCCCTGGTAGCCCTGTCACGCACGCTGGTTAGCAGCATCCACTACTAGGGAGTCTGGCTTGGGGGTGGGTGTACAAATGTTCATACCCATGCGAAGGAACAAAGGACCTCCGCTCGTATCTCTTGGTAGGCGGCAGCGAGGACGGGGTCTGCCACAGTGTCTTGGTGGCATCACTAATTGTTTTGATCAGCGGCAGCACAATACGGGATGGCCCGGGTGGGGAGAGAATATCGACCATTGGGTCAGCTTCCTCCACCACCTCCTCCATTTTGATATTTTGGTTCTGGGCCACCTGTCTTAGCACCTGCTGAAGGACCGTAGTGTCCTCTAAAGCTGGAGCCGTTGAGGTGGCCGCCACCGCCTCACCCGGTGACAAAGGGGATGAGAAGGCAGCTGGCACTGGGGTCTGATCACTGCCCTCAGCCACACTGGTCCCCCACAGGGCAAGGAGCAACAGTGCCGCGGCTGGTGCTGCTGTCAGGTCTGTGCCATGGTAGACGCTGGGATTGGAGCCGGAGTCAGTGCTGGGAACGGTGCTGAGGACGGTGCAGCAGCTGGTGCTGTTGGTGGAGTGCCCCAGTCTGAGGCCACTGATGCCGATGATAGGCCATGGGAGTCCAGAAGGGCCACTGGGGGCTCGGCCACTGGCCCTGTCAGGGTGCTGGGTAGGGATGACTATTGCGGTGGGAGCAGGATCTTCTGCTCCTGCTAGAGCAAGAGGACTCCGACTCCAAGGTCTCTGATTGTGATGACCAGGGAGGAGCAGAGCCTCTTGGTGCTGGGGACTGATGCCAGCTTGGGGACCGGAGCAGTTCCCCCACAGAAACCCCCAGTGCCAGTGGTTGATGTAATGGGGATGGCCTCATGGTGGATATCATCGCTGGCTTGTCCACAGAACGTACCAGGTGCTGGCAACTTCTCCATCCTAGGAGGTGAGGGCAGCACCGTGAGTGCCAATCAGGCTGCTGCAGCCTTGAATGCCTCTGTCATGGAGGGGAATTATGTCCTTGCGGCGGCAGCCCAGTGAACGGTGCGTTTCCGGACTTGACTGTACCCCTCCTGGGCCAGGAGTCGACGGGATCCTGGCCGATTGAGCACCCGATGTAGGGTGGCTTATGTGGTCCTTAGACCTAGCTGGGGAGTGCCCTCTGTCGGCCTTCATCTTCCAGGGCACCGGGCAGTGAGAGCAGTGCCTCACTGAAGCCTGCCCGTGGGTGGAGCTGTGGCAGTGCGGAGGATCTCAGTCCTTCCTCAGCACCGCTTTGCGCGTTGACAGTGCCGGCGTGCTGCGCACCAAGGATGTGGCGCTTGAGGCCGGGTCAGGTGCTGTGTGCTTGGACTGGGGCTGAAGAGCCGCCTCCATAAGTAGGACTCAAGAAGCGCTGCTCTCTGTCCTTAAGGGTCCTGGGGCAAAAACCCTTACAGCTCTTACAGTGGTCTCTGAGCTGCCCCTCGCCCAGACACTTAAGGCACGAGTGTGGGTCACTCCTTGGCATAAATCTGCCATAGTCCGAGCACAGTTTGAAGCCTGGGGACCAAGGCATAGCCCAGTGCTAGGGAAAAATGTTGGGGGGTGGGGGGGGAGACTCCCCTCTAAAAAGAAACCTATTTAAAAAAAATACACTAACTATAACTACTGTGACAGGTTTCAGAGTAGCAGCCGTGTTAGTCTGTATTCACAAAAAGAAAAGGAGGACTTGTGGCACCTTAGAGACTGATATATTTGTTAGTCTCTAAGGTGCCACAGGTCCTCCTTTTCTTATAACTACTATGCTAACTATGTAGACGAGGATAGAGCGGTCAGGAGTTACAGGCCGTAGGAAGGAACTGAGTAGGGGTCAGGTCGACAGGGCCCGACTCCAGGGGGGCAGGCCAACCCTAGGGATACTGCTAAGGGAAAATCTTGCAGCTGTCATGAATGCGGCACGCTCACCAGGGCTGTCTTTAGGCATCCACAGCTGCGTAGGGCACCCAAAAATTTGGGGCACCACTGGGCTGCGGGGCCCCAGCCTGTTCTGCATGTGCTGCGCTCTGACTCGCTGTCCCTACCCATGGGCAGGCTGGGCGGGGTTGCTTGTGTGCAGTTTGCATTCGGCATCTTCCTTGTTGCACATGTGCAGAGTGAATCAGGGCAACCAATCGGCAGCACAAGTGAGAAATTTTAAAAAAAGGGGGTAAGTGAAAGAAGCCCCTTGGCCCCTCCCCTTCACCCACTGCTGCCTCCCTTCAGCTCACTCGCTGGCCAGAGGGAGATCGACAAGGTAGGAGTGGGTGTGGGGGTGCTGGGAGGGAGCCATGCATGCTGGAGAGCGGAATCTCCTCCCTAAGCTGGGTGCGTGGGAAGCTCCTGGCCATAGCTTCCATCATCGCCCTGACATGCAGATTAATATACAGGCCAACAGGGCACGTGCCCAGAGGCTCCCCTGGCCAATATGGGGCCCCTAGAAAAATTGGCACCCAAGTAGACAGCCTGGGTGCCCTGGCAGAAGCTGTGTCGGTCGCTTGGTCAGTCAGTCGGTGGAGGGAAGCCTTGAGCCCCAGAAAAAGCCGTGCTGGTTGGTGGAGGGAAGCCCTGAGCCCTGGCAGAAGCCTGGTGGGCAGGGGAGAGGTTCCGGTGGGGGGGTCTGCGGGTGGAGATGGTGGCAGTGCCCCTCGACACACTGTGATCAGCGACGCCGGCTGGGGATTGCCTTCAGTGGAGCCCCCGCCTTCCTTCCCCATCCCTTAATATTCCCCCTCAGGTAACTTGCGTAGGACCCCATAAATCCTAACGTCCTTAGGCCCTGGTGCACACGCCTGATTGGAACTGACATGAACAAGCACTCGAAGAACACCACTCTGTTCCAGTCATCTGACCTTTTCGTTATTTCCCACTACTCCATGAGTGGTTTGAGAAAGCTGGTCAAGAATGTGATAGGGCCCAGACAATTAAGTTACAGGCATGAGACAAATGAGCCTAAATGGAGGATGGTGAGAGGAAACAACCGTTTAATAATCAAGTTGATGTGAATTGATTTGTCAGTACATTTACTGGGATAATATTTGTACAATAACGGACTAAAATCTCAGTCTTTCAGTGCTGCTGCTTTTGATGTCACCTCTCCTGGACTGATCTGTAATGAAAGAGCAAAGAAAATGAACAAGAATAAAGAAAAGCTAAAAGAAATCTGCCCTTGTTGCAATAGAAGCACTTAATTGTCTCCAGCCATCTTTCAAAAGGTGCTACAAGCACTGCGGCTGCTCCTGCCAGCTGTGGGGCCGGGCTGTGTTACTGCTGTTGGAAGGGAACATTGGCCTGCAAAGGGATTTTCACATGTGTAAACTTCACAAAGATCTTTAAAAATAATAAATGAAGGTGGACATGGCATAAAAGATATGAGCTTAGATTTGGGATGGCCACACTGAATTCTCAAAGCTTTTCACCTACACAACCAGGTACAGTAGTTGGCATGTGCCATGTGTTGGGAGAGAAACTTCGAGAAATATTTTTGGTATTCAGAAAGAAAATAGTATGACTATATTTTTGGCAGAGTGAAAGGATGCCCTATGCTAAACTCAATGGTGTTTGCCTGTATAACGTCTGAACGCTGCTTCTGATCAATTACAGAGTTTCACGGAATAGTCTTGACATCAACAAGCAGAGCCCTAGTGATTGGTGAAACTCAGAACACCAAAAAAGCCATTAGCACCTAAAAAGCTGCTGCTTTCTGTCTCTGCTGAGAGCTACCTTATTGCTGTGGGGGTGGATGTGCAGCGAATGGGGGAGCCTGGGGGAGAGGAGAGTGTAGCTGCCAAGGGCTTTATGTGGAGATGAGAAGCAGAGACTGTGCCTCTCTGCTGGGAGTGACTCCTTTGGGATGAGTGACTGAGAAAACCTGTACATCTCTAGCAGCCACGTCCTTTCATTACCATCATCCCATTGCTTCCCTTTAATACATAAGCACTCCACTGTGTCTGGCTCCTGCTCTCGGTGGTGCAGGACTTGATCCTGGGGTGGGTGAGTAGCCAAGACAAGGCTCAGCTAATACTCTTCAGCTAGAAGTTGCAATGACTTATCTGTGGCACTTACGTTATCCAGGAAGTTTGTGGGGTAGTATAATCCTGAACCTGGGGGTAGGACTTGTAGAAACCAGCTGGACCATGGCTGCCTTGCCTCCCTCCGGGTAGCCCTGTGGCCTGCACTCATAGATCTCACCTGTTAACACTGGTGAGATACTTGTTAAGGGTGTAAACTTTTTTTTTTTTTTAAACAAACAAACCTGAGGGTGTAGAGGTCTGAACACGCTCTGGGGATGGGAGGCCCTCAAAGGACCTGAGTCCAAACCATTGACCCAGCTCAAACACCAAAGTGAGCTGGGGGGCAGGGGAGCGTTGGGGAAAAGAGAAAACATGGAAAGAGGGGAAAGCAATGGTTCACTGTGGGAGTCAGGACCAGGTGACTGGGAGTCAAGTAAGGAGGCTTTTGCTGCTTGGTCACCAGTCCTTGTCTAGCCCAGCTCCATAACTGACAGGATTGGCCAGCAAAGAGCATTTTGGGTCAATGTCAATTAGCTGGGGATGGTCTCAGTCTAGCTGCCACAGGACAGGGGTCCACAATATAGGAAGCACCACCCTAACTGGCAGTAGCTGCCCCCTTGTCAGCCTTAGAGGAGCCACCAGCCCTTCTCCAACCTGGGAGGGGTGGGGTCTCTTCAGTCCAGGGACACGAGTCCCTGACCTGCTGCTAGGAGAGCTGTGCATGTAGCCTTGCATTGTTCCTCCTCGTACCGACTCTTTCGCCACCAGCTCTGGCAGTCCCTCACCTTTAACCAGCAGCGCATTTGCTTCAAAGCCAAACGCCCCTCCTGACCAAACGGTGACAACCAGCCCATCATTCAATGTGAGCAGAACATTTCTCAGGCTTGAGGCAAAGGGGACTAATGATTCTTAAAAGTTGCTCTTCCCTGGCACCAGACCGCTAGTCCCAGTTAAACAGCCCAAAGAAAAGAGAAAAAAAATGCCCAGCAACAAAACCTAATGAAGCAAACTGGCTTAATTCATCTGCTTGTGCGGTTATAGCCCTGCCCCCAATTCTGTGTCCATGCCTTCACGCTATGAGCCTGCTGAGGTAGGGATGGTCCCCATCTGTGTGTTCAGCATCCAGCCAGTGAGGCCCAGCTCCTTAAATATCATCTAAATGTTTAATAAGGATTTTGAGCCCCTGACTGGGGTGTGTGTGCCCTCCTTAAGGTGACCAGACAGCAAGTGTGAAAAATCGGGATGGGGGTGGGGGACAATTGGAACCTATATAAGAAAAAGACCCCAGAATCAGGACTGTCCCTATAAAATCGCAACTTCTGGTCACCCTAGCCCTCCTGTCCCTTTTTCCAATCATTCCCCAAAAGCCACGTCTTGGGGCTGCCTTCCTGGTCTCATTCCTCCCCTCCAGTGTGTCTGGGCTTCCCATTCTGTGCAACTGACATCACTTTCAGTTGGGGTCCATCCATCAGCTCAGCTGTGGGCCTCAGAAAGGAGGCCTGAGTACAGCTGTGGATTGTCTCCAGGCCTGAGGCTACTTGGACTGTCTATACCATAAGGCAGCAAAGGATATTTGCCTTCACAGGCAGGAACAGCGTCTCCCTCTCTGTTAAAATTTCAATACGGTGGGAAATTTCTCCAGAGCCCTCGGTACCTTCCACTCCAATTGCCATGGCATAAATCTCGATCTCCAGTTCAACCTGCAACCCAGCTGCCACCTGGAAGAGACAGAGTCACCCAGAGGCAGTCATGTTAGAGGTATAAAATTGGACATGTACCTTACATGTGACATAAAAAAATATACAAGGAAAGGGGGATCTTAGGTCCACCAATGGAGAAATCCTTCCCACTACTGCCAAATGCCTTGTCCCCCTTCCCACTCATCTCTATTTTTGCTTCCTGGGTCACAACTGCTGCCTGTTGTCTCCAGTTCAGCCACACCCAGCAGCTTATTCCTGGTGTGGAGGGCTGTTTAGCAGGTGACTTTTCAGACTGTTGAGGTCTGTGCAGAAGGCGTTAGTTCACCTTACATCCGTCAGAACCTGAAGTGGATTTATCCCTTGGAAAATGCACGAGAGACCAAGCCCCAAGGAGTAGGTGCAGCACGCACAGAGTTACCAGAAGAGCTGTAACTGGGGTGGTGAGTACTGTTTGTTTTTAGACTGCCAGCCCGTCTTCTCTCGTCTCTGTTGCTCCATTCAAACGTGCAATGGAGCAAAGTGAATTTACCTTTGCCCTGTGTTGTGGTGGCGTCCCAGGCTCAGTGAAGAAGGAAAGGGAACTGTCCCTCCGCCCCAGCCTCAGTCCCAACATTCTGCACTTTCCTTCTCCCTGATTTGTCACACCCTTCTCCCCCCCCTCCCCACCCCCGCTGGCCCTTAGAGTACAGGAGCCTCTCAGAATGGGCTGCAGGGATGAGCAGGAGAATTTTGTCATTACTTGGGAACTAAACTGTGGTAAAACAAGGCCTAACAATTGCAAAATGATCCCTGTTATCTCTTGTAACTAATCTGTATTATGTTAAAACTGTTCATTCTCTCCCTTGTGTTTATGCTTCCTGTTTCTGTTTCCATTTTTTATTCTTTAACACTTACTGGAGAAGACTGAAACACAGAAGGGCATTTTTTATTTGTCTCTTTCAAGTGTCTAATTTCACTTCCTCCTTCCCTTCCCAAAGTGTCCTCTCCCTCTTTCATCTATAATCTTTCCTCCCTTCCTTGTCCCTCCTCCCTTGCTTTCCTCTTCCCCGTTAACCTCCCCTTTAGTCTTAGCAGAAGGAAAGGAGAACCAGTGTGCTGCAGCTGGGGGAGAACCAGAGATAGGCATGGAGAAGTAGGGGGAAAGGAGGACTGTACAGAAGAAGAGTATCTTTTCCAAGGTCAGTCATTGGTTTGAAAGAACCTTGAGGTTAGGGCACTGAACTGGAACTCAAGAGATCTAGACTCAGCTCCCAGATCTGTCACTGACACATTGGGCAAGTCACTTCACTTCTCCAGGCTGGGCCTGCTGCCTTCTGCTGCTACTTGTGTTTGGCAAGTATCAGATCATGCTCCAGAATGCATAGAGTAGTCACCATGGTAAGTTCAAAGAGCATCTCACGACAACTGCTACATTCAAACACAGGAGGCAGCATAGGTCACCCAGGCTCCCATGTTCCATGTCTCTCACCCCCTCATTTCTACATCAGTGGGCTGCAAGAATCTGCAGATACAGAGAGTTTTCAGTTCTGGGCCCCTGCCAGCCCATCCCCCAGAGTGATGCTAGAGGGGTTTGCTGGGAAATTTTCTGGGAGCCTAGAGGGCCAGTCTGAAGTTGCCTGAAAACAAAGTACATTCTGCCCAACAATAAACATGCTCCACATGACTTACAGGTCCCGGTGTGTAAATCACTCTCAGTCCTGTGCTGGGAGGTGGCTGCTTCACTCGAAACCTGCCAGGGAAAAGAGACAATCAGTCTGCCACCCGGACCAACTCAGGGTAGGCAGGGCCAACTGAAAGGAAAGTGGAGAGTCCACAGTTCCTAAATGTGGAAATCATTTTGGGCTTCCTGCCCAAGCTCCATTAACACAGTTCTTAACAAAAACAAAGGAAACCAACCATCATAATAATGAACCAAATGTATCTAACTCCCAACAGAGCTCATCAACCACTGCCTACAGCCTTAAGATAAAAAATAAAGTCCATGCTCGTCCATGCTTTGTGTATACAGGAACAGCTTTTTCAATATAACATTAGTCTTTCTGGCATAAATGCTCTTGTGTCGTCACACACACAAATCTTTTTCTCATTTATGTGGTTTCTTACACCACTGTAATTCAGCTCACCTTGCCCTCCAGGGAGAGGCATGCCTGACCCACCTTTATATCAGTCACCAAAATGCAAAGATCCTGAAGTAAATGTGGGTCAAGGGCCACTTCCAGGACATCGCTCAGTGCCATGCCACTGTTCCAGCAGAATTATTATAATGCTACGGACAAAATCAAGCCCTCCTGTAATGTTCCCACTGCCTGCACCTGGACAGGATTTTTGCCATGGAGTCCACTCCGGGACCCTGTGTTGTGGACAGCTTGGAAGGCACCCAGCTGACCAGGGACCCTGGTGAGATACCTTTCAAACTGTCCACCCCACATTACTATTGGTGAGCCTACTACATTTATCAACCAGGCTTTGCAGCACCATGACGAAAGACCCCTTTTTGTTGTAGCAATTGGGGTTGGTGAATTTCCAGATGTCAACGCTCACACTTCTCCATGCTGAGGGGAACGCGCATGGTGGTGGTCTGCTGCAGCAACACCAGCATGCGCTCCGCACAGACCTCTAGGAAACTAGCCTTCCTCAACATGAAGATCATCCCAGGTCTGCACCACTAGCTTGACCTGTAGGCTGGCCAAGACCAGAAGGGGCACTGCACCACATAAAGCCTCACCAGGGAAATGTCATGCAGACTTTAGCTGAAGGAACTGCTCCGCCTCTTCAACAATATCCCTGTGGTGCATGACTGCCAATACATGTGAAGCAGCCTGTTCGTATTAATGAATGAAAGGCTTGTGGCACTCAGCAATCTTTGCTCCAGGCTGATGGACAGTAGTTTGAAAATGGTGCTGGTTCACAAAAGCTAGAAGAATTATAGGATATCACAAAAGGAGTCATGAGAGTTTGTTAGTTTGAGCCCAAGTCCCAGACGTCCAGTAGGTATCATATAATGCACTTTGCGAAAAATCCCAGCATGCAAAGAGGTCAGTGGAGGAACAACGTAGCTTTGGATAGCTGCGTAGAATGCTGTGTGGTCATTTCAAACGAGAGCTGCGCTGTGTAGATACAGTGGTTCGTAGAGGAAGTAGTTTAATCTGGCATAAACAAAGCAGTGTGGACATACTCTTTTGATATAATTAGACCTGTATAATTATGGCAGAAAAACATGTACTGAAAAAACTTTCCTGTGTAGCCAAGACCTGAACTTATAAAAGAAAACCCTCTCCCAGACCCAACCACTGTTCATTATCTGAAGCATACAAAATGGAAGAGTTAACTCAGTTACTGAATGACGCTAAACTGATTTAAGAGAGGTTCATAGCGGTTCAAGTGCATTTACATTAAGAGTAAGCACTGTCTAAGTAAATCAGTTCAATATTGGTTTAGTTACACTAGTGCAACCTTGCTAATATGGACCAGGCCTAAAATACGTTTGTGTCAATGTCCTACTGAGAAACAGCGATTTGCAACTGGGGGTTGGGAGTGAGGAAAGCTTCGATAGTGCTTCCTGGGGAAGGAGTGCTTCAACAGCACAGTGATGAGCACAATTTAAAAACCTCTTACTTATCTGTTCTGTAACCTGTGTTCTTCCAGATGTGTCCATTCCACATTAGGGGTGTGTGTACGTGCACAGAAGCTAGAGATTTTTCCGCACAGTGGTACCCATCAAAAAATGAGTACCATTAACTATCTAAGGCTAATAACTAATTATGAAAGACTAAATTAGCTTCAGAGCAAAGGGAATAATGTGTAACTGCATACAGCATGCTTGAACTACTGACTGTGGGCAGACAGAAGGAACTTTGCCGTTGGGGCAGCTTCACCCTTTTTAATTCTCAGTGAAGAGCACAAGACGATGCAAGGTGCATGTGCTGCCCTGATGGGTACTGCTATGGCAAACATCTCCAGCTTCAGCACACTGGGTGCACACATCCCTAATGAGGAATGGACATGTGCAAGTCCTCAAAGATGAGATGCTGACACAGATTGACAGGCAAGCCCATGGATTCATTATGGTCTGTGGCATGATGAACTAAAATATATACACAGAATTTCTCTTGTTTGGACCGTGGCCCTGTGGTTTTGCAGCACTCTCCTGCTGACTAGGTCGTCAGACCATGCTTGTCACTTTGGTAACAGTATCAGACTGGAAATTCTACAGCAGATTCAGGTCAATTTTTTCTAAGGGGGAAAAGTTTCCATGGAGTGGAGTGTTGAGGTGGATCGCCTGGCAGCTGACTTTGAGCAGCCAGATACCAGGGCTATTAGAGGGCTCAATAATCCTAACAGAATCAGGAAGGCTCTAAAGCAGCATTTTGACAATGACCCCCCCGTAATATGTGTTTCTCTAATGCATTCATCCAGGCATTGTTTATTTACCACCTTGAATGACCCTTGTAACGATTGGTGCCTGAGTGTTAATTGTAGTCTGCAAATGTGCTGATTGCCACTGTGTATGAATTCCAGCAGCAACCACTGTGTGTAGGACACAAATAACGATTCATTTTATTTTAAAGAGTAAACTTTTATTACACAGAAATACATCATTTCCATTTCTTACAAGGGACATGTCACTGAGGAGCACTCTCTGAACCGGCGCTCTCACAGCTGTGTGTAAGTCCAGCTGTCATTCTGAAACCTGTCCCTAGGGGTGGAGTGCAAGGGGTACTGCGACAGATTGGGAACTTGCAAGGAATATGTGTGAGGAATTTGGGAAGGGCATGGAACGCAGTTCTGTATGGGCTGCAGACAGGGCCAGTGCAAGGATATTTTGTGCCCTCGGCAAAACTTCCACCTTGCGCCCCAGCCTGCACATTGAGGGGTAAATCCCAACGAGCCTTTATAGACCCCAGGGCCAGCCTGCCCAGGGGCCAGCTGTGCCCAGGGGCTGCTCCCCAGATCAGGTTCCCCCCTCCCCGCCCCCTGAACTCCCCTGGAGGGTGCACAGCCCCTCCGCGAGCCCTCCCCACCCCACCACGGCGGCCCCCACCCCAAGTCCACTCACTGGCTTTGCCGGGCTTGGGCCGCTGCAGCAGCTCGGCAGGGAGGAGCCGCCTTCCAGAGACACCGGAGATCCAGACTGTCCCACTGTCCCACTTGCGGGGGCGGCGAGCCCCAGCCATGGAGGAGCCGGCACGGCGCAGGGAGGCAGCAGCCCTGCAAAGGCAGCGGTGCCGCTAGCAGGGAGCAGCTGCACCCCTGCCCCTCCTGCCCAGGCTGCGGCCTGGCACCCCTGGGGGCTCCTGCAGGGTGCAGCGGATGCATGCGGACACCCCCCGGCTCCCCCCTCACCTAGGGTTACCATATTTCAACAATCAAAAAAGAGGACGGGGGGGGGGGGAAAGAGCTGCGCCTAGCCCTGCCCCAATCCACTCCCTCCCACTTCCCACCCCCTGACTGCCCCCCTCAGAATCCCCAATCCCCCCCACCCCGCTCCTTGTCCCCTGACTGCCCCCTCCTGAGACCCCTAGGACCCTACCTGTCCCCTGACTGCCCCAACCCTTATCCACACCCCCGCCCCCAGACAGACCCCCAAGGACTCCCATGCCCCATCCAACCACTCCCTGCCCCTGACAGGACCCCCAGAACTCCCGACCCATCTAACCCCCCCTGCTCCCTGTCCCCTGACTGCTTCAATCCCTCTCCACACCCCTGTCCCCTGACAGGCCCCCCCCAGAACTCCCGACCCATCTAACCCTCCCCCAGCTTCCTGACTGTCCCCAGGCTGGGACTCCCCTTACCATGCCCATGCCGGTCAGACGCTGGCTCCACGTGGAGGCAAAACACCTGCTGCGCGCACAGCCCCTCCCGCACAGAGTGCTGAGGCAGCGGGAGGGGCAGTGGCGGCTCACACGCCGGGGGGCCGCAGATGCCCGGGCTGCGGCCCCTGTGCGTCCCCTGGCTCCCCCCTGGCCGCGCTTGGGCTCTGCGGCTCCCGGGAGTGAGAGCTGCCGCTGCCCCTCCCGGAGCAGGCTCAGGGCCCCGCCACCCAGTGGCAGCTCACTTGCCCGGGAGCTGCAGAGCCCGAGAGCGGTGAGAGGGGCGCCGGGGGGGTGCACAGGGGCTGCCGTCCGCATGCATCTGCTGCAGCCTGCAGGAGCCCCGGGTGGGGGGGGGGGTAGGGGTGCCGGGCCGCACCCTGGGCAGGAGGGGCAGGGGTGCAGCTGCTCCCTGCTAGCGGCACCACTGCCTTTGCAGGGCTGCTGCCCCCCTGCGCCGTGCCGGCTCCTCCATGGCTGGGGCTCGCCGCCCCCGCAAGCCGACACTCTGGCTCTCCAGTGCCTCCGGAAGGTGGCTCCTCCCGGCCGAGCCAGGGCACTGCTTTTTGGAGCCCCCAACCACTTGGCGCCCTCGGCGACCGCCTAGTTCGCCTAGTGGTTGCACCAGCCCTGGCTGCAGAGGGAGTCGAGAATGCTTGTGTTCTGACTGCAGTGTAATCAGGGACCTCAGCATCTCTGTTTGGTCCTCTATCAGCCTGATCATCTGCTTCTGCCCGTTTCCTCTCCGGTCTAGCCATTTTTAATTTTTCATTAATTATCCCTCTCCATGCCCTGTGATCACGATCTACAGCATCAAATGATTGCAGCACTTCTTTAAATATGTCCTCCTGGTTCACCCCCTTATCTGGCAGAGGCACTCCCCCTGCGTGTAGGAGGTACCCCTAGAGGGCACATCTGCAGAAGCACAAGAAATGATAAATAGAGACAGTTTTGGGAGTGCGCTCAGCCTTGAATCATAACAGTCAAATACACCTTTTTCTCACTGTCCCTTGGCAAGCACACAGCTTGGTGAGTACCCTAAACATGGTGATTCGGTCGGGGCGTGAGGAATGGGCAAGATGGGGAAAAGGGTCTGGGTGGTTAACAAAGGGGACCACTACAAGCCCCTAGGGGTACTATGGTAAATTCTGGCACCATTTTCCACTGGCGGGGGTGATCGAAGCTGATAATCTCACTTCTCAGGGTAACCAAGGATGCAAGGGTGCATCTCCTGCATGCATGCAGCTTCAGACATGGTCCGTATGTAGTTCACTTGTGTGCCACTTTGTTTCCTGCAGCAGTAATTGCCAGTTGGTGTGGCAAAGTTTCCTACAGTGGGGGGAAGGAACAAAGCAGCTCTGCCAAGGAACCTTTGGTAGAGGATTGCCGAGTGCCTGCAGGAAAGTTTCCTAGAGCTCATTATAGAGGATTCCCATGAAATCTGGTCTGCATTAATCAACTTTTCTGCAAGGCTCCCACTGTATAGGGGAATGGGAAGCAGACAGAGACAGTGCTGGTCTTGTTAATTTCTATCCCTTATCCCACTTCTAACAGATAACAAAATAAAGGACAGCCCTACCTCATGACACTGTGAAGTATCAAATCAAAATGAGTACTTACCAGAGCTCCCTTCTCCTGCCTCAGCCACCAAGAGCTGGACTGCTGTGACCGGGTAGACCACTCCAGTCAAAAAGAGGTCCTGGCTCACCGTGCTACTGGACGACCTTATCGTCTGTCCCACACCCTCCTCCAGCTCCACTTCCTTGCCCACCACTTCGTCCTCGGGGTTGACTCTGCTCTCCGCTGCGTCCAGCGCCCCAGAAGTATCCCAGGGGCTCTTGGGGATGGAGATGGGGTTGCTGCCCAGGGTGGCATCCAGCTACTTGTAGAAGTGGCAGGTCTTCGGCGCCAGAGTGACAGTTTGCCTCCCGGTATGACTTTCTCAGCTTCTTGATCTTAGCACAGCACTGATGCGTGTCCCTTTCGTGCCCCTTCTCCCAACAGGCCACGAGCAATCTTCCCGTAAGTATCACAGAATCTCAGGGTTGGAAGGGACCTCAGGAGGTCATCTAGTCCAACCCCCTGCTCAAAGCAGGACCAATCCCCAATTTTTGCCCCAGATCCCTAAATGGCCCCCTCAAGGATTGAACTCACAACCCTGGGTTTAGCAGGCCAATGCTCAAACCACTGAGCTGTTCCTCCCCTCAGAGTTCCTATGGCTGGAGCGGAGCTGGGATTGCACAGCCTCTTCTCCCCACAGACACAGCAGATCCAACAACTCCGGAGTACTTCAGGCGGGAACACATTTACTTCAGGGAGCTGGCATGGTCAGCTGGAAAGATGCTACGTGAACTGTCCACACCGAGCAAACAGGAAGTGGAATTTCAAAAATCCCCAGGCCTTTAAAGGGGAAGGGTTGCATGCCTGTGTACTTGGCTTCAGGGCAGTGGAGTTCAAACTTCTGACCAGAGCGGTCACGATGGGCGTTGTGGAACACCTCCTGGAGGCCACTTAGGGTGTCATAAGCAATTGTGATGTCTACACTGACACGGTCACTCTAATTTTGTTGCAAAATCTGTGCATCTCGTCAAAGTGTTTTTATTATGTTGGCAAAGCAGCAGAATTAAATCGGCAGGAGGAGAATTGTAACGTGTACACCTCCACTGTTTTGCTGATGAAAGCTGACTTTTGTCAACAGAACTGTTAGTGTAGGCAAGGCCTTAAACTGTAATCTTTAGCTTTCAGCATTAACACATCATGGAGATGAATGGGGCAGTTCACACCTCTTAGAGCTATTGTTTTAGGCCCTTTGCAGACTCAGGAAGCCAACACAGCATCATTTATACTCAGGTTACATTTTGAACATTTTCTTTACAACCATAAGGACCAGAAAATGTAGTTTAAAAAAAAAGTTCAATTGTGGAATTCAAACCCACTGCAGGGAGTGAATAATGCAGCAAATTCTGTGGTTCTGTAATATGTGGGGCCCTGACTACACTATACACACCAACAAATAGGGCAGCTGCTGCAAGCCTCAAACGGGCATGTTGCGGGGTGGCTACTACCCAAGCTCCAAGCCAGTTTGCTGCGGGGCAGTCGCCATATGCTGTGGGTATGACTTTGCTTTTAAAATGTAAGATGAAAACTGTCCCCCTTTTTGGAGCAAAATACATCCACAGCCACTGAGCTGCTGCCTTTCTGGAAAGAGCAGCCCCACTAACACTGAAAGCAGAGAGTGCTGCAGAGCACAGACCCAGCTAGGAAATATTGTCTCTCACCTGTCTAAAGCCTGGTGCTAGTTGCTTTGAAGTGCTAAATCTTGTGTGCTAGGAATTTGCTGTCATTCCTCTACATACTCAGTGCTACTGCTCTCTTTCTCCTGCCTAGCATTAATTACATTTTAATCCTATTATTTCTATGATTGTGTTTTCTGAAGCCAGATGTTTTAGAATATCATTCCAATACGGAGGATTCCAAATACAAATGCCACCTGGAGTCTGATTAGTCTCGTGACACTATCAGAGTTCACAGCTAAGAGGAAGTGCACATTTGGCCTGCAGATGGAGTTAGGTGACAGTTTTAAAACAGGTTTAAAGACAGTTTGATCTAACCTTATGAAGTCCACTCCAACATTTTTCAGAGTGACTGTCGCGGTGTAAGTATAACCCTCCTTCAGCACCCCAAATATCACTTTAGGTGGGATGAGATGGAATCCACATAGATGCTGAGTTGCTGTTGCAACAGAAGATGTGTTGACTTTTCCCCCAACAGGATCTTCTACCTTTGCAAACAAGATCAATACATTACCTGGGAAATAGGGGAGGGAATTAAAAACTAAACCACATAGAAGACTGTAGGTGGCAACAAAGAACTTATCCCAAGATAACAGGAAGGTGCTTATGAGGACAGAAACTATAGCTCGCCTCCTA
This sequence comes from Eretmochelys imbricata, assembly GCF_965152235.1. Classification (NCBI taxonomy): domain Eukaryota; kingdom Metazoa; phylum Chordata; order Testudines; family Cheloniidae; genus Eretmochelys; species Eretmochelys imbricata. Next base: position 208,489,589 of record NC_135572.1, read on the forward strand.
TAACAGTGCTGTCTGCCAAGTTTAATGATGCCAACTTCTGTTAATGGCTTATCTGCTACAGTCCAAATACTGACACAAGACAGGTTTCAGAGTAGCAGCCGTGTTAGTCTGTATTCGCAAAAAGAAAGGGAGGACTTGTGGCACCTTAGAGACTAATGAAGTGAGCTGAGGCTCACGAAAGCTTATGCTCAAATAAATTTGTTAGTCTTTAAGGTGCCACAAGTCCTCCTTTTCTTCTTGACACAAGACAGTTTCTCATACTTTTAAGGGGGAGAGAAAGAAAGGAAAAGCAAATGGCTATATACAAATGATTGGGCAGCTAAGATTGTTAAAGACTAAGGCCAACATTTTCAAATTTGGGGTCCTAAAGTAAAGTAGGCCACCTATCTCCATATTTAGGAATCTAGGTAAAAGTGGCCCTATTTTCAGAGGTATTGAGCCACTGAAGTCAGTGGGAATTGGAGGCACTCAGCACTCCTGAAAATCAGGGTACTTTTATTTAGGTGCCTAAATATGGACCTAGGTGCTTCACTTTAGGCAAGTTTGTGGCCTAATGACTCAGGGAGAAGTTGTTTCTGGGACAGTCAGCCCCAGATAAATTGCAAGTGCTATTGCTTCAGGAAAGAGAAATTCCAAAAAGTGACCAGCGCTGCTGCAGAGTGACTGAACAACGGTGTGCAAAAGAGACGTGCAAAGGGAGATAAACATTAGCCAAGAACATTTTATTTTACCTTTTCATTGAGTACAGATTCTGGCTTGCACCCCTGGATTGATAATGGTAATTTCACCTTCTCTTTTCTTGGCTGCCCCGCAGCATCCACCAGCAAGCTCTGGGTGCGAGACTGGAAGGGTATCCCAGATGTGCACACAGCCATTTCCACTTCTATTCAGAAGCCAAGATTTCAAAGAGTGACATTGAATTTTGCACAAAGGGAGCCCAATTCTGCAGTTCTTGTGCAAAAAAGAACTCCTACTAACTTCAATAGGAATGTGGTCTGCATAATGTCTGTAGGATCAGAGTTGGTATTTTTATTTAACAGAGCAATGTAAGAGTGGAAAGGCCTTTTTAAAATCTACTACCAGGAAACAAATATCCTGGGGCCACTGGAGAGAAAAGGGATTTCTGTCTCTTAGTCCTACTGACTTTTCTTTTTAGAAATATCGAGGAGAAAAAAATAGATACCACTCATGCTAGCACAGCAACCTGTGTTTGCATTTTGACTCTTGCACGTTTTAAGAGTAAGTTACTATGGTTAAGAATATCCTGTGCAAAGCCTCTGTTCCTTGCTTTACATGTCATGTGGCCCTTAAGGGGCTGAATATAAACTAGAGAGCCCAATGGAGGTGGAACTCTGGGGAAATCTGCATAAGCAACTGGGGAGGCTTGGGAGGTTCAGCACTGGCTTCAGGGCTTAGAGCAGTTGGACTTGAACTTGGATCTCCCATATCAGAAGCATTGGTCTACAGAGTCATTCTCACACTCTCTCTCTGGCCCAATGACTATTTATTTATACACAGCACTATAGATATATCCAGTGGTGAGCTGGAGCCGGTTCGCACCGGTTTGCTGGAACCGGTTTTTAAATTTAGAAGTCCTTTTAGAACCGGTTGTCCCTCGCGGGACAACCAGCCACAAGTGGCACCTTAGGCGCCAACTCTGTGGGTGCTCCGGGGCTGGAGCACCCATGGGAAAATTTGGTAGGTGCAGAGCACCCACCGGCAGCTCCCCACCCCGCGCCTGGCCCCAGCTCACCTCCCCTCCGTCTCCGCCTTCCCCCCCTTCCCCTAAATGCGCCGCCCCGCTCTGCTTCTCCGCCCCCCCCCCCCAGTTTCCCGCAAATCAGCTGTTTGCGCTGGAAGCCTGGGACAGCTGAGAAGGAAGCGGCGGCTTCGCGCTCAGGCCCAAGGAGGCGGAGTGGAGGTGAGCTGGGGGCAGGGGGGCGTAAGGAGGGCCGCCCGCGCCACAGCAGGTAACCCAGGGGGTGCACAGGGGAACCGCTCCCCGCCCCAGCTCACCTCTGCCTCCGCCTCCCTGGGCCTGAGAGCGAAGCTGCTGCCTGCTTCTCAGCCCTCCCAGGCTTCCCGCGTGAACAGCTGATTCGCGGGAAGCCGGGGGGGGGGGGTTGCGAGGAAGCAGAGCGGGGTGGCACATTCAGGGGAGGAGGCGGAGGGGAGGTGAGCTGGGGCTGGGCATGGGGCGGGGAGCTTCCGGTGTGGGCAAATTCTCACCAAATTCTCCCCATGGGTGCTCCAGCCCCAGAGCACCCAGGGAGTCGGTGCCTTAGGCGCCACTTTTGATGTGATCAGTGGGGGCAGCGGCCGCTCTCCCTGCTCCCCCACTAGCTACGCTACCCCGCCCCTAGGAGCCAGAGGGACCTGCTGGATTCTTCCTGGGAACCGCCCCAGGTAAACACCGCTGGGTCTCCCCACCTCGCCCCCTAGCAGGTCCCTCTGGCTCTTAGGGGCAGGGCGGGGTGGGCACCCACTATGGTGGCCCACGAGACCCTCCTGCCCGGTTCCAGGAGCAGTCAGGGGACAGGGGAGGGGGGTGGATGGGGCAGGGGTCCCGGGGGCGGGGGCAGGGCAGGAGTCCTGGGGGGATGGGCCATGACCCCCTCATGGGGTGAGGAGGGAACTGGTTGTTAAGATTTTGGCAGCTCATCACTGGATATATCAGCAAAACTTTTAAGTTGTAGACAAGGTTTCAGAGGCACAGAACAAAACTTACAGCCCAGGGATAAGGGATCAAGGTGGATTTAGCTCCCCTTTGAACCCTGCTGATTCTGGTCTGTGGTGGAAGTCAGTGTGGCCCCCAGAACAACTTAGGCAGTTCTCCAGCACTGTCTAAGTTATTGCAGCAGAGGGCTATGCACTGAGGTCTCACCCCTTCTGGCTTCAATACACCATTCCTGCTCTTGCCCCTGCCCCCAGCAAGTCCCCTATACCAGGTCTTGGGTTGGGGGCCTTGTAGGGCAGTATAAGTTGCCTTGGGCAAAGAATGTGCCGGGGGAAGTCTTCTGTGACCAAATCTACGGCCCTAATGGCTCTTTTATGTTGCTACAGCCATTTTCAAGGGCCATAGCAGAGGAGAGAATCCCTCTCATTATTTTCCCTGAAGTGTTAACGTATTACTAGCACAGCAGACTTACATTCGGCTCCCATTCCCCTCTCCACCACTCTTCAACCTATACCTGTACCTAGATGCCAAACCGGAATGCTCCTTTACCTGCTCTGCTGGAAACTTCAGTCTGTGCTGAAGGACTGTGTGTCTGAGGTTTCAGTGAGTGTTGGGAATCACTGGTTGGGGCAAACGGACCTGTAGATTTTACAGAAAAACAGATGGGTATATTGACAAAATGCTGGTTATATCAATACACTACATTTCTATACAGAGGGTATTAAGCATCTCAGTTAGGGAGGTCATATACTCTCTGAAGTACTGCCAGGCCTAGTAATGAGTGCTGTGTGTTGCCATGTGAATATAGCCACCAGCAACTTGCTCCATGGGGCAGCAGGGAGTGGAAATGCTGCACAGGGCACATGGTGAGTCATGGCCAGGAGTGCCTTGTAATGCTTTGCAGCCGAATGGCTGATTCAGAAGTGAGCTGAGAAGCTCTACCAAGCAATCCAGTCTAGTTCTCCAGCTAGCTGCAATACAGGAGGCTTGAGGGAGTGCAAAATGGGGAAAGATGAGAATGATCAGGGCTCTGATAGGGACCCATGGAAGATTGTTTTGATTATATGTTCTTTGCTGTGTCATGAACAGTACAGTATAATGCCTTTCATCCTGATGTGCCAGTTCAATGCTTGCCAGGGCTGCTCTCTAAACAAAGGATCAAACTACTCCTGTCAGCGCTGTAAACCTCTCGAATCCAAGCTCTTTAAGATGCTTTGTTCACTGCCCACCCCTCCTTTGTTCTCTCCAAGTTGTCTCCACCCAACATCACTCAAATTCTTATGCTACCTACCCCTTCTTCCACCCCTGGTCTCCAAACTGCCACTCCACCTTACCCTTTCCTCCCACTTCACTTCAAGATCCTCCCTGTCTTCTAGCTCCTTCTCAACACTCATCCACCCTTTCCCCAGCCTTCGCTCCCTCATTGCCTTCTTATCCATTCCTGCTCACTCTTGCCCCCAGTTAAGTTTGCCCGGTTGCTGTTCCACCTCCTCCCAGCCTCTAATGCCATCTGACAACCCCTAGGTTTTCACTTTTGCACCCAGACCCCTCTGATTTTGCAGTTCATTTAAGTCTGCAAAGACCCCTAAATGTATCTCACAAAGCAGTCTTATAATGTTCCCAAGCAGTTCAAGTGTCAAGCAGATCTGGGAGATGTGGTGTTGAACGATAAGGTTTAGAACTGAAAATCCTTTCAAGTATTATTTGTAGCATCCACACTGGTATCAATTATTCCATACTCATTGTTCAACTCATTCACCTAGTTGGTATTAGAAACTAATGGAGACATTTTTCAGTCCTTTGCAGAAACTGTAACTGCCCCAAGGCACCCTCGTGAATTTAAGTGCAATAGTAGTATGAGGCAACTCAACAAGCCAATGGAGAATTTTGCTCCACATTGAAACATTACCTGCACTGAGCTCAGAAGTACTCCTAAAAATTTCTGTGATTGTCTCCAATGGTGGCTTCTCTCTCTCTTTCTTTAGAAATGGAGGAAGTTCTTTAGAAAGTGAATCCAGATCAGGGAACTTTTAAATAAAAATAACAAGAAGTGCTCATGTCTCCTAACCATATATATATAGCCACTATGAAAGAGGGCATAAAGAAAACAAATAAGTAGAACTAAACCAGTAACAATTAAACTGACAGTATAAAATAAATATAGCTGTGATTCTAGAATATACTTCCTTCTATACACATTATAAAAAAGCACTTCAGCCTATTTATCAAGCAAGATTATAAAGGTATGGTCTGCACTTGACACATGTACATAACATCCATTAATGCTAACTGCGTTCAGTCACTCAAAAGTGCCTTCTACAAGATAACTAAGATGATTAAAAACAATCTAAGGGCTTGGCTACACTTGCGAGTTACAGCGCAATAAAGGAGCCCCGGGCACCCTAGCTCACTCCCCGTCCACATTGGCAAGGCACGTAGAGCGCTCTGTCTCCGCAGCTACAGCGCTGCTGGTACTCCACCTCGGCGAGTGGAATAACATTTGCTGCTCCACTGCTGGAGTGCCGCGGCGCCAGTGTGGATGCCCTGGTCTGTTATTGCACTGTGACTGGCCTCCAGAAGTGTCCCACAATGTTTGTTCTAGCCACTCTGGTCATCACTTTGAACACTACTGCCCTGCCCTCAGGTGACCAACTGTCAGACCCGCCCTTTAAATTCTCTGGGAATTTTAAAAATCCCCTTCCTGTTTGCTCAGCCAGGCGTGGAGTGCTCTTAGTGAATCTTTCCAGGTGACCATGCCTCCACGTGCCAAGCGAGCCCCAGTATGGAGCAATGGTGAGGTGTTGGACCTCATCAGTGTTTGCGGGGAGGAAGCTGTCCAGTCCCAGCTGCGCTCCAGCCGTAGGAATTATGATACCTTCGGGCAGATATCAAGGGCCATGCTGGAAAGGGGCCATGACCGGGACACACTGCAGTGCAGGGTTAAAGTGAAGGAGCTGCAGAATGTCTACCGCAAAGCCTGAGAGGCAAACAGCCACTCCGGTGCTGCCCCCACGACCTGCCATTTCTACTAAGAGCTGGACGCGATACTTTGGGGCGACCCCACCTCCATTCCAAGGACCACCAAGGACACCTCAGAGCTCAGTTCAACAAGGCAGGAGGAGAAGGAGGAGAAAAGCGGGAGTGCGGGTGCTGAGGTGGAGGAAGACACCCCGGAATCCCTAGATGCATGCAGCCAGGAGCTGTTCTCAAGCCAGGAGGAAGGTAGCTAGTCATGGCGGCCGGTGCTTGGGGAAGGACAAACACCAGAGGAGGTTCCCGGTAAGCGGCTTTTATTTTGGGAAGGAAGTTATTCGGTGCGGGCTCTTGGGGCGAGGAGGGTTAGGACTGCATGCATGCCTAGATGCGGAATAGGGCGTTGATGTGCTCTGTCACATTGCGGTAATCGGCCTCAGTGACCTCTTCAAAGGTCTCATCCAGAACTTGGTCAATGCACTTGCGTAGGTTTTTTGGGAGAGCCACTGTTGTCCTCGTCCCAGTAAGGCTAACCTGTCCACGCCACTGTGCAGTGAGGGGTGGGGGGACCATTGCTGCACACAGGCAAGCTGCATATGGGCCAAGGCGGAAGCTGCATTGGAGTAGAAGACCCTCCCTTGCTTCCCAGGTCACCCTCAGCAGCGAGATATCTTCCAGGACGAACTCCTGTGGAAAATGTGGGGACAGTGTTCAGTATAGGGGCCCCCTTCCGCTGTTGGCTCTCCCGAAAGCACAGAAACCCAGAGGACAGTACAGCCGTGAAACAATCAGTCACACTTGACCTTGTGCTTACTCACCATTTTGGGGCTCCCATGGGTTAATTGCGCTCGCTTTAGGACAGGCTAATTATGTTATTGTGTATATTGTGCGTATCCTTGAGTATGGGGGAAATCATTGCTCTGTCTGGTGTGAACAATGTTGCCTCTGTTAAGTGTTGCATTTTGCCTTTACAGATGCAACCTTGAGATTTCAGCCGTCCGTGTTATCAATGGCCGAGAGGCTGCAAAGAATCAGGAAGAGGCCACGTAGAAGCAAAGAGGACATGCTGCATGAAGTCATGCAGCATTCAACTAATGAAAATAAAAAAGTGCAGGAGTGGCAGAAGAGTGAAAGGAGGGTCCGCCAGCAGAATGTGGATTGCCAGCACCAAAGCACAGAGCGGCTGATAAGCATCAGGGAGCACCAAGCGGACTCGATCCAGGCGCTCATAGCCATGCAGGAGCACTACCACACCCATCCCCCGCACCGCAGCCCTTGTCCCAAAACTCTTTCCCTTGTGCCACCATGTCACCTCCAAACCACTTTCCCCAACATCCGGGTTCTTACCGCCACCCACTGCCTCCAACACGTGTAGCTTCACCACCCAGCCCTGAAAACTACGACCGTTACCCACTGCACTCAACCCCCATCACTATGCAGTATAGCCATTCTGAAGTGCAGCATGCATTGCACAGCACTCCAGACAGGACATATGCAAATCTGTGATTGTACCATTCCCCACCCCACCCCACCCCCTTGCCCTTTGTGTTTCCCAAGCAGTTGTGTTGTGTTCCTTTTCAATAAATTGATTTTTTGGCTTTGAAAACATTCTTTATTATTGCAGAACGTAAAAGAAACCTTAGCCCAGGAAAGCAACAGGCACTGCAAGTCAGTGTATCATACGTAGCAAACACAGATTCCTACCACAATTTACTCCCGTGCAGGGCACCACACCAGACATTACTGTTGGCTTTCAGCCTCAAATTGCTCCCTCAAGGCATCCCTAATCCTTGCAGCCCCGTGCTGGGCCCCTCTAATAGCCCTGCTCTCTGGCTGCTCAAAATCAGCCTCCAGGTGTTGAACCTCCAAGTTCCATGCTTGAGTGAATATTTTACCCTTCCCTTCACAAATGTTATGGAGGGTACAGCATGCAGATATAACCGCGGGGATGCTGTTATCGGCCAGGTCCAGCTTCCCATACAGAGAGCGCTAGCGACCCTTTAAACGGCCAAAAGCACACTCCATATTCATTCTGCACCAGCTCAGCCTGTTGTTGAACCACTCCTTGCTGCTGTCAAGGCTCCCTGTGTAGGCTTTCATGAGCCATGGCATCAAAGGGTAAGCGGGGTCTCCAAGGATCACAATGGGCATTTCGACATCCCCTGTGGTGATCTTCTGTGGTAATTTTCTGGGAAAAAAGTCCCGGCTTGCAGCTTCCTGAACAGGCCAGTGTTCCGAAAGATGCGTGCATCAAGCACCTTTCCGGGCCAGCCTGTGTTAATGTCAATGAAATGCCCACGGTGATCCACAAGCGCGTGAAGAACCATAGAAAAATAGCCCTTCCGATTAACGTACTTGGAGGCTAGGTGGGCTGGTGCCAGAACTGGAATATACGTCCCATCTATCGCCCCTCCGCAATTAGGGAAACACATTTGTGCAAAGCCAGCCACAATGTCATGCACGTTACCCGGAGTCATGGTTCTTCTGAGCAGGATGCGATTAATGAATGGCACAAGCAAACTCGTGTTGATATCATTGTCGGTGTCCTCACTGTCACTTTGGATCTTAAGGAATAACTTGACTGCCAAACGTGATGCGCTGGTGAGACTCGTCAGCATATTCCTCAGCAGTTCGGGCTCCATTCCCGCAGACCGAAAGGGAAGACAGAGCGTGCAGTACAAAAAATGTTGAAAGATGGCACCAAATGTGGACGGAAGCAAAGGGAATGCTGAGATGCGAACCGATGCAGCACAGGATGTTGGGACAGAATCCAGAATGCCCCGCCCTCCCACCCCCTTCCTACAAGCCACAGCGCCAGAATGGGAAGAGGTGCTCTGTGGGATAGCTGCCCGCAATTCACTGCTCCCAATGCCGCTGCAAGTGCTGCAAATATGGCCCCGCCAGTGCACTTGCAGCAGTCAGTGTGGAGAGACTGCAGGGCTTTCCCTACTGTGCTCTACGAAGGCGGGTTTAACTCACAGCGCTCTACATCTGCAAGTGTAGCCAGGCCCTTACATGCTTTGTAGGACTGAGACAGAGATTCTTTGCACTAATACCACCTCATTCATCTTCTCTGAGCTCCATTACCTCTTTCAGGAGAAATTCCTTGCCGAGTTCAGATTCAAAATAGGGTGGAATTATTCTGTTTCTTATTCCTATTAGGCACTTCCTTCCTTCATCAAGTTCCTGCCTACATAGTAAGGAAAAGAAAGAAGAAGATATTACAAGTGTTGCCCCTGACATTTTTTTGCTAACCAAATCTATTAATGTCATTCTCATAATCCACTGACTTTTTCTTGACGTTACCAAATTTCCAAGAAGCAGAGGGACCAGCTACTGAGCCCCATTCTACACATCTGGGATCTAGATAGCAATTTGAAGTTTGTATGAATGGTGGCTGATCTGTTGCCTTCATGTAAACCCACCATCTCCTAGTTACACATACTCTAATTATTAACAGCCCAATCCTGTTCCCAGAAATCAGCAGACAATAATATGAATTTACTGTAAATATATTTATGCAAACCAGAGGAATCCTCTAGACTGGAGACTGATGAGTTAACCACATCCAGAAAGCACCAGAAGCATCTCAGACTTTCAGCTCTCCCTAGATGAATCCTGGAGCTGCATCACAGCCCCAGTTGAGATACTTCCAAAGCTTTAAACTGTAGAAAACTACACACATACAAGGGTGGAACAAGTTCCAGCTTAGATGATCTCTCTACTTTGAGAAAGCATATGGGCAGTAAATGCAAATTGTGTATTCACATATACCAAGGGAATTCTCAAGTCTGGAGACTGACTGATAAGAGAAAGCAAGTAATCCAAACAGAAAAAGAGATGGGGAAGAACAGAATGAAAGGAGGAAAGATGGACCAAGGAAGAATGAGAGACTAAAAGACCTGACATCCAAAAACAGCGTCTTCATCAGAGGCTGATCTACTTGAAGTATCTGATCAAAATATGAAGAGATTGCCAGGTGGCTGCTCTGCAGATCTCTTCAAAACATGCTCTAATTCTTCCTGCCCTAGATTTAGAGGCAGTTCTTGGTGAATATGCACCGAGACTTGAAGGTGTCTTTCCACCTTTCAAATCAACAGATCTGACTCATCTGAAGATGATAAGGTGGGTTAGGTAGTATCCTTTATAGGACCTCATCCAATGCACTAAATGCCCCAATAACAACTGAACTCAGACAATCACTACACTCTCGAATGAATTCACACAGGAAAATGACCAAAGACAAAAAAACCTTATTGCCTGTGGGTGAACACTTTTCACAAAGTGATCACTCTGTATCTGACCTCTCAGTTCTCATCCTCAAAGAAACCTGCCCAACACCTCCAAAAGACAAGCCCAGGATTTGTAACTTTACTAGATACTAAATCATGGATTGAATAGAGACATTGGATTTATGGCTTATTACAACATTCTATAACCCACCCAACCCCCTCCCTTGTCTCTCTGCCCCCAAGCTTTTACCTTTCTCTGCTGTGACTGGAGAGGTGTTAACAGGCCACTTCATCTTGAATGGTCCCTTGAAATATACGTTAACTACACATGCTAAACAATCTGATCCACTTTGTATTTAGCTGTGACACTCAGCGTATGTCTACACTGCAATTAGACACCTGTGTCTGGCCCATGCCAGTTGACTTGGGTGAAGAGACTTGGGCTAAGGGGCTGTTTAATTGTGCTGTAGATGTTCAGGCTCAGGCGGCAGCCCAAGTTCTGGGACCCTCCCCCCTAACAGGGTCCTAGAGCTCAGGTTTCAGTCTGAGCCTGATTGTTTATACCACAATTAAACAGCCCCTTAGCTCGAGTCAGCTGGCATGGGCCAGCCACGAGTTTTTAACTGCAGTGTAGACATACCCTCAGAGTACATTTCTCAGACCTGAAGAAGGGCTTTCTATAAGCCTGAAAGCGTGTTTCTTTCACCAACAGGAATTGGTCCAATAAAAGCTATTACCTCACCCACCTTGTCTCTCTAATATTCTGGGACCAACAACACGGGTAAAACAACACTTATACAATCATCTAAAGATGGTCATTTTAGATGCTTTGAGACCTTGCTCTTGCCAGAATAGAAGATGAAGAAGACATCTGCCTGCTTGAAGGGCTTTGTCCTATACAAGAAGAAACTGATGGCTCTGCAGACATCCAGATAGAGCCATCTGAACTCATGAAGATGAGGTTTAGCAGAATGCTGTCTTAATCATTAAGTCAACACATTTTGGGCCTGATTTCCACTCCTTGAAACCAGCTGTAATTTCATTGAATTCAAGGGAGTTACTCCTCCTGATTGCAAATGAGTAGAAAATCAGGCATGAAACCCTGGCTAATTTGAAGTCAATGAGTTTTGTCATTGACTTTAATGGAGTCAGAATTTCATCCCAGGTTTTTAGTGACAGGTGACATAATATATCCATTTTAAGTAGAGTTGATTTTAAGTAGATTTAGATTTTTATTGGTAAATATTGGTAAACATTAATTTCACTGTACACACACAAACTGACAAAAATATTTCCATCAATAATAACTGAAATTTGAAGATAGGCAAAGTAAGAAAAATGTTGCTTGTGAATGTATTAGAGTTTATTTAAGGTTATTTACTTTGTATATTTTGACATGTGATGCTGACAATTTGTGTTTTATGGGTTTATAAAGTTTTAACTTTTTGAAACTTAACATCTACTGTATTACTTATTGTCTGATCCCCTATTGTCTGCTGCCCCCATAATTTCCTGAAACTGTGCAAATTTTGCTTGATAAATAAATAAAAATTGTTTATATCCATAATTTTGCATAACTGAGAAAATTTAAATAAATAAAAATTGAAATTATAAAAAATAAAAATAAAATTCTACCAAGCCTAATTTTAAGTTATTTTTACTTAGTATGTAATGTGAGATAAAGTGTTGCCATCAGGTGGCACTAAGGCAATCCAACTTCAATCTGGAATTAAAGCATTTTATGATTTCAAACAAGTCAGTTACAAAGTCGAGAGCATTAGCTTAGCTCTGATGCCATGCAGGAGACCCTGGCTCAATTGCTATTTTCAGTCTTTCACAAAAACAAATTAGGAAAAGCACGAGTTTCTCATCACAAGATTATTTAATCTACACTGTATATTCTTCTGTACATCAAGACAAACACTGAACAGTTTAAATAGTAATCCTCAATGTCATTTATGTTCATTGTGGGTGCATGCATGTTTCTGCGAGAGAACCTTCACTTTTGTGTTTCCCATTCATACTTGAAGTTTTCATACTTGACATTAATTTAATGTAGATTTTTTCAATTATTTGGATTTGGACAGTTTTATACAATGCCATAAAATATAGCACTCTGTCATATTCATAAAAATCCTACTTATGGGATAATTTCTGGAATTTTTTTTTAGAAATTTAAGTGGAAGTGAAATAAGGGGGTTAGAATTAAAGCTGAGTTTCGGCCTTAATTATAGTTCTCACTGCTGCTTAGCCTATAATGCTTTCCCCTTCCATAGCTCCTTTAATCTGAAGATCTGAATGTGCTTATCAACATTAAAGATTCCTTACAATCCCTGTGTGAGGGAGATAAATATTTTACAAATAGAAAAATGGAGGATAGGGAGATTTATGGTCAAAATGTTCAAATTTGGCACCAAAGGGACCAGATTTTCATGGGGACTGAGCAGGTGCTCATCACCTCTGAAAATCAGGCCACCTCTGTTAAGTGACTATCATGGGGATTTAAGAACCAGAATTTGAAAATGCTGACCTAAATTACTTTCCTAGCTGGTGTTTGGAGCTAGGGTGACCAGATGTCCCGATTTTATAGGGACAGTCCTGATATTTGGGGCTTTGTCTTATATAGGTGCCTACTACCCCCCACCCTCTGTCCCGATTTTTAATACTTGCTGTCTGGTCAGCCTAGTTGGAGCCAGGAATAGAACCTAGGTTTTCTGACTCCTAGCCCCTGTTCTAAATTGTCTGTAATATTCATTGCCTCTATTCCTATGCTTTGATCTGTCATTTGCAAAAGTATCAGAGGTACAGTCAAACTATTCATTCAGCATTTCTATTAGAGCTAATGCTCCAACAGCATTGTTTTGCTGCTGTTATCACAGTAAGGGCCCGATCCAAAGCCCAATGAGAGCAGTAGGAGTCTTTCCATTGACTTCAGTGGGTCTTGGATCAGGCCCTAACTTTCTCTCCTAATAACACCATTACCTGGACTGCTCTAATTTTGTCTGCCAGTGAGATACCTGCGTTAATCTGTCCTTGCTGCATGAGGGGGAAAGGAGAAAAAAAATGAAAATGAGATAAATAGCACAATATTTTATAAGCATGAATGGTTCACAAAATAACTAATGAAAGAACGTATTTCTCTTATTAAAGCATGTGTCTGATGACTTCTGACCTGGACTGATTACGAGTATAGTTTGCAACACTCATTGGTCAACCATGTTAATAATTACATTTTGCTCTTTTATAGCACTGTGCATCTAAAAAACTCAAAAATCTTCATAGCACCCTTGTGATATAGGTAAGCGTTACTAGCCCCATTTTACAGAAGGGGAAACTGAGACAGAGACAAAGTGTTCATAGGGAGAATCAGACAGTACTTGAACTCTTCCTTTCCATTCCCATGTGCTAACCACTAAAGCATACTGTCTCTCATTTCTGCTTCTCACCATCCTTTGTATGATTTTTGTTAACAGCAGGTCTTATTGGATTGTCCTACCTGAAACTCTGCCAGTAGTCTTCAGGTTGCTTTGATACTGTCTTCCTTCGTGGACTTTGGAGCTGAGAATCCACAGCCTGCTCATATAACTCTACTATCTGAGCTGCAAGATAAGGAGAGAGAAGAGTTTTTAAACAGCCATTGACTGGTTTGTTTTCAAAAAGGATTCTCAGAAGCCAGCAAACTGAGCAGGAAGCCAGTTAATCCAGCTAGGACTGAAATGCAGAGGAAAGGGGAAATGTTTAGGGCCCAGATTCACAAAGGTGCTTAACCTGCACTGATCTAGGCCTTAGGTGTCTGACTCAAAGGCTGGAGAGAAGCACCTTTCTCTGCCTGAGATTGTCAGCTGTGAACCATCTCCTGGCATTAGGTGCCTAAATCAGGTCAGCTTTCTCCTGGGGGGAAGAGACAGAGGTTAGGGCACCACTCCTACCTGGGATGTAGGAGACTTAAGTTCAAGTCCACGCTTCAAATCAGGCATGTTGGGAATTCAAATATGGGTCTCCCCCATCTATTAGACATAATGGAACATGCATAATACCCTGCCCCCCAAAATTCCTTGCTTGCCTCCAGTTGCCCTTTGTGAAGGTTAGGTGTGCTCTGAATACACTTACTGCAGGCAATACGGGCATTCCCCAGCCTCATTTGAGAATCCCTCTAGTGTTTAGGTGTGAGTGAGGGCTTTGAGCAACTAGTTATCTGTGGGGTGGTGCCAGAACTTAGATGGGTTTAAGCATACCCACTGGTGGAAATTTAGGCATCTATGGGGATTTAGGCAGGAGCTGAGTGGTGACTTTATGAATATCAGTGGCACTTAAATATTGGATTTAGGTACCTAAAGAGGCTGTTATACACCCACATTCCTTTGAAATTTACAATGAAATCATTCCTAAAACACTTAGGGCTAGATTCACAAAATTTACTTTTTGTAGTTTTTTCCCTATGTTTTGAAGTTTAACTTTCACTTTTCTGTCTTGTCAATTTTTTTTTTGAACTCCAGTTCTTTTTTACATTATTTTTTCCCTGTGTTGGTGATACATCTTTACAAACTTAGTTCCATTTTTGCCTGGAAATCATGCAGTATGGAAACCATTATTTGCAGCAATCCCAGGTTAAGCTTCAAAAATATGAAAGATCATGAAAAGTATTGTCCAATTACGAGGACTAACCTCGGCAGTCTTGGACTGGCTGAATAATTAGCATTCTAAAAGCTGGCATCATCACAGGGATAGCAAATACTCAGAGATATTACTTTAAAAATAAATAAATACATGCTTTTTTATTTAATTTTTATGTATTTTTAAATGTTAACAAATGCTCAAAGGAACATATTAATTCATATACAGAAACTCATATGTTATAAATACTAAATTGTGCCATCATCTCCCAACATACCAGGTCTTAGGCTTCCCAGGTGTCTAGTATTTGACCGGAAAGTGCAGTTGAAAAGGGGACCTGACAGTGACCGGTCAGATCTATCAAAGTCTGGTTACTGTGGGTGGGGGAGGTGGGGAGGCGTCAGGTCCTCACCCACGCCAGCCCCTACTCAGCCATTGCCAGCTCCCAACCCCAGCTCTGCAGGCAAGTTCCTGCTGACCCGGGGGGGTGGGGAGGAGGGGAACGGGAGAGGAGCAAGTGATGTGTGTGTGTGTAGCGATGGGGGTGGAGCCTTTGGGGGAGCAGTAGGGAAGAGGCGGGGCCTCAGGGGGGAAGTGGTGGGGTGAGGGAGGTTCTGGCACTCCTGCTGGAGTGTCCGGTTTTTAAATATTACAAAGTTAGCAACCCTACCAGGTCTGTGTACCCTGGCTTCCACAGTCTCTATAAACAATGACATTGTCTCTCCAATGGGAGGGATCCTCAAAAAATCAAATTGGACCTCTGCCTCCATAAACACTGAATTTGCAACATTAGCTTCTCTCTGCATTGGGTCTTATTAAACATCATTTGCTAAGGTTTTCACTGGTAAGTCCCTAAAGTTACGATTCTAAATCATTCAAAAGTGGCCTGATTTTCAAAGGTACTAGATACCTACGCCCAGATCCACAAAAGGGTGGGGCTTGGCACATACCCTTCTCTCGGAGTTCAGAGCCTAAAACCAGCCTGTGGGGAGGTATCTCTGCTTGTGAAGCAGTATCTCTGCTTATGAAGATAAGAGAAGATTGGTATTTGACTGCCTAAGTCACAGTTGCAGAGTGTGATCTCATAGGTATGCTCAAGGGCTGCCTAACTCCAAACAACTGTGGAGGAAGGAGTGCCACCTCCTTTATAACGTGTAGTCATTAGGCTACTCACCCAGGATGTGGGAGACCCTGAGCTGAGGTCCCCCCTCTCCTGATGAGGAGAAAGGATTTGAACAGGGCTCTGACACCTCTCTGATGAGTGCTCTCACGACTAGGCTATGGAATAGTCCGATATAGGTCTTCCTCAATCTCTCCTATTGAAGTTGTTCCACTTTCATTAAATAATTGTATAATTAAATATAAATTGGACCATATTGGTGGTTAGGGCACTTATCTGAGAGGGGAAGGGATAGCTCAGTGGTTTGAGCATTGGCCTGCTAAGCCCAGGGTTGTGAGTTCAATCCTTGAGGGGGCCATTTAGGGATCTGGGGCAAAAATTGGAGATTGGTCCTGCTTTGAGCAGGGGGTTGGACTAGATGACCTCCTGAGGTCCCTTCCAACCCTGATATTCTATGATTCTATGACCTGTTTAAATCTCCTCTCCTCAGCAGGTGGAGGGGGGACTTGAACTTAAGGTCTTCTCAAATCCCAGGTGAATCCCCTAACTATTAGGTTAAAAGTTATAAGGGAGCTCCTCCTCCTCCTCCAGGCATTTTGTGGAATTAGGCAGCCTCTGACGATGTCTACCAGATTGGGCCCCTGCATGCAATTTAGGTGGCTGAATGCCTATCTTCTCATGGTTTGTGAATTGCTCTTGGGCTCAGGTGGGAGTTAGGCACCCAGACACCTAGAGTGAGGCAGCAGTGTGCATGCCCAAAGGCAGAAACGTAGGCACCTACAGCCGAGTGGGAGTTTTGTGAATCACAGTGGTGCATAAAAACGAGATTAGGAACCTAAGTATTTTTGTGGACCCCACCCCTAATAATTCACACTAAAGTTAATGAAGTTGCAGCTTTGAAAATCAGCCTTTTTTTTAGGTGCATAAATATGGAAGTACAAGCCTAACTTCGGCACCTATCTTTAAAAATTGTGGCTGGAATGTTCCTACTCTTGTAATACTAATTAACTACATAGGGTTGTGTCAATGGTTGGCAAATGTGTCAAGACTCCATAAATGTAGGACAAAAAAGGTTATAAATGTGGGTGCCTAAATTTAGCCAACTAAATAGGTTCACCAGATTTTTAGAGATATTGAATTACTGAAGTTAATGGGAGTTGTTAAGGCTCATCACCTGTGAAAATCAGGCCACTTAATTAGATGTCTGTGTATGGACTTAAATGCCTAAGTTTAGACATCCTGGCTTGACCATTTTGATTTAAGTTCCATTTTTTCATAGACCTGTGACAATTATCACTCAAACTAATTAGTGACAGTAGATAGGAATGCCGCTTTTGTTGCCACAATGGTTGTCAATTATAGATCTCCGCAGGTTTCACAAAATGGCTATCAATTACAGAAGTAAAAAGGGGATCAGAAACCAGAAGAGACAGACTAATGTGCAAAGCCCTTAAAAAGATCACTTCACCTATGTTTAAAAACCATTGGAGTGTTTAAAATACAGAGTTTTAATTGTTCCTACCTCTAGTGTTGAGATCTTCAGATGATTTCTCCAAGTTAGGGAAAGACTGCAATGAAGACAGAATAATTATGGATATGTAACAAACAAGACCTTGCACAATGGTACCTACCCTTTGAGAGAGTTTTTATACCCAAACAAGCGTTATGTCAATCTGAGGCTACAAATGGGGTCCCCTCAGCGTGCCTGGAAATGTGAGCCAGGAAACAAAATATCTCTAAAGTACAGAACAATGGGAGCCAAGGAATGGGGGATATGCAGTAGACACAGCCACATGAAAATGAGTACAGGACTTCTCAGGCCCTTGGCAATGTAAGCAAGAGAGTAGCAGATGAAATGTATACAAACCTGAGAGTCACTAATGGAGAGTGAATTTAATCTGATTCTCATATGTGATGAGTTAATTCCTCAGAATACTTTGCTTCAGAATATGTTAATGAGCCTGCAGTGTACAGAGAATTAAAAGTGATAGGACTGCATTTGCCTTATGGTTTGTTTCCGCTAGGTAAGGGTGGCTTTGCAGAGACAGAGGTGCATATATGTGTTGGTTGCACTTTGACCTTGCAATGGCACAGCATATCCATACTGAAAACTAGTCTGTGGCACTCCCTTCGTTTCAGTGTACTGTGGGACCTCCCGAGGAATCTCCCTCACATTTTCCAGCACAGTTCTCTAGAGCAGATTATGTAAAATATTAGAAAATTATAGTAGGTCTCTAATCACATTCTGTCATTTATGCATTAAATTACAACACAAGTCCCACCCCCAACCAACCCATTACTCCAAACTGGTATGTTAAGGCTTGGGTCAGATAAGGATTTTTTTGCCTGGGACTTTCCACTTATGTTGGTTTCTACTGAAAGTCCCAATTGTTTACTTCAATACTGTTTCTAATAAGAGGGTCAATTCTGCTTGAGTATCCGTGCACATGCGTATTGCAGTGCGCTGCCTTTATGCTCCTTTCAGTGGCCAAAGCGCTTCTCTCCCTCTCCTTGACGATCTGTAGTCCTGGTGTCCTGGGATGTAGTATGATGATCATTACCACATCTGGATGGAGGTATGTCACTTCTTTGTTACAATGAATATTTTTAAGTTGTATTCTTTCATGTGATACAAACCAACACTTTTGCTGATGTTCTATTTAGTGAAGTCCCATTGGCTGCTGCAAAAATGTGAAGCCTTGAGCCCTATTTTTGATCTGAACTAACAGTTCCTTTCCATCTCTTGTGTCTTTCCCCATGGGCATCATTTTAGAAAAATTGGGGAGGAGTGGCACAGTTGTGTCAGCACACAGAACATTATATGTGATTATATTATATCTTGCAATGTCTTGGGGGGAAGGGGCAAAGCAAGGTTGGGGGAGACAACTAGCTCCTTTGCCCCACAGTAAAGAACGTCCCTGCCTTTCCCCTAGGATTCAGAGATAAACATGCTCTGAACAGAATCTGGAGGAGCAGGTCGCTCTGGAATAGTTCCTCTGCCTCAGCCAATTCCCTGTGTTCCCCACTGGTACAACTGCACCAGTTGTACCCACAGTGCCTGCATATAATGTAAGCTCCTCCAGGGCAATGGGGGAAGACAAGTGACTGGAACACCACAATATGCTCTGTTTGAGAGTTGAGATGTATTTGGCAGTGTGAGGAGTTTTACCTAGTTGTAATTATGTTCTACGGCAGTTTGGGGATATGTCTGCATCAACTTAGGAATATCATTTTGGTTTTGTGATTGCCTGTTGTAATTTCTACCTCTTTTTTTTTAATGCAATCTTTTGTATGGCTATTTCTGTAGCAGGAACCTGGCACCTAAAGCAGAGACTATGTTTCGGAAGCTGTGTCGGAGCAATGAAATGGCTATGAACATTGAAAGGCTTTATCCCAGTGGTAGCAGACCCACTGACTTTGAAAGAACACTCTTCATAGAAACCTGTGTGTCTAGGAGAAGAGGGCTGGAATCCTCCAGTCTCCACACATAGCTGGGAGAACTGTAGTTTCTCTGCTCGGCCACCTCACCCAGCGGTGGCAGTGACTGCTTTGAAAGGTAGCTGCTTTTTCTAAGCTAAGGAAACATTCCATTGCCAGAAACAGAAGACCCTGAAGGAGAGAGTGGAGGGGACTTTGCCTCCCCTCAAGGACTCAGACGAAACCCAGTATTCACAAGGTGGTGAGGAAACAGAGGGATTGTGTTCAGGAGTTTGTTGTTTTCCACAGAGCTCTGACTCTCTTGTGCTTTTTAAAAACAAAGTATGTGTATAAGAAATTCCTTCACTAAGCCTGCATTTCCTTGCTTTACTGCCACACTGTCCCTGAAAAGGTTAACTACAAACCAGAGCTCCCACAGCTAGGTAGTCTCTGGAGGAAATGTATCTAACCAATGGGGGTGAGGTCGGAGGGCTTGGGAAGGCTGAGGCACTGGTTCCAGGGTCCAAGCTGCAGGTCCCATTGTTTAAGACCGGTGTCAGGCATAGAAGTCTGCACCTGATAGTGCACCTCAGTTACCCAGACCTTAGGATAGTGACTAATCACTACCCAGGCTCATGGAGCTAAGCAGCATATGGGAGTCATTCGTTGGATCCCATCACAACAGACAGTGTCAGCTCAGAGGGCAGAATTGGATCTCCTCTAGGTTACAGGCTATTCTGGGGTGCAGCACTCTCAATCTCTCCTGTTGAAATTGTTCCACTTTATAAATATAAATAATGAAATATTAATTGGAGCAGGGACTTGAGTCTTCTTCCTCCCAGGAGCAGGCCCCAACCACTGAGCTAGAGAATCATTTTCACACTCTTTCTCAGGCCTACTGACTATTTAAGTATTTCATATGAAGTTGTCACGACTGGAACATGGTCAGTCTGATCTAGTGGCCAGAGCACAAGTCAGGCCTGGTCCAATATACTCAGAAGACACCTATAGAGATTGAATTTAAGAACAGATGGAAGTCAGGAATTCATAATGTAGAAAAAGAAAAGAATTCTAGTGATACTTATGAAGATCTAGCACTGCATGTGTTAGCAGAAGCTGGAGTCAGAGATGGCATCTGGATCATACCCTTGATTGAAGGAGTTCCTACAAGAATGGAGCTTAATACTAGAGCTGCCATCTCACTGATTTCTGCATCTTCCTATCACCAGATTTTGTCACCAGTTCCTCTGGAAGAAACCTCCAAGGTTTTGAAGACTTATAATGGAGAAAAGTTAGTCCGAAAAGGGATATTCTTAGTCAAAGTTCAACTAGATGAACAATCACTTGCTTTACCCTTGTATGTGACTGAAGGAAAGTATCCACCAACATTTGGCAGATCTTGGCTTGAGAAGCTTAAGGTGAATTGGACCAAAAGCACCCTGAAATCTTCAAGAAATACTTGATACGGCAAAGTTTTTGAAAAAGAGTTTGGACAGATGAGCAACGTGTCAGTGAAATCTGAGAGCCAGAGAAAATAGTGCAAAATATCCAGAGTTGTGCCTTGTGAAAGCTGATTTGGACCATTTAGCGAACATCAGAGTCTTGTCCTTAGTTTCACATAGTGAGTGGGCTACACTCATCGTACTAGTGATCAAGAAGGAAGGCGTCGTCTGAATTTGTGGAGATTTCAAAGTGACTCTGAATCCAGTTTTATATGCAGACTAGTATCCACTACCTCCTACTGAAGATGTTTGCTACATTTAGTGGTGGACAGTGTTTCAGTAAATTGGATTGCCTCAATTCATACCTACAAATGGAGACTGATCCGGCATCTCGCAAATATCTCACAATCAACATACAAAAACGCTTATTTTGTTACAGCTGATTGCCTTTCAGTATCACATTGGCACCTGCCCTGTTCCAGAAAGCCATAAATGAAATTGTGAAGGGACTGAATGGAATTCATTGTTATTTGGATGACATCCTTATTACAGGAAAGGATCAAGAGGATCATCTTCAAAATTTGGATGCTGTCTTGCAACATTTGGAAGACCATGGGCTGAGAGTTCATTAAGACAAATTTGAGTTTTTCAAACCTTTAGCTGAATATCTTGGATGTGTAATTGATGCCACAGGCTTCAGGAATTCACTAGAGAAAGAGATGGTGGTTCTTGAATCACCAGAGAACAAGTCACAGCTATGTTCATTTTTAGGACTGCTTAACTACTACATAAATTTCTGCCTAATCCAGCCACAGCATTGGCACTTTTACATGAACTGTTACAAGCAAAGAAAAAATGGAAATGGACTAAGGAGTGTGATTGTGCATTTAAGGAAGCAAAGAAATGACATGTGGACCAGCTGCAGCCTTGACAAGTACCAGAGTCTAGGGATGATCCAGCAGGACTTTTTGTTTCTGTAATTGAACCTCCTTCCATTACAACTCCTAATTTTGGTGACTTGTTGGGAGAAAATTTGGTACCAGATCCAGGGAGCCAGTTGATTCCTTGCCACCAACTGTTCCTGTTGTTCAGAACACAGCTGCACTGTCATTCCCCACATTATTTCAAGATAGTGTGAAAACCAGATGTGCGCATGAATCGATAAATTGTTTAGTTAGGGAGTTGCTATTCCAGGACAGAATAATCCCTTGCAATTTAAGAGTCTGCAGTAATCTACCCACAACTTTTAGTTAGATTATATAATGTTTCATGTTAGCCATGTACATCATGGGCAGCGAGTAGAATAGGCCAGAGGCGCTAAGCCTCCAGTGACACAGCTGCCACCACCCTGCCACCAGAGGCCTGGGCTGTGGTGGCCCCGCCTGCGCTCTGCCTCTTCCTGTCCCTGCTCTGCCCCTTCCCTGAGGCCCCACTGCCTGCCACTGCCTGGTGAGCCCCTCCTTGCCCTCTCCTCCACTCCACTCACTGCTTCCCTCCTCACAAACCTCCCCCATGAGATCCCCCCCACCTGCCACATCCCTCCTCTCCTCCACCCACCTCCTTGAGAGACTCCCCTCCACTTACCGCTCTCCAAGTCCCTCATCACCCGCCCACCCCCACAGGAGAAAGGGGTGGAGGAGAGGAGGTACGTGGAAAGTGTGAGTGGCAGAGGCTTCGGGGGAGCAGGGGGTGGAGGAGAGGAAAGCTGCGGTGGGTGCGGGAGGGTCTCATGAGGGCTGAGGAGTGAGGAGGGATGTGGCAGGCATGGGAGGGTCTCACGGGGGAGGCGGACTGAGGAGGGACAGGCGGCGGCAGGGGAAGTCTCATGGGGGCAGGAGGGTAGAGGAAAGGAGGGGACGTGGCAAGTGGTGGTGGTGGTGGGCGAGTGGGGGATGGGGAGGGCCTGGGGCAGAGCGGGGGCGGACAGTGGGAAGGGCTGCAGGTGGAAGAGGGGGGACAGGGAGCTAGTCTGCAGCCTGCTGCCCACAGTCTGCCCCTGCTCCGCCCCAGGCCCACTTCTCATGATGCACATGATATTGAATGTGCTTGGACAGTTTTTTAAAGTAGGATGGAGGAATGTGACATTCTGTTTCTTTAAATGTTTGGATACTCTCCCTTCCACAGTGCAAAGCCTCACTTTCATGTTAGTTTTAGTTTTGCAGCTAGAACAATAAAGTGAGCACAGCAGACATCTGTGTTTCTGTCAGCTCCCTGTGTCTATCTCCTTCTCTGTTGGGTCCAGAAATATAACAGGCACCATCACCACAAGCAGCAGCCATTGCTGCTGTTTTGTGAATCTAGCCTTGAATTTTTGTGGTCTGGCCAAAAGTATTTGGTGAATTCATGTCAAATTCACAAATAGTTTCAGCTCAACTGACTCTACATTTTTCATCTGAAAATTTTTGCTCAGCTCTGCTCAGGAATCCTTTGCTCAAAGGACACCAGATGTGGACAACTAACACTACCCAGGCAACCCCATGAGGTACAGAAAATTTCAAGACAATCTGAGTAAGCACATGGATTTTAAGAAGAGTCAACTTTTAAACAGAAAGCACTGCTCAACCTGAACTATAGTAGAGCTGGTGTTCTGCTATATTACATCCTAAGATTTTGTTTGTTATTTTGTGAATGGATATGATGTATTTTAGAGGCGCGGCAAGCACCTGGCATGGTTACTGACAGAAGTGACAGTGCCATATTGCTCCTGGTGTAAATAGACCCTGAGTTTCAATAATTGATATTGAAAAGAAACAATTCAAAATGAAGTTCTCTCACCATAACCAGTTTGAGGAGGTCAGCAGCATTACCCTTCTCTTCCTCTGTTCTTGGCTCTTTAATGATCATCTCTTGCATCTCATCTTCCTGCTTCAGGATGTAGTCTATGTATTCCTAGTGGAGCAGTGAATAAAGGATATGGGAGATGCAACTGTTTGTTTTACAGAAGTAAACATAATGGACATTCATATGGAGGAGAGTTTACTTATTAGTAAGTGAGGTATATATTGCCTCTGAGGATTCACATTGTCAGGGTCAAGAAACTATGGTGGAGTTCTATTTGTCAGATGAGTCTTTATACTTAGAAGCTCAGTTAGATGGAAAAGTAGGGACCATGGGTAGGGCTAGGCTCACATCCCTATCCAGATGGCAAACCTCATGCAAGGATTCATGAACAGGCATTCTTCCATACCTCTTTGAATTCCAAAGAAATGGGGAAGGAGAAGGAAAAGCTTGAGCCCCCGGGGTCCTCTAGCTCTTGGCGAGGTTCTGACCAAGTGAGTCTCTAGCTTAAAAATTCTTCTATAACAAAAGAAGTTTTATTCTAACGTAAGTAGTTTCAAGCTACCTTCTCATGACTGACAGTAGGGAACTACAGAGGCAACTTTCTAAGGAGAAATACTGTCTTTGCAAGTGTACTTAGGATCATGTCTTCTGTTCTACCCCACAAATGCAGTTCTGTCGTGTCTGTAAAGTCACGCAAAGTATTAGTGGCTGTTAGTGCTATCAGTTATGTCTCTCTTCATCTTTCTCTACGGATCATTGTAAGTCACTTACTCCTGGAATACCCATAGAACTGGTATTGATGTATAAACAACTTCCATGGACTGAGTTACATTTCTGGTTAATATAAGCATTACAAAGGTCTCTGGAATGCCCGTAATTGCACTGCTTCTTTCTAGGGGTTCCTTCTTATTCTGAGGGCCATCTGCAGACCTATTTTATAATCTTTTAAATGCAGAGGCCTAACCTGGGAATTTGGTATAAGAAGTTTAAAAATTTGCCTGCTTCTAAAAGACCAGTATGTAATCAGTATATGTATGTAATGCAAATGAGTAAAGCTGAGTCCTGCTAGAATGGCATCTCAAAAATGTAAGAGATGTAAGCAGTCAGTGTGTCTTTATTGCAACAAGACCTTTTTTCAAATGTACTATAAAAATCACGTGACTATATTAGGGTACTTCCTCTTCTACACATAGCACATATTGCCGTATCTCCAAACTTTCAAACCTACCAGTGTGTAAACCAGTCACATAAAATGTGTGACGAATGACTGAAATGTGAATCACCTGTGTTTTGTTGTGCATTGTGCCATAATTGACAGATGATCATGTTTTTTAATTATAAAATCTATTTTAAGGATGTTTTCACTATGTTAATTAAATAAGCCAGTTATTTAAAAAAGAAAACCAAGAAACCAAAGTTTTAATCCCCTGATATGGGTCAACAGCAGGGTTTGAACCTTGGATTTTCAGATCTCCAGCTAAGAACACTAGGACTTGACAGATAACTTACATCTTTTTATAGACCACTCACTTAAGAGGGATGTGACACATTTTGCCAGAAGGTTCCAGAACTATCTGATAGAGAACAGTAGAATGATGAAGATTAGGAATTCTGGGTTCTATTTCTAGCTCTGGGGAAAGTGTGTGTGTGTGTGTGTGTGTGTGTGTGGCAGGGAGAGGGAGGAGGGGAATGGGATCTAGCTGTTTGAGTGGTGGTTACAGTCAGGAAGGCCAATCACATAGATTTGGCACATTAATTGTGACAGGCAGGACCATATTACAGACCTGCATTCTATTCCCACCTCTGACTACAGTAATCCTCTGCAACCTCCCAGTTATCTTATTTATCAAGTTTCAGAGTAACAGCCGTGTTAGTCTGTATTCGCAAAAAGAAAAGGAGTACTTGTGGCACCTTAGAGACTAACCAGTTTATTTGAGCATGAGCTTTCGTGAGCTACAGTATCTGATGAAGTGAGCTGTAGCTCACAAAAGCTCATGCTCAAATAAACTGGTTAGTCTCTAAGGTGCCACAAGTACTCCTTTTCTTATTTATCAAATGAGTGGAATGAAGTGCATGGAAATATAAAGAGCAGTCAGCAGAGGAGAGACTGGATATCCTAGCTTTCATTTCAGTGGACTTTCCCTATGTTAAAGAGAATTTTAATGGGCAGCTCTCTCATGTCTGTGGAGCATTACCTGATGCAGCTGAAATGCAGAATGCCCTTCCAAATCCAGGGTACTTGAGAGTTCTGTATAGTGTGGGAGAGCCTGCTGTTCTAAAATAGAGTATTGTGAAATGTACCAAGTAGGAAATGGAGAAATAGACATTTTAGACTGAGTTTCTTTTTCTCTGTGTCAGAAACAAAAGTATAATGCTTATTTTTCTCTTACATTTTTTCTCAATGTTTAGTGCTTTTTTGCTGACTGGTTAAGTGATAACACCATGCTTAGTATTATAAAATAATCCCAAGAAACACACTTAATCTGTATAAAATGAAACAGACTGAAGTTTTCCTATTTTCATCTGGGAGATGCAACCTGTGATGGACATGGAATTGCTATGTATTGATATATGAATACTGATGTTTAACAATGCTATGAATACTGTAAATGAACCGCTCAGTGAGGTAAAGTTACAGTATAACTATGGAGGGTTGTTAGAATTTCCTCTATGAGTGCACTGATTTAATTTAACAGGGGGCTTTGGGAAGAGCAAATGAGAAAGCAACACAACAGTTCTAGATAATGACAATCCAGCATGCACTTGAAAGACAATGAGCCAAGCTGCTAGCTTCAAGGATCCTATCTCCAAGGAAGATGCAAACTTGTTTTGTCAGCCTGGGAACCTGATTCTCGGAGGAACACTAAAGAGTAAAAAGTGCTTCTCATGGGGATGAAGGGGCATTGCCACTTGTCAGTATGGAGTTTCTAGGGAGCCAGGTTGACGGAGAGTGTGAAAGCCTCTGTGGAAGGAGTCTAAAGAAGTTGGGACTTCCCAGAACTAGGGATTCCTAAGTCTTAGAAACAAGCTAGATAGGCATACAGTCTGTTTTATTGTTTAAAAAAATGTTTTCACTGAAATGCTTTTGTTTTAAATAAAAAATACTTTGTTTAAGGAAGCTGGTTGGTCACTGCTTACCACTGTCACTGCCTTAGAGGGTATGGATATAAATCAGACCTGCTGAGGTAAATCAGAATTGATACACAGGGGACTGCAACCCAGAGCCTACACTGAGAGTGGGAGAATTGCGTGATTCCACCCTGAGAGACAGGTGATGACTAGAAACCTGAGATGGAGAGGGATTGCACTTGGAGAACCTAGGAGGTGCCAGAGGTGCAGTTAGCCCGGTAACTGTGACACGACCCGTGGAGACTAAAGGTGCAGTCTGGATCTTTCAGGTCAAACTATAGATGGGCTGCCCCTCACTCATAAAGATAACCAATAGGTTGCATTTCAGAACTCCATGGGTCACTTTTGACCCATGGTCTGCACTTCAGAAAACTTGGATTAACTGCTGAGATTAAAGGCACCTATTCTGTACATTGCATGTGGTAATGGGACTTCAAACTCTATATTAGCTCAGTTCATAGTGTAATGAGGTGGGACAATTTGGGGAACTGGTCTATCCACAACTAGTAATTTCTGGCTGATGTTGTGAAGTTGTTATGAAATTGTTGAATCATGGAACACCTCTGTGTGGAGGTGGAATCCACCATTTGCTGATGTCTGTGCCAGATCAGGGACAACAACCATTAAACCTTAAATGGTTGCCTATTCAGGTTGAAACACCTTTGGACAATGTTAGGTTTCAGAGTAGCAGCCGTGTTAGTCTGTATTCGCAAAAAGAAAAGGAGTGCCCATTGTAGCTCACAAAAGCTTATGCGCAAATAAATTGGTTAGTCTCTAAGGTGCCACAAGTCCTCCTTTTCTCTTTGGACAATGGGTTGGTTGAGGTTAGGAGAAGCTAGTCTCTCCAAGGCCTCTGAAAGGAGGGGAAGTGTAAAATCCAAAGCAGGAGCTGAACAAAGGAACCAGGTGTTGGTAGGGGGACATATAAACACAAGAGTCTCACTGAGACTGTAGCAGGAAGCTTTGGAAGAGAGGAAGAGATGGACAGCCATTCTTATCCGGGGGTTCAGTTTAACTGTGGGACCAACCAAGGGCAGGGAAAGTTATCTGACCTAGAGAAGGCACCATGATTCTGAAGAGAAACGATGAACTGCAGAAGGATCCCAGATACCCCAGAGGACTCGACCCAAGCCCAGAGCAGTGTGGAGCTCTGTGTATTTCTTGAACTACTTAAGTAAAGAGTATGGTGTTTTAGAATCCTGTGCAAAGTCTGTCTGTGTGTCTGCTGGCTTTCACTATCGCATGTTCCTGAAGAGGTAAACTGTACAATCGATGGCTCACACCTTTGGTGGGACTTCTGCAGAACATGCAAAAGCTGCTGCAGAGGCTTGGGGGGAATGGCATTAGTTCCAGGGCCTAGGTAATTGGACTATGGGGCCCCCACTGCCAAGAGGCATCAGACATGAGGTCTGCACCTGGAGAGTCTTAAAGTCAGGGATAGAGCCTAAACTGTGCTTAGCCCTTGGAAGCTGAGGCCACGTGGAATTCAGTGTTTTTGATCCCCTCAAAGCAGTCTGGTGAGTGTCCAGGGGGGAGCTCAACCAGATCTGTGACATAAGACACCTTTAATTAATATCTGAAATAAAAATTGATCATATGAAATGTAAACTTTTCTAAGATTATTTAACCTATTCTATAAGGTCTATTTTCACACCAAGAGGCATGCAAGAGTCTCATTAACAGAGATGTGGAGTTCAGCCCATACATTTGGGGTGAGAAGGGGCCCTGGGTATAGGATTTTGTTTTATTTGTTAAAGGGGCTGCACTGTGTTCATAGGCACACGGTCCAAAATTTAAATTTTGTAAGTGGAAAACAAATTAAAGAATGAAAAAACCCCAATAGGAATAGAATTTTAAAATATTCCAATTAAAAATGTTTGTTTTGGCATTCACACATTCCTCTTTGATATTGTGAATAAAAATGACAACCATTTTTGCAGCTAGAACATGAGTATAAATGAAAATGAAACAGGCCAGTCTAGTTCTGCTGCTGAAGCTGAGTGAAATGTGAAAAGTTATGGAATAATCTAAACAATTATTTGATTTTCAGCATTGTGTCAATGGCAATATATGTTATTATTCATAATAGATGGAAGATTTTTTTTAAATGAATTTTATGTGGTTTCCTTTAAGTGATTTTTTCCTAGTAGAAAGCATTGTCTGAATGACAGCCATAGAGATTGTTTATCCCCCAAAAAAGTACAGCACAGGCACCGGCAGTAAAACTTCTCTCACAACACACCTTGTGTCAATGTGGCTCAGCCCTGACACAGCCTTGTCTTTGCTGCTAAAAAAAAAAAGTGTTTTACAATTGGGATAACTAATGTGAGTAAGCTATACTGAGGAAAAGAAATAGTGAAAACAAGGCACTTTAGTTTTATTGTGAAATAAACTACGCAAAGTCAGCGCCCTTCCCTATCTGGGGTTTATATATTTTTTAAAAATATATTAAAACATTTATATAAAAATATTAAATATTTATGTAAATTTATATTTGTACAAGGATTATTGGATTCCAAGTAACTGACAGCTCTCGTCTCAGAGGTGTGTGAGAAATATACGCTACTTGATTTGTCAGTAAATTTCTGTTTACTGAGAGAATGAAGTTACTATGCCTGCATTACCTTGAGGGACAGCTGCAGCTTCTGTCTCAGCTCATCACTGACTGGCTCATACTGGATCAGGTTACGGATCTGTAGCACATTAGGGCATTTCAGTACAGGTGCTGGAGAGCCAGTCAGCTCTTTGGATCCTATGCACAGACCTTTCCAAATATGTGTGCCAAATGGTGGACCTGGAATCTTCCTCTGAACACAATCAACAATGAGCAAACCGAGCATGAGATTATTTATTATACTGACATGGAAGGTTCTCAACAAGTCAGAAAGCAAGACTGTAGAGATACTTACATGAAAATGCATCCTACTCACAAAGCAAGAATTGCAACTTGGGCTAAATAAACTCAGAGGCTGAATTTCAGGCTAGGGTGTTTCTCAGCCCAGGACCTATAGTTATGACCAAGTTCACATGGCATCCTCTCAAGCTGTTATGCTGAAATGTAGAAACGTGTCCCAAGCCATGAAGTTTGGATCCCTCAAGATCAGTGGTGTTTGGATTTCAGAGTTTTACTTTACAAAGATGGGAGTAGGTGCAAAGTCTGGATCCCTACCCTAAGCTAATTATGAATGTAACCAGTGAAGTCAGTGGACAGTGAATTCCTGCATGTCGCATGCTTATTACATTAACCCATCCTAATCTAATTGAACCTAGCCTAATTTAATCTAATCAATATTTTCTGATGAGGATGCCCTCTGGATTGTCTTAAAGAGACAGCATGGTTTTATGGCTAAAACATGGGACTGATGAAATTAAAGTTCTGTTTCTGTTTCTGGCTCTGAGCTAGACTCAATGTGTGACCTTAGTCAACTCAACTAACATCTTTGTGCTTCAGATTTCCATCTATACATTGGGAATAATAATATTTACTTACCTCACATAGATGTTGTGAGGTTTAATTAATTTAAGTACATAAAGTGCTTGGAAATTCTCAAATAGAAATTGATAGAGTGATGTCCTGTGTTATGCAGAGGTTAGACCACAAGATCACAATGGTTTCTTATGGCTTTATAATCTATGAATCTAATCTACGAGTGCTATGTGCAAATAATAAATATAATAGTTAATAATAGAGTAACATCA
The DNA here is from genome assembly GCF_965152235.1 of Eretmochelys imbricata. Lineage (NCBI taxonomy): Eukaryota > Metazoa > Chordata > Testudines > Cheloniidae > Eretmochelys > Eretmochelys imbricata. Next base: position 208,519,673 of record NC_135572.1, read on the forward strand.
ATGCCTAATAGCAAAACAGGGAGAAAAAAGAGTTTTGAAAGATTTATACCTCAAATGGAGGAAATGTATCCCAGTTCCTGGACTGGAGGCTAGGAGGAACAATATTGGATGATTCTCTCTTCATTACCCAGGGAGAAGTTTCAGTCAGTGGTCGGAGAACAGTAATACTTAAAACACCTGGGTCAAAAACATTTAAATAAAAGTAAATTTGCATCCAAATTGAATGGAGAATTTGATGAAGGGTTTTGAAATCTTCAGATGAAAGAATGTATGTAAATGTAAAGCATGTTCTTGAAATGAATGCAAGAATGTGCCACTGATGGTTAGAGACAAGACTGGATCACAATGTGACTGCAAGATAGGTAAATATTGGATTAGGATCACCCAAAACTTTGCCAAACCACAGATTGCATTTGCAACTTGCCAGGAGTCTCAGGGATACATCTAATTTGCATATGATGGAGTGCAGCGTAAATGACCTCATATTGAGTAAGGAGCTGCAGACCATGAAAAAACTACAGCATTGCACCATCTTGAGCCTGCATATGGAACTCTTACTGAGGCTACACTTACCTATTCAGTGTAGGCATTGCTGTGAGCTGCATCTGATCCTATTTTACATTTCACTTTCAGACCTCAGGTAATTAATTACTTGTAATTGTTACTCTCTGATGAACTCTAGCTTTTTAAAAAAAAACCCTACAGGTGTCTTAATTATCAAGTCTTCAAGAGTGATGCAGTTTTCAGATCTTTCTTAAAGTTTTCCTCTCCTACCAGACCAAAAATCCACTGAGCCCTGTATTCTGCCTCATACAATACATAAGAAAGTTACATCACTATGAGATGTTTTGTCACAATGATACAATGTTCCATATGAGTATAAGAGCAGAAAAGCTCCACTGTCAACATAGCAAAAATAGCCAAGCTAGTGGTGGGGAGGCCCTAAAAGTTTGAAGTGTGAAGAAGCATCGTAAATCTGGATTCCTCTTGAACTTCCCACTTCTCCCCTCCTGGTTCTTTTCATGTGTTCCCCTTTCTCTTTCTCTCTTCCTCTTTTCAATGCCAGTGGCAGTTTTATTGATGTTATTCAATTTATCTGCTGGGGAGCCATTTATTTTTGGTGGAAGCAACATTTCAAATTGTGTAAAACCTGACAGAGAGAATAGTGTGATGGCTGTTCTCAATTCCTCCCTAGATTAGCCGTTGGGAGAACTGCACCGTTATTGTACTACTTAAAGCAGTCATTTTGTCATTGTATTCTCCACATTAAGGGGATACTATATATGTTTCTCTATATGGCTTGTTTACAATTTAGTTCTTTAGTGAAGGTCTGTCCCCTTCAGACATTTCCCATAGCTTGTTCACTAGGACTGGCACTGAGTCCTGGTAATTCATTTCACACAAGCCACTCCAAGCCTTCAGAGAGTAACCACTTTCAGTTACTTCCATGGACCTACAGGTAGAAGGCCCCATATGCTATTAATAATCCCTGTCCCAGTTATATCTTTCAATGTCCTTAACACCAAATGCATAGAGGTGGCTTCCCAAATAGCAAAGAGCCACCATTCATAGTGATCATTTTACTCCATAGATACAGTTGGATGGTTAAACTAACAAGAGACATTTGGTGATTTCTCCACCCCAAAATAAATTCCGAATATTGATGTATTTAATAGTTGTTCCCATTTGCATGTATATAAAAGGATAAAAGTGTACCAAATATGTGTTAACTTCCCCCTTAATCAAACAGTCATTTAGTTGATTGAATACATCCCACAATCTTTCTATAAGTTCTTTCTTCCACACTCCTTGCCACTTTCATGTTCTGTGGAGAAGAAGCCCATATACACTGTTACAGTTGGGCAGAAATAGGATGCAGTGCAGTCACCACTATGGGACTGGCGGGGTGGCAAATTTGGAGTATGAGCACAGTGAGGAAGACCACTTTCATTTTTCCTACCTAGCTAAAAGTTTTGATTGTCCTGCTCCAACTATTTTAATTATTTCTAAACTGGGTTGGCAAAAAGGAAATGAAATATCCCTACCTGGACATTCTTGTACTGGCTCCTGCAAGACTGCAGTAGCTGGATCACCATATGCCAAAGCAAGGTATTCTTCTATGTCACTATTCCGAAGGAGTTCAGTCCCTGAACCATCAGCATAGACAATGAAGAACCTAAACAATCACCCAAACAAATCTGATTAGTTCCAGCTTACATTAGAATCACACACGTTTTTCTAGGAAAGAACATTGTGATGGCATAATGAGAAAGTGGAAGGTCAAGATGGTGGTATCAAATAACTAAACAAAGACTACTGAATAAAGAAAATATGAGCCTACAGATTCACAGAGTCTAAGGCCAAAAGGGACCATTATGATAACCTAGTCTGACTTCCAGTGCAGTACAGTCCATAACATGTCTCCAAGATAATTCCTAGAGCATATGATTTAGAACAACATTCAATCTTGATTTAACAATTGACAGCAATGGAGAATCCACTATGACCCTTGGTAAATTGTTCCGTTGATTAATAACTCTCACTATTAAAAATGTAATCCTTATTTCCTAGCTTCAGAATTTGTTCAGCATCAACTTCTAGCCTTTGGTTATACTTTTCTCTGCTAGACTGAAGAGCCCATTATTAAATATTTGTTCCCCATGTACAGACTTACAGACTGTAATTAAAAAGAAAAGGAGTACTTGTGGCACCTTAGAGACTAACAAATTTATTTGAGCATAAGCTTTTGTGAGCTACAGCTCACTTCATTGGATGCATGCAGCGGAAAACACAGTGGGGAGATTTTATATACACAGAGAACATGAAACAATGGGTGTTACCATACACACTGTAAAGAGAATGACGTAGAGACTGTAAAAGAATAAATGGACACAAATCAGATGTCAGGAATTATAACATTCAAAAACCAGTCGGAGAACACTTCAATCTCTCTGGTCACTCGATTACAGACCTAAAAGTTGCAATACTTCAACAAAAAAACTTCAAAAACAGACTCCAACGAGAGACTGCTGAATTGGAATTAATTTGAAAACTGGACACCATTACATTGGGCTTGAATAAAGACTGGGAGTGGATGTGTCATTACACAAAGTAAAACTATTTCCCCATGTTTATCTCCCCCCTGCCACTGTTCCTCACACAGTCTTGTCAACTGCTGGAAATGGCCCACCTTGACTATCACTACAAAAGGTTTTTTTTCTCTCCTGCTGGTAATAGCTCACCTTACCTGATCACTCTCGTTACAGTGTGTATGGTAACACCCATTGTTTCATGTTCTCTGTGTATATAAAATCTCCCCACTGTATTTTCCACTGCATGCATCCGATGAACTGAGCTGTAGCTCACGAAAGCTTATGCTCAAATAAATTTGTTAGTCTCTAAGGTGCCACAAGTACTCCTTTTCTTTTTGCGAATACAGACTAACATGGCTGCTACTCTGAAACCAGATTGTAATTAAGTCACGCATTCCCTTTTTTAACAGATTGAGCTCCTTCAGTCTATCACTATAAGGTATGTTATCTAATCCTTTAATCATTCTCATAGGTCTTCTCTAAACCCTCTCCAATTTATCAACATCCTTCTTGAATTGAAGACGCTAGAACTGGATACACAGTCCAGCACGGGTCGCACCAGTGTCAAATATAGAGGTAAAATAACCTCTCTACTCCTACTCGAGATTCCCCTGTTTATGCATCTCAGGATTGCATTAGCTCTTTTGGGCACAGCGTCACACTGGGATCTCATCTTCAGCTGATTATCTATCACTCTCAAATCTTTTTCAGAGTCACTGCTTCTCAGTATAGAGTCCCCCCTCCTGTAAATATGGCCTACATTCTTTTGTTCCTAGATGTACTCATTTACATATAGCTGTATTAAAACACATACTGTTTGCTTGTGCACAGTTCACCAAACGATCTAGATCGTTCTGAATCAGTGACCTGTCCTCTTCATTATTTAGCACTCCCCCAATTTTTGTGTCATCTGCAAACTTTACCAGTGATGATTTTATGTTTTCTTCCAGATCATGGATAAAGATGTTAAATAGCATAGGACCAAGAATCAATCCCTGTGTGGTATGTTTGGTTTACCTGGGGGCATGTTCACCATATGTGACAGGAGTATGAACTTCTTTTGGTATTGGTACTAAGTATCCATCTTCCTCACCATCAGAATCAATGCTGGGAATGAAGACAGATGTGCTGCCATCAGCCATGACCTATGATGGGAAACACACAAAATCATTTGGGCTATGAAATTTGCTACTAAGTCCAGATGGGAGCTAGCACAATTACAGTTATAGCCAAGTCATCGTTTTGTGCTGGGCAGCTAAACGTTCAGGGTAATAGGAGTAGGAGTGGCAGAGCTAGACAAAATAAATGTTTTTGGCTAAGTATGCCATGTCAAGAATCCTAACCCTAAGTGCCAATGCATAAGTAATACTCGGGGATTTTAAAGTATACATTTGTGGCCAAATTTTCAAAGAAAAGTGTTTAAGTTCCATCTTTACTATATGCAGTTGCACATACAAATGGGTACCTGCATACAAAGTATATATTTGCAGGTCAAATCAGCAAACTGCATACTTACATGAGTACTGACACACTCATGCAATTATTTATTTTATTCCTGCGGGCTTTCTGCACCAAAAAAATAAAAATGATGCGCATAATGTTTTAAAATTCTGCAAATTTTCTTTGTCAAATAAATGTGGAGGCTCCAGCATGGCCTTGGGGAGCAAAGGCCAATGGCTGCACAGAGGTTGGAGATCACTATGCAGCTCCCCCTGGAACATGGACTCAGTGGTGAGGCTGTACCCAACCTTGGCACAGCACAAGGACTGGGCCTGTCCCAGAAACACCCCAGGGCTCTGCCCCTCTGTGCCAGGTGCACCAAGTGTGGACAGGCAAGCTCAGTAAGGCAGGATCCAAGTGTGGAGGGGCTTAGTGTGGGGGGGATCCAAGTATGGGGCAATCTGGGAGATCCGGGTACATGGAGGATCTGGATACACAGGGGTTTGTTGGGTTTTTTTTGGTGCTACAGTAATGGGACTCTGTGGGGGGGTCCAGGTGAAGGTGGTTGGGGCTCAGTTGGGGGGGGATGTCTGTGTAGAGCTCGGCAGGGAGGGTTGAGGGCTCAGTGGGGGGTCCAGATGCTAAAGGAGTGGGGCTCAGTGGGGTGAAGATCCAGGTGCAGCTGGTTGAGGCTCAGTGGGGTGGGGATCCAGGTGTGGGTGGCTCATCAGCGTGGACCAGGTGCAGGGGTAGTGGGGCTCATCGGGGGAGTTCTGAGTGCGGGGGCGCGGAGGGTCTGGGTATGAGGGGGTCTGGATGCATGCGGGTTGCACGGATGCATGAGCAGCTCCCTGTACAGGAACCCCTCCCCCTGCAGCTGAGGAGCAATGGGTGCAGGACATGTGTGTGTGTGGCAGGCGGGGGGGAGGGGGACTGCAGAGCTTCCTGCAGTTGGGGGAGAAATCTGGGTGTGGGTCTGACCTGGTCCCTGATGCTGTGCAGGGGAAAAGGAAGTCCCATCCTCCCCAGCCCAGCTGGGACTAGCAGTAGAGCCCAGCGCAGGGTAGGAGCCATCATCCAGGTCTTCCCCAGTCCTATCCCGTGCCCCACAGTGATTTACCTCTCTGACAGCTGCCCTGTGCACCCAAAACATAGTGCATGACCGCTCTTGTGACTTCCCTATACTTCCCTGTCAGAAAGTCATTTTTCTGCAGGGAAGCCAAGAAATTTGCAGGGGACATAAATTCTGCACATGCACAGTGGCGCAGAATTCCCCCAGGAGTATTATTTGCATTTTCATGAAAATATATAGTGAACATAATGTAGACATCTACTTTCCAAAATGTAGTTCCTGATAGCCCCATGATAATAATGATTAGGATTTTTAATTACATTATTAAATAATTAAAACATACATGTTTTAAATGTGAGATAGTTAAGTAAGAAATACTGTCCAACGTTTTCAAAGCTGGGTACGTAAAGTTAAGCTTGTGTATCCATATTTAGATATCAACATTTATATGGTTCCATATTCAGAGGTGCTGAGCCACTGAAAGTAGTGGCAGCTGTGGGGTGCTCAGCTACACTGAAAATCAGGCCACTTCTATTTAGGTCCTAATTAAATACCTTGATGGAGGTTGGGTAACTCCCAGCAGGTGGGTCTTTGACCTACAAGCAGCCTCAGATTTGGTGAAGCTGATGGGTGTGCTAGCCACTTTCCATTCAGGCTAACTGAGAGAACAATTAAATGTCCCTTTGTTTAGTTAAAAAAAAAAGGAGTACTTGTGGCACCTTAGAGACTAACAAATTTATTTGAGCATAAGCTTTCGTGAGCTACAGCTCACTTCATCGGATGCAGCTCAATGCATCCGATGAATCATAGAATTATAGAATATCAGGGTTGGAAGTGACCTCAGGAGGTCATCTAATCCAACCCCCTGCTCAAAGCAGGACCAATCCCCAATTAAATCATCCCAGCCAGGGCTTTGTCAAGCCTGACCTTAAAAACTTCTAAGGAAGGAGATTCTACCACCTCCCTAGGTAACGCATTCCAGTGTTTCACCACCCTCTTAGTGAAAAAGTTTTTCCTAATATCCAACCTAAACCTCCCCCACTGCAACTTGAGACCATTACTCCTTGTTCTGTCCTCTTCTACCACTGAGAACAGTCTAGAACCACCCGCTCTGGAACCACCTCTCAGGTAGTTGAAAGCAGCTATCAAATCCCCCCTCATTCTTCTCTTCTGCAGACTAAACAATCCCAGTTCCCTCAGCCTCTCCTCAGAAGTCATGTGTTCCAGACCCCTAATCATTTTTGTTGCCCTTCGCTGGACTCTCTCCAATTTATCCACATCCTTCTTGTAGTGTGGGGCCCAAAACTGGACACAGTACTCCAGATGAGGCCTCACCAATGTCGAATAGAGGTGAACGATCACGTCCCTCGATCTGCTCGCTATGCCCCTACTTATACATCCCAAAACGCCATTGGCCTTCTTGGCAACAAGGGCACACTGTTGACTCATATCCAGCTTCTCGTCCACTGTCACCCCTAGGTCCTTTTCCGCAGAACTGCTGCCTAGCCATTCGGTCCCTAGTCTGTAGCTGTCCATTGGGTTCTTCCGTCCTAAGTGCAGGACCCTGCACTTATCCTTATTGAACCTCATCAGATTTCTTTTGGCCCAATCCTCCAATTTGTCTAGGTCCCTCTGTATCCTATCCCTGCCCTTCAGCGTATCTACTACTCCTCCCAGTTTAGTATCATCCGCAAATTTGCTGAGAGTGCAATCCACACCATCCTCCAGATCATTTATGAAGATATTGAACAAAACCGGCCCCAGGACCGACCCCTGGGGCACTCCACTTGACACCGGCTGCCAACTAGACATGGAGCCATTGATCACTACCCGTTGAGCCCGACAATCTAGCCAACTTTCTACCCACCTTATAGTGCATTCATCCAGCCCATACTTCTTTAACTTGCTGACAAGAATACTGTGGGAGACCGTGTCAAAAGCTTTGCTCAAGTCAAGATACAATACATCCACTGCTTTCCCTTCATCCACAGAACCAGTAATCTCATCATAGAAGGCGATTAGATTAGTCAGGCATGACCTTCCCTTGGTGAATCCATGCTGACTGTTCCTGATCACTTTCCTCTCATGTAAGTGCTTCAGGATTGATTCATTGAGGACCTGCTCCATGATTTTTCCAGGGACTGAGGTGAAGCTGACTGGCCTGTAGTTCCCAGGATCCTCCTTCTTCCCTTTTTTAAAGATTGGCACTACATTAGCCTTTTTCCAGTCATCTGGGACTTCCCCCATTCGCCACGAGTTTTCAAAGATAATGACCAATGGCTCTACAACCACAGCCGCCAATTCCTTTAGCACTCTCAGATGCAACTTGTCCGGCCCCATGGACTTGTGCACTTTAGCTTTTCTAAATAGTCCCTAACCACCTCTTTCTCCACAGAGGGCTGGCCATCTACTCCCCATGTTGTGATGCCCAGCGCAGCAGTCTGGGAGCTGACCTTGTTAGTGAAGACAGAGGCAAAAAAAGCATTGAGTACATTAGCTTTTTCCACATCCTCTGTCACTAGGTTGCCTCCCTCATTCACTAAGGGGCCCACACTTTCCTTGGCTTTCTTCTTGTTGCCAACATACCTGAAGAAACCCTTCTTGTTAGTCTTGACATCTCTTGCTAGCTGCAGCTCCAGGTGCGATTTGGCCCTCCTGATTTCATTCCTAAATGCCCGAGCAATATTTTTATACTCTTCCCTGGTCATATGTCCAACCTTCCACTTCTTGTAAGCTTCTTTTTTATGTTTAAGATCCGCTAGGATTTCACCGTTAAGTCAAGCTGGTCGCCTGCCATATTTACTATTCTTTCAACTCATCGGGATGGTTTGTCCCTGTAACCTCAACAGGGATTCCTTGAAATACAGCCAGCTCTCCTGGACTCCTTTCCCCTTCATGTTAGTCCCCCAGGGGATCCTACCCATCCGTTCCCTGAGGGAGTCGAAGTCTGCTTTCCTGAAGTCCAGGGTCCGTATCCTGCTGCTTACCTTTCTTCCCTGTGTCAGGATCCTGAACTCAAACAACTCATGGTCACTGCCTCCCAGATTCCCATCCACTTTTGCTTCCCCCACTAATTCTTCCCGGTTTGTGAGCAGCAGGTCAAGAAAAGCTCCCCCCCAGTTGGCTCCTCTAGCACTTGCACCAGGAAATTGTCCCCTACATTTTCCAAAAACTTCCTGGATTGTCTATGCACCGCTGTATTGCTCTCCCAGCAGATATCAGGAAAATTAAAGTCACCCATGAGAACCAGGGCGTGCGATCTAGTAGCTTCTGCGAGTTGCTGGAAGAAAGCCTCATCCACCTCATCCCCCTGGTCCGGTGGTCTATAGCAGACTCCCACCACTACATCACTCCAGTTGCTCACACTTCTAAACTTAATCCAGAGACACTCAGGTTTTTCTGCAGTTTCGTACTGGAGCTCGGAGCAGCCATACTGCTCCCTTACATACAGTGCTACTCCCCCACCTTTTCTGCCCTGCCTGTCCTTCCTGAACAGTTTATAACCATCCATGACAGTACTCCAGTCATGTGAGTTATCCCACCAAGTCTCTGGTTTCAGAGTAACAGCCGTGTTAGTCTGTATTCGCAAAAAGAAAAGGAGTACTTGTGGCACCTTAGAGACTAACCAATTTATTTGAGCATGAGCTTTCGTGAGCTACAGCTCACTTCATCGGATGTATACCGTGGAAACTGCAGCAGACTTTATATACACACAGAGAATATGAAACAATACCTCCTCCCACCCCACTGTCCTGAGCTGTTTGGAAACGTCTTTCCCCCCAAAATACTTCCCAAAACCTTGCACCCCACTTCCTGGACAAGGTTTGGTAAAAAGCCTCACCAATTTGCCTAGGTGACTACAGACCCAGACCCTTGGATCTTAAGAACAATGAACAATCCTCCCAACACTTGCACCCCCCCTTTCCTGGGAAATGTTGGATAAAAAGCCTCACCAATTTGCATAGGTGACCACAGACCCAAACCCTTGGATCTGAGAACAATGAAAAAGCATTCAGTTTTCTTACAAGAAGACTTTTAATAAAAATAGAAGTAAATAGAAATAAAGAAATCCCCCCTGTAAAATCAGGATGGTAGATACCTTACAGGGTAATTAGATTCAAAAACATAGAGAACCCCTCTAGGCAAAACCTTAAGTTACAAAAAAGATACACAGACAGAAATAGTTATTCTATTCAGCACAATTCTTTTCTCAGCCATTTAAAGAAATCATAATCTAACACATACCTAGCTAGATCACTTACTAAAAGTTCTAAGACTCCATTCCTGGTCTATCCCCGGCAGAAACCCAACTTGATGATCACTTTAGATAAGCTATTACCAGCAGTACAGTGGGGTGGGAGGAGGTATTGTTTCATATTCTCTGTGTGTATATAAAGTCTGCTGCAGTTTCCACGGTATGCATCCGATGAAGTGAGCTGTAGCTCACGAAAGCTCATGCTCAAATAAATTGGTTAGTCTCTAAGGTGCCACAAGTACTCCTTTTCTTTTCACCAAGTCTCTGTTATTCCAATCATGTCATAATTCCTTGACATCACCAGGACCTCCAGTTCTCCCTGCTTGTTTCCAAGGCTTTGTGCATTCATATATAAGCACTTGAGATAACCTGCTGATCGCCCCTCTTTCTCAGTATGAGGCAGGAGCCCTCCCCTGAAGTGAAGTGAGCTGTAGCCCACGAAAGCTTATGCTCAAATAAATTTGTTAGTCTCTAAGGTGCCACAAGTACTCCTTTTCTTTTTGAGGATACAGACTAACACGGCTGCTACTCTGAAACCTTTGTTTAGTAATAGCTCAAACAATGAAAATCACTGCCCGAAGACTAGACTGAATGCAGGGAGACAGAGAAGAGAGAACACCAAGAAAGCCAAGAACAAGCAGCTTGAAAGCAAGACACAGAAAGAAAAGCACTACTAGTATGGTCCTGAGAGAACGTCAAGGGCTTTCTGGGCAGAGTGTTGACAGACCTGGAACTGTGAACAAATAAACTGCCCCCTGTGTATGTACCTCTGTGTTCAGAGAAACAGTGTTTTGTGGACATTTTTCTAAATGAAGAGGATTGCATCAAAGAAATACCTGAATCTATCATCAATTTCTCCTAACTTAAACAATCCCTGCATTGTATAGAGAGTTAGGTGCCTAAGAAAGTGATTTGCAGAAACTGAAAGAGAAGCTACCTAAGTTAGCCACAAGTAACATGCGGGGTGCAGGAAGGGGCTGAGCGCCCTAATCCACAGAGGTACTTTGATGCCTAACTCTACTCAGGATTCGCAGCCATGAACCCTCTCCTGGAGGTGCCTAAGCCAGGTCAGCCTTTTTGAGAAAGAGAGACCCATCCCCTTATAACCCTGTTTTCAAATCTCTGCTCTGCCTACTTTGGAGCAGGTCTCCCACATTCTAGATGAGGGCCCTATTCATCAGCCTATAGCATATTCTGGCATGCATTTCTCGCAATCTCTCTTCTTGAAGCTGTTCCACTTTTTATAAATAATTAAATATTCACTAGGTCAGAAAGTGAGAAAAAGTAAGATGTTGATTCTACAGTCCAATGCACTTACAGTACCAGGGATATGGGAGACCTCTGTTCAAGTTCCTACTCCAAAGCAGGCAGAACAGAAATTTGAAAACAGGTTTCTCACTTTCCAGGTGAGATCCCTACACAGTGGGCTACTGCATGTTCGCACCTCCCCCTCCACTTTCTTTTGTACAAGTTAGATGTGCTCTGAACATGCCCATTGAATTGGGACCCACAGGTGAGTTAGGCAGGGGAACAACTAGTTTGAGAATCCCACTGGGTTTAGGTATGAATGAAGGCTCAGAGAAGCTCATTAGTTGTGGGGCAGCATCACTATTTAGGTGGCTTTGCACTTGCCCATCGGAGGGAACTTAGGCACCTTTGGGTCTGTAATGCAATGCTAAACTTTATTATACTGTTCAGTCACAAGGTGGTAATGTGTTTAACATACCTTATTATTTAAACTAACCTCAGCCATACCTGGCAGTACATTAAAGAATCTTATGGAAGACACATCTTACGGTGTATCTCTCTGAGAAGGAGGCTCTGTAGCTAGACTATATCTGGTACAGAAGCCTGACTTTCTAGTAGCAGCCTTGCAATCTACCGTGTACAAGATGTATATGACAGGGTGTCAGAAGTAAATTAGTGCCAAAGGAGAACAGACACAGAAGGAACAAAGCACCAAAGGTTGAATACAGAAGGAAAGAAAAAGCGAAGAAAAAACAGGTTGCAGGATGGAACTCATCACCATGCTACTCTTTAATGCCCCAGAGAACTTCAGTTTTGACAAACCTTCAGAATGGACAAAGTATTTTGCAAGATTTTGCATTGCAACCAAACTTCACATGGAAACTGGAGACATTCACCTATGTTCTTTAATTTATGCTAGGGGGAAGCAGGCAGAGAATATCTTTAAATCTTTTACCTTTACTGAAGAGAGTCAAAAAGAAAACTATGCAAGGTTTCTGGCTATGTTTGATTCATACTTTATATTCAGAGAAATGTGGTTTATGAAATGCAGGTTTTTACCAGAGAATTCAAGAACCAGGAGAGAATTTTGAATGTTTTATAAGAGCTATGTATGCATTGGTTGAAAACTGATTTCAGGACTACAAAAATGAAAATAGAGACAGGCTGGTTACTGGATTAACACATAAAAATCTTTCACAGAAACTACAATTCTGAATAGGCTTAACTTTATACACTGCTATTCAAATAGCAAAGCAATTTCAGCTGGTGAAACAGCAAAACCTAGAGCAATTTGCCACACCTGAAAAACAAGAAACTAGTTCAGAAGTTGTTAAAAAATGCACCTTGAGTTCTACAAGTAATTACCATAAGATCCCTAAGCCTAAAAGGGACATAATCCAGGCAAACAATAAAGCTTTTCAGCCTAAATGCAGAAGACATGGAAAAATTCGTAGCCCAAGAGATGATGCATGGCCAGCCACAGGTGCAAGGTGTAATAAATGCACAAAATATAGACATTCTGTAGCTGTTTGCCATACCAAGGCAGTCAGGGAGTTGACTAATATTACAGACAATCAAGAGCCATTATTTCTGGGATCTGTCATATGGTGATGATACAGAGCCAGTCTGGAGAATGAAACTGAATATTCATGGCAAGACTACTGACTTTAAATTCACTCAGAATAGATGTCACAGTCATCTCAGAAGTGACTTATAATCATCTTCGACCGCTCCCAGCACTGAAATCACCGGACACAGACTTTACTAACCTTGGAGATATTCTGAACTGCATGAGCCAGTTCACCACAGAAACAACTTACAGAGAGAAAAGCTTTGCATTCAGAGTGTATATGATCAAAGGATCAAAGACAATGACCTTCTCAGCTGCAGTGTGGCAGCCACCATGGGCCTAGTAAGAAAGGTGGAAGAATTCAACAGAATATTTGGTGACACTGGACTTCTGAAAGGAGATGTGGTACAAATAACCTTGAGACAACACTGAACCATACAGTATACATACACCTTGCAGGATTTCTATGCCATTGCTTCATAAAGTAGAAACTGAATTAGAGAGAATGTAATAGATTGGCATTGAGAAAATCTCTGAGCCAACAGTCTGGTGTGCCCCAGTGACACTGATTATAAAGAAAAATGGAAAAATAAGAATATATGTGGATCTTAAAAGACTTAATGAAGCAGTTGTGAGAGAAAAATGCACCCCAACACTGAATGACTCCCTCCCCAAAGTGAAAGGAGCTACAGTATTCTTCAAGCTGGATGCCTCAAACAGATTCTGGCAAATTCCTTTAGCCAAAGAGAGTGCTAAACTGATTACATTTATCAAAACCACTGGGAGATTTTGCTTTCAAAGATTACCTTTTGGGATTACCAGTGCACCTGAAATTTTCCAAAGAAAGATGACAGAACTGTTAATGAACAGAAATGGAGTTGTAGCTTTCATGGGTAATATTTTTGATATATAGGTCTCTGATGGAAGAACATAAAAAAGCTCCCAACGAAGTCCTAACCCTAATCAGTCAGCCTGGACTGAAGCTAAACAAGGAAAAGTGCATTTTCCACCAACACCACTTTGGAACACACAATAAACAAAGATGGAATCAGTCCTAGCCCTGAGGAAGTAAAAGCAATTTGAGAATTCAATGCACCAATGAATTACAGAATTGAGATGCATTCCGGGGGATGGTAAATTACCTTGGTTGATCACTGTAGAAAGGTCTTGTAGGTATGAAACAACTGAAAAAACTGTTAAAATCCAATACATCTTGGCTATTTTCTAAACCAGCTGTGTGCCTAGGACCTATTGATTTCAAAGGGATCTTGATGCCTAGGTTCTTCTGCAAATCCCACTAGGTGCTTAATACCATTACAAATCTGGTCCTTGGTCTCTCTCTCTGTGAGTGGATATATATATATTCACTGTGGAACAGCTTCCTCAGCTTGTCCATAGTTTATTGCTATTATACATGAAGCTTGTAGTACTGTCTATAGTTTTCAATTACTTATAACTTTGCCAGACTGTTTGAGCTTAAATTTTCCATTCTAGTTTTCTTCCTGAGGCTGAAGGATTTGGATAGTTTCAGCAAAGATGGTTCAGCTGTTTCTGGGAACGAGGTTAGTGAAAAATAGGTATTTTTGTCAATGGTAAAACATTTTCCCAATGAGGTCTTTGACGAGCTCTTGCACCTCCATGCTTTGGAGCAAAAACTTGAAATTTGACTGGGGGATATTTCAGAAGTCAGAGGGGTGCCTTTTTTTGTCCCTAGGAAAATCTTTCTAGATTTGTCTGAGTTACAAGCTTCTGACAATTTTCATTTGCATATGCTTGGTACAGCTTTTTGTAGGCTTGCTGCTACAATCTCTAAAAACTCTGTCTGCACTGATTATTCTCCAGACCTACAAAGCTGCTACATGCCAAATAAACTGAGGGCTTGGCTACACTTGCAGATATAGAGCGCTGGGAGTTAAACCAGCCTTCGGAGACTGCAGCAGGGAAAACCACTGCTGTGTGTTTACACTGTCAGCTGCAAGCGCACTGGCATGGTCACATTAGCAGCCCTTGCAACGCCACAAAGATCAGTGCATTGTGGTACTATCCCAGTGTGCAAGTGGCTGCAGCGTGCTTTTCAGTATGGGAAATCATGCTTTTCAGCATACTAGGAGTATGCTCCTAGGCTCCACTCAACTTCCTACATGGTAGTCACACACTGGTTCAGCAGCAGCAAACCTCTTTGGCCTAGGGAAGGTGTGCTGGAGGGGGAGCCAAATGATCATCTATTGATTGGTGTTAATAATTCTTTGCAGTTCCCAGCTCTTGTTATTGGACAAGGGCTCATGAACCTGCTTAAATCTGAGTGGTTGCAAAAGATCACTGCTAGAACTGAGAATAGAACCCTGTTTCTAATATGGTAAAGACCCAAGGCTTATCCCTTTAGCCACACTACCTTTCAGAATGAATGTGCCGGCTCTAGGTACTGAGCTATACTCTCTGTAACTGTCAGACCACACTTCCTTCCAAAGCAAGGAATAGGATCAGGATCCCTTATTCCCAACATTCTCCTCTGACTACCAAATAACTCGTGTAAGCAAAATGTGTTTTGTGTCCCCCTTTTGTAGCTTATTCACATACAGAACAACACCCTATTACTACTACTAATTATTCCTTTAATTCAAATGGTAATATATGATCATGTCATGAGAGACTGTTTTACAGGCCTCATTTAGTGCACCAGATTGACAGTGAATGAGTCAGAAAGTTGCAAGAAGTGAAAGGATATTCCTTGGGGTTCAGGTGCTGGCATGGACTCCAGGAAATCTGGATTCTATTCCAGACTTTGCCACAGACTTCTGATGTGATGCTGGGCAAGACTATATCCCAGCACACATACATAAGGGACCTGGATTATGGTTGCACAAGTAACCTCAATTCTTCCATTTCCCGGCTTTTGAATGGTTGACTTTGCAACCTTATGATTTTTTTAATGTAGCTTTTTATATGTAGTTGTAGGTTTCATCACCTATTATTAAGGTTACCCAACACTTCCTGTAATAAGACCCTGTTTTCAGTTCCTTATATAACTTTGCCAGCCTTTAACTATTTTGTCTAAATTTAAAATTTCCAATGATCTTTTCTCTGAATAGCTCTTACATCCTCACGTTTTGCATTGGGGACTTGAAATTTGGAAGAGGGAAAGCCTTTGTTTCTGGAATGTGTCTTTTGCTGTCTCCACGAATGTCTGCCCAAATCTGGCCAATTTAAAAGCCTTTGAAAAAATCATAATTTGCACATGCTCATGAGAGACTTCTTCGATTTTAGCGGCTAAAATCTCTGAAGATTTCATCCTCTCTGAGCATGCTCCATCCCCTCACAGTTCCTAGTTCTGATGAGACTGTGCGTGTGCCGTCCTCACAGAGTGTTCGGGCATACTCCAGCCCAGGGTTACAAAGGTGAAGTCAGAATTTTTCTATAATGGCTGTTCTGAGCTGTGGTGGGGCCAAGCACCAGAATAGAAAGCAAGGAGCCTTGTCTCTCGTATGGTGTCAGTTAAGGCTGGCTGGAAAATAAGAATTCTGTTTCATGAAAATTTTCCAGGTTTCAACATTTGTTCTGTTTCAGTGCAGAATTTACTTTTGTAAAGTTTTTGCAAAACATTTCAGTTTTGATGAATCACCATTTTCTGGCAAAAAACTGTTTTATTGAAAAATTCCTGATGAGCTCGACTCCCGGTGACCCTTCTGGCACCCAAGCATTGAAGGACTAGTCCATCTGATTCAAATGCAAAGGGACAAAAACCAGCCCATGGGGTGGGAAAGGAGTAGATTGGGACAAAGAGTTTGGTGAGACTGGGACTGGAGGTAGGGAGAAATGGGGACTATAACTGGCTGAGATAGGAGACTGTGACTGGGAGGTTCTGAGGGAAATGGGGGAATACTGGAAGCCAGTTGATTGGTGGGGAACACAAATATCAGACACAGTGCTGGGTGGTGGTGGGGGAGACTAGGAATGCCTGGACAAGGAGACTGGGACTAGATACCAGTGGGGTGAGGGGAAACAAGGGCAGTGGGGAAGGGAGACAGATGTGACAAAGAGCTATGGTGTGTAGTAGGAAGAGGGCCTGAAACATAAGCCCTTGTATCTGAGCCCTGGTATGAGGCATGAGGCCTGGACTAACGTAGTGGTCAAAACTTTGCTAATATAAAGCAAAATCAGGCTGTGAGCTAGATGCAGGCCCTTCTCATAGAATCTGGCAAGAACTGGGCTGATATTGGAAAAACACATATTCCTAAGAGGAGCTAGGCACAGAGCACTCATGCAAACACATTCCAGAAGGTTGGTACCAGAACACCTCAATACCAACACATTCCCTAAAGATAACAGGAACATGCTGACCCATTCTAAAGATAAAGTTAGAGATGTACAAGGGGCTGGGTAGTAACTGGCTATGTCAGAGGGTGTCAACTAACTACGTCAGAGGGGCAGTGCGTAACTTGTCTGTATCGATGTATAAAAAGATATCTCAGAGGGATTGTTTTTGGTTGCCCTAGGGGATAATGGAAAGTACTGCCATTAACTGAGCTAGTCCATTGCAACGGGCATACATGTGTGAGTATACCTGTAACCATTGAGCCAGGACATTAGGACTGTGCTTCGTTGACAATAAACCTGACCAAATGAGTTCACTACGAACCGAGTCTGTGCATTTATTGGGCCGTTCGATTGGAGCCTGCTGTAAGGGCTATCTGGCCAGAGTCAGTACAGCACGCAGAAAGAACACACACATGCAGCCAAACATCTATCAACATGGAGTAAGGGAAGAACTGGGACTGGCTGGACAAAGAGACTAGGACAAGGAGCCAGTGAGGGTGGAGACTGGGGCAAGAAGCTGGGAAGTGGGTAAGGGGAGGGACTGACATTGGATTATGAGTCCGGGGAGGGAGATTGGTACTGGAAGACAGTGGGGGGAGAAGGGGAGAGACATATTGGATGAGGAACTGTGAGTGGCTGGGTAAGGAGTTTGAGACTGGATGCGGGATGGGAGAGCTTGGAAGGGTGAAGGGGAGACTGGGATTCAGACAGTGAGTCCAGTGTGTGAAACTAGGACTGGCGGTGTAAGGAGACTGGGACTGGGCTGGTAAGTCTGAAGAATGGTGACCGGAAGAGGTTAGGCAAGGAATACAGGACAGAGATAACAAATTAGGGGTGGGGAATAGATAGGTCATTGGAAAGGATGGAGCAGAAGGAGTCAAGCTTGGGGAGAATGGGCAAATGAGTCTGTGTCCACTAGAGTAGACTCCCCTTGAGAGCCTGGAATGGAACTCTAGATTCTAGAGTTTCATCATTCCTCTACTGTCAGCAAACCTCTGTGAAACCCACTGGCAAAGTCTGTGTCCCACTCCTTCCAATGTTAGCCCACATAGAGGATGACAACGTACTACTGTTATCAATTACTCCTTTGCTCAAGTAAGTAGCTAAGGTCTGTGCGTGGTGGATTTAAAAGTTCCAACCCTACTGATTGTAGCTAATTAGTTCATTTTTTTATCACTGTACCATGTGATGTCATGGTCAACTCATATGCTATTTCACATATAACCAATGCTTGCAAAATAGATTTAAGTTGTAGGATTATAGAAGTATAGGATTGATAAGTATTTAGGAATGATGAGTATGTATTAGGTATATAAGTAAAGCATGGCTCAAATACAAGGCCTATAGCCTGAGACCTGTAAGATTTTAGCTTAGCCGTACTAGGCCATAGGTTTAAGAATGTTTGACATGAGTGAATGACCTAGGAATAACCCTATGCTCGTAAGGTCACAGGGTTACTGCATAAGACGTGCCAATAGGTGACGTTACAGAAAAACGGATTGCAATAAACTGCAAATATATTGTCTGAGACCATGAGACACTGGATCGTAACATATTTAAATATCTGTCCTGACTGCAGGATACATGTCATGCATAAATGCTAATGAGAATAAGAGGAACTACAAACAAACTATGAAAAACAGGGCACACCAATATTCATGGGGTGTGAAAGTACAGATATGGGAAAGGCGGCCGACTGACACTTTCATGCATATGCATAAGGTGTTAAGTGTGGCCAGAATTACAATACAAAAGAGGGTTGCCTGGTTGGGTAAAAGTGGGAAGACTCAAGGGATGACCCCACAAGAACCCCAGCAGGAACTATCCCTCTTGCAATTATTGTCTATAGAGTGGTCCATCAGACCCAAGAATATCTTTGAGGATATGATTACAAATACAGTTATAATTATTGCATAGGTTTTTGCAGGATATCTATATGCATGGGTAATTGTAACTTTACTTATTGCTTTAATAAAACTTGTAGTACAGATAAGACTGTGTACTTCTGATTGTGTCTGTGGTCATTGTCCATGGACTTCGTATGTTCCTAGAGCCTCCACATTTGAGAAGAGCACCAGAGACAATTTCACTCTGTTGTATCTAAAACTGTAGCAACTGGAGCTGAACCCATGGTAGTGTAATCAGTAAATTCACTTTAAATAAAATAAAAGGTTACATGATGAACATGGGTATCAATATGATGCCACATAACAGAATTTCTGATTTTCTATTCGCTTTTTTTAAAAACTAGGAAATCACACTCAAAAAACTACATAAACATACATTATTAAGGTTGCAAAGTCAAGCATTCCAAAGTCAGGAAATGCCAGAATTAAGGTTGCCTGTGCAATCTTGATTTGCCCCTTGCCCCTTACATTATGACACAGTCTTTAATTACATGACCACATATTATTTTTTCCACATGACCTCTGACTCATTCAGTGCACAGGATAGACCTACTCTGGGGTGAATCAGGATTGTGCAAAATGAAGGAGGTTGTTGTCTGTGGAAATGCTACACATCATTTGTTGTAGAAATCTGAAGATATGTTATGAATGAAGCAGGAGATTGCAGGAAGAGAGGAGAAGGTCTCATGGTTCTGGCAGTTGATGATGCTGTATTCTATAGAACTGTATTCTATACCTGCCTCTGTCTGTGTGATGCTGGAGTCACAGGTGATCATTAATTTTTCATTTTCTGGGTGCCCAACTTGAAACCTTGGGGTCTGTTCTGAAAAAGTGCTGAGCATTCATGGCTGCAAGTAAAGTCAACTGAAGCTGTGTTTTGAACATGTAAAATGCAACATAATGCTAAATACTCTGAGAAATCAGGTCATAGGTGTCTAGATTGGATACACAAAATTAGTGGAAACTTTTGACCTTAATCTTTCTGTACCTCAGTTTATCATCTGTAAAATGGGACTAATACCACCTCATCTCACCGGGATGTTGTGAAGTTAAATTAATTAATGTTTGTGAAATATTAGCTTCAACAGTGATAAGTGCCATAGAAAAGCCCAAGAGGAAATTAAAAATTCTGTCTTCAGAGCAAGGTTTGAATAGCATGCAGTAAATAAGGGCTGGGCCCATACATTGAACTATGAAAATAAAACAAATTATTGCACTGCTGCTCATTTAGTGAGCACTGTCCAGCTTGTGCACTGAATGTCCCTGGGGCCCTGTGAAAAAAAACAGTATGTGATCATGTCATTAAAGGCTGTATCATAATGCATACACCCATGGGTGATTGTGATGGAGTGCACAAACCTTACACTGGAAAGGAAGGGGTTAAAGTACCACTCTTGAGTCAGGCAGCCCCACCCCACAGCACCTGCAAAGCCTGCACAGGCTGGAGGAGGAGCTTAAAAAGGGGAGCAGAGTAGCTCAGTGGGATGCAGATAGTGGATGTGAGTTGACCTGCATTCTGAGCTCCTGGGAAGAAGCATCACAGGAATTCTTGCTGTCTGAGACTAACTACAGAGACCTGACCAAGTCTACAAAGAAGGGACCAGTGACTCTATGAAGGTCGAGACTGTATCTTTGTGTTTAAGTTATTTACTTTACCCTGGGGGAAGAGAGGGGATCGGCAGGAAGTGATCCAGGGAGTAAGCCATATAGTCTCCCAAGGTGCAGGACTTAGCCGTGTACCATTGAGCCCTGGATCACAGCCCAGTGTGAGGGTGGGCCCAAGCTCCCTACCAACCCCTAAAGAGGGACAACCCTAGGTGGGGAACCTAGTTGTAGGGAGACCCTGAAAGTATGAAGGTCTGGACCACATGACCCTGACCCAAGGGGAAAACCCTGAATCCCCTGCTGAGTTCTGAAGACCTTCCCATTATCAGACTCTTTATATGTACTTGAAAGTGTGACCTGGCTGGAGGACTGTGCCATGGAGAGGACAGATCACCACAGGCAGAGCTGTAGTAAGAAAGTAGAACACCTGGGAGTAAGACAACCTCCCACATCCCCACCTGAGCCCTAGGCGGCACTGGCAGTGAGTGTTCCCCTTCACAAGGCTGAATTAAGCTAGCAAAGGAAGCTGGAAAAATGAAAGCTGGTTGCAAACCTAACTATAGAGAAGTTATGGCAAGAAAGAGATTACATGTGGAAACACACCACCACTTAGCACCACACTGGGAGCACAATACTGAACCAGAAAAAAACACCTCCTGATTAGTAACCAACGTGACTTTCTACCCCTAGATGCTGCTTCATGGACTTACGTCCCAGTACTAACTAATAGCTCACACCCATCTAGCTTTTAAGATCAGAAAGGATCACAACACAAAGCAGTGTGACTCTAGAGACTGAATCATACCTTTTACATCTGGTTTTGCTTTACTGAGTAGTTTAGGGTTAAATTTTTGGTGGGGTTTTGTAAGAAAATGATCAGTATCCTTTCCCCTCTTCAGATCCCGACTCTTATAGCTACTTCCTTTGCCTAGATTAGTGCAACAAGGCACATTAACCAGTGTAACTTTGCAGATGCGATGCAACTGCACACCAAGGGTCTCATTTTGTGTGACACTTCTTACTTGCCTCTAAAGGTGGAGGAGCTCCAAAAGTTACTTCCAGACTGAAGTCCACTCTCTTCTGAGGTACCACATCCAGTGCCCGGCTGCTGTGACATCTGGTTGGCTAAGCTGCCCACCCACAGTATTAATACTACAGGGCTACAAAGCTCTCCATTCACAAAGTGGGTAAATAAATAAATCCTTAACACAAAATACAAGCTCTCACTTCTTTCTTTGTATTTTACCTTGAAAAGGTTTCCTTCAGGATCCAGCACCTCACAGATAACATTGGAGGTGTGTTTCATAACGTATCTCCCTGCTCGTTTCTCCTCACGCTTGCAGAGAAGCTGAGTTTTATTGAAAATCTCATGGGAATAAACTGCTGAACAATCATCATCAAT
Organism: Eretmochelys imbricata; assembly: GCF_965152235.1. Taxonomy (NCBI): domain Eukaryota; kingdom Metazoa; phylum Chordata; order Testudines; family Cheloniidae; genus Eretmochelys; species Eretmochelys imbricata. Next base: position 208,541,578 of record NC_135572.1, read on the forward strand.
GAAAAGGCAGCCGGTACTGGAGGGTAACACCTGCCATAACAAGAGGAGAGGAGGTTCAGCTGCCAATGGTTGACTCCTGAGTTTAGAAGCAATATGAAAATGAGCAACTGTTGAATTCAGGAAGAAAAATCCAATCCACACCTTTAATATTTAATTATCCTGTTCGGAGGGAGTGGAGAGGGAAACAGAGAAAGACAAAGCCCACGATGTAGACTGCTGTTAGTCTGTGCAATGTTTTAAACGTTAACATTTTTAATATGAGAGCAATTTTGAATTGGTTTCTGCAGTAAAGGGGAATCCACAGAGTTGTGGAGTTTGAGTATAGGTGGAGTGGCCACATTCTGCACAGCTGGAATCCGGACAGGATGTGGAAAGGCCATAGAAAGGGAGTTATGATAGCTAGGGTAAGAGGAGACAAAGGCAGGGATGAGAAGTTCGGAACACATAAACACATACATTACACTATTAGAACCTTAGACTAATGCTCACCTGATACGTTCCCTGTGGCTTTGCTATAATAGATGTCCCATCTCCAAAGATGGTACAACAGGTGCTGTCTTCACAGTTTGTTATAACCGTAGCAAAGTCAGGATTCTCCACTCGTATGCATTTTACTTTCCTTCTGATGGTTTGTGGGGATTCACCTAAGAATGAACACAGGTTAGCCACACCAAACAGGAGGACACGAACTGTGGGAAAATCTGTGTCTCAGTTTCTTTATCTCTAATAGGGTTGGTCCTTCAGCTCTTGCACAGGTTACCTTGTTGAACTCTTCTGCATAAAAATTCCTTTAATTGAAGGCACCTGCTCTTATATTCTCAAAGCAATCTGTAGGTTTGGGATTCTCTTAGACTCTGTACTGTATTTGGAAATCCAAGTAGCTACAATAGCAGAAAATCCTCACTACCATATACGGCTTGTCAGAAGATTATGTGTAGTCTATCAAATGTAGACCTAGCCACAATAATCCATGCATTTGTAACATGTAGGCTGTACTATGGAAATGCTTTATATCTGGGAAGGAAGCCCCATGCTGTAAGGAAATGTATCAGCCCACCTGTTCAGCAACACAGGTCACAGGGAACACACCATCCTGGTATGCTATTCTCTGGACTGGCTTTCATTTGAATACAGAATCCAGTTCAAAGTCCTACATAGTCCTCTCTACCTGAGTAACCATCTCTCCCTTCATGACCAGAACCTCCCACTACATTCCACTAGAACAATGTCACTGTCAACCAATAGGAGTTGGCATCTGACCCTGAGAGACAGAACCTGCACAGCAACTGGACCAAAGGGACATACTGCCAGAAGGAATACGAATGACCATTAGCCTCACTGCATTCAAAGACAAATGTAAAATGCACCTCTTTGCACCTAGGCTTTCTCACAATAGTATTGACATTCTCACAGATTCAGTAATCTAAAAATCAAACACCCTCAGTATGCTTGTTGGTGACAGGAAAGAAAGAGGGGGATTTTTTTTTTAAATAATGAGAAGTATGCAGCTACTACTACAGTGATAAGGGTCAAATAAGTACCTGGATGGATGGATGGATGAAAGACCTGCTTGTTACCTTTCTTTGCCACAGTGAAGTGTATTATAACAACTCCTGAAGAAAGAAAGTTCTCCAAAGAAGCCCATCCTAGACAACTGAGATATCAGATTTGTTGTGTAGGCTATACATATAACACGGTTGGAAAATTTATTGTTTATGTTGAAAGATTACAGTTTTACAAGATACAGGAGTGGCAATTGCTCCCTTTTTGTTTTTACCTATTTCTTCATTATCCTCAGATACAAAAGGTTCCTCATAATCTTGATAAAATGTGGTGATTCTAGTACCATCAGCATGATCCACTATCTTGGTATCATCCTTTTTCTGAATCATTAGCACCTTGTCTTCTCGCATTATCATAACCTGGAAAGGTAAAAGAATACTGGTTTCCACTAGCTCTCAGATACCACTGTAACAGCAGTATCAATACATTAGATAGATAAGATAAGACACTGCACATTTGACAAAGCTAAACAACACAATTTTATATAGCTCAGTGGTTTGAAAGTTCAGAGGTTTTTCCGAATCTAATACCTTCGTATCTTTAAGAGTATAATATTAAAGATCTAACGAAACATCCAATGAACAAATGCTATCAGCCAGATCTTTAAACTCAGTAGGATAGAACTATGATATTAGAATAGCAGTACCATTCCATTAACTGGGTCAGTTGCCTGATAAGTTAACAGTGGCTTCAGATCCATTCTGTTTGCTCCCTTAGTGCCCACTTGAATGCCTGATGGGGTGGTTGTTATCCAGGTGCCTATCTGGTTGTCTATGTGTTGTAGCAGAGTAGGCAGGGGTTCCTGAACAGCAGAATCAGGCAACTCATACTTGGCTGCTGGTGCTGTGCTACCCTTGTGGCCACCCCTTCCTGTAAGAACAGAGACAAACACCTATGGGTTAGGTCAGTGTAATATGTAGTACAGAACTTCAAAAGATGTGTCAGTAAACTATAAACTTTCCTGGAATATCAAAACAGGACATTGCAAAATAAAAACCACAGCTTGCTGTAATGTGTAAAGTGAGGCTGGAGGCCCAACTGAGGCCAAGAAATCCTGAAATGTGGTCTCACTTGCCTTCTCTCTGTCTCTGCAGGATGAAATCAGAGTTGATTTTCTACAGGTTTTTACTGATGATGAGCTCAGTCAGCAACTTCTATTCATGAGATAAGGGCCCCAATAAAGTACAAGTTAATGTTATGATTATGGGTAGTTATTTTGAGCTGTACTCTGAGGTCCCTACTCAGTTGTTACTCAGCCAAATACTCATTGACTTCAATAGGAGTGTCCCTGAATAAGGACAGAGTAAAAGGTGAATACGGACTCGGGGATTTGGTATTACCAAAGGTCTGAGGATTTACTTTAATAGACTTTGTATTGGGTCACTCTGCCAGGTGAACTCATATATATATTTTCATTTGTGTGTTTTCTTCCACATTTGAAGAAAAAGAAAGGGCTGGAGAGAAAGAGGAGATGTTAATGCTTATAAAGATGACAAACTTGAGACGTACTGCAACACTAAAGTGCAGGTAAAATGGCATATTCTCAACACTGGCAGAACTTTCAGGCTACAGAAACACTTTTTCTGCTGGGTCTGACCTTGCTAAAATGCCATAATTTCAGCTGAAGCATTTGGAGTTTAACACTGAAAATGCTACCTTTTTTAATGCTGATCTCAGCAGAAGGCAATGGTTGGGTCTGTAGGCTGTTCTCAGCAATGGATGATCGTGTACTAACTGCAGGTGATGGTGCTAGAACAGGGCCAGAATCGGGACTCTTGATCACCGTGCCATCAGGAAAAAGAAGCTAGGGAGAAAACAAAGCAGTTTCTTTATGTTAAAATAATTTCAAATAACAAAAAGAATATAAAGCAGAGAAAATGTTCAAATGAAAGTAGTAGATAGTGAAGAAGGAAAGAAGCCTTAGAGTACAGGAGATAAAGATCACTAATCAATGGGGATCAATAATTGTAACAGCACAAGCTTCTAATAAACAGTAATTCTATTGAATACATGGTGATATTATAAACATAAAAAATAATGACCATTCTATTTAAATTGTTGATATTTCCTGAGGTTTTTGTATGCCACTTTTTACAGACCTGCTAGCTCATTTGTCTCACTGTACTGGTCTTTGTTCAGGGATGGGTCATTTCCAGCACTGGAGTATCTAGCTTTTGCCATGACAGTGGCTCATAGAGGAAGAAAAAGTTACATACTCACAGTAAATGTGGTTCTTTATGATAGGTTGTCCAAATAACCTCCACTCTTGGTACATGTCACAGGGTGGCGGGCCTCTTTATAGGGAGATGGGCCCAGTCCCCTTAACTTGCCTCCCCAGGTGGAGAATGAAGATTGCCATGTGACAGGTGGATCATGTGACTATATCAGGCCTCTGGAGTATAGATAAGAGGGACTTCATGAAGGCATGCAAGACAGAGGAGAGAGTCACAAGGCAGACAGAGGCCTTGGGCCTAGGGACAGGAGGTCTTGGATCTCTTCCTGGGAGAAAGGAAGGACTTCAGGTAGCAAGCCCTGCAAGTTGCTGCTTGAGACGAAGCAGGGGAGGGTTGCCACCCATCTGGTTTTCTCCTAGACAGACTGGGTTTCAGCTTCTGTGTCTGGGTGCCGTTTAACAAGCCCTGATGTCCATTTTTTTTTTGATCCGTGGAAAAGATGGCAATCCTAAGCAGAAGGAAGGAGGCAGTACTGCAGACACTGCTTCCAGGGCCAAGCTGCTGCACGTGGCTCTGTGGATCCCACAGGTGGTGGACAAAGCAGCCTTGGCTGTACTGGTGAAGACCCTGCAAGAGACGGGAGAGGGGCCATGGGGAGAAGAGGTGGAGCAGGGAGCAGGGCCTCAGGGTCTGGTTACCAGCCATTAGAAAGGTGGCAACCCTAGAGCAGGGAAAGACTCCATGTGGAAAAGCCCCGGGAGTGGTTGCATGATAAAGACCAGGGGAAGATTCAAGAAAGGTTGCTCTGTGAGTCAGCATCATGAGAAGAGGATAGAAGAGAATCAAGAGGCTGGGACTGAATAGGGGCCCCAGGAGTGGCACAAGATACCAGAATTGAGTACATTAACTTTGTCTTGTGGTGACAGACATTATTTGGGACTCTGAGGGACCTGGTCAGAGGGCCAGCTCACCAAAGGGAGTTTTGTTTTAAATTTTAAACTTTCTGTGAATAAACCAGCCCCTTTATGGGGTTATTGAGGAGGCCAAAAGGGGAAACTGGGGCAGTGGCAAGTGTAAGCACAGATTAGATCGGGGTAGGTGTATGCTGACAGTGCACATATGTTCCATGAATAGGGTGACCATATTTATAAAAGTAAAATCAGGACATGGCATGGCTCTGGCCTGAGCAGCTTGGCATGACCGCTCACCTGAAGCCCCCCAACATGGGGCCATCCCGAGCCACTTGGCGTTGCTGCTTGCCTGGGCCCCATGGCACCCAGGACTGTGGCTGACCTCCTGAGCCCCACAGCACCCTGGGCTGACTGCACAAGCCCCATGCCCAGCACCTCGTGTCACCACTGTCCTCCTCAAAGGTTCCTGACGGGGGCACGACCCACTTTTTTGGCAAAACTGGGCATTTGTTCCATTTGCTTTTGCCAACTGATCAGAGCAACTTGTAATGGCATGAGCAAACAGTACAAATGCCCATTTTTGCAAAAAAAAAAAAAAAAAAAAATCAGAACGTCTGGGACAAGGCTTAAAAAAGGGGACTGTCCTGGCCAAAATGGGACACATGGTCACCCTATCCATGAACTCAAGATTGGAATATTTTGGCCAGCAGTTTCTGTTGGGTTGTATTTGTGTCCTGAGTGGCGTTGTGCCCTATGCTGAAGGCAAAAAGAGTAGGGGAGCCCCGACTGCCACTCAGTTCCTTTGCCACTACAGAATCCAGGTGTTCTAGGGACTTCATAGGGCAGGTCACAGAATATCTATAGACAACACATTTCAAAGGCTCATAGTTACTGTAAAGTAACTAAGTGTTTCTTCATCTTCAAGGGCTTGTCCATAAATAACGCACTCTTGGTGACTCACAAACAGTGACATGAATCATGATGTAAAGAGGTGGGTGCTCAGAGTCCACTAAAACAAAGATTGCATGACAACCCTGCCAAAAGAAGCATCAGATCTGGATGCTCCACCAGGTTGGCAATTCTCATTTGGAGTGATGCAGCAGAATAAATCTGTCTCTCTAATGAGTCCAATCTTTTAGATTCTTTGTCCTTCAGGGTAGACGTAAATGTTCCTTGCCACAACCTCTCATTCGCAGCCATGGTACTGGCTGAGAGTAGAAACCAGAGCTGGCACTAGGCATAAGCAGACTAAGCAATTGCTTAGGGTCTCAAGCAGCTCAAGGGGCCCCCTATTAATTATTAGTATGTGTTGTGTGTTTGTGGAAGCAGAGGGGCATGACAGGAATTAGAAAAGGCAGGACCTGCAGATCAGTCAAGCGAGAGCCAGGAGGGGAGGAGGCAGATGTCTCCAGCCTGCTGCAGAACTCTGGAGCTGAATTGGCGCTGTGCAGCACCCTGCCCCCGATGAGACCGACGCTGGAGAGGAGTTGCTGGGACTGCCATCTGCAGTGTACCCCAAGGAGACAGAGGACCCAGTCTGGACTACAGAAACCCTGTCCAGACTGTGGTAGGAAGTGGTCCAGGGAAACCAGATTTTATTCTGGTTTTATTGCGGGAGCACAGGTCAGTCTGTTTCGGTAGGATCCCTGCTGACCCAGTGGTAGAACCATTTGTCACTGCTAGGGCCCTGGGCTGGGACCCAGTGGAGTAGGGTCGGCCCAGGTCCCCGACCCCCTGCTGCAAAACCCACCACTGGGGTAGCTATTCATCCCGAGGCCAGAAGGCCTGGGCTTTCCTTGTGGCTTGCCCGGCCCAGAGGGCCAGAACCACAGACTTGTCTGATGGCTGCCTTAGCCAGGAGTCTTAGGCAAAAGCCTGCTCCCTGCTCTGTCCTGCCCTGTACAGAGGGCCAGAGCCCCAGATTGTTTGTCTGCTGGCTGCCTTAGCCAGGAGGCTTAGGTGAAAGCCTGCTCCATGCTCTGCCCTGCCCAGAGAGTCAGAGCCCAGACTGTGATTGCCCCAGCTGAAGCCTCTTGGGCTAGGGACTGCTTATTGCTCTGCACGCCAGAAGGACAGAGCCATAGACTGTTAATCGACTGTTTGTTGCCTGATGCAGTGACACAGAGTGGCCTCCCTCCGATTCTGAGCCTGAGGGACCACTACAGCAGTGTTTTTCAAACCGCGGGTGCGACCCACTACTGGGTTGCGACATGTAAGGTGCTGGGTCGCCTTGCTCTGGTCAGCACCACCGATCGGGACATTAAAAGTCCCGTCGGCGGTGCTGCCCAGCTAAGGTAGGCTAGTGCCTACCTTTTCTGACACCGCACTGTGCCCCGGAAGTGGCCAGCAGCAGGTCCGGCTTCTATGCTGCGAGGCCACGGGACTCTGGGTGCTGCCCCCGCCCCGAGCACCAGCTCCGCACTCCCGTTGGCCAGCAACTGGCTAATGGGAACTGCGAGGGGGAGGTGGTGCCTGTGAGTGAGAGTTGTGCGTCTCAGCCTAGGAGCCAGACCTGCTGCTGGCCACTTCCGGGGTGCAGCGCGGTCCGCGGTGCACCCCAGCTGCACCACTGACTAGGAGCCACGGGAGGTAAGTCCATGTCCCAGTCCCGTGCCCCAATCCTGCACCCCAATCTCCTACCCCAGCCCTGATCCCCCCCAAATCTGGAGCCCCTCCTGCACCCCAAATCCCTCATCCCCAACCCTGAGCCCCCCCAACCCGGAACCCCTTCCTGCACCCCAAACCCCTCATCCCTGACCCCCACCACATTCCAACCTCTGCCCCAGCCCAGAGCCCACTCCCTGAACCCCTCATTCCCAGCTCCATTGGATAGTGGGCATCAACAATTTTCTTCAACTGGGTGCCCAGGAAAAAAGTTTGAAAACCACTGCACTACAGTGTGCCACAAAGTTTTGGCTGGCTGCAAGAAGGCATCATTAATTAGGAAGGCAACCCTTTCCTGAGTTTGTTGCCTAAAGGATGTCCACCAATTTGTGACTGTTTTTCTGTACTAGTTCAGCTTGAGTATAAGAGCTGCAGCCATTCTCCTGAGCAATTCCTGGTAGGAAATGAAATCATCTGGGACAGGAGAAGTTGCATTCAGGGCCACTGCTTCATCCAGAGAGGACAAGGACGGGATGCTGGTCCTCTGGCAAAGGGTCCTCCAAAGGAGGTGGCTCAGGAGGATGGATGTTATCCTGTGCTTGTGTCACAGGCTGCTCTGAGGTTTGGGCCTCCTCCAGGTAAGGGGTTTATACCCCACCTGTATGGAGACTGGGATCTGTGGGAATGAAAAGCACACAGAGATCCCGACCAGTACACAGTGGGACAGGATGATTTGTCTTTACTACGAGAATTACTCTGCTCTCAGTACCAATGTTTACCCCACATGGGTGTCTTGATCACTTAAGTCAAGGCAGGATTAGAGAAGAGCTGAAGGACTCCAACATAGAGTGTGATGTGCTGTTTGAATAATCAGTGGGCATCAGATGTACTATTGTGATGGGGCCACAGGATAGCCTGACTTGTCCACTGCCCAGTGGAGTAAGGTTAATGTCAGTACCATAAGCAGAACCATGGTTGGCACTGCAAAGGCACCTTGAGAGGGCTTTGCAGCAGGGACTGGTGCCGAGGAGCTATTTGGTTCCCACCCTGAGAAACCCACCGATACTGAGAATGCTGATGCCAAACTTGATGATGTAGACAGTGCTGAGGGCAGGGGATGCATCGGTACAAGTCCAGTCAGCATAGATACCATGGATGGTGCCTGCTTCTTCATTGGTACTGGAGTTGAGGGCAATCTTTGTCGTGAAGCTGAAGAGGACAAAAGGTTTGAACTAGCCTGAAGCACTGGCCCTGCCCCGACGTTCTGAGTTAATGGGGATGCCTGTACAGACAGACAAAGTAAGTCTGATGCTACCATGTAAATGTGTAGGGTCAACAGCACCGACAGTAATGGAGCAGCAGTCATGTACATAGGTACTGAATTCAGTGGCTGTCCCATAGATGGTTCCAGAGTTGACAGTACAGTACTAGGATCCTTTCACCTTGGTTCTGGAGAGAAATGGGTTGATGCCCTGGCTCTATCCTGGGTTCCTGAGTTTTGCTGAGGCCCCGTTCTCAATAAAGAGGATGATGAATCCCTCTTCAGTCTTGGATGGCTCCAGTCTGTTTTATGAGTCCTCTTATGAGGGACATGTGGAGATGATGAATGACCCCTGTCCTTTATCAAAGGGAAATCAGAGTTCTGGGGTCTGTCTAGAACTAGTGCAGAGGCAGAGGACTATCTCAGGACGGTTGATAAAGGAATCCAAAAAAGGTCCAGGTGCTGAGACAGGCCTCATTGCCTGTGATGTTGCTTCAGGCAAAAATCTATAGTGATCTGCATTCTTTTCTTGAAAGAATGACAAATACTGCACTTTTCTTTAGTATGGCCTTCGCCAAGGCACAATAAGCAGGGTGTGTGAATGTCACTATGAGAGATAGAAACCCCACATGACAAGCAATTTTTGAAGCCCAGGGAATACTGCATAGCCTACAGGGCTGAGCAGAACTACACTACACTACACTAAACTACAGGTACTAACTATGTACACTACTAAGGTCTCAGATACAAACTGCTGATGCAGTAGAAAAACTGTGAGGAGAAAACCTGCATGGGGAACTCAGACTCAGGTTGTAGATGGTAAGAAGGAACTGAGGACAGTTGGAGTGCTGCCAGCGTTATATAGTCTCAGGAGGGTGTGGCATTCTGTACCTTGTGGGAACACCCTACACCCCCACGTTCATCTTTATAAAATGATTGTGTGGTATCCAATGCAAAGTTTGTGATGTTCGGTGTCTTCGGAAGACTCATGATGCACTGAGCCTGGTTGTTATAATGATGTTATAGTAATTGTTGTTGCAGTAATGTTATAGTAATGTTATAGGTTATAATTTCATCTATGTAATTATGGGGCTGAAAATGTATCCTCATGGCTTAAAATAAGCCCAGGAAAAAACACTCCAAGAGCAGAGGGGAAGTTCACACCTCATCAGGGCATGTATGGGACAAACCCAGCCCAGCCTCACAGGAACAAAAGACGCTGGCCTAGGCAGCAACAAAAAGATCTGTTGGACTCGAGTGAGTCAACCCCCCTTCCTTTGGTCAGTTTAGGACTACAATGAGGTAATGTTCACCTGACTCTGAAAGGGGGTGGGGCAAAGCCAAGAGGGAAGAAAGGACGTGTCAAAAGGGAGAGATGTTTGCCATGCTCTTCCTCTCTCTTCCACCTACATCTACAGACACCACACCAAGCGACTGAAGTGCTGAGCAAAGGGGAGAGCCTGACTGAAGAGCAACCAGCCAGCTGGTGGTGAGAAGCATCTAAGTTTGAAAGGGCACTGAAAGTGTTAAGATCAGCTTAGAATGCGTCTTGCTTTTATTTCATTTGACCAAATCTGACTTGTTATATTTTGATTTATAATCACTTAAAATCTATCTTTATAGTTAATAAATCTGTTTGTTTATTCTATCTGAAGCAGTGGTTTGGTTTGAAGCGTGTCAGAGACTCCCCTTGGGACAACAAGCCTGGGACATATAAATTTCTTTGTTAAATTGATGAACTCATATAAGCTTGCAGCATCCAGCGGGCATAACTGGACACTGCAAAATGGAGGTTCCTAGGATTGTGTCTGGGACCAGAGATATTGGCTAGTGTAATTCGATTGCACAATCCAAGGAGCAGCTTACATGCCAGAGGCTGTGTGTGAACAGCCAGGGAGTGGTGGTTCTCACAGCAGAGCAGGGTTTGGCTGGCTCCCAGACTCAAGGATTGGAGTGACCTAGCAGATCACCGCTCTGGATGACACCAGAGGGGAACGTCACAGAGGGTAACAAGGAGGTGTGGGGCATGAGCACTGCCTCAACAGATACTGCTGCAGGAAAAAAATCTCTAGCTCTCGGTGTGCTAGGTGTCAACACACCCAAGTGGAATATGCCTCTGCAACCACTCAAAGAAGAGATTATAGATAGGCAGAATATATCGAACTGTCTTAAGTACTTATATGGTTCCCATTACTGAAGTATCTGAACACCTCACCATCTTTATAGCATTATCCTCACAATGCTCCTGTGAGGTAGGGAAATACTATTATCCTCATTTTACAGATGGGAAATGGAGGTACAGGAAGATTAAGTGACTTGCCCAAGGTCACACAGGAAGTCTGTGGTGGACTAGAGAATTCAACCCAGGTTTCCCACCACCTAGGCTAGCCCTCAAGCCACTGAACAATCCAACATGGAATCTGGACAGGAAGGAAGCACTGTACTATTATTATTACAGAAATATCAAAAGCAGTCTTGAAATGACATTGTAAAAAGAATCTCTCTGGGGCACCTTCCTAGCTGGTCTGGGCCCCTCACCATACCCAGTTTCCACCACTGGGATGGTCTAGTACAGGCCACAGCCTCTTAGTGCTGGTAGTGCCCCACCCTTGTGGGCCTCCTCACTTTCCTCCTGGGTAAGGGAAAAGCAAAAGTTCAGGTCAACACAATCCAAGACCCTTGGGGGGTCAATAAAAAGGCAAAAAAGCCTTACCTCAGGGGTGTCTGAGTAGCAGCTTTGTTGGAGTCCTTATGGCTGGCTAGCTGAGTCAGTTGCTTCCTATTAGGCTTGCCCTGGGGTTTGCTGGACTCCTTGCAGAGGTGGGAGCAGTTCTGGCATGAGGGTTTCTCCTGCTATTTCAAGAGCCACTCTAGTCACCCCCTTCTCAGGGCTTCCTGCCTTGCGTACTGCAGCTTCCTCCCTTCAAAGCCCTCAGCCCTACCAAGCATGATTGGCAGGGCTGGCCAGGCAGGGCTACCTTAGCACACACAGCCTCCCAAACCCTGTCCATGTCAGTGCAGGATTTATACACCCCTATTTATACACCATCTAGTCTCAAACAACATAGGCTGGCCAACTCTGTGTTGTCATTCCAAAAGGACTATTCTTCTGGCTGTGGTCTTTCCAGGAATTATGTAAAAACATATATTTTCCCAGTGGTGCAGACTGCCTACAGGCAGAAACTGTAGGCCAGGACTGCCTGTTTTGCCCATGAAACCAAGTTCAACCCATTTCTAATCAAACTCTTTACTATACCTGGGTGGATCCATCAATCATGTACTTTACGACAGTTCCTTGGCTGGTAATGACCCTGGACACTTCCTGTTCTACTGGTTTCTTCACTGCTTTGTACAGTTGGGAATGCTTCACCCTTAGGGGATAACTCTGCCTAACTAGGATTTCCAGAGTAGGTTGCTTGGCTTTTTCTGCCTTGGCCTCATCTTCCTTGGCCTCATCTACTGTGGTTTCACTTTTGTTGGCTTCATCTACCTTGGCTTCAGCTTCCTTAGACTCTGCTTTTAAATCTGAAATTAAAGTCTATATTAATTAACAGTACTGCAGTAGCCGTTGTCATCTAAGCAATTCTAAGGAGCCCATCTTTATTGTATCTTAGCATCAATATTGGTGAAAATTGTTATTTAGTGAGTGCCATCACATTGGTTGATGCTTTACAAACATAAAAGTAGACACAGTCTCTGCAATAAATAAATTCTTAGACACAGACAGTAGAGCTCATTGTATACTGAGTGTAGTGGACAATTGTGTAGACAGGCTGCACACCTATAGGAGATTAGTAGTGCCAATTGAAACTCCTGTACTGAACACTATTTTGTTTTGACATCTAATATTGAGTCTCTCTATCCTCTTCACTGTATATAATGCTAACCTAATCTGACCTCACATACCTTGAACAAATATTTTGACAAGGGAGTGGGATGGAGGCCTGAAGGTAAAAGATTATTATTCTCGTAATTCAGGGTTATGTGACCAGTAATCTCGGTTCTCCCTCTCTGTTAGAGTTGATGGGCAGGTTGGCTGAGGCAGTAACAGATGCAGGCGGGAGCAGGGGCCAGATAGTGTGGAAACAGGCACAGGTAGTGCAGGAACAGAAGCAAGGGCCAGCTGGAGCAGGAGCAGGTGCAAAGGCTGACTGGAGCAGCAGCAATGTGAGGAGCAGACTGGAGCAGGAGCAGGAGCAAGGGCAGCCTGCTGAAACTACTGGGAATGGGAATACGCCGGCCAGATAGTAACATTGAGCAGACTGGACAGACTGCTTTCCTTAGAAGCCTATAACCCTACCTTGGGATGACCTTAGTGGGTCCTTACCTGTGGATTGGCTGAACCCTGGTAGAAAGGTGTGGGGCCTATCACAAGACCTGCAGGCAATTGCCTCTGATGACTTGTCATACTCTCTCACTCAGGGATGACTCATAAGGCTTAGGCGGGCTCAGGCTCAGAGGTATCCAACTCTCTCCCATAATGATAAGCCTTTGTGCTGAGGCTCTATGAACCACCAATATCCATCTTCTAGCCATTTATATACACTAAAAGTAATAATGAAGATGAAACTGTTCCAAACCTCAATCTTATGATTACTGACAACCCAAGTATCACTGCAGTCTACAGTGTGCAGTTGAACAGGTGTGCAAATGTCCAAAAACAGTGGGAAGTTGAATCACTGCAGTGGCCTAATAGGCCAGACACAGAAAGTGGGTCATGAACTGCCCTGAGCCTTGCTCAGCTACACAGACATTTTCATCTTCAGAAAGAAATTCATACAGTTGTTTTCTATAATAATGTTTAGGGAATTGTTTTCAATATTAGATGTCAGAACTTTCCTGTAACTATGTTTAAATCTATCTCTGCATAAAAAAAAGTCTTTTGTGATTTTAACTTTATGCAGAACACTCCTGTGTCCATAGTGATTCACAAAACTAACCTATAGAACTTTGACCAAGGAAAGTCAATACCAGCCCGTTGGGGCAGGAGGCATTCAAAGTCTGGAAAACAGGGACATCTGGCACCGCTTGTGTTTGAGGTGTTGGTGGTTCTATTTCTACCTAGAGAACAGAACACAGATTAGTTTTATTACACACTTCAAAAAGCATTTTATAAAGTTTAGTTTTGTTATATGCTCTGGTAGAGCTAGTATCTTAAGGTCTGATTCTGCTACCTACCTTATTAATGTTGAGTTATAATTTAATCTGTAATCAGTCCCTCCATAGGTGCTAACTCTGTGGACGCTCCGGGGCTCAAGCACCACAGGGAAAAAAAGGGGGTGCTCAGCACCTACCAGCCACAGTGGTTCTGCGGCCCTGGGGCTGGCTACAGATCAGCTGTTTGGCGCGTCCCAGAGCGGGCCGCCGATCAGCTGTTTGGCGGTTCCCAAGGCGGCCAGCGAAGCCATGAGTGGCTGGCAGGAAGCACTTGGGGGAGGTGGAGAGGAGTGAGTGGCAGGTGGGGTGGGCATTGGGGGAGCGGGTGTGACGTTGAACTCCATATGATTTTATGAAAATATGCTAATGAGTGTGAATATAATGTAACTGGAATATGCTTCATGCAAAAGGTCTCTTGTAAGGTATCATTACAAAACTTATAATCTACTGAGTGTGTTCATCCTATTGGTATAAATGTATCAGTCTTGTATCTGAAACTAGGAATATAAAATATAACTCTGAGATCCTATTGTAGTTATGCAAAGTGTAGGCCATTAATGGTGGTTTAGAATCTTGACGGCTCCAATCAACTAGGACAATTGACTGTAAATGGCTCTGTTTACTTGCAAGCCTTCCTGTGAGTCAGGCCAGGAAGAATGAAGGCTTGGGGTCTCACAGAACATGTGACCAGGTCACCCGGTACTGGAATTCATCTTAAACCTGGCACTTTTCCAGTTAGAAGGAGGGGTGGAGACCCAGAGAGACAAAAGATTCCTGCCTTGTGCCAAAGCTATATAAGGGGACTGTACCAGGGAAAAGGATTGGGCCCAGACTAGAAAGGAGTCTAATCTGTGAAAGAAGCTTATTGGAACATCTCTAAGGGTGAGATTTACCTGTATTCAGTTTCTTAAATGTATTAGGCTTAGACTTAGAATCATAGAATCATAGAATCATAGAATATCAGGGTTGGAAGGGACCCCTGAAGGTCATCTAGTCCAACCCCCTGCTCGAAGCAGGACCAATTCCCAGTTAAATCATCCCAGCCAGGGCTTTGTCAAGCCTGACCTTAAAAACTTCCAAGGAAGGAGATTCCACCACCTCCCTAGGCAACGCATTCCAGTGTTTCACCACCCTCTTAGTGAAAAAGTTTTTCCTAATATCCAATCTAAACCTCCCCCACTGCAACTTGCAACAATGCGACTTGCATGTTTTTGTTTTATTTTGCTTGGTAACTTACTTTGTTCTGTCTGCAATTACTTGGAACCACTTAAATCCTACTTTTTATATTTAATAAAATAACTTGGGGGGGAGGGATAGCTCAGTGGTTTGAGCATTGGCCTGCTAAACCCAGGGTTGTGAGTTCAATCCTCCAGGGGGCCATTTCGGGATATGGGGTAAAAATTGGGGATTGGTCCTGCTTTGAGCAGGGGGTTGGACTAGATGACCTCCTGAGGTCCCTTCCAACCTTGATATTCTATGATTCTATGAACTTTTTGCTTATTAATTAATCCAGAGCAAATAATTAATACCTAGGGGAGCAAACAGCTGTGCATATCTCTCTATCAGTATCTCTATCAGAGGGTGAACAATTTATGAGTTTACTCTGTATAAGCTTTATACAGAGTAAAATGGATATATTTGGGGTCTGGATCTCATTGGGGGGAACTGGGTGTCTGGGTGCTAGAGACAGGAGCACTTCCTAAGCTGTTTTCAGTTAAGTCTGCAGCTTTGGGGCGTGTGGTTCAGACCCTGGGTCTGTGTTGGAGCCAGAGTGGCGTGTCTGGCTCAACAAGGCAGGGTTCTGAAGTCCCAAGCTGCCAGGGAAAAGAGGCTCAGAGGTAGTCTCAGCACATCAGGTGGCAGTCCCAAGAGGGTCTTTGTGACCCAACCTGTCACAGTGGTGTAGTCGGCAGGATCTGTGCACAGCTGATTGCTTTGAAATGCTGGTAGTGATTTTAAGTGAGTTTCAAGTGTTCTGGCTGGAGAACAGACAAAGTGGTTACTGGTTTGTTATTTTTTCTTTGCTTATTTCGGGTAAGGGAAATAGGGACAGAAAAGTAAGCAAAATAAGTAAGAGTGAAGATCAGAAGAAGCTAGAACTGCACAAGTTGCAAATTGCCCAGAAAGGATGAACACTGGGCGCTGGATAAGTCTCTCTTAACTGAGTGAATCTGCTTCAGTGAACTGCAGAAGGGTGTGGCCCAACCTCTGGGTCTGTGCGGAAGCTGACTGGAGAGTCTAACTCAGCAAGACAGGAGTGGAGGGGATCTGTTCTGGCAGGAGGGGGTTCTCTGTGGTATCCCAGCTCATCGAGTGATGGTCTCAAGGAAAGACAAATGGAAATTGATGCATAATTTGCCCGGGATAAGGTTGCTCTGGAAAAAGAAAAGGCTACCCACCAGCAAACCCTGGACTTAAAAGACAAAGAAACTGAGGCCCAGAGACAAGCATGAATTGAGACCCTGAAGCATGAACTGGCTGTAATGGAGTGGAAGAGGTGCACAGAGACATGTATCCTGGAGATGAGAGTTGGGGTCCTGGTGACTGCTGCGGTGGGAGCAGACCCCAAGGACTTTGTAGCTGGAAGCAAGCCCAACCTGAGTAAAGTGTGTGTGTGTGGGGAATTTTGCTGGCCAGTGAAGAGTCTGTCATAGCTGGTAGCTGTGAGCCCACAGCTGGATCAGGGTCACCTTCTCTTTTGGGGGCCACAGGAGTGTCTGCCCCAGAGGGGAGCCCAAAGAGGAATTTTAGGTATACTGCCTCTGCCATGGACATTGTCAAGTCTCTGGCAGTAAGTTCAGCAGGAGGGTGTGACGTGGCACTCCATATGATTTTATGAAAATATGCTAATGAGTGTGAATATAATGTAACTGGAATATGTTTCATGCAAAAGGTTTCTTGTAAGGTATCATTACAATGCTTATAATCTTCTGAGTGTGTTCATTCTATTTGTATGAATGTGTCATTCTTGTATCTGAAACTAGGAATATAAAATATAACTCTGAGATCCTATTGTAGTTATGCAAAGTGTGGGCCATTAATGGTGGTTTAGTATCTTGATGGCTCCCATCATCTAGGACAATTGACTGTAAACGGCTCTGTTTATTTGCAAGCCTTCCCGAAAGTCAGGCCAGGAAGAATGAAGGCTTGGGATCTCACCATTTATCATTTGGGGCGAGAATTTGCTAATTCATAACCTATCTATCTAATATGTTAAGATTAGTTTGCATTTTTGTTTATTTACTAGGTAATCTGCTTTGATCTGTTTGCAATCACTTAAAATCTATCTTTTTGTAGTTAATAATCTTATTTTATGTTTTAATCCAAACCAGGGTGTGTTTGACTAAGGTGTCTGGGGAAAATCTCAGCTTGGTTACCACAAGTGTGCATGGTCCTCTTCACATTGAGGGAGGGGCCCCACCCCACTCTGGGCAGCGTTTGTCCTCCCCCGTTCTGTGTTCCTTTGGCTGTATTTCCTGGGTAGGCCGTTGGTGGAGAATAGGGTGATTCTCCACCAAACAAAAGGGAAATAGTCCCATAAATACAAAAACAAAGGGTGATACTTTCCCCTGCCTCCTCGCTGGGACTGGGTGTCGCCCTGTAGTCTGCCCCGTGGCATCAGTCCTTCCCCTAGCAGGCACTCAGATTTCTCTGCTTTCCCTATGGGGAGGAGTGCAGCCTTACTTCCCTGCTGCCACTGGCCTGGTAGCAGCTTGTCTCTTTCTCCCTCTCCCTCCCTTTCTCTCAGCGGAGTAGAGGTTTCAAAAGGTCTAAGGCAGCCCTTAACTGGATCCAGGTGTTCCTAATTGACCTGAGGTAACCCCTTCTCAGCTTATAGGGAAGAGGGCCTTTAACATTCTAGGGCTAACATATCTGCCTTCCCACACCCTCTTGCAGCCATCCAGCCTGACTTTGTCACATGAGGTGAATGCATACTAGACTGCAGTTGCCCACTCTGTCAACCAATTTATGGTTACAGGTAGTCAAAATTTTAACAAAATTTGAAAAACATTTGAAGAAAAATTGTGAACATTTCCTCCCATTTTTAAACCAATTATAGAGCTGGTAGAAGATTTTTGAATTTTGAAATTCTGAAAAAAGGGAGGTTTCAGAGTAACAGCCGTGTTAGTCTGTATTCGCAAAAAGAAAAGGAGTACTTGTGGCACCTTAGAGACTAACTAATTTATTTGAGCATGAGCTTTCGTGAGCTACAGCTCACTTCATCGGATGCATACCGTGGAAACAGCAGCAGACATTATATACACACAGAGATCATGAAACAATACCTCCTCCCACCCCACTGTCCTGCTGGTAATAGCTTATCTGAAGTGATCATCAAGTTGGGCCATTTCCAGCACAAATCCAGGTTTTCTCACCCTCCACCCCCCCACACACAAACTCAATCTCCTGCTGGTAATAGCCCATCCAAAGTGACAACTCTCTTCACAATGTGTATGATAATCAAGGTGGGCCATTTCCTGCACAAATCCAGGTTCTCTCACCCCCTCACCCTCCTCCAAAAACCACACACACAAACTCACTCTCCTGCTGGTAATAGCTTATCCAAAGTGACCACTCTCCCTACAATGTGCATGATAATCAAGGTGGGCCATTTCCAGCACAAATCCAGGTTTTCTCACCCCCCTCCAAAAACCACACACACAAACTCACTCTCCTGCTGGTAATAGCTCATCCAAAGTGACCACTCTCCCTACAATGTGCATGGTAATCAAGGTGGGCCATTTCCAGCACAAATCCAGGCTTTCTCACACCCCCCCCCTTTTCCGGGGGACACACACACACACACAAACTCACTCTCCTGCTGGCAATAGCTCATCCAAACTGACCACTCTCCAAGTTTAAATCCAAGTTTAACCAGAACGTCGGGGGGGGGGGGGTAGGAAAAAATAAGGGGAAATAGGCTACCTTGCATAATGACTTAGCCACTCCCAGTCTCTATTTAAGCCTAAATTAATAGTATCCAATTTACAAATGAATTCCAATTCAGCAGTTTCTCGCTGGAGTCTGGATTTGAAGTTTTTTTGTTTTAAGATAGCGAAATGTCTGTGATTGCGTGACCAGAGAGATTGAAGTGTTCTCCGACTGGTTTATGAATGTTATAATTCTTGACATCTGATTTGTGTCCATTTATTCTTTTACGTAGAGACTGTCCAGTTTGACCAATGTAAATGGCAGAGGGGCATTGCTGGCACATGATGGCATATATCACATTGGTGGATGTGCAGGTGAACAAGCCTCTGATAGTGTGGCTGATGTTATTAGGCCCTGTGATGGGTCCCCTGACCACACCACACGATCCATCGTCTACAGCCAAGCTCTGCGATATAACCGCATTTGCTCCAACCCCTCAGACAGAGACAAACACCTACAAGATCTCTGTCAAGCTTTCTTATAACTACAATACACACCTGCGGAAGTGAAGAAACAGATTGATAGAGCCAGAAGAGTTCCCAGAAGTCACCTACTACAGGACAGGCCTAACAAAGAAAATAACAGAACGCCACTAGCCGTCACCTTCAGCCCCCAACTAAAACCCCTCCAACGCATTATTAAGGATCTACAACCTATCCTGAATGATGACTCAACACTCTCACAAATCTTGGGAGACAGGCCAGTCCTTGCCTACAGACAGCCCCCCAACCTGAAGCAAATATTCACCAACAACCACATACCACACAACAGAACCACTAACCCAGGAACTTATCCTTGCAACAAAGCCCGTTGCCAACTGTGCCCACATATCTATTCAGGGGACACCTGCACATTGTAGGGAGAGTGGTCACTTTGGATAAGCTATTACCAGCAGGAGAGTGAGTTTGTGTGTGTGGTTTTTGGAGGGGGGTGAGGGGGTGAGAGAACCTGGATTTGTGCAGGAAATGGCCCACCTTGATTATCATACACATTATCATACACATTGATTATCATACACATTGTGAAGAGACTTTAGATAAGCTATTACCAGCAGGACAGTGGGGTGGGAGGAGGTATTGTTTCATGATCTCTGTGTGTATATAATGTCTGCTGCTGTTTCCACGGTATGCATCCGATGAAGTGAGCTGTAGCTCACGAAAGCTCATGCTCAAATAAATTGGTTAGTCTCTAAGGTGCCACAAGTACTCCTTTTCTTTTTGAAAAAAGGGAGAAAATTTAGAATAATCTTTATTATATTTTTCCTTTGTTTTTAACCAACTCTAATTATGTTTCAGAGTAACAGCCGTGTTAGTCTGTATTCGCAAAAAGAAAAGGAGTACTTATGGCACCTTAGAGACTAACCAATTTATTTGAGCATAAGCTTTCGTGAGCTACAGCTCACTTCATCGGATGCATACTGTGGAAAGTGTAGAAGATCTTTTTATACACACAAAGCATGAAAAAATACCTCCCCCCACCCCACTCTCCCGCTGGTAATAGCTTATCTAAAGTGACCACTCTCCTTACAATGTGTATGATAATCAAGGTGGGCCATTTCCAGCACAAATCCAGGGTTTAACAAGAACGTCTGGGGGGGGGGTAGGAAAAAACAAGGGGAAATAGGTTACCTTGCATAATGACTTAGCCACTCCCAGTCTCTATTCAAGCCTAAGTTAATTGTATCCAATTTGCAAATGAATTCCAATTCAGCAGTCTCTCGCTGGAGTCTGGATTTGAAGTTTTTTTGTTGTAATATCGCAACTTTCATGTCTGTAATCGCGTGACCAGAGAGATTGAAGTGTTCTCCGACTGGTTTATGAATGTTATAATTCTTGACATCTGATTTGTGTCCATTTATTCTTTTACGTAGAGACTGTCCAGTTTGACCAATGTACATGGCAGAGGGGCATTGCTGGCACATGATGGCATATATCACATTGGTGGATGTGCAGGTGAACGAGCCTCTGATAGTGTGACTGATGTTATTAGGCCCTGTGATGGTGTCCCCTGAATAGATATGTGGGCACAGTTGGCAACGGGCTTTGTTGCAAGGTTAGGTTCCTGGGTTAGTGGTTCTGTTGTGTGGTATGTGGTTGCTGGTGAGTATTCGCTTCAGGTTGGGGGGCTGTCTGTAGGCAAGGACTGGCCTGTCTCCCAAGATTTGTGATTATGTTGTCAATAAATGGCCAAGCCTCTGAGATCGTAGCAGACATTACAAAAAGTTATCTTTCCCTGTGTTCTCAGATCGTGACTGGGCTCAGCTAACATTTCTGATCAAGTTAATTGATTTCACCTTGTTTTAAACACTGACATTTGAAAAAATAACCTTGCTGACTGCAATTGTCTTTTCTGCTGAGTCATGCTACCAATTTATACCTATTTGTGGCTTATGATTACACTAGGAGGTAAATTCAGTACTTACTGGGAAATATTCTCTCACCTTTTTCTCTTCTTGCTTTGGAGACTCTTCCGGTGGTGGAGTGATTAACTTGACATGGCTCCCTTTGGCAGACTGCAGAGATTTTATTGATTTTTGTTTCAGTGACTTGTTGCTTTTTCCTGAAGAAACGGAAGCAGCAACAGCAGCAGGAGCAACAGTTGGAATATGTACGGAGGGGATATTAAGAATTGTTGCTAAATTAGGATCTGTATCATCTGGCGGGGAGGGAGAGAGAGAAAGCAACATTTTTATGCAATAGTCGGAAGTCACATATATGCATGCATCAGGTTTTGTTTGACAAACTTGAGTTACCAAGTTTTACCTTTTAAAAGACAAAAAACAGAGACCTCAGGTCCAGGGACTGGGTTCATGACAACAAACGCAAACCCCTTCTATGCCTACTCTAGCCATAGAGAGGGTTAAGACTGATGTGTCCCATAGCTTCTGAGATGTCTCTAGGTCGGAGTCTATTATGTATGGGAAAGACAATCCTTCCACTTTCCTTCACCTAAGAAATATTCATATAGCTGGACATGTTCTGAAGCTAGTATCTGGGAAAATATAAACGTTGTTACACTTCATCATGGACTGACCATTAACTCCAGTAGTTTGGAGTTATAATGCTTTTATTCTGCCATGGCAAAGGATCTGTTCTGATGGTCTGTCCTTTTTACTTAAAAACACCTGATAGATTTAATAGAATCATAGAACTGTAGGACTGGAAGGGACCTCAAGAGTTCATCTACTCCACCCACCTGTGTTGAGGTAGGATTAACATAACTAGACCTTCCCTGACAAGTGTTTGGCAACCTGGTCTTAAAAACCTCCAGTGATGGGGATTCCACAACCTCCCTAGGTAACCTGTTCCAGTGCTTCACTATCTTTATAGCTAGAAAATTTTTCCTAATATCAATCCTAAATTATCTCTGTTCCGGATTAAACCCATTACTTCTTGTCCTACCTTCAATGGATATGAAGAACAACTGATCACACTTCTCTTTATAACACCCTTTTACATATTTGAAGACTGTTATCAAGTCCCCTTCAGCCTTCTTTTCTATAGATTAAACATGCTCAATTCTTTCAACATTTCCTGATAGATCAGGTTTTCTAAACCTCTTATCATTTTTCTTGCTCTCCTCCTCTCTTCAATTTGCCCACATCTTAAAATGCGGTGCCCAAAACTGGTTTCGGTGCTCCAGCAGAGACCTTGCAAGCATCAATTAGAGTGGAACAATTACCTCCCATGTCCTACATATGACACTCCTGTTAATACACCCCAGAATTACATTTGCCTTTTTTGCAGCAGCATAATACGAAAAAATTTGAATCTCTATTCCTGTTGTAAACCCTACGTCCACACATACAGAGCATGTATTTGGGGAGTGACCCTCCCCAAGGCATTTCAGAAACCTGGAGTGAGGGTCACTCCTTGGCATTGACTTATTGCAGCCAGTGCATGCCTTAAAGTCCAAAGACTGAGGCATGCCCTGGTACTGGGAGTCAGTATCCAGAATTTGTGAGAACCAACACTTTAAGTAAGAAATGGAACTTACTGTAAAGCTCTACTAACTAACTAACTATTATGAATACACTAACTATATACAAAAAAGGGAGAAAGGAGAACATTTGCTAAGCAAGTCAACATGCTACAACATGAGCAGTAAGAAGGAACTGAGGGAGGCTGGGGCAGATCTACCCTTTATGTTATTACACATTGGCATGAGGCAGCAGAGGGTGCATGCTCCATCCCAGCAGGTGCCGCTAAGGGAAAAATCTCCCACTCTGGTGCACACAGCTGAAGTGGAATGGACTTGTGCAATCATTAGAAGAATGGATGCCCTGACTTCAGAGAAAAGTAGCAATTGGAGAGACCAGGTGGGTGAGGTAATCTTTTATTAGACCAACTTCTGTTGGTGAAAGAGACAAGCTTTTTAGTTCCACAAAGGTCTTCTTCAGGTCTGGGAGAGGTGACCAGAGTGTCACAGCTTAATAAAATGTGGAACATATGGTTTAGCATAAGTAATTAACATATATTGTAAGTATGGCTACGTTTTTGTTTTGGGTATTTTCAGTAAAAGTCATGGACGGGTCATGGGCAGTAAACAAAAATTCATGGCCCGTGACCTGTTCATGACTTGTACTATATAAACCTAGCTAAAACTTGGGCTGCGGGACTGCAAGTGCTCTGGGAGAGTGGTCGGGGGGGGAGGTGCCGTAGATGCTGTGGGGGGGTGGCCTGGGACCCCCATTGGTGCTGGGGGGCAGCGCATGGCCCAGGACCTCTGCTGGTGCTGGGGGGCAGGACCTGACGGTGGCGCGCGGATGGGGACTACTGCTGGTGCTGGGGGTGGAGGGTTGACGGGGCTGCCAGGCTCTCTACCAGGCTCCATGCAGCTCCCCCTGGTCCCTCCGCCTAGGAGCTCTAGGGACATGCTGGCTGTTTCCGGGGTGTCCCCCTCACAGAGCTGAAAGTAACACAGAAGACTTACCAGTACGGGGACCTGGCTCCAGGTCCCTGGAAGGGGTGGGGCCTCGGGTGGAATGGGTGTGGCCTCAGGCAGAAAGGGGGCAGGGCTGGGGGGTCAGCCTATCCGTGCTGCCTGGCCCACACCACCAGGGGCTCCGGCAGTGATTTTAAAGGGTCTGGGGCTCTGGCCACTGCTGCAGTATCTGCCCCAGGCCCTTTTACATTGCTGGGCCCCAGGGCAGCTGCCCTTTTTATCCCACCCCCACCCCCCACCCCCCGGTCAGCTGCATACGTGCCGGTACCGGTGGCCACTTCTTACCGGTACGCTGTACGAGCCTACTTTCACCTCGACCCCCCACCAGGTAAGCACTACCCCGCATCCCAACCCCCAGCCCTGAATCCCCTCCCACACCCAAAGTGCCCCAGCAGCAGCTGGCGCGACAGGCCCAGGGGCTGCCTGATCTGCTCGGGCAGCCCCACAGCCAGCTGCACAGGCCGCTGCAGAAGTCAGACATGGAGCCTTAATTGTAAGAGACAATTCAAGGTGATGTGGCCAGTTAACACCTCTGCAGTCACAGGACAAAAAAGGGGGAGTTAGTGGGTTACTGTTTGTTGTAATAAGCTCCCAGGTTTGTCTTTTGAAGGTGTTGTGTATGTTTCCTTTGAGGACGAGGATTGAGAGGTCATATATGGATTGATCGTATTGTGAAAAGTATTCACCCATGGGTGATATGTGTTTTTGTCTTTTAACATTTTTCTGTGTGAGTTCATTCAAGAGTGTAATGATTGTCTGGTTTCGCTCACATAGTTGTTATTGGGGCATTTAGTGCACTGGGTGAGGTATAACACATGTTGCGATAGGCATGTGTAGGACCCATTGATCTTGAAAGGTGTGTTGTGGGGGATATTGCTCATTGTAGCAGTGGAGATATGTCTGCAGGTTTGTTGTTCTAACAGAGTCTGGTGCCGCTTTGATTTGGTGTATCCTGGTCTGTGGGGAACTTGCTTCTGATGATGAGGTGTTGGGGAGCAGGGGATTGTTTGAAGGCCAGAAAAGGGGGCTCGGGAAGACTCCTCCACTTTTGGACAATTCACAGTTCCCAGTCATGTGTTAAAGAAGAAGCCCCTTCAACTTCACCTTTGTCTTTTCTGCATCCCCAACCATACACTACGTAAGGACCTGATCCTGCTGCTATTGAGGTCAATGGTAAAACTCTTACTAACTTCAGTGGGAACATGATTAGGCAATAAAATAGTAGTTCTCAACCTTTGGAGCTACCATATCAGTGTACTAGGCTAAAGCATCAGATGAGTCAGGGTAATGACCAGATGTGTTTTCCAGTGCCCTACCTCCCATTACAATATTCTGCTGTGCACACTCTATCCTGATATGGATAGAGCTTGGGATGCTCTTGTAATTGTTAGACTGGGGTATTGGTCAGCCCAAGTTCCACTAATGAAAGGAAGGCAGACAACAGTGGCATACTGAGCCTGGTCTACACTAGGAGTTGAGGTCGAATTTAGCAGCGTTAAATGGATTTAACCCTGCACCCATCCACAAGACGAAGCCCTTTTTTTAGACTTAAAGGGCTCTTAAAATTGATTTCCTTACTCCACCCCCGACAAGGGGATTAGCGCTAAAATTGGCCTTGCTGGGTTGAATTTGGGGTACTGTGGACGCAATTGGATGGTATTGGCCTCCGGGAGTTATCCCAGAGTGCTCCATTGTGACCGCTCTGGACAGCACTCTCAACTCAGATGCACTGGCCTGGCAGACAGGAAAAGGCCTGCGAACTTTTGAATTTCACTTCCTGTTTGGCCAGTGTGGCAAGCTGCAGGTGAGTGCAGAGCTCATCAGCAGAGGTGACCATGATGGAGTCCCAGAATCGCAAAAGAGCTCCAGCATGGACCGAATGGGAGGTATGGGATCTGATCGCTGTATGCGGAGAGGAATGCGTGCTATCCGAACTCCGTTCCAGTTTTCGAAATGCCAAAACATTTGTCAAAATCTCCCAGGGCATGAAGGACAGAGGCCATAACAGGGACCCGAAGCAGTGCCACGTGAAACTTAAGGAGCTGAGGCAAGCCTACCAGAAAACCAGAGAGGTCAGAGCCCAAAACATGCTGCTTCTATGATGAGTTGCATGCCATTTTAGGGGGTTCAGCCACCACTACCCCAACCATGTTGTTTGATTCCTTCAATGGAGATGGAGGCAATACGGAAGCAGGTTTTGAGGACGAGGAAGATGAGGATGATGATGAGGTTGTAGATAGCTCACAGCAAGCAAGTGGAGAAACCAGTTTTCCCAACAGCCAGGAACTGTTTCTCACCCTGGACCTGGAGCCAGTACCCCCCGAACCCACCCAAGGCTGCCTCCTGGACCCGCCAGGTGGAGAAGGGACCTCTGGTGAGTGTACCTTTTTCAATAGTATACATGGTTTAAAAGCAAGGGTTTTTAATGGTTAATTTGCCCTGGCCTTCACGGCCAGTACAGCTACTGGAAAAGTCTGTTAACATGTCTGGGGATGGAGCGGAAATCCTCCAGGGACAGCTTCATAAAGCTCTCCTGGATGTACTCCCAAAGGCTTTGCAAAAGGTTTCTGGGGAGGGCAGCCTTATTCCGTCCACCATGGTAGGACACTTTACCACACCAGGCCAGTAGTACGTAGTCGGGAATCATTGCAGAACAAAGCATTGCAGGGTATGTTTGCTGGCGTTCAAACAACATCCGTTTTTTATCTCTCTGTGTTATCCTCAGGAGAGTGATATCATTCATGGTCACCTGGTTGAAATAGAGTGC
The DNA here is from genome assembly GCF_965152235.1 of Eretmochelys imbricata. NCBI lineage: Eukaryota > Metazoa > Chordata > Testudines > Cheloniidae > Eretmochelys > Eretmochelys imbricata. The sequence goes on from NC_135572.1 coordinate 208,567,891, forward strand.
TTTTCTTAAGGGGACATTCAGAGGTGGCCGTTCCTGCTGGGCTGTTTGCCTGTGGCTGAACAGAAATGTTCCCCACTGTTAGACACGGGGAGGAGAGAGGGGCTAGTTAGAGGAGGGGGGGAGGCAAAATGCGACCTTGTAACGAAAGCACATGTGCTATGTATGTAATGTTAACAGCAAGGTTTACCATGAAAGAACGTACCCATTGTTCTATAAAATGTGTCTCTTTAAATAGCACTGTCCCTTTTTTTCCCTCCATCAGCTGCATGTGTTTCAAGGATCACAGGATCTTCTCCTTCCCAGAGGCTAGCGAAGATTAGAAGGTGAAAAAAACGCACTCGTGATGAAATGTTCTCTGAGCTCATGCTGTCCTCCCACACTGACAGAGCACAGATGAATGCATGGACGCAGACAATGCCAGAGTGCAGGAAAGCACAAAATGACTGGGAGGAGAGGTGGTGGGCTGAAGAGAGGGCTGAAACTGAAAGGTGGCGGCAGCGTGATGAGAGGAGGCAGGATTCAATGCTGAGGCTGCTGGAGGACCAAACTAATATGCTCCAGCGTATGGTTGAACTGCAGGAAAGGCAGCAGGAGCACAGACCACCGCTACAGCCCCTGTGTAACCAACTGCCCTCCTCCCCAAGTTCCATAGCCTCCTCACCCAGACACCCAAGAATGCAGTGGGGGGGGGGCCTCCGGCCACCCAGCCACTCCACCCCAGAGGATTGCCCAAGCAACAGAAGGCTGGCATTCAATAAGTTTTAAAATTTTAAACTTTTAAAGTGCTGTGTGGCCTTGTCCTTCCCTCCTCCACCACCCCTCCCGGGCTACCTTGGCAGTTATCCCCCTATTTCTGTGATGAATTAATAAAGAATGCATGAATGTGAAGCAACAATGACTTTATTGCCTCTGCAAGCGGTGATCGAAGGGAGGAGGGGAGGGTGGTTAGCTTACAGGGAAGTAGAGTGAACCAAGGGAAGAGGAGTTTCATCAAGGAGAAACAAACAGAACTTTCACACCATAGCCTGGCCAGTCATGAAACTGGTTTTCAAAGCTTCTCTGATGCGCACTGCACCCTCCTGTGCTCTTCTAACTGCCCTGGTGTCTGGCTGCGCTTAACCAGCGGCCAGGCGATTTGCCTCAACCTCCCACCCCACCATAAACGTCTCCCCCTTACTCTCACAGAAATTGTGGAGCGCACAGCAAGCGGTAATAACAGTGGGAATATTGGTTTCGCTGAGGTCTAACCGAGTCAGTAAACTGCGCCAGCACGCCTTTAAACGTCCAAATGCACATTCTACCACCATTCTGCATTTGCTCAGCCTGTAGTTGAACAGCTCCTGACTACTGTCCAGGCTGCCTGTGTATGGCTTCATGAGGCATGGCATTAAGGGGTAGGCTGGGTCCCCAAGAATAACTATAGGCATTTCAACTTCCTCAATGGTTATTTTCTGGTCTGGGAATAAAGTCCCTTCCTGCAGCTTTTGAAACAGACCAGAGTTCCTGAAGATGCGAGCGTCATGTACCTTTCCCGGCCATTCCACGTTGATGTTGGTGAAACGTCCCTTGTGATCCACCAGTGCTTGTAGCACTATTGAAAAGCACCCCTTGCGCTTTATGTACTTGCCGGCTTGGTGCTCCGATGCCAAGATAGGAATATGGGTTCCGTCTATGGCCCCACCACAGGTAGGGAATCCCATTGCAGCAAAGCCATCCACTATGACCTGCACATTTCCCAGAGGAAATACCCTTGATATCAGCAGATCTTTGATTGTGTTGGCTACTTGCATCACAGCAGCTCCCACAGTAGATTTGCCCACTCCAAATAGATTCCCAACTGACCAGTAGCTGTCTGGCGTTGCAAGCTTCCACAGGGCTATTGCCACTCGCTTCTCAAATGTGAGGGCTGCTCTCATCTTGGTATTCTTGCGCCTCAGGGCAGGGGAAAGCAAGTGACAAAGTTCCATGAAAGTGCCCTTACGCATGCGAAAGTTTCACAGCCACTGGGAATCGTCACAGACCTGTAATGCTATGTGGTCCCACCAGTCTGTGCTTGTTTCCCGGGCCCAGAATCGGCGTTCCACTGCATGAACCTGCCCCATTAGCACAAGGATGCCCACGTTGCCAGGGCCCGTGCTTTGAGAGAAGTCTGTGTCCATGTCCTCATCACTCTTGTCACCGCACTGACGTCACCTACTCGCCTGGTTTTGCTTTGCCAGGTTCTGGTGCTACATATACTGCTGGATAATGTGTGTGGTGTTTAATGTGCTCCTAACTGCCAAAGTGATCTGAGCAGGCTCCATGCTTGCTGTGGTATGGTGTCTGCACAGAAAAAAGGTGCAGAACGATTGTCTGCCGTTGCTCTGACGGAGGGAGGGGCGACTGACAATATGGCTTACAGGGCTGGCTTATAGGGAATTAAAGTCAACAAAGGGGGTGGCTTTACATCAAGGAGAAACAAAAACAACTGTCACACAGAATGGCCCCCTCAAGGACTGAACTCAAAACCCTGGGTTTAGCAGGCCAATGCTCAACCCACTGAGCTATCCCTCCCCCTGGTATTTCAGGCAGGACTGAATCTCCATTAAACTTTTCAAGGTGCCCCTGACAGACCTCACCGAAATGATTTTCGGCTGTTGATTTCACGGAGGGAGGGAAGGGGGAGCAAATGAATACAAAACAAATCTGGTGTATTTCTTGTTTTGATCCACTCTATCTTTTAAATCTTTGGCTGGCAGCAGATGGTGCAGTAGGACTGCTAGCCAGCCTCATCTCCTGCCTGCTTGGCAGAAGATGGTGCAATAGGACTACTAGCCATCCTCATCTTCTGCCTGCTCGCCACGAGGCGGTACAATAGGACTGCCGGCAGGACTAAAGAGAATGACCTGGTCGAGTCACTCCTATTTTAGTCTCTGCGCCCATGTCTGCCCAGGCGCTCCTGACTGACCTTACTGAGACGGTCAGGAGCACCTCGGACATGACGACGATGGCTATCAGGCCTATTGCACTGTCTGCTGCTATAAGGCAATGGGTTGCTGCTGTATAGCAATGCAGTACCGCGTCTGACAGCAGCCAGGAGACTTATGGTGACAGTGAGCTGAGCGGGCTCCAAGCTTGCCGTGGTATGGCGTCTGCACAGGTAACTCAGGAAAAAAGGTGCGAAACGATTGTCTGCCGTTGCTTTCACGGAGGGAGGGCCTGACGACATGTACCCAGAACCACCCGTGATAATGTTTTTGCCCCATTAGGCACTGGGATCTCAACCCAGAATTCCAATGGGTGGTGGAGACTGTGGGAACTGTGGGATAGCTACCCACAGTGCAACGCTCTGGAAGTCGACGCTAGCCTCGGTACTGTGGAAGCACTCCGCCAAGTTAATGCACTTAATGCACATAGAGCATTTTGTGTGGGGACATACACAATTGACTATATAAAAATGATTTCTAAAAAAACGACTTCTATAAATTCGACCTTATTTCATAGCGTAGACATACCCTGAGACTCAGCAGGGAGGCCTATCATTAAGGTAGAGTGGGGAACTTTAGAGTATGTGACGCAGAAGCCTGAACACCAGAAATGGCATGCAGACCTATGGTTGGGAATGGCTGCTGTACCGCAATCAAAATTACCATCATGTATACAAAAGAATATTTAATTGGTTAATAAGATGCTTCTCTGTTTTTTAAAGATGTAATGTGAATTTTCACAGTCCACTACAGTATGGATACTATTTTAGCACAAGATAAGAAGTACATTTTTAGTAATTCTTGGGGAAAATGTCTTGGAAGAACTGAAACTGAATGTATACTCAGACAAATGGCTTACCACAACCCACACAGAGAAACATCTGATTAAATGTTTTCATAGTTTAAAGGGTGAAAAATGCTGAAATTATTTTCTGATCAGAGGGGGGTTTTGCTTTCAGGTGTGTGATATTTTCAGTGACGTCTTAAATGAAAAAAGATTTTCTTATTAGCTCTTGGTGTTTTCTTTGTGGGTTATGAAGCAATTGCTTCCAGCTGGTGAATATATTTATTGAAAGTCTGACAGAAATTCCTCATTATGTGTACACATGGCCTGACACAAAATGAGAATTTCCATAATCACCTATGTAAATTAAGAAAAATATTATTTCTTGGAAAACCAAGAAGATTCCTTAGCAAATCACATTTTCTTTGGCTCAAACTAATTTGCAGGTTTTGCTAAGCTAGTTAATAAAAATACTCGGGATTTTCTTACTACACTGGTCTGTTTTCACATAAGTAAAAAAGTGCAGAGACCTCCTTTCATTTTGAAATTTGAATCATAACATATATTTGACAATGTAACCTCAGCTCAACTCCTGGTGAAAATTCCCCACTATGTTAAAAAAGTCAGGGCTGGATGCAACAGATTATTGAGGGGTGTATGAAAGATATAAGAACTCCCACTGTGGGCTCTCAAATATCTTCTTCTGTCTGCTTGCTTTACCTGCTGCTTTTCCTGTAGCTCCATAGTAGCTCAAGGACAGCTGGATTCCATTTTGCAAAGTGGCTGAAAAAGATCCAAACTTGCTCACAGCTTTCTTTTGATTTATTAATTTTCCTTAAAAAAGAAAAAAAGAAGACAAATGTGGATTTAAAGAGGAAAAAAAATACATATATGAATTGCTGAACTGTAATCTATTGGCTACTATGTGCACCACTACCTACTTGTGGTTGGACTGTGTAAACCCCCTACTAATAGTGACAACCAGTCTCTTTGTGTTACTGGAGCCAAACATCCTCGGCTCCTTCCCCTATTCTGCATATGCAGCTTAGCTGACAGCCATGTCATTTTTATATGTGCAGGCATGGATTTGCTACCTCACGAATGGTGTAACATGCAGAGCAACTCAGGGATCAACCTCACAAACTTTTCCAAATCCCTCGTTAACCTACATCCTATCACATAGGATCCTTTTGCAAACAGTTTAGGGCCAAATTCTACCCTTATATATATCAGGATAAGTAAGGAGCAGCTCCACTGACTTCAATGAGTCTTTTGCCTGAATAAATAAAAAGAAAGGATTTGCTGTCCTTAATTGCACTACTGGATCAGACCATTGGTTCATCTACTACATTATCTAAGCATGGCTTATACTTGATGGTTTAAAGAAAGACAAAACAAAACAAGTTCAAAAATACTTCTAGCTAGATGCAAAATGCTGTATATTAATGAAAAAAATTCCTTCCTAATCCCCAAAGCAACTAGCTGAAGTCCTGAAGCATGAAATGTGATCAAACACCAGGATGTATAATTATTAGTCATCATAAAATTATCCAACACTTTTTAAAGTGAAGCTGAAATATATAACCTATAACCTCTTATTAAGATGAATTATGTAATATGTTAAATAGTATTTTTAAAAATGTGTTTTAAATGTAAGTACCATTGTTTAATTGCATCATCCTTGTGCACTCATAGAATGGGATACTTTAAAAAGACAGGAACAGTCAGGTTTTTCTGGTAATTGTTTTGCTTAATAATCTTCTATTATTTTAGTTATATATTTAGATTTTTTAAAAGGTCCTGTCCTAGCTTATAGGTGCACGTTGTCTACTTTTATTACAAAAATTATAGACAGCTACAGTAGCTGATTAAAAAATTCCCCACCCATGCAAAACAGAAGGACTGAGCATTTGTCCCCATTTACACCCTTCCAATCATCCTTTCCTTAAAATCCTGGAAAAACAGATAAGCAATCACTGAAGATCAACAGACCCAAATTCTGTCAAACCAAGAGAGGAGAAAAACAGAATCAAGAACGCTACCTTTCCAGCAACCTCCTCCTGTTCAACCCATTAACCTGCTAGCTCAAACATCTCAGCTGATCTTAATTGCTATGTTCACATGGAGAGAGGTAACTGATGGTTACCAAATAATTTAGGGCCCTTTATGTCAAAACCCATCACCTTGTATTACAACCAGAAAAGAAAAGGTAAAGGAAACCAGAGATCCTTTTCAGAGGAGCTGGCAGCGCCACCTATAAAGTTGCCCAATGCTTCCCGTTATAAGACCCTGTTTTCAGTTGCTTATAACTCTGTCAACCTTTGACTATTTGGAATGAAATTTTTTTGGAACATTTCAGCCAAACAGTTCAGCTGTTTTGGAGAGTGAGGCTAGGGAAAAATGCAGTTATTTTGCCTACGTTAAAAAATTCTGGTGACCTTTTAGTGGAGAAGCGCTAACGTTCCCATGCTCTGGAGCAAGGACTTGAACACTGGGGCAGGTGTTGACTATACCACACCATATATATATATACACATGATTTTCTTTGTAAATCAAATACACCAGAGATAATCTGTCTTTCATCCCAGACTAGAAATTGCACCTTTGTTTGCCTTGTGAGCCAGATCTACATCCTTCTGTATGTGGAAAACATCTCTTGTTCTATTGTAAATTCTAAATACTGTGAAATGCTTATGTATAACCAAAGAATATGTAGGCAGCTGCAACGGCACAGGACCCAGCAAACAGAGCTGTAAACGGGAGTTTGAGTGGGAGTCTGAAAGGGGAGTTTGTGGGGGAAGACTAAGAGCCAGGCAAAGGAACAGACAGGCTAGTGAAGTGAGTGTGTGGTGTTCTGGCAGTGTTTTCATGCTCGTTGGGGGTTTGTTTTGCTGTGGGTGGGTGTTTTGGTTTGGTTTGTGTTTCTCAGACTAACAGGACTTAAGTGAGAAGGCTATGACAGACACAGAGGCAGCAGTGGTAGTGACCCAAGTAGTGGAAGACACTATGAAGATAAATGGATGTAGAAGCTGTGGCATGTACATGATCCTGGAGGGGGTACCTGTAACTAATTTTGTCTGCATGAAGTGCCGCCTGATAGAGCTGATGGAAGAGAAGATCCTAGGATTGGAGATGCAGGGGGAGACTCTGCTTGAGTTTAGAAGGGGGTTTGAGCAGATGATGGAGCAAAGACATGCAAAGGATGAAGGGAAAAGCTCAGACTTGCAGATGGAAGCAGGACTGAAGAACTCTGAGGGGATACTGCTGGATGAGGAAAGTGGACAGTGGAAGCATGTGACTAGCAGAACCAGGCAGAGGAAAAGATGGGGCAGTGAAGGAGAAATAGAGCTCAGGAACAGGTTTGCAGAGTTGGAAAATGAAGAAGGGGAACAGCAGCTGGTCACTGAAGGTGAGAGGGCAAGGAAAAAGAGAAGATCAGATTGTTCTTTTGGAAAAGGGCAAGAGTCAATGGAGATAACACCAAATATGAGCCCCAGGAGGATACGGGATGGGTTGCAGAGGATTGCAAGGGACAATAGGAATCGAGAGGACTTGCGGCCAGATGGAACAGGGGATAAACTGGAGAATCGCACCATCGCCAGGAAAAGGCAGGTCTACGTGACTGGGGACCCCTTACTGAGAAGAACAGACAGGCCTGTAACAAGACCTGATCCAGAGAACAGAAGGATATGCTGTCTGCCGGGTGCTAAGATACAGGATGTGGACCTGAGGCTGAAGAGGATCCTAACGGGAGCGGGAAAGAATCCATTGATTATCCTTCATGTGGGAACAAATGATACGGGTAGATTCTCGCTGGAACATATCAAGGGAGAGTATGCCAGGCTGGGGAAGACACTAAAGGAAATCGAGGCTCAGGTGATCTTCAGTGGGATTCTGCCTGTTCCTGGAGAAGGGCCACAAAGGTGTGACAAGATTATGATGCTCAACAGATGGCTCAGGCAGTGGTGCTATAAGGAGGGCTTTGGGATGTATGGCCACTGGGAAGCATTCATGGACAGAGGACAGTTCTCTTGGGATGGACTTCACCTGAGTAAGGAGGGAAATAGACTTCTAGGATGGAGGATGGCACAACTGATTAAGAGAGCTTTAAACTGGAAATTTGGGGGAGATGGTTGGGAGATGTCCAGGCAAACTCCACGCCAGTTATTCTCTTTGAAAGGGAAGAAAACGAAGTAAGAAAGGATACAACCTTGGGTAGGAGAATGGACATAAGGCGGAAGGGCAGTGTACATACCAATCTAATAGGTAATATTGGCGGTAGAATGTCTGTGCCCAATTGGGTAAAGAATGTGAGCAAAGCCAAACGGCAAAAATTAAGATGTTTGTACACTAATGCGAGGAGCCTAGGTAATAAAATGGAGGAACTAGAGTTACTGGTGCAGGAAGTGAAACCAGTTATTATAGGGATAACAGAAACATGGTGGAATAGTAGTCATGACTGGAGTACTGGTATTGAAGGGTATGTGCTGTTTAGGAAAGACAGAAATAAAGGCAAAGGTGGTGGAGTAGCATTGTATATCAGTGATGAGGTAGACTGTAAAGAATAAGAAGTGATGGAATGGATAAGATAGAGTCTGTCTGGGCAAAAATCACATTCGGGAAGAAAGCTACTAGAGCCTGCCCTGGGATAGTGCTTGGGGTGTGCTATAGACCGCCAGGATCCGATGTGGATATGGATAGAGACCTCTTTCATGTTTTTAAAGAAGTAAATACTAATGGGAATTGTATGATCATGGGAGACTTAACTTCCCAGATATAGACTGGAGGATAAGTGCTAGTAATAATAATAGGGCTCAGATTTTCCTGGATACGACAGCTGATGGATTCCTTCACCAAGTAATTGCTGAACTGACAAGAGAGGATGCAATTTTAGATTTGGTTTTGGTGAGCAGTGAGGACCTCATAGAAGAAATTATTGTAGGGGACAACCTTGGTTCGAGCGATCATGAGCTAATTCAGTTCAAACTAAATGGAAGGATAAACAAAAATAGATCTGTGACTAGGGTTTTTGATTTCAAAAAGGCTAACTTTAAAAAATTAAGGAAATTATTTAGGGAAGTGGATTGGATTGAAAAACTTGTGGATCTAAAGGTGGAGGAGGCCTGGATTACTTCAAGTCAAAGTTGCAGAAACTATCAGAAGCCTGCAACCCAAGAAAGGGGAAAAAATTCATAGGCAGGAATTGTAGACCAAGCTGGATGAGCAAGCATCTCAGAGAGGTGATTAAGAAAATGCAGAAAGCCTACAAGGAGTGGAAGATGGGTGGGATTAGCAAGGAAAGCTACCTTACCAAGGTCAGAACATGTAGGGATAAAGTGAGAAAGGCCAAAAGCCATGTAGAGTTGGACCTTGCAAAGGGAATTAAAAGCAACAGTAAAAGGTTCTATAGCCATATAAATAAGAAGAAAACAAAGAAAGAAGAAGTGGGACTGCTTAACACTGAGGATGGAGTAGAGGTTAAGGATAATCTAGGCATGGCCAATATCTAAACAAATACTTTGCCAAAGTCTTTAACAAGGCTAATGAGGAGCGTAGGGATAATGGTAGGACGACAAATGGGAAAGAGGATATGGAAGTAGATATTACCACATCCGAGGTAGAAGCCAAACTCGAACAGTTTAATGGGGTTAAATCAGGGCCCCTGGATAATCTTCATCCAAGAATATTAAAGGAACTGGCACACGAAATTGCAAGCCTGTTAGCAAGAATTTTTAATGAATCTGTAAACTCAGGGGTTGTACCGTATGACTGGAGAATTGCTAACATAGTTCCTATTTTTAAGAAAGGTAAAAAATGTGATCCGGGTAACTACAGGCCCGTTAGTTTGACATCTGTAGTATGCAAGGTCTTGGAAAAAATTTTGAAGGAGAAAGTAGCTAAGGACATTGAGGTCAATGGTAACTGGGACAAAATACAACATGGCTTTACAAAAGGTAGATCATGTCAAACCAACCTGATCTCCTTCTTTGAGAAAGTAACAGATTTTTTTGACAAAGGGAACGCAGTAGATCTAATTTACCTCAATTTCAGTAAAGCATTTGATACGGTTCCACATGGAAAATTATTAGCTAAATTGGAAAAGATGGGGATCAATATGAAAATTGAAAGGTGGATAAGGAACTGGTTAAAGGGGAGATTACAGCGGGTCACGCTGAGGGGTGAACTGTCAGACTGGAAGGAGGTTACTAGTGGAGTTCCTCAGGGATCGGTTTTGGGACGAATCTTATTTAATCTTTTTCTTACTGACCTTGGCACAAAAAAGTGGGAATGTGCTAATAAAGTTTGCGGATGACACAAAGCTGGGAGGTATTGCCAATACAGAGAAGGACTGGGATATCATACAGGAAGATCTGGATGACCTTGTAAACTCGAGTAATAGTAATAGGATAAAATTTAATAGTGAGAAGTGCATTTAGGGATTAATAACAAGAATTTCTGTTATAAACTGGGGACACATTACTTGGAAGTAACAGAGGAGGAGATGGACCTCGGAGTATTGGTCGATCACAGGATGACTATGAGCCGCCAATGTGATATGGCTGTCAAAAAAACTAATGCGGTCTTGGGATGCATCAGGCGAGGTATTTCCAGTAGAGATAAGGAGGTGTTAGTACCATTATACAAGGCACTGGTGAGATCTCATCTGGAATATTGTGTGCAGTTCTGGTCTCCCATGTTTAAGAAGAATGAATTCAAACTGGAACAGGTACAGAGAAGGGCTACTAGGATGATCTGAGGAATGGAAAACCTGTCTTATGAAAGGAGACTCAATGAGCTTGGCTGTTTAGCCTAACTAAAAGAAGGCTGAGAGGAAATGTGATTGCTATCTATAAATATATCCGAAGGATAAATACCAGGGAGGGAGAAGAATTATTTAAGCTCAGTACCAATGTGACACAAGAACAAATGGATATAAACTGGCCTTTGGGAAGTTTAGACTTGAAATTAGATGAAGGTTTCTAACCATCAGAGGAGTGAAGTTCTGGAACAGCCTTCCAAGGGAAGCAGTGGGGGCAAACAACATATCTGGCTTCAAGACAAAGCTTGATAAGTTTATGGAGGAGATGATATGATGGTATAGCCTAATTTTGGCAATTAATTGATCTTCGACTACTCGCTGTAGACATGCCCAATGGCCTGTGATGGATTTTAGATGGGGTAGGATCTGAATTACTACAGAGAATTCTTTCCTGGGTGTCTGGCTGGTGAGTCTTGCCCACATGCTCAGGGTTTAGCTGATCGCCATATTTGGGGTGGGGAAGGAATTTTCCACCAGGGGAGATTGGCAGAGGCCCTGGGAGTTTTTTGCTTTCCTCTGCAGCGTGGGGCACGGGTCACTAGCTGGAGGATTCTCTGCACCTTGACGTCTTTAAACCACAATTTGAGGACTTCAATAGCTCAGACATAAGTTAGGGGTTTGTTACAGGAGTTGGTGGGTGAGATTCTGTGGCCTGCATGGTGCAGGAGGTCAGACTAGGTGATCATAATGGTCCCTTCTGACCTTAAAGTGTATGTTTCTGTGATAGAGTATGTCCTCCAAATTTAGAAGATTATATTGATTTTGTTTGCTTTCATTGTAAATAATTGTTGCACTCTAGAAGTAATAGGAATTGTCTAGCGCAAAGAAGAAAAAATGTTAAAAGATATAAAACAGGGTATAACTTTGGGATATTAAGACATATTGCTTAAAAGGGGAGATTCCAGTTGATAGTAGGAGCTAATAATGATATTCAATCCTTAAAATGAACCAAATTTAAAAAGCTGCTCATATGAAAAGGATTAAAGAAATTTGTTATACATGAATGCCATCTACTGGATACTAATGGAAGCAGCAAGAAACTGAAAGAGCTAAAACTAAGCTCTCACTTGGCATGGGTCCAATAGCAATATGTGGTTGGCTCCCTCTTATGAGCCCTGAAACTTGGGTATATAAACTGAAGACACCACGTGATGAAGAGAACTGACTGAACCCAACACAAGAAAGTGCAGAATCCTAAGTGCAAGCGACCGATGCCCGTCCCAGATGTGTGGAAAGGACTCTCCCCCCGTCCCAGGGTTAAGAGGGTAACAGGAAGTGGTGAGATTTCATTTCAATGATTGTATTTCCCTTTCTATTCTTTGACATAAAGGACCGTAGTTATCTTGTTGAATCTATACTCTAGTGCAGGAGTGGCCAACCTGTGGCTCCAGAGCCGCATGTGGCTCTTCAGAAGTTAATATGCGGCTCCTTGCATAGGCGCTGACTCCGAGGCTGGAGCTACAGATGCTAGCTTTCCAATGTGGTGTGGGGTGCTCACTGCTCAACCCCCTGCTCTGCCCCAGGTCCTGCCACCACTCCACCCCTTTCCCCAAGGCCCCTGCCCCTTCTCCCGAGCCTGCCATACCTCGCTCCTCCCCACTCTCCACCAGAGCCTCCTGCACACTGCAAAACAATTGATTGCGGTGGGCAGGAGATGTGGGGAGGGAGGGGGAGGCGCTGATCGGCGGGCCTGCCAGTGGGAGGGAGGTGCTGGAGGCTGGAGGGGGTTAGCAGATGAGGGGCTGCTGACGTATTACTGTTGCTCTTTGGCAATGTTCACTGGTAAATTCTGGCTCCTTCTCAGGCTCAGGTTGGCCACCCCTGCTCTAGTGAGACATCAAGTAACCATATTTTAGATTCTAACTCCTATATAAGTCCAAACAAAATGGCCTAAGAGAGATTGAAAACAATTACTTTAAGCAATAGCTTTTAATATTCTAAACCTGTCCCTTTTGAACCGATCCATTCAAATTTACTAATCACACTCTTCAAAGTGTCTTAAAGATAAATACATCCTTGGAAGTATGATAAATATGTTAGGTATTAAGAATTGTAAGTAAATGTAATTAGAAATCTTGGGAATTTGCCTTATTCTTGGATAGAACGGCTGAACCTCAACTTTAGTCTGTGATGATCACTTGCGAGAATGTATTGTACATGTAGTACACACAACTGGTTTCATCTACATTTGTGTGGTCAACTGTTTGTTCTGGATGAATTAATGCATTGTTGGTTGGTAAAGAATAGCAAGGGTCCTGATCTGAGAAATACTGTGTAAGCAGTGTCAGGATGAGCTCCACCCTGACATCTGGTGGTGAGGTGTGGCAAGTTGTGGAAAAGAACTTCAGGGGCCGATGTCATTTGCATAGGCACACCCACCACGCCTAGAATGAGACCATAGCTGCTCAAATGGTCACTTTGGCTGCTGTGGGATCCCCAGCGTCTCTGTTATTGGGGCAGGAAGAATAAATTGTTATTACCCTGATTATGGGAACTGTGCTTGGAACTGTACGTGGCCTTTTGTTACGATGGAGGGATTCACCATCAACTAAGTAGCACTCGCTAGGCAAGGGTCATGGGTTCCAAAACTGTGTGAATAGAGAGAGGCTGGGGACAAGTATTAATACTTGGTGGCATGGGCCCCTTGGTGAGGGCCTTACATGCTAATTGCACTTCCTCCTCTCTCCACTGTGGAATATCAGAGCTAATTTTGATTTCATTAGAAGTCTAGTTATAGGCTGTTGAGCTCACTTTGGGCTGACAGTGCACCAGCACTGGGGCTCCCCTACTACAAGCTGAATTCACCTAAGAGCTGAAATCACTGAGTGTTGTGTTAAGTAGTGGGGAAGCCTGAAGATATATTGTGGAGCAGTTCAACGCGGAGCAGTGTGTGGATGGCAGGAGCTGTTTGTGGGTCGTGGAGCTGAGCGAAGGAGTTTGTGGGGCAGCTGGCGGAGCGGAGCGCAGCTGAGCGAAGGAGTTCGTGGGGCGGCTGGCGGAGCGGAGCGCAGCTGAGCGAAGGAGTTCGTGGGGCGGCTGGCGGAGCGGAGCGCAGCGGAGCGAAGGAGTTCGTGGGGCGGCTGGCGGAGCGGAGCGAAGGAGTTCGTGGGGCGGCTGGCGGAGCGGAGTGCAGCGGAGCGAAGGAGTTTGTGGGGCGGCTGGCGGAGCGGAGCGCCGCTATGGAGCTATGGGGCGGTCAGCTTCAGATCACGTAAGGTGCCTCTTACCCCCGTCCCATTTCCACCCAGGTTGGGAGGTAAAGCTCCGCAGATAAACTTTCGAACTCTGGGGCTGCCCTGACCAGGGACAGAGACTTTTGGGGCATTGGACTTTTGGGACTTTGGGTGATTTGGGGTTGCTGGACTCAAGAACCAAAGGGAAAAGGGCATGCCCCAATTTGCCTGGGGTGGGTTTTTTTTTGCTCATGGGTTGTGTTATGAATCCTGTTGGTGGTGTTTCCCCAACATAATGCCACATTGTTTCTCTCTGTTATTAAAAGGCTTTTGCTACACTCAGACTATGTGCTTGCGAGAGGGGAAGTATTGCCTCTTGGAGGCGCCCAGCGGGGGTGGTATATATTTGTCCCAGGTCACTGGGTGGGGGCTCGAGCCGGTTTGCATTGTGTTATTGGAATGGATCCCCTAGTTATTGAACCCGGCCCTTGTTGCTGCCAACTCTGATGGGCAGAAGGGTTACAACTGTTCAAGTTAAAATTTGACCTACCAAGAACCCAGCGTTCAACTAATAAGCCAACGCTCTCTGGACGCAATAAAAAAGGGTTATCCCATTTGATTCCATTATATATTGGTAAACCTAGTTTGTCAGAGTTCAGCTTTAAAATCTAACTGATCACAAATTGATCCCCTTTCAATCTTACAACTCCCAGGTACACCTGAAGTCAATGGGAGCTGTGCTTTGAAAATATAAAGTGCTGTATACTGCTAAGTACTCTGAAAAATCAGGTCCTAGGTGTCTCTGATTGAGTGCCCAAATTAGTGGGTATTTTTGAGCTTGATTTCTCTGTGCCTCTGTTTCCCATCTGTAAAACGAGGATAATACCACCTCCTCATCTGACAGGAGCACTGTGAACATAAATTCATTTATGTTTGTGAAATACTGATACTATAACAATAAGTGTAATAGAAAATGCTATTAGGAAATTAATAATTCTGTTTTCAGAGCAGGGTTTGAATAGTAAATAAGGCCTGGGGCCACACGCTGAAAAATAAGGAGAAAACAAAATACGGAATTAATGAACACTGTTCATCTTGTGCACTGAATGAGGCAGCAGCAACCTTAATTCTGGCATCTCCTAATTTTTCAGTATTTAATAATTTTCCCAGTAATGTTCTTTTAATGTATTTTTGAATGTGTAATAAAAATATAAAGTGAATGTTTACATATTGATATTATTATTAACCAAATGCATGAACTGAAAGGTTAAAACAATACTTATTCAAAATACCTTAAATGATCTTTCCCATGCTTTCTAGTGCTTAGGGTTTTTTATGGGTTATGTTCATGTTATGGTGTACATATAATTATAATAATCACTGTATATAATTATAATAATCAAATCTATAAAGTAATAGTATTGTGTGGGACAGTTCCTTGGTTACAGAGATGTGAGTTGAAATTTATGTAACTCACACAGGCATTGTCTACACTTGTGATATCATATAGGGTACACGTAGCCACACACCACAGTGAAAAGCAGGCTGCATCCATACTGAAGAGTATAGCTATATACAGCAGTGAAAGGCTCCAGCAGGGGGGAGCTGTTATCTATTAGTTCATGCATATGGCCACTAGGTGGAGGCACTGACTGCAAAAAATCCAGGGGCTCATTAGCCCTAAATTCGGTCACTGAGCTCACAACAAGAGTGGAATAAGGGGATCTCCATTGGGGATGACAAGTGCCCGAGGAGGGGGCTACATTTAGATACTATTGCAGAGTTGTAGGCTTCTGTATGGTTTCATTTGCACAACTATGTGAGCAACACAGACCAAAGGAGAAATATAAAACTTCTCACGTCTCAATGATCATGAGACTTCTCCTGGTATGTCCTCCTCTAACCCATTCCCCTTCCCCCAGGTGTCTTCCCCTCTGCCTTATGCTCTTATTTTCCCTTCAACCCTCTCCCAGTGTCCCTAACCTTCAGCTCCTCTCTGTCTGTTGACACCACCTCTGATCCTCTTCCCACTCTCTGGGTGCCTCCTTTCCCCTCCACCCTGCAACAGAAACTATAGTATGGGTTACAATTAGGGCTGTCAATTAATCACAGTTAGCTCACATGATTAACTCAAAAAATTAATTGTGATTAATCGGAGTTTTAATCACATTGTTAAACATCAGAATACTAATTGAAATTTATTAATATTTGTGGATATTTTTCTACATTTTCAAATATATTGATTTGAATTACAACACAGAATACCAAGTTTACACTGCTCTCTTTATATTATTATTTTTACTACAAATATTTGCACTGTGAAAATGATAAACAAAAGAAACAGTATTTTTTAATTCACCTCATACAAGTACTGTAGTGCAATCTCTTTGTTGTGAAAGTGCAACTTACAAATGTAGATTTTTTGTGTTACATAACTGCACTCAAAAACAAAACAATGTAAAACTTCAGAGCCTACAAGTATACTCAGTCCTATTTCTTGTTCAGCCTATCGCTAAAACGAACAAGTTTGTTTACATCTACAGGAGTTAATGCTGGCCTGTTCTTATTTACAGTGTCACCAGAAAGTGAGAACAGGCATTTGCATGGCACTTTTGTAGCCAGCATTGCAAGGTATTTACATGCCAGATACGCTAAACATTCGTATGCCCCTTCATGCTTCAGCCACCATTCCAGAGGACATGCTTCCATGAGTTAATTAAATTTGTGATTGAACTTCTTGGGGGAGAATTGTATGTCCCCTACCCTGTTTTACCTGCATTCTGCCACATATTTCATGTTATAGCAGTCTCGGACGATGACCTAGCACATGTTCATTTTAAGAACACTTTCACTGTAGATTTCACAAAACGTAAAGAAGGTACCAGTGTGAGATTTCTAAAGATAGCTACATCACTTGACCCAAGGTTTAAGAATCTGAAGTGCCTTCCAAAATCTGAGAGGGATGAGGTGTGGAGCATGCTTTCAGAAGTCTTAAAAGAGCAACACTCCGAAGTGGAAACTACAGAACCGGAACCACAAAAAAAGAAAATCAACCTTCTTCTCTCATCTGACTCAGATGATGAAAATGAACATGTGCCGCTTCGCACTGCTTTGGATTGTTATTGAGCAGAACCTGTCATCAGCATGGACGCATGTCCTCTGGAATGGTGGTTGAAGCATGAAGGGACATATGAATCTTCAGCACATCTGGCATGTAAATATCTTGCGATGCTGGCTACAACAGTGCCATGAGAACACCTGTTTTCACTTTCCGGTGACATTGTGAACAAGAAGAAGGCAGCATTATCTCCTGAAAATGTAAACAAACTTGTTTGAGTGATTGGCTGAACAAGAAATAGGACTGAGTGGACTTGTAGGCTCTAAAGTTTTACATTATTTTATTTTTGAATGCAGTTTTTTTTGTACCTAATTCTACATTTGTAAATTCAACTTTCATGAATTTACATTAGGTGAATTGAAAAATACTATTTCTTTTGTTTTTTACAGTGCAAATATTTGTAATAAAAAATAAATATAAAGTGAGCACTGTAAACTTTGTATTCTGTGTTATAATTGAAATCAATATATTTGAAAATGTAGAAAACATCCAAAAATATTTAAATAAATGGTATTCTATTATTGTTTAACAGTGTGATTAATCGTATGATTAATAACAATTATTTTTTAATCATGCAATTAATCATAATTATTTTTGTTAATTGCTTGACAGCCCTTGTTACAATTACTTCTCACAACATCTTCTCTGCCTCTGTGCACAACAAAGTGGGTGGTGATCAAGCGAGCCAACTGGACCTGTGGTTAGTCATGCCCAGATCCTCAAGTGTGCCAGAGCTCTGATCTGAACACCGGAGGGGGTGAGGGAAGGTTGCTGCATGCCACCTTTGTGTTCTGCTGAATCCCAGAGCTGCCAGGAGCACTTCAGCCTGTAAGAAAACTTAGGGCTGCTCTACTTTAGGCCAGTTTTTAACGGCCACCTAAAGGTTGTTACACCAGTAAGGATCACTGAAGAGCACCTCTACAGCTTCTTTGGGCTCCAAATGGGATATAGTGTAGGCATGCATTAGCCCAATGACATTTCAAGCAAAGTACTAGTCAGAATAATAATAGCTACAACATAGCACATTCACTCTACTTATTCTGTTGCACTTGATGAATGGCAATGATAGCAAGTAAACTATTCAGCATCTTACAGAAAGTGAAGCTAGACGTTCACTCAGGCTTTGATTTCCTTCCAGTCTTCTCAAATAATGTCCAGTAAAGTGAGTTCATCCTCCTATTCTTCAGTAGAGTACATTTATCTGTTTTCAACTAAACTAACTTTATTTACCTGGTATTATAAATAAGAATTGAAATAATTATTTCATTACTTGCAACATGTCATGCCTTGCATCTAATTAGTGGACTATTTTCGATGATTACTCTTTATAGCAGTGATGGTGACCCACTGACCTGGCTCACTCTGCTGCCCTTCCAAAGAGTTGATCATTTCTTGTCCTTCACTTTCTATCAAGCTTTTCTTGGGGTCTGTGATATGAATGAAGAAACTGTGGTGATCCTTTACCACCTTCATTTTTACCAAAGTTGTCCCTGAAAACAATGAAATACAGCCATTTGTAAATGGCTTGCTTTTGTGCCTGCAGTTACAGATTGGTGATGCCAACAAGTCAAACAGAGAAATTAGTTAAGGTGAGCCAAATTGCTTAGTAGGAGTAATAGGACAAAATTAAGAATAGGAAATTTTAGATTGAATATCAGAAAAAATCTTCCTGACAGTCGGATCCATTAGGATGTGAAATAATCTTCCAAAGGAGGTTGTAGAAGCCCCATTTCTTGGGACATTTAAATCCAGATTGGACAAATCACTGAAGCATGTAATGTAGGGAACAACCATGCACTGGTTGCTAAAGGATGGACTAAATAGGACCTAGTTGGTCTCCAGTTCTAATTTTCAGATTCTCTGGTTATCCACCAATTGTTAAAATATAACAACAAAATATCAACATTATGATAATACAGAAATACAGTGCAATTAGAAACTATGCTCCAAGTTGCCTAAGAAATCATTAATTTAATACAGAGATGTGAAAAGAACTTTATTATAACTGAAAGTAGTCTTAGAATTTTGATACTGAAGAGCAATGATCTAATCAGTTCTACAAACATAATAATTATAAAAAGTTCTCAAGTTAAGAGAACTTTTAAATGGTGTCCTATTTCATGAATATTTTTTTCAATTGCACATGCACCCCATCAATCAATAATAAAATGGAATGAAATATAAAGAAAGGAAGACTCACCTTTTTCAAATTTTATCTTTTCTGCTTGGATCTGTCCTCCGTCAGTGGGGAAAAGATATTGACTGGTCCCTGAGACTTGAATGAGATCCTCCCCAACATTATAGCCAAGAAACTGGAAAAAGATATGTCAGACTATGTGTGGATTGGAAAGGCAGAAGGCATGAAGGAGGCAGATGGAAGACAAGCAAGATTGCTCTCTTCTGGTTATTTTTTTTTTGTTCAGCCATTCAATGCTATTATACAGTGATTAACATGTAAAATTGTTAGATATTGGCATAGGAAATAGTAGCTTATTTACACTGATACCACTTTCAAATGACTTTAACAAACTATGGGGAAAATTATTCTCTATTACACCAATACACAACCTTATTATTATTAATGGGGGTATCTGGTTACAAGGGAAAGCAGAATTTGGCCCTATATGAACATATAAAATCACTGCTTCACTGATATGCAACCATCCCTGGGGTTAGAGAGTGGTAGATAGGTTGTTTGCTCACCATGTAATAGGGATGAAGGAGAAATTCTGGCCAACCACACTGAGAGAAACTATTACTCTGATGAAAATAGCTATAGGATCTTTAAGATCCAGATGAAGCGGACAGAACTTTGGTTTTCAAGGTCTTACCCAAAATATCCAAGAATACTAAATGGCATAGAGCTTGACTTATCCACAGTGGAAGGCCTAAATTGACTTAAAGGTATTTAAGCCTATGCCTGCAGGAGCTCTAGACCTTTAATATCTGATACTTAGGGTATGTCTACACAGCATAGTAAGCTTGGGTCTGTATGACCTGCACCTATGAACTCAATTCAGAGTAGCAGCCGTGTTAGTCTGTATTCGCAAAAAGAAAAGGAATACTTGTGGCACCTTAGAGACTAACCAAATTATCTGAGCATAAGCTTTCATGAGCTGTAGCTCACGAAAGCTTATGCTCAAATAATTTGGTTAGTCTCTAAGGTGCCACAAGTACTCCTTTTCTGTTTATGGACTCATTGTTTCCAAGCTCACACTTCAGCATCCACACTGCACTGGAAACCCAGGCCTCATGAACGTGCTGACATGTCCATGTTGCACTACGCAGACCAAAGTCATAACTTCAGCTTCTTGGGGTTTATGCCATTGTATCCCAGGGTTCCTAGCACCCTCGCCAGCTGTAGCTGCTCTAGGGCTCAGTTCATAGTTGCTTATGGGAAAACTTATCTGTTCATCCCGTGGGAGCTGTGTTTTGGGTGGTAAACCATTTTGTGTCTGCACATTCCCAGCAAATGGAGCCATCAACACTTCTCCTACTCACTTTGTCAGTCCTATTTCGGAAATGAGGCAGAGCATCTCCAAAATGCTGGTGGATTATTTAAGCAGCAGTTTTTGACCTGCCAAAGGCACCTCTCAGAAGCATGTATTGACATGCCAGCCATGACCCAGCTGAGCTGTTCATGCCTGTTGCCTTAGCTGAACATTTCACATATGTAGCCTGGCACTTCCAGAGCAGGGCTACAAACAGACTGGTGGGATCACACTGCCATGTGCACCTGGGATGACCAGCAGTGGCTACACAACTTTTGCATGAAGAAGCAGATGTTCCTAGAGTTTGTGTTCACTTGCCCCAATGTTCCACCATCATGACACCCACATGAGGGATGCCATACAAATCCTGAAGTGGGTAACTATAGCCATCTAGAAGCTGGTTACCCCAACTGCTACAGGGTCCATGGCTAGCCAGTTTGAAGTTGGCAAATAAACTGTGGGGGTTGTGGCAGAGGTTTGTGAGGCCATCAGGAATGTGATGTACCCAAAGATGGTGGGAATTACAAATGTTCCTGAAATAATTGCTAGCTTTGAGGAAATGGGGTTTTCAAACTGTGCTGGGGCCACTGATGGGACTCATGTGCCTACAGTATGCCTTCTGCAAAGACCATGCGTACTTAACTGCAAAGGGTACTACTCCACCATTATGCAGGTCCTGGTCAACTGCAGGGGCAGATTCATGGACACTGGCAAGGTGTATGATGTCAGGGAGTTCCACAGTTCAGGACTTTACCTTCATGGAGAAGCTGGAATATTATTCCCACTGAATGACACTGTCCCTACTGTTATTCTAGGGAATGCCCTCTGTTGCCATGACTTATGAAATCTTATCCTGATTTCAGAGGACCTGGCAAAAGAAGTTTCAGCTACACACTCAGTAGCTGTAGGATGGTGGTGGAATATGCGTTTGGCAGATTTTGTTGATGGTGCCTTCAAAACCATTTGGATGCCAGTGTCATCAGTGAAGTCCGCATTATTGGGGCGTGCTGTGTTCTGCATAACGTCTGCAAGGACAAGGGGGAATCTTTTAGCCAGCAGTGGACTCAAGACTGATGTGTTTCAAAATTGGTACACACAGCTATATAGTGCACCTGTCATGACTGGTGATGGATCCAGATGCGCCATGGAAATCAGATATGTTTTGTTTGCCTGCATAATAGGTTTGCACGGTCCCTTGCATGAGGGGGAATGAAATGATATTTGAAAAATGTTTATTATTAAATGCACTGAGAATGAGCATTTATTAGTTTGTGCACTTTTAACATTACATATAATAAAACTTGTTACTGTAGCCTTGTGTTAAAATTCAACACTTTATTTTACACATCTATTTACATACCAGTATAAGAACCAGAAAGGCAGACCAGCCGCAATCAAAATGTACGATACAATAACCAAACTCATTGCCAAAACTCTGAAAGGTGCATGTTACCAAATGACATGGACAGCTATTTCTGGGTATTCCCTGTCCCTCCATTCTCCTTGGCCTTTCTGGTGCATTTTACATGTGAGGGCTGCAACTGGATTGGAGTGGATGAATGCACAGGGTATAATATCTGTTCCATGTGCTACTGTTCATTGTCTGTGAGATGGTCCAGGCAACCACTGAACTGTTCCAAGGCTGCAGAGTCTGCAGCACAATATACCATGGAGAAGATTCATGATGTGTGGCTGGTGCAGGAGTTATAAGTGGCAGGGGAGCCTGCAGTCTGGTAGCCATAAGCACAAGTAATCACTTGAACAACTCCTGCTACTCCTGTCTTCCCCCCTCAACCTGGGATCATACTCCATGAATCTCTCAACTAATCTCTCCTCGCGTGTGCAGCATCATTCTTTCCACCCTTCTTGCATCCTTATTCTTCTGATACTCAGTCTGGTCCTTCTGGAAAACTATCTGTTGATTTATTTTATCTAGCATTTCATCAACTCATCTCAGACTCTCTTTCTCCTTGCCTGCAGAAGATGGGTTCACTTCCCTAGGCTCTTGTGTTTGTCCTGCAGTGGTGGAACAGCCTTGAAAAGAAAATGGAATGTCACATTATTGGCTACTTTAATTCAAGGTAAAAATGATACTTTTTATCAATGGGCTTTATTTTATTCACAGAAAAAAACTAGTCAGTTCGGATGTCTTTTGGAGCAGCCCCGAAAGCCATTGCAAATCACGGTAAGATACACATACAAAACTCAGCCGAAATGATTTCTATAGCCTCTTCATTTTTTTGGTGGTATGTTGGGGGGGGGGGCATTATGAGGGGTCTAATCACTAGCTATGTTTTTTCAATCCTTTCAGGCAGGGCAAGCTCTGGAGACCATTGATATTTGGGAGGTCCCTGAGTGGAAGTGTGAATTTCTGTCCCAGGCCAGCGGAAGACAGCCATCTGTCTATGCTAAGGAGATACTTAGGCATCTAGTGACTGACCAGCACATTTTGGAATGGAGGGGGCTCATGAGTAGGGTGACCAGATGTCCTGATTTTATAGGGACAGTACCGATATTTGGGGCTTTTTCTTATATAGGCACCTATTACCCCCCACTCCCCGTCCTGATTTTTCACACTTGCTATCTGGTTACTCTACTCGTGAGTTACAGAGATGGCCCTAATAAGTATGCCTTGCTCCAGAACATAACCAGCCACCTGGAGCTCCACCTTTGTGAGAAGTTTGCTTTCATCACCAGCCATCAATTCGTGAAAATTTGTGGTAAAATCAACAAGATGCTGAATTAGCATGGAGACCCAGTATAGCCTCCTTACAAGCACCATGCATCCATGCACATGTCTGACTGAATGCCAGCCATAGGGACTCCTTTAACACAGACAGACAGCCACCTTCTGCTGTAATTTGGGCTCATATATTTAAGCCAGCTATAACAGCCAGGCTTTCTGGGACGCAGTTTACAGGCAGTCTGGGACAGTGCAGCTGTGACTGATTTATAAGGTGCACTGTATTAGACCAGAGAGGTATGTGAGGCTGTTAATTGTGGAGCTCCCAACCCATACTTATAACTATCATTGAGCAATTAGTAAAAATTTCATGATAACTGCTTGTTTAACATTTTTCCTCATTTTGTGGTGTGCATTTTGAATTCCATGTAGTGTTGGTGGAAAGAGGGGCAAACACTACAGAAATGATGTGGGTTCCACCTTAAATGGAAGCACACCAAAATCTTGGCTTGCATTAATAACTTAATAGGGCCATAAGCCAGAAATCCCTCCCATCCATACATTAGTAACAACAAACATAGGGCAGAAACTTACCAGGCTCTGCACTTGCTCTGATGCCAGTTCTGCAGCAGGTTGCTACTCAGGGCCGTCCCCAACAGCTTCTCCAAGTACAGACCCAGGATGTGCTGTAGCTGCTCCAGCAGTATGAACTCTTTGGTTACCAGCCTCAACACAAGGGTAACTTCTTGCCCTTCACTGAATGACTGGCTTTCCTCTAGTGATGACTGTGACTGGGGGGGTGGGGGGGGGTGGTAATGAAGGTGCCATCCCTGCTCAGCAGATTGTCTTGCACCACAGTGGCCTCAGTGTAAAAGAGGCAGGAAGAACGTGAGTTCCCAGAGGTGCTGTTAGAATCTTTGACCTTGAGGTAGTCTGTCTTCAGCTGCTTGATTTGCTTTCTGCATTGTTTAGCTGTGTGATTGAGACCCAACACTGTCAGCTGCTTGGATGTAGCTTTCCAGACATCTCCTGTGTTCTTGCTGAAATTGAATGTCTTGCTTGCCTGGGATCAGAGGTTAACCAGAATCCATCTGTGTTCCTCTGGACAGCTAGAAGCACCCGATGCAGAACTTCTTCTTAGTGTTGGTCATAGTTAATTTATATGAGGATTAACTGTATTTCCAGCTAAGCATTCCACATGGAAGTGAAGGGTTAAATGCTGAGCAGTTGCATTTGAACCAGGAGTTTGCTTTGAGCTCCTTGGAAGTGAGTGAGAAGTTTTGGGATGGAAGAGTTGGGAAACACAGACCTTGAAGATTGTGGGCTAGAGTTGGAGGACTCTCCAGACCTGAGTCTGATGACCTGGCTTGAATTGTGTCCACACTGCAAAATGCCTGGGCTTTGATCCACGTCACAGTGGGCTCTGACCCACCACTCTTGCAAAGACCATGGGCCTGAGTCCAGAGGGATTCCTGGCCCAAATCAGACTGATTTCTGTGTGGATGGAAGTGCTGCTTGGGCTTAAACCTGAGTCAGGGGTAGTGTACTGTATAGACATACTCTTAGAGTGTTAAGCCATTCCAATCAGATGCTCAGCTATAAATTGCCAAGAATTAGAATAGTGGTCTCCAACAAATTCAGACTGAGATATTATATATTTTTCTGAAGTACTGTTTTGTGGCTCTGCAGTTCCATTACTCAGGTGGTGACATAAATAGAATTGTCACCCTCCAAGAATCGAGGGGGTAAAATTCTGCAGGCAGAAGCAGTACACGGGGGTTTTAAGCTGTCTAGAGTTAACTGGTGGAGAATTCCCTATTTGCAAGAGAACTCTCTGCCAGTGTATGCAGCAGGAGGATATGTATAAGGAATTCTGAGGACAGGTCAGCACTGAGACCGGTAGGAAAAGAGACATAGTGAAACTCCTCTATGCCCTATCCTGCACTGTGGAGTAAGTGCTGTAAGTTAGGGCTACAGCCCAAACTTGTGCAATGTCCAGGCAGCCCTGAATCAGGGAGCTGCAACGGGCTCTCTGGGGGTCCCTTCTCACCACTCTGTCACATCAAGGCCTATATCTTTGAAGGGGGAATCCTTCCAATACTTATGTTCATTCCACATGTACAAAAAATACAAGAAAAAAGAACAGTTCAGTTGTAAAAAGATGAGATGCCTAAACAGTACAAAGAACTCTGTCAGAAAAGGGTCAGCTGTTTAAATGACGGAGTTAAACAAGACACAATTAGGGTTAACTTGTCCCTGATTCCAGTTTCACACTTGGACGATAGCTCTAATGGAGTCTTGACAGTTTAAACACCTAACCCTTTTCTAATATGATGCTGTACTGTGACTTCTCACCTCATAAACTTTCTCAGAGGGTGGTGCTGGGGTACTGTGCTCCTCAAGTTCAGGGGGTTTTGCTGTCTCATCTTTAGACTTCTCCTTGGAAGATTTTGTCTTGGACCCCTTGCTGTCATCAGGCACTGGTATCTCCTTGCTCTGTCCTTTATTTTTACCACCTGACTTTCCTTTCATCTCTGCTTTCTTTTCTTCCCTTTGTCGTTCTTCCTCTAGTAGTCGATCATGCTCTTCCTTCCAAGCCTATTACAAAAAGTTAAGAATTTAGGTAACTATGGTCTTGTTTTTATCAAAAGATGCTTACTGTCCTATAAAAAACTCTTTTTGCAACTTTAATTCAGCCTCCTGAAATGGCTATGAATTCTGATACAGAATAAAATTTTGAAAAACACCTAAGTAACTTCAAAGCCAATAGGATTCTTCAGAATATTTTGAATTTTTATAGCACTTCATATGTTCAAAGCACAACTCTCAAATTCAGCTGCAGTTGTGAGTGCTCATAACTTCTGCAAATTATGCATCAGGTTGCTCAAGTTGAGCACCAAGAAAATGAGTTTACTAGTTAATGTTTGAACGTCATATGACACGCATTGATGGTCATCTTGCAGATAATACATGACTTCAGGAAACTCAAAAGCATGCTGAAGAAGAAAAATGTCCGAGCGATCTTGTCTGAGATCTTTTGTGTCTCATGAGAAAAGGAAGGCAGAAGGCAGAAGATTCTGGAAGTGAAATCCTGGCTAGGTGAGTGGTGTAGGGTTTTGGTTTTGAACATTGGTCAGCCTTCTGTGGGAAGAGGGACCTGTATATTTTGGATGGCCTCCACCTCAGTAGAAGAGGGATCAATCTCCTCAGGGGCAGGCTGGCTAGAGTAGTCAGGAGAGCGTTAAACTAACAACAAAAGGGATGGATAAAAAAAGGGAAGATATAAGTGTTAAGTTAGCACAAAATTGGGATGGTGGGAACAAAATTAATCAAGGTTTCAGAGTAACAGCCGTGTTAGTCTGTATTCGCAAAAAGAAAAGGAGTACTTGTGGCACCTTAGAGACTAACCAATTTATTTGAGCATGAGCTTTCGTGAGCTACAGCTCACTTCATCAGATACATACCGTGGAAACTGCAGCAGACTTTATATATACACAGAGAATATGAAACAATACATCCTCCCACCCCACTGTCCTGCTGGTAATAGCTTATCTAAAGTAATCGTCAGGTTAGGCCATTTCCAGCACAAATCCAGGTTTTCTCACCCTCCACCCCCCCACACAAATTCACTCTCCTGCTGGTGATAGCCCATCCAAAGTGACAACTCTTTACACAATGTGCATGATAATGAAGTTAGGCCATTTCCTGCACAAATCCAGGTTCTCTCACTCCCTCACCCCCCTCCAAAAACCCACCCCCATACACACACAGACTCACTCTCCTGCTGGTAATAGCTCGTCCAAACTGACCACTCTCCAAGTTTAAATCCAAGTTAAACCAGAACATCTGGGGGGGGGGGGGGGAGGAAAAAACAAGAGGAAATAGGCTACCTTGCATAATGACTTAGCCACTCCCAGTCTCTATTTAAGCCTAAATTAATAGTATCCAATTTGCAAATGAATTCCAATTCAGCAGTTTCTCGCTGGAGTCTGGATTTGAAGTTTTTTTGTTTTAAGATAGCGACCTTCATGTCTGTGATTGCGTGACCAGAGAGATTGAAGTGTTCTCCGACTGGTTTATGAATGTTATAATTCTTGACATCTGATTTGTGTCCATTTATTCTTTTACGTAGAGACTGTCCAGTTTGACCAATGTACATGGCAGAGGGGCATTGCTGGCACATGATGGCATAAATCACATTGGTGGATGTGCAGGTGAACGAGCCTCTGATAGTGTGGCTGATGTTATTAGGCCCTGTGATGGTGTCCCCTGAATAGATATGTGGGCACAATTGGCAACGGGCTTTGCTGCAAGGATAAGTTCCTGGGTTAGTGGTTCTGTTGTGTGGTATGTGGTTGTTGGTGAGTATTTGCTTCAGGTTGCGGGGCTGTCTGTAGGCAAGGACCGGCCTGTCTCCCAAGATTTGTGAGAGTGTTGGGTCATCCTTTAGGATAGGTTGTAGATCCTTAATAATGCGTTGGAGGGGTTTTAGTTGGGGGCTGAAGGTGACGGCTAGTGGCGTTCTGTTATTTTCTTTGTTAGGCCTGTCCTGTAGTAGGTAAC
Organism: Eretmochelys imbricata; assembly: GCF_965152235.1. Taxonomy (NCBI): domain Eukaryota; kingdom Metazoa; phylum Chordata; order Testudines; family Cheloniidae; genus Eretmochelys; species Eretmochelys imbricata. The sequence goes on from NC_135572.1 coordinate 208,595,489, forward strand.
TTCTGGGAACTCTTCTGGCTCTATCAATCTGTTTCTTTACTTCCGCAGGTGGGTATTGTAGTTGTAAGAAAACTTGACAGAGATCTTGTAGGTGTTTGTCTCTGTCTGAGGGGTTGGAGCAAATGCGGTTGTATCGCAGAGCTTGGCTGTAGACGATGGATCGTGTGGTGTGGTCAGGGTGAAAGCTGGAGGCATGCAGGTAGGAATAGCGGTCAAGGAACCCAAAGAAATGTAGAGAAGAAATTCTTCAGTTGCCTATACATGAATGGTAGGGGTCAAAAATAAGAGGAATTGAAATTCCTCATTTTTGAGCATAAATTTGATTTAGTTGGTATTAATGAAATCTGTTGGGATGTCTCCGTGATTGGAAAGTTAAGATCAATGGTAATAACCTATTTAAGAAGGAGCAAGTGTGCAAAAGGGAACAGGAAGTGGCACAGTGTCGAAAATGGAACCAGAGTCACTGACCACTCAGAAGAAAATGATCTTGAATGCTTATGAATCAACGTACTAACATATAAAGCACAAAATGGGGTATTAGTTGGTGTCTGCTTTGGACCACCAAATCACACTAGGGAACAGAATGGTAGGCTCCTTACGCACCTATCTATAATGTGTAGGAAAAAATGCTGCGAGATCATGGGAGATTGAATCTAAGTGACAATGTGCTAGAGGTTTCATCCTTGGAAAACATCCTTGGAATTTCTAAATAGTATAGATGACAGTTTCCTAACTCAAAAAGTGTTGAATTTAACAAGGGAGAATTCTATATTAGACCTTGTCCTAACAAATAAAGAGGAACTGATCAAAGAACTAAAAATTAATGGTAACTGAGGTACAAGTTTTCATGACTTTATTACATTTATAATGTGCAAACAGAATGAAGTCCAGACCAATAATGTATATACTCAGTGCTTTAAAAGGGCCAGTTTCACAAAGCTGAAAACAATCATGAGCCAAAACAGCTAGGAGGAAGATTTTAATCAGAAAAAATGTGAGTGGTAATTCAGAATTGTTTAAGAACACTTTACTAGGTGCCCAAAAAGCCACAATCCCATAACTGAAGAAGATGTCTGTACTCGTTAAAAAAACCAACCTGGTTTAGAAGCAAAATGAAGCCAGCTGTAAAAAAAAATTAAAAATAACATAACAAATGGAAGAAAAGAGAAGCAGATAGTAATGGATATAAATCAGAAGCTAGGAATTGTAGAAAATTGAGAAGGGAAGCAAAGGAACATAGGAAATTCATGGCATACAGAATTAAGGACTATAAAAATGAGTTTGTTAAGTACTTTAGGAACAAAAAGAATCCTAAAAATGGTATTGGTTCATCACTAGATAGAAATGATAGACTTCGATCCCAGGCAAGATAATGGAGTGGCTGATACAAGACTTGATTAATAAAGAATTAAAGGAGAGTAATATAATTAATGCAAATTAACATAGGTTGATAGCTTGTTTTGATGAGATTACAAGTTTGGTTGATAAAGGTAAAAGTGTTGATGTAATATATTTAGACTTCTGTAAGGTATTTGATTGGTACTGTACCACATTTTGATTTAAAAATCCTAGAAAGATACAAAATTAACATGGCACACATCAGATGGATTAAAAACTGGCTAAATGATAGGTCTCAAAATGTAACTGTAAATGGGGAATCATCATCAAACGGGTGTGTTTCGAGTGGGGTTCTGCAAGGATTGATCCTTGGCCCTACACTATTTAACATTGCTATTAATGACCTGGAAGAAAACATAAGATCATCAGTGATAAAATTTGCAGATGGCACAAGATTGGGGAGTGGTAGATAATGAAGAGTATAGGTCACTGATACAGAGCAATATGAATTGCTTGGTAAACTGCACGTGAACAAACAATGTACACTTTAATTGGCTAAACGTAAATGTATATAACAAAGAATGTAGGCCATATCTTGAGAAACAGTGACTCTGAAAAAGATTTGGGGGTCATGATGGATAATCAGCTGAACATGAGTTCCAAACGTGATACTGTGGCAAAACGGGCTAATGCAAACCTTAGATGCGTAAACAGGAGAATCTTTAATAAGAGTAGAGGTTATTTTGCCTTTGAATTTGACACTGGTATGACCGCTGCTGGAATACTGTGTCCAGTTCTGGTGCCCACAATTCAAGAATGATGTTGATAAACTGGAGAGAATCCCTCCAGAGAAGAGCCACGAGAATAATTAAAGGATTAGAAAACATAATTTATAGTGATAAACTAAAAAGAAAAGGAGTACTTGTGGCACCTTAGAGACTAACCAATTTATCGTGAGCTGTAGCTCACGAAAGCTTATGCTCAAATAAATTGGTTAGTCTCTAAGGTGCCACAAGTACTCCTTTTCTTTTTGCGAATCCAGACTAACACGGCTGTTACTCTGAAACCAGTGATAAACTAAATATATTGAGCTCTTCGAGTCTAACTAAGAGAAGGTTAAGGGGTGACTCAATTACAGTCTATAGGTATTTACCTGGGGAACAAATATTTAACAATGGACTCTTCAGCCTAGCAGAGAAAGGCATAACATGGTCCAATGGCTGAAAGTTGAAGCTAGACAGATTCAAACTGGAAATAAGGCAATATTTAACAGTGAGAGTAATTAACCATTGGAACAACTTACCAAGGGTTGTGGTGGATTTTCCATCACTGACTATTTTTAAATCAAGATGTTATGTTTTTCTAAAAGATCTGTTCTATGAATTATTTTGGAAAAATTCTATAGCCTGTGTTATATAGGAGGTCAGACTAGACAATTCGGGGTTGTCTTGATCCGCGCTCAGCCCTGGCCCTGGCTGCTGCTTTCTATCTGGCCAGTGGGGAGAGGGGGGTAGTGATTACAACATGTGGTGATTAGGAGCCCCAGCCTGGCCCCCCACAGCAGCCCCTGGCAGGCTCAGGGAAGCCATCACAGCACTGCCTGGCGAGGAGCTGAGATTGGGATCTGCCATTTGGAGCATTAGCAGGTGCGGGGGGAGGGGGGGAGGAGGGGGGATGGTGGGAGGAAAGGAGGAGGATGACACCCCTGACCTCGTGGGGGAAGCGGGGAAGGAATCAAGGTTGAAAGTTCCCAGTCCCAGCAGGGGGATTTGGGAGAGACCAGGATCCACAGCTTGAAGCATGAGCAGGTGTTTGTGGGGCAGTCTATCCCGTCCTCTCAGGCAGAGAGGGCCCCCTTACACACGAACCAATGCCCCCCGCCTGCTGGGCCAGGGTCCTCTCACCCACCCTGCTCCTCCCTGCCACCTGGGCCAGGGCCCCCTCACACAACCCAATCCACCAACTGGGGAAAGACTATTGGATTTTTGTTTTTCTTGTCTCACCTTGAGGGAGCCTTCTCTGACAAAAGTATTTTTTTCTGGAAGTTCCGGTGTGACCTCCGCTTTACTGTCCAGTCTTGATGTACTGCCTTTGAGAAATGAGAGAGGAACAATAAATATGTTGCCAAAATAAAGTAAAATAAGTCTGGCTCAGTGCAAAGGCCAGGATGGATTCCCTGTTTAAAATTCTTGTTTCTCTGGTCAGAAGGTTAAAAGGACAGATACACTGGTGTTTCACAATTATTATTTAATTGTATTACAATTCAATGGCAAAACCCTATGCTAACGCAGAGTTAAGGTTGTTTGGTGGTATGTTGTTCCATTGCAGAATGGTGAGTTCAGCAAAACTCAAACTTTTGAGGGTTGGGAATCAGTTTTCTGGGGTAAATATGGAAAGATACCAACTTCTTGTTTTCTTAGGAGATGCAGCTTTTTTGCTAGTGGAGGCAGAAGGTTTATCTTCAGGAGGTCTCTCTGTCATGGCTTTCGCTAGTTTAAGGGTCTCCAGTTCCTTAGCCATTTTTTCTTCCTGATATTTGGTTTCTTCCTTTGTCACCCAGTCTTCAATTGAGTTGGCCACCAGCTCCAGATAGTTTCTGAAAAGAAACATATGACTTCTATTAACAGTGAAAATACTGTATTAAACGATATGATATTGGATCAAACAATATCTTTTTCATTCTACCTTTCACTGGAGACAGTCTTGGTTTTTTAGCTGCTATCTGAACACTTTGCATTAATCTTTAAGAGTTGGTAGAGTTTACCAGGTTTTTTTTTCTGTATGGGAATTTTTATCTTTGTCTTTTTAATCTTTGCTCACTACATTTTATGTTTAACATTTGAGTTCTCTTTTCTGCAAAAGCATCATTTGCCAAAAAAAAAAAAAAAAAAAATCCAGCTAGCCATAAATCACCATTGATTAATTCAACTTAACAAGGGTCAGTGAGAAAGTCAAAATCTTGATTCTCCCCTCTTACTGGTTTACAACCACTGTAATTCATTGACTTCACTAGAGTTACTCCTGATTTATACTGCCCCTTAGCATTTATGTTCACTTAACCACCCTCTGCATATCTGAAGCACCAAATTCTAATCAAACTTACACAGATACATAAAAGACAGAACTAAATTGCTGTAAGATAAATGGAAAATTTACACAGCACAGTCTTGGTGACTTGTGGGGTCATGTAAGGCAGGTTTGAAATAAGATCTCTCATTATACAAAACCTCTCAGGGAAGGTGTCCAATCTTGCCCCTATACATTCTACCAATTTAGTAAGGGTGGGAGTAGATTTGTCTCAACTGAGCTTGAAACCAAGTCAGGAAAACAGCTGGAGAACCATGTGAACAACTCTGGTGACCTATTGTGATGCATGCCCCCAAATCAATCAGTCATCAACATATGTGGACAAGTGAAGGCCTTGTCTCTTCAGACGAACAGCTACCACTGAGAGTCATTTGATAAACACCTTTGGAGCGTTTGAGAGACCAAATGGTAGGACTTTGAATTGATACTGAAGGCCATTGACCATGAAATGTAGATACTTCCTGTGGTCGGGATAAATTGACACGTGCAAGCATCCTGCAAAACAAATGTTGTGAACGACTTCATGGGCTCTAGAAAAAGGATTATTGACTAAGGAGTCAAATTTGAAGTGATGGATGAATTTGTTGAAATTTCTTTGAGATCTAATATAAGATGCCAACCCCCTTTCTTCTTCAGAATGAGGGAGCAGTGGCAATAGAACACCTTGTTGCAGAATGCTGGAGGCAGCATCTTTATTACACCCCATTGAAGAAGAGTCTGTCTCCATACAAGGCAGGCTCCCATTCAAAGAGTTCATGAAAAGGGACCAGGTAGGGTGTGTGGAGTTGGCCTAGATTGCAATTATAGTGAATATTGTTACTGGATATTCTAAGGTTTCAGAGTAGCAGCCGTGTTAGTCTGTATCCGCAAAAAGAAAAGGAGTACTTGTGGCACCTTAGAGACTAACCAATTTATTTGAGCATAAGCTTTCGATGCATCCGATGCATCCGATGAAGGGAGCTGTAGCTCACGAAAGCTTATGCTCAAATAAATTCGTTAGTCTCTAAGGTGCCACAAGTACCTTTTTGTGGATATTCTAAAACAGACTGGTTGGTAGTAATTGCAATCCATGAATCTGCAGAAAAAGGAAGGAGGTTGTCAAATGGAGGGGAGAAGGGGTACAGATCTTCACAAACTGGTCCAAGACTCTTGACTGCAGCATCAAACCTGCAACCTTTGCCCGATGATGAGTATGCATTAACAGTAAATGAAGGAGGGCCATTTTTCTTTTGGAAATATGGTCCTTTCTTGTAAAATTCAGGAGCCTTTTGTTGGCATGAATACAAGGATGATGGAGGCCCTTCACTCAAGAAGGACTGAGGTCTACTTTGCTTCCTTTACAGAGCAGGGTATGTAGGCCCAGAAACTGAAGTGTTGCCCTGGAGTCTTTTAAAAGAATAAAGCATCTCAGAAATCTTTGAATTTAAAAAACACAGCCCTCAAAAGGAACGCCCTCAGTTGTGGCCTGGTCTTCTTCTGGAATGTCTGATGACTGTAGTCATGATGTTCTGTGCACAGTGACTGCAGTAGCCATTGATCCTGACACAGTGTCAAAAACATCCAAAAAGGCCTGTTATACAATTTTCACCACCAACTGGCCCTCCAAAGCCTGCTGCTTAGATTTTTCATGATCCACCACTACAAAAAAGACCCAGCGATGTGTTTGGTAAAAAAATGGTAAAAAAAAAGTACTCATAACCTGTAGGAGAAAATTGTTATCTCCAATCTGCTCTTGTTGATGTAACAGAAATGGATGCAGGGGTTTACCACAAATACTTGACTGCTTCAGGGATACCCTAATTTATAGGAATGGTCAAGTGACCATGAGAGACCAGATGCAGAATATCAAAGAACTTGTCTGACCTTTCCTGGATGAGTTCTACAGATATCTCCAGAGTAACCACCATTCTTTTAAGAAGGTCCTAAAATCCTTGAAGTCATCAACTGTGAAGAAGCAGATGGTGCCACAGCTTTATCAGGTTATGAAGAATGTGATACAGCATGGCCAGAAGGCAGCAGAAGAGTGATAGAGGAGAGATATGTAAGTCCCAGGATGAGGAGAAGCCTTATTCCCTTTAGAGGGAAGAAAGGTTTCTATAGATTAATTAAAAGCACCTGAAGCCAATTAGAGCACCTGAAGCTAGTCACCTGATAAAAACCGCCTGCTTCAGTCACCCAGGGGAAGGAGTTGGAGCAGAGTGGTTTGGAGTTGGAGCAGAGTGCAGTTTGGAGGAATTGAAGTAGAGGAGAGTTTGGAGAAGTGCCATGGCTGGCTAGAAGACCAAGACCCTAGGTAAAGAGACACCCGGTTTGTGCAGAGAGGGAGGGCAGGAAGCCCCACAAGCTGAAGAGCAGGAGAGGGAAGTAGCCCAAGGGAAGGAAGCACTAGTTCAAGTGGTTTACCGGGGCCTGGAGTAGAGGGCGGGCCCGGGTCCCTCCCTCTCCACTACCCTTCTCTGGGTTACTAGTGGGACAGTAAATACTCTAGTTCAGGGGCAGGAAACTGTGCCCTGACCCCCCCGCCCCAAGAAGAGGAAGCACGGGACCCATCATAATCGTACCGGCAATTTGCCACAGGAAGAAATAGTCAAAGGGATAGGTTGCTCCCCATACTCCTTCATAAGATCTCCCCCCTCAGTATGAGGTTCTTGCTCAAATTCCTGATGGAGCACTCTGTTTGAGGACTGCACTATCTTAGATGATGCCTTAGAAGGAGGTGACCTATTTCTAGATTTGGATCTAGATGAATAAGGAGCAGAAAAATGAGGCTGAGGATTAAACATAGACCAATAAAGTAAAGATTGCATCACACAAGGAAAAGGCACATGATGCCACAGTGCTTGTGATCTCTCAAAATCATGTGACCTGTGATGAAGAGGACTCCTTCCAAGGTCTCTTATAAGAGTCACTCCATGAGAGTGGGAGAAAATCTAAGAGAAGGGCTTCAACTGTCATGAGAAGGTGAAACTGCAGATGAGAAGAACTCTTCTAGAGGTGGTGTAGATCTCTGAGGGATTGCAACAGTCTCTGAGATATCAATACCGGTACTGTAGAGGATGATTGCAGAGAGATTTTAATTACTGACACCTTTGGTTCTGGTACTGGAAGGGACTTGGATACCACAGACAGTAGAGAAATGTCCAAGAGAAGATATTCTGGTTCTGGAGTGACCATTACATCTGCAGGTGTTGAAAAGGTAGCCTGAGTTGAAGTAGGAAGCGGTTCTAAGGAAGACAGTATCATGCGGATGTCTCAATAGATGTAATATTCCTATCAGGACACTTTACTGGAGATTCTGTGAAAGATGGTACCAGTACCCTCAGTATTGAGGTAGAGGCATCAGTCAGAGAGGATTGAAAATATGTTATTGAAGCAGAAGAACATAATTCCACAATCTCTGAAGACTTATACACCAATCAGATTTTGCAGGCTTGGAGAAATCAGAAGAGTGGAGTATTAGATCTCTTATTCGGTGGTACATGGGACAGTGACTGGTGCCAAGTGCCAGCCGAAGATCTCTGCTCCTTTCTGCCATGGGCAGCAGGATCCACTGATTGATCTGAAGAGAAGGTTCAGTGTGTTTCTGAGAAGCACGAGGTCTCTTAGAGCCTGTTGACCTCTTAGCTCCTGGAAGAGTATCTCTGGTAGCTGAAGCACTGACAGAAACTGGTTTTGAAGCAGCAGCAGCAGACTGCCTTCAAAGAAGGAACTCAGGGTCAGAGACATACTTCACTGGTCTTTCCATTAAAAATAATTTCTGATGGGCATCATGAGCTTTTTGTATGCACTTAGAGAAAGATTTGCAAAATGAATGTTTGCTGTGGATCTATGATTCCACGTGACAAAAAAGGCATGTATTAGTCTATTGTTTGCAGGCATAGATGCCTCACAGGCAGAACAGATTTTAAAGCCTGGAGACAACATCTCATCCATCAGATCTATGTTTCGGTACCAAGTGGAAACTCAAAACAAATAAAAAGTCTCTCTCTCTTTTTCGTCAATGGGCTTGTATGAAACTTAGTTATGAAGAAATAAAAAAAAAAAGATCAAACTCACTACTAAGCTCTAAACCTAATGTAACAAGCTATGGGGAAGGAGATAGACACTGTACCTCTCCAACACGCTGCCATGGGTGGTAGGAAAGAACTGAGTAGCGGTAGGGGCTTCTCCATCCTTTATGCCTCAAGAGAGGGAGCCTGACGGTGTGCAGGATGCATATGCAGCCTTAACAGATAGTACTGGCTAAAAGATTCTGAGTTCATGCACGTGGGGTGCACACACCTACAACAGGATCTGTGAGGAGAAATGCTTGAAGAACACTCATTCCATTGGACGATCTGTTCCTGATTAACTCAGAGCAAGTTTTGCTTGGTATAGTGATATAATGTGAACAAATATTTTGTAGTTATAAAAAAAAATTAACTGCTAGAATTAAAAATTATGACATGTCAGCTATTTCAAAAGACGCTCCAAGGATAGTGAGACATCATATGAAAACAGAGACTCTTCTTGAAAAACCAGGACAAATGGACATATTTTATTTTATTTCAATAGCTGCTGCTGCTCCTTTTGCTTGTTTCCTTAAAGAAATACATGTTGGGCTGGGACAGAAAATTCACACTTTTTCTGTATAGGCACTGAGTACCTCCTGTTGTACTTATAGTATGATTATCCTTACAAGACTCCACAAATCCTTGCAAACCGTGCCAGAGAATCTCAAACTTTTCACTGACTACTCTGTTGTTTCGATTCCTGAACCACAGCACCAAAATCAGGTGTTGTGGAAACTAATCAGGGACAAAAAATAGACCCTTTGTTTGTATTCTCTATGACTTACTGTTCCAAGAAGAAATTGTTTAAGGTATTGTGAAATTGCTTCTGTAAATCTTGTCCTGTTGTGACATTTGACCAGTTCATATATGGGTAGTTGAAGGAACTGATTTGTTTAATTAACTTAGTTGGCTCTTTGAGTTCCCTCCAAATAGTGCCCCCAATATCTTTTTTCCTGATATGGAGGCCAGTGTATAACCCTATTAACATATCTGTATCCTTATGACTTGTGATTTGTAAGCATACAAATTCTATGGAGTGGCTCTAGTCACTCAGAATTTTTTTACCTCAGTAGAGTCTGTGGTATATTTTAGATATAGTGCTACTACTATGCCCCCAATCCCTTCCCCCTAATGACTTAGTAATTTCTTCTTGAACAGTTTATTGCCAGGTATTACAGTTAGCCCATTGATTTTTCTGATGCCACCATATTTCATAAGTGCTTGTTATGTCAAGGCCCTTTTCCATTGCCAGGCTTTCAGCTAAAATGCCTGTTTGAAGATAACATCTAAAAAAAATGTATTACCTGAATCCAACATCAGAGTGCATTGCAATATCCCAAGATTCCTTGCACTGACGGTGTTGGTTCATTGGGTTGTGAAGGACTATAAGCAGAGAGTTATCTTGGGTGTGGTAATAGGAATCGATACACCTGTATTGTTGGGTTGCATTGTGTAAAACCTGAAAATGAAAAGAAATTAATACTTAAGACACATCCTCCATACAGACAAATGGTACCCCCAACTCCTACAAGAGGGCTTGATTGTGCCTTGTAGGGATGGCACATAATAAGGGATGGCACAAAGCCTCACTACACCAGAAGCACCAAAAGGCCTTCTGCCTCCAGCAGACAGAAAGTCTCTGTAGTGTCCCCAGGCATGTAGAAGCTGTATTCCCATAACCACATGCATTTAAGAAGTGCCACTAGCTATACCCATGCAGTCAGCCAACTCCACTAGCAATTTCATAGGAACTATAACTTGATCTTCTCCTACCCCCCACCCCCATCTCTTTGGGATGCAACCTGAATGCAATATTTCAGGTTTGGCTGGAGCTATACAGAAAAGAAGTATCATCCCCTTGCCTACATATATTCAGAAAGAAAATAAATTTATTTCTTTTATGGCTATATCACATTATAAGTTCATATTGTATCCAATTCACTGTGCTATCACTGCTGGTGTTCTCCAGATTTACTGCTTTCCAGTAAATTTTCCTAGCCCATTCTGTGTTGTGCATCTTTTTTTAATGCATGTACTGGCTCTATGATGAATCTCATTTTATCTGCTATCATTTTTGCAGAATGCTAGAGCTGAAATGGAACTGAAATTCATTTATATATCATAAATTATTGGGTTGAATCTATTTTATGAATAAATTCTAGTTAATTGAATATTCAGTTTACAAAAGAAAACTAATTAACAGCAATATGCAAAAGGATATGTAAAGGTGTGGCAGAGAGTATATTGCTTTCCATATAGAAAATGAAATGGTATGTGACAATTTTAATGAAGAAATTTATTTTCTAGAGCTGACAAGAAAAAGGAAAAGTTTTTACAAGTTTTTGTTTCCATTTTGGGTTGAAATTTTGTTTTCATGGACATTTTATAACCATCTCTGTTAATTACTACCAGTGGTATAGATATTAAGGTCCATTGCATTAGTAGGAATTTCCCATGCACCGTAATTTAGGACCAGATTCTACCTGGCCCTTACATGTGTGGTCAGTGTGGTGGGAAGAGTACAAAAAGCTAAGCAGAACTACAGCCCCTGTAAGTCAACAGAGCACAGGGTCTGCTCCATCTCTACGCCCCCTGAGGTTCATGGCAGAACACCTCCTCATACTCTCTGGGTTAGTACAACTCTAGGATATTCCTAACAGGCACAATCCTAGAGTAAGTGAGGAAAGAACAGACCACAATGCATTTGCAGTACTGCACTCTGATTCATCTTTTACAATTCTTGTTTTTTCTTTCCTTTAAGATAAATATCAGTCATTACCCTATTTCTATTATGAGTCTCTCATATCCATGAGAGTAATGCACCTGGAGAACTTGAAGGATAGGACCCTTTGTTCTACTGACAGTCATGAAGACTAAAGTCTTCCATTTATTCATAAAATAGATGCAGGGAAGCGTTCCTAAACCTTGCAGCCAATGTCATTGTTGCAGCCAATGTCACAGAAAAGCCAGTCCTAGGGATAAGAAGCAAGTCCCTTCTATCACGTGTTCAGTCTGGACTCCAAGGCTAAAAAGGACAATTGCAATGCTGTTTTTTGAGTCATGAGTAAAATTACAAAATAGATTAAAATGACAAGCTCATTTAGTAAAATCACCAAAAAGCAGTTGAAGAATAATAGCTTTTGGTAACCATTTATCAGAGCCAAATCTGAATCAGTGACCTATCAGTAAAATGCTCTGTAGCCTGTTATTAGCCCTCTGTGCACCAGCCTCCAAAGCTACTGTGCCTATGAGAATCCCAGCTCATAAATACCTGAAGAAGAAGACGTGGCTCATAATGTTCAGCAAAACTCCAGTCTGTCAAATGCCGCTGCTGAGTCTTTTGTATTTCCACTAAATCTGTCTCTGGGCCATACCTCTGTTGTTTAACCTCAAAGTACATCAAAACAACAAAAAAATCAATATTTTAGTATTCAGTTGTTTTAAACTGAATGTTATTCCATTGACTTAACTACAATGAGGAGCATGAGGTAGAATAGAATACAGAACAGACAGTGCCCAGTGCAGCATCATAGTTAATTGCATAAAGCTGCACATGTATAAATCTATATGGCAATGTTTTAGTAAGAATAAAAATTGACAAAAAGATTTTGCCTTTGACTGCTTTATGATCAACATAATCTAAATATTTCTATTGTTAGGTTATACGCTTCTGAGTGCTGTAAGCAATTACAGACAGGTCTTGTGAAGTCACTTTAACATGGCTTTACTTATCTAGGGCTAAACGGCAGACAGATGTTTGTGAAGATGCCAAGCCACACAGTCTGTTAGTGAGACTACAGTTTGGCAATCTCTCTTAAGCTCTTACTCTAAAATTAATCTCTTGCACTCAGTAAGTAGCATAGCATTGCCATAAGAAGGCCCTCTCCACTCTCCTTCTTAGATGGTGCAGAATTGCAAGAGGCTGATTTTACAGTACTTTAAAGCTATTGGACTTTACGGTATTATCCCAAAATATAATAAAATTAGGGCTGTCAATTAATCGCAGTTAACTCACATGATTAACTCAACAAAATTAATTGCGATTCATTGCACTGTTACACAGTAGAATACCAATGAAATTTATTAAATGTTTTTGGATGTTTTCTACATTTTCAAGTATATTGATTTCTATTACAACACAGAATACGAAGTGTACAGTGCTCACTTTATATTATTATTTTTATTAAAAATATTTGCACTGTAAAAATGATAAACAAAAGAAACAGTATTTTTCAGTTCACCTCATACAAGTACTGTAGTGCAATCTCTTCATAATGAAAATGCAACTTACAAAAGGATTTTTTTTGTTACATAACTGCTCTCAAAAACAAAACAATGTAAAATTTTAGACCCTACAAGTCTAGTCAGTCCTACTTCTTGTTCAGCCAATCACTAAGACAAACAAGTTTGTTTACATTTACAGGAGAGGCTGCTGCCTGCTTCTTATTTACGTCACCTGAAAGTGAGAACAGGCTTTCGCATGACACTTTTGTTGCTGGTATTGCAAGGTATTTATGTGCCAGATATGCTAAACATTCATATGCCCTTTCATGCTTCAGCCACCATTCCAGAGGATATGCTTCTATGCTGATGATGCTCGTTAAAAATAATGCATTAATTAAACTTGTGACTGAACTCCTTGGGGGAGAACTATATGTCTTTGGCTCTGTTTTACCCTCATTCTGCCCTATATTTCATGTTATAGCAGTCTCAGATGATGACCCAGTACGTTTGTTTTAAGAATACTTTCACAGCAGATTTGACAAAATGCAAAGAAGATACCAATGTGAGATTTCTAAAAATAGCTATAGCACTCGACCCAAGGTTTAAGAATCAGAAGTGCCTTCCAAAATCTGAGAGGGATGAGGTGGGGAGCATGCTTTTATTTATTACAGTGAAAATATTTGTAATCAAAAGTAAATATAAAGTGAGCACTATACACTTTCGATTCTGTGTTGTAAATGTAATCAATATATTTGAAAATGTAGAAAACACCCAAAAATATTTAAATAAATGGTATTCCATTACTGTTTAACAATGCGATTAGTCGCGATTAATTTTTTTAATCGCTTGACAGCCCTAAATAAAATTAACACCCACATGGAGATTCACCAAGAATCCCCAGCAAGAGGAATTCACTTTGTACAGTCCTTAATATTCCTTCAAGCCACCTCCATCTCATAATCCTGGAAGGACAGACTCCACCTCAGGAGCTTGGCATTGGCCCCTCTCATCTGGTGCAGCCACGGCAGGGCAAGTGGTCCAGATACACAGTGAAGTACCGCCCAAATACATCCAGCTGCAGCCTTTTAAGAGCCCACTCCATAGTTTATTCCATTCACTACACTAATCACCTCTGAAGTGAAGAAACTAATTTCTTACTTTGTTTACAAGAGGATCAGCCAGATCGTCTTCTCCACATTTGTCATTCTTTTCTATATGCACTGGAAATTGAACACAGAAGAAACATGCTAGAGTTCTAGATATTTTCACAATTTGTTATTCTGTTATTTACTTTATTCCTTTTTGTTATTCACATGTTGTGGGCACATTCTATCTCACCCACCAGAAAGCTACATATATCCCTTCAAGCTTTGCCTTATCAGTATGGAAAGGGCCCCGCTTCGATAAACGATAAAGCACCCAATCACATTCTTGACCCTACAGACGATCATAAGAACACAGGACTTTGCATTGATTCATCAAGTCCAGAATCACATCACCAGAAGAGATTACTACCTGTTTCTTTACAGAAAGGAGGAAAATACCTATCCTCTATTTTAGCAATCGCATAATGCTTGATGAAGGGAGAGAAGAGTTAACGCTTTCCCAACTTTGCAGTAGTTAGTTTCCACCCAGAAGCCTGAGGTTTGATTAGCCTTATTTCAGCACATACACTGTAAGCAAAATTATTATTCTGTTAGGTAATAAAATTATCCAAACCTTTAAAACAATTTTTTATTGAAATGAATGGTGGTGAAAGGTGCCAGACTGGCAACTCTGTAGATATGACATCCTCTAATTTGTGCACGGACTAGGTAGAGCATGCGTAGAAGTGGAAGCTTCTCCATCCTGCTTTCCCAGTGTGCTCAGCCCTGAACATGAGGGCCCCACCTCTAGGAGTAAGAGGGTATTCAGTTTCCTTGGGCCATTTGTTGTTCATCTTCTGTGATGAGATTGCTAACTAAAGGGCCAATTAGTGACAATTGTGGTGGTGATTTCATGATTTGACACTTGTTCACTGAAGACTTGACTCAGGCTACCATATTAATTTCATATAGGCCACCAAGTAACAATCAGATGGAAAAACCTTTTTGGACACTACAAGAAGCAACTAGGAATTAGAGCTTTCATAACTACGTTGTCATTAGATCACAGAAAGAGAGGCTACTTCTCTGTGCAGTAACTGGAGTTCTTTGAAATGTGTCGTCTATGTACATAGTCCACTCCTGGTAGTGTGCATGCACGTGTGCATGGTTTTTTGGTCAATAGTTTCTGTTGGGGCTGTGCATGTGCCTTGAGTGTCCTTGTGCTCTGCACTGAGAGCATAAAGAATGGAGTGGCCCAGCTGCCACTCAGTTCCTTCTCTATCGCAGAATCCAAATGTCATAGGACTAGTGCTCAGTAAAATTTTTCAGACAAAACATTTTTTCCTCAAAAAAATCCCTGAAGATACTGTGTATCACCAAGTCCTTGACCTCCTATCCATGGTTGGACGAAAAATGTTTGCTCAGCCTGTCTGCCAAGATAGTCTACAGACCTGGGAAGCGAACCACAGTAAGGGATATCTGAGAATGGATACAACAGTTCCAAAGTCAAACTTCCTCCTGACACAACAAAGATGATCTTGCACCTCCCTGTCTGTTTATATAGAAGATGGCAGTCACGTTGTCTGTCATGATTTGAATTTGATTGTCTTTGAATACATGGAAGGAATTCAGGTTCTGTGAACTGCTCTAAGCTGCAACACATATATATGCAGTTGATATTTGTCTGGAGTCCAAAGGCCTTGCACACTGCAATGATCCATGTGTGCCCCCCAGAGGGAAGCGTCTGTCACTATAGTTCTGGATGGAAGGTGTGGTGCAAACTCTAGCCTCTTTCACACACATCTGGAATCTTCCCACCACCCTAGGGACATTAGTACATTTCATGGTACTAAAGAAGGCATAGCTAAGCAATGCCTGCTCTGAATATAAACTGATTTTAGACAAACCTGCATGCAAGGAAGGTGCCATAAATCCATGAAGATTTCATCACTTTGGTGTTTGGATTTGACTGAATCTGCGATATGACAGTGGACATGTTCTTGAATACGTCCTGAGGCAGATATGCTCTGGCTGTAATAGAATCTATAACAACTCCTGTAAATTCTATACTTTGTATTGGTGTCAGTCTGGACTTTTCTTTGCTGAATTTTAGTTCAAACTGGATTGAGTATCTGACTGATACTATTTCTAGTACCCAGCGGTCTGGTGTAATTGAAGCCCATATATTTTGGAAGAAGTTCAGCTGATTTCTGAAAGTAAGGATGCAAAAGTCTAGATCCTGAAAAGTGGCACTGCAATTCTTGCAAACCTGTCAAAATGGTTGTTTATGAGCTGATGTAATCTGAGAGTATGGGTTACTAATGTAGAAAGTCTCTTTTTCTGAAAATGCTGCCACTTTCTGGGAGGCCCTACTCCTCTTTTGTAATAGAATGCACTTGGCACAGATCTCAGTCTTTAATAAGTAGGTGATTGTCATGGAGTCACCAGGGCAATGCTCTGGAACTACTCCCTAAGAAGCCAGTCAGGAGTCTGGGGAACACATGGACCACCTCCATCTCATAATCCTGGAAGGACATACTCCACCTCAGGAGCTTGGCATTGGCCCCTCTCATCTGGTGCAGCCATGGCAGGGTGAGTGGTTCAGATACACAGTGAAGTACCACTCAAATACATCCAGCTGCAGCCTTTTAAGAGCCCACTCCATGGTCAGGCATTCCTTCTCTATGGCTGCATAACCCTGCTCCCGGGGCAGTAGCTTCCTGCTCAGGTACATGATGGGGTTTCTTTCCCCCTTTGCACTGGCCTGCCTCTGCACCGTGCCCTACCCTATGTCTGGGGCATTGGTAAACACCACTTGTGAAAGTCTGGATTTCCCAGCACCGGGCCCTTGACCAGATCCTCCTTCAGCATGCAGGGAGACCTCTGGCACTGCCCAGTCCAGACCAGCTTGTCTGGCTTACCCTTCTTGCATAGCTCAGTGACAGGAGTTGACACAGAGCTAAAGTGGGGCACAAACCTGTGGTAGTGCCCCACTGTCCGAATAAAGGTCTGGGCCTGTTTCTTAGTCTGGGGAGCAGGCCAGTCTCTGATCGCCCCCACCTTGGCTGGCTCTGGCTTTAGGTACGACACCTAGGTACGACATCTCTGCCTTCCCCACCTTGCATGTCCCAGCTTTTACAGTCAGACCTGCATCCTGGAGGTGACTCAGCCCCCTCTTCACCTAGGACACATGGTCCTCCCAGGTCTGGATAATGGCACAAATATCATCAATGTACGCTAAGGTAAAATTCTCCATCCCCTTCAGTAAATGATCCACCAGGCGCTGGTAGGTGACCGGCACCTCCTTGAACCCGAAAGGTAGGACCAGAGACTTGTACAGCCCCAAAGGGGTGACAAAAGCAGGTTTCAACCTGGCATCTGGATCCAAAGGCATCTGCCAGTAGCCTTTGGTGACATCCCTGGTTATGGGGTACCCAGTCCCCACAAACTTGTCTAGGATCTCAACAGGCCTAGGTATGGGCAGGCACAAGACATGGGTGATGGCACTGAGATTCTGATAGGCCACACAGAATTAGATTGACTCATCTTTTCTGGGGACCAGCACCACGGGAGGGGCCCCTGGAGCTGGTATATGGCTGGATCACCCCTAAAGTCAGTATGTCTCTGACCTCTCCCTCCAGGGCCTTGGCTGTGTTCCCAGTTACTCTGAATGGGGAACACCTGATGGGAGGGCCAGCTCTCGTCTCCGCCCAGTGGACAGCTCGGTTAGTGAGCCCAGGCTGGTTGGAAAACAGCTGTTGGTACGAATACAGCATCTCTCTGATCTCTGCCTGCTGGGCAGAGGTTAGCTGGTCAGAGAGGGGAATTGATTCCAGCCAGGGGCCAGTTCCTGTCTCAGGGAAGAGACCCACCAGGGATCTTCCCCCTTCTCCCACTGGCCACACATAGCCAGTACTAGCCTCTCCCTGTCACAGTATGAATCCATCATGTTGACCTGGTCCCCTCAGTGGCTGTGAGCCCGGTTGGGCGGTTCCACCACATTGTTCTCCTCATTCAGCTGCTTGATGACTTTGAAGGGCCCATCCCAGGCAGCTTATTCTTCCTCACTGGGGTGAGAACCCTCACCTGGTCGCTGGTGCCATAGGCTGAACAGTCGTACCAGATCTTCTGACTCCCTTGGGCCCTGGCTAGGTTCTCTCTGGCCAGACCCATGAGCTCAGCGAGCTTTTCCCAAAAAGTCAGTACATACTCCACCACTGATTCTCCAGTGGGGGAGGCCTTATCCTCCCATTCGTCCCTCACCAAGTCCAGGGCCACCTTCTGAAAAGGCTCCTCTATGACGGGCAGGTGTCTCAAGGCTGCTTTACCCTTGTCCCTGGCCTTTTGCAGCCCTGGCTGGCAGCTGTCCCACCCTGGCTGTGGTTCCCTACACTCAGCTGTGGTCTCTGATCCTCCTGGGCTCAGCTTTGCCCCTGCTGTGCCAGTAAGGGCAGGCAGCGAGCCCACTGCTTTGCTCACAGAATCAGATCTGCCGTGAGCCACCTCCCCCATGTGCAGGAGTGTGGGAAGTATCTCTCTGTCCCACTCAGCTCCAGGGCTCTGGTTATAGACAGGCAGATATTCTGAGTTTAACAGATCCTCCCCGCTGCCAGCCAGGTCATTTGCATTTTCACTGACCGCTTCAGTCTCAGCCGGTTGGTTCCCTGGATTCAAATTCAAATCCTCGGCTGTTACAGGAGCAGGGCCTGGATCCTGTCCCAAAGAGACACAGTCATTCCCCAACAGGAGGTCACAGCCGATATCTTGGAGAACCCCAACTACCAGCCAGCCCAACCCCTCCTGTGTCTGTGTAACGCCGATAGACCCCGGTCGTCAGCAGGCAGGATCAAACCTGGGACCTCTGGAGCTTAGTGCATGAGCCTCTACTGCACGAGCTAAAAGCCACCTGGCTGTTAGCTAAGGCTGTAGAGCAGACTCATTTTATCTTTCTCTCTAAGTGGTCTCGGTGCCACTAGATGGAACAGAACACCACACCCAGAAGGCGTGTGGGTTACATCTGCACAGGGATCTGGGCCATAGGCAGGGCGAGGGGCTTCATCCCTGGGAACGTCACTCAGGTCACACAGCCCCTCAGCATCTGGTGAGGTTGTATCACCCGGGGCCTGACAACAGTTCTCTCTGTCCCAGGGTCTCGCCACCCCAGGAATGTCTCCCCATTGACCACCACCTTCCGCTCCCACTGGGGTGTCCAAGGGGCCTGAGCCTAGGAGAGTCTACGCAGACATATGTGCTGGGGCCAGGAGTGAGAGCCAGTCTGCCACCCCGCCTATCTGGCTAAATAGCTTTATGACCTTGGGACCCAGGAAGGGGGCTAGACACCGGAGTCTTTCTGCAGGGCCAGCCTGGTTCCAATTGCCAGCCTTCCCAAGGGCCGTGAGACAGGCATCTATATCTCATCCCTCCTTAACCTGGGACAACAATTTAGAGTCGAGGTTCCCTGCGGAACTGGCACGCCGGGGTCCATCCTTACTCACCCCTGGGCGGGTCCTTCTGTCTCTCAGCTCAGCCATCACCAGTCATGCTGCCTCTGTCTCTCCTGCTGTTCTGCTTCATGCCTTCCCTGTCTTTCATGGTCCTCTGACTCCTTCGATCTCAGCTCCAATTCCATCCGTCTCAGATCCACCAAAGGAGAACCCGGTGAAGACCCCCTGCTGGTTGGGGACATGGGTCTCTGGGACACCCGGCTGCTCCCACTGTCTCTTGCGACCCCAGCTCAGTCAGGAGCTGATGCGGGCCCTGAGGCTGCCTGGCTGCTCCCAGCCTCTCTCGTGGCCCCAGCTGGATCAGGAACTGGCTCCTCTTCCAACTGAGCAATCAGCTGTGCTTTAGCGAACTTTCCAATGCGCAGCCCTCTCTCTCTGCGCAGCTCTACAATGTCCTTCTTAAGAGTCGGTTATAGGCCATCTCCGTGCTGTTCCCTAGTGGTCATGGACTCACAGGCCTGTGCTCTCTCAGCTCCCCAAGATTCCCAGGAGGAACCCCTTCAGTGCGAGAGTCCTTCTCGGGGGTCCACTCTCTCTCGGGGTTAAGCCATAGGCTCCTCCATCTCCTGGAACTGCACCTCTCAGAGACTTCAGCATGTCCGTCTCTCGCTAATCCCCCTTCATTTTACTGCTCCCCAGTCACTTACTGCAGTATGCTCTGTCCATGAGGTGCAGTTTATCCCACCGCTACCACCAGTTCACAGAGCCTCCGAGGCGATGCTCTGGAACTACTCCCTACAAAACCAGTCAGGACTCTGGGGCAGCATGCCTCCTCTCTCTGAGCATACTGTCTCCAGGGCAAGCAGCTTACACAGCTTCGACCTTCCTGGGTCTGACCTCGGAGCATTCAGCATCCCCTTCCACACCGTGCACTTCCCGCAGTGAGTCCGCCTGGGCGGGGCTCCTGGGGAAGCCAGAGGGCCCTGCACCCCAACTCCGCAGTCAGACGTGACTCTCAGCCAGCCGGTAAAACAGAAGGTTTATTAGTCAACAGGAACACAGCGTGGGACAGAACTTGTTAGCACAGAAATCAGTGACTTTCAGCCAAGTCCATCTTGCGGGGAGGAGAGCCCAGGGCCAGGGCTCTGGTCCTCCCCCTGTGCCCCAAGCCAGTCGAGACTGACTCATTTCCAGCTGCCTGGCCCCTGCCCTGCCTGTTGCTCCTCCTCCAGCCTTTGTCTCGCTTCCCGGGCCAAGAATCACCTGGTCATATCCCCCTCCTGGGTCTTGGGTTACGAAGGGGTGGCCATAGCATCTGTGCAGGCAGCTGGAGCAACCCCCGCAAAAGTCACAAACTTATACCCAAAGGAGTTCTTGTGGCACCTTAGAGACTAACAAATTTATTTGAGCATAAGCTTTCGTGAGCTACAGCTCACTTCATCGGATGCATTCATGCAGAAAGACTCACATACAACATAACAAGAGAAAAAGACTAGTAAGACTCACATACAACATAACAAGAGAAAATCCCCGCTATGTCACAGCGATTAACCCTCTTTTCTTTTAAGGGCAGATGTGTGTATACCCCAAGAAATCGCAGCATAACACAAGAATCCTTCAAAGAATGAAGGGCATCACCAGTTTTTAAGCTAAAAAGATCTGGGAGTTGAAAAGGGATATCCATGACTGAACTAAAAATAGAAAATGGAATTTGGAAGCTAGGATGCCCTTCTCATGAACACCAATATGGCCACAGGTCTAGAAGCAGTGTCGATCACATCAAGTGCCACTCAGACAGACATTCTCACAACTAGTTGTCCTTCTGAAAATAAAGCTGAAAACTCCTCCCTATTATCTGGAGGTAGCTTGTCAACAAAAGAAGAAAACTTGTAATAGTTCATAAAATCATAATGGATCAACAGAGATTGGTAGTTTGAGATCCTAAACTGAAGTTTTGCTGAAGAATAGTATTTCTGACTAAATAAATCAAGATTATTTGGTTTGTGTTCTCTTTGAGTTATTCTGTGTTGTTGTTTCAATTTCTCATTAGCTGAAACATATACTAAAAAGCCAGTTAGCTGCTCCTGCAGATGGGGCATTGTTATTACTTGTTCACCTTCTTTGATGTGGGGACAGCTATTCTGGATGTGTGCCATAAATTCCTGGCAGGATCCATGAGAGCTTCATTAATCTGGAGTGCTATCTACCCATGGCATGGTCGAATGAAGTATATTGACAAATTTATGTAAGAATTCCTCAACCTCCTCCAGGGAAACCTGTAATGGCTCAACCACTCTTCTGATCAAAGCTTGATATTTTAAAAAAACATCTGGGTGAAATGAGGCAGAGGGAATCACAGCCTGATCTGGGAATGAGGATGATATAGCTGTTGTTCCAACCGTGTCTCCAGCTTGAGGAAGGTTCTCTTTTGAAACTTCTCCAGAATGAATAGGCTCTTGTGAAACCAATTGAGAAAGTGCAGGTTGAGATCACAGAATCATAGAATATCAGGCTTGGAATGGACCTCAGGAGGTCATGTAGTCCAACCCCCTGCTCAAAGCAGGACCAACCCCAACTAAATCATCCCAGCCAGGGCTTTGTCAAGCCGGGCCTTAAAAACCTCTAAGGATGGAGAGTCCACCACCTCCCTAGGTAACCCATTCCAGTGCTTCACCACCCTCCTAGTGAAAAAGTTTTTCCTAATATCCAACCTAAACCTCCCCCACTGCAACTTGAGACCATTAATCCTTGTTCTGTCATCTGCTACCACTGAGAACAGTCTAGATCCATCCGCTTTGGAACCACCTTTCAGGTAGTTGAAAGCAGCTATCAAATCTCCCCTCATTCTTCTCTTCTGCAGACTAAATAATTCCAGTTCCCTCAGCCTCTCCTCATAAGTCATGTGCTCCAGCCCCCTAATCATTTGTGTTGCCCTCCACTGGACTCTCCAATTTTTCCACATCCTTCTTGTAGTGTGGGACCCAAAACTGGACACAGTACTCCAGATGAGGCCTCACCAATGCCGAATAGAGGGGAATGATCACATCCCTCGATCTGCTGGCAATGCTCCTACTTATACAGCCCAAAATGCCTTTAGCCTTCTTGGCAACAAGGGCACACTGTTGACTCATATCCAGCTTCTCGCCCACTGTAACCCCTAGGTCCTTTTCTGCAGAACTGCTGCCTAGCCACTCGGTCCCTAGCAGTGCCTGGAATTCTTCCGTCCTAAGTGCAGGACTCTGCACTTGTCCTTGTTGAACCTCATCAGATTTCTTTTGGCCCAATCCCCTAATTTGTCTAGGTCCCTCTGTATCCTATCCCTATCCTCCAGCGCATCTACCACTCCTCCCAGTTTGGTGTCATCTGCAAACTTGCTGAGGGTGCAATCCATGCCACCCTCCAGATCATTAATAAAAGAAAAGGAGTACTTGTGGCACCTTAGAGACTAACCAATTTATTTGAGCATAAGCTTTCATACACACAAACCATAAAAACATCTTCTATACTTTCCACAGTATGCATCCGATGAAGTGAGCTGTAGCTCATGAAAGCTTATGCTCAAATAAATTGGTTAGTCTCTAAGGTGCCACAAGTACTCCTTTTCTTTTTGCAAATACAAACTAACATGGCTGTTACTCTGAAATAGATCATTAATGAAGATATTGAACAAAACCAGCCCTAGGACCGACTCTTGGGGCACTCCGCTTGACACTGGCTGCCAACTAGACATAGAGCCATTGATCACTACCCGTTGAGCCCGACAATCTAGCCAGCTTTCTATCCACCTTATAGTCCATTCATCCAACCCATACTTCTTTAACTTGCTGGCAAGAATACTGTGGGAGACCGTATCAAAAGCTTTGCTAAAGTCAAGGAATAACACATCCACTGATTTCTCCTCATCCACAGAGCCAGTTATCTCATCATAGAAGGCATGAGTTGCCCTTGGTGAATCCATGTGGCAGCTTCAGTTTGAGAATAATCTGAGAAATGAGTGGGATTGGGGGGAAGGAATACATCAGTTCCAATCCCCAATTTGGATGGAAGGTGTTGTTTAAGGAACCTGGACTGTGACCCACTCAAGAGCAAAATTGATGGCAATTCTTGTTGTTTGTTGCGAACAGGTTGATAGTTGGAATGCCTCATTCTCTGAAGATGGTTCACAGGACACCGCTCTTCAGAGACCACTAGTGATTCTGGGAGAAATTCCTGCTGCGGTGTAGGCCTGGCTTGACACAAGTAACTTGCTTCATTTCTTAGTGGACAAGTAACTTGCCTCATTTCTTGGGAAGGTGAATGGAAAGTTAAGTTGTAAATAGGGGCTTGAAAAATAGTATGCTCGAGTCAGGATGCCTGTGCTATCTAAGATAAGCAGCAACAGCCTGATGCTAGGGACTATGGACAAGATAAGCCTGAAAGGAAAAGATCAGGTTCGACATGACCAGTACACGGACAGAGCATGCTGTACAGAGATTGGTTCCTGCAAAGTAACCAAGCCAAATACAAAACTGCCAAGACTGCCTCCTGTCAAAGCTGATTGGAGCAGGATCCTCCCTGTTTGTTCACATTGCAGGGGTGTTGGTGAGTATATGCAATGCCATAGCCTTGATCTGCACCTGAAAAGCCTGCACACATTGTAAATGGCTCAAAGCTCCAGGACATTGTTATGAAGGGAAGCCTCTTGTTCTCACAAACCTTGAATTTTCAGTGTCTTCAGATGAGCTCCCCAACCTCCTGTGGAAGCATCAGTAACTGATCAGTGGAGGACGGGCAAAGGGAACCTCTTCGCAGACATAGATCTGATCCATCCACCACTCCAGGCCATTCAATTTGGGATATACCAACTTCAACCAGCCCTGAAGAGACTGAAGGTGCAATATCACATACTGGACTACATAAGTGCATGCGGCCATATGACCTAGCAACTTCAGGCATACACACATTGTAGCTGAAGGGTGAGAGTGAAGAGACAGACACAGGCGACGAACTGCTTGAAATCATTCATTCAGCAAAAATGCCCTCAAACTTGTAGAGCCTAGCAGGGCCCTATGAATTTGATTTTTTGTGATGGTACTAAAGTTGACATCCATTTGTTTAAAATCAGACCCAGACTACGGAAGAGAACTGGATACGACAAAGGACTTGCCCCAGGACTTGCCCCTTAGTAACCAATTGTCCAGGAAAGGAAAGACATATTCCTCTATGCCTGAGTTATGCTGCTACTACAGTCATGCACTTGGTAAAAATACATGGAGCTGATGACAGGTCAAAGGGGAGCACTGTGTATTGGTAATGCTGACCTGAGACTACAAATCTCAGATACTTCCTGTGGCTTGGGAAAATTGTCACAAGGAAGTAGGTGTCCTGAAGACTGATAGCAGCAAACCAGTTGTCCTGATTCAAAGCGGGGAGAATGTTAGCTAGAGTAACTATGTGGAATCTCATGTATTTGATGTTCTTGTTGAGACCTCAAAGGTCAAGAATAGGTCTCATCCCTCTCTTGGACTTGGGGATCAGGAAATACCATGAGTAGAATCCCTTTCCTCAGGGGCGGTGTGTTTCCATTGTGGGAGACTAGCCCTCAGTCCCTCCCCTTCTGCCCGAGGTCCTGCCTCTTTCACTCCCCTCCCCTGCCAGAGCCCAGAGCACGCCACCATGGCTGCCATTCCCCCAGCCCCGGGCTGTCCCGGTGCCCCCAGCCCCAGAGTGCTGGGCAGCAGGGCCAGATTTCTAATTAGGCACAGTGAGCACGTGCCTAGGGTTGCTCTCTGTGACCAGTCCACATGGTGCTGAGGACACAGAAGAAAAACTCTTGGCATCTGAATGCTCTTGAATTATTGGAGAGCCAGGAACAGAGAGGAAGAGCAAATCCAAAGATATACTGGAATTGGAAAAGGTTCAGAAAAGGACAACAAAAATGATTAGGGGTATGGAACGGCTTTTGTATGAGGAGAGATTAATAAGACTGGGACTTTTCAGCTTGGAAAAGAGATGGTTAAGGAGAGATATGATTGAGGTCTATAAAATTATGACTGGTGTAGAGAAAGTAGATAAGGAAGAGTTGTTTACTACTTCTCATAACACAAGAACTAGGGGTCACCAAATGAAATTAGTAGGCAGCAGGTTTAAAACAAATGAAAGGAAGTATTTCCTCACACAACGCACAGTCAACCTGTGGAACTCCTTGCCAGAGGATGTTGTGAAGGCCAAGACCATAAGAGGGTTCAAAAAAGAACTAGATAAATTAATGGAGGATAGGTCCATCCATAGGTGCCAACTCTATGGGTGCTGCAGTGCTGGAGCACCCATGGGGAAAAATTAGCAGGTGCTCCGCACCCACCACGCACAAGCTCCCTCCGCCCCCACCCTCTCCTCGCTTCCTCCTTCCCCGAGCGTGCCATGTCCCCGCTCCTCCCCCTCCCAGCGCTTCTCACCCGCTGCCTAACAGCTGTTTGGCAGCACTTAGGACTCTCCGGGAGGGAGGAGGAGGAGTGGGGATGCAACATGCTTGGGGGCAGGGGCGGGAACTTGGGGGAAGGGGTGGTACAGGGGCGGGCGGGGGAGGTGTCAAGTACCTATGGGGCAGAGGGGAAGTCAGCGCCTATGGGTCCATCAATGGCTATTAGCCAGGATGGGCAGGAATGGTGTCCCTACTCTCTGTTTGCCAGAAGCTGGGAATGAGCAACAGGGGATGGATCACTTGATCATTACCTGTTCTGTTCATTCTCTCTGGGGCACCTGGCACTGGCCACTGTCAGAAGACAGGATATTGGGCTAGATAAACATTTGGTCTGACCCAGCAGGGCCATTCTTATGTTCCAGTGCTGCCTAGTACAACATTTGCATAAAAACAGTCAGTGCTGATGACAATGTCATTGGTACCAAACTCAACAGGTGTCCCACATATGGTAGCAGAGTTGATGGTACAGTGTCCAACTGATCTCATCTTGATACCAAAAAGTGGTTAGATGGCCCAGGTTTTTCCTGCATACCTGAGAAATCACGGTGCTGATCTTTGCCCCTCTTAGAAGAAGAGGAGTAATTTCTCTAAGCCCTGGAATGGCTCCTGTCCATCTTATGAAACCTTTTCTTTGGAGGACTAGAGGAGGAAGGAGAACAATTTCTCTTCCTCCTAGGAGAGATATCAGACTTTGGACCTGGAACAATATCTTGTGTTGGCTCCAAAGGTCTCTGTGGGACTGGATGATCTGTGGAGATCCACAATGATGAGTAGTGTCCAATTGGGACTTTAATGCATGGCAAGTGAGTTTGCCACACCCTGACCTGCCAAACACTAATGTCCAAGGTAGAAAAGCCCTTAGGTAAAGTAAATATTCTCTTACTTTCATTGATAACTTTTTATACCTTCTTCCAGGTTCCTGATGTACAAATTATCAATTTCATTCCCTTAAACTCATAAAGTGGTAGATATAAGCAGGTCTAAGGGAGTCTGATGTCTGTTCTACACTAAAAATTAAGTAGACCTAAGCCGCCTTGCGTTGACCTAGTTGTGCATGTTTCTACACTTAAATTTGTCCCCAGCTGATCTAAGCACCCTGCTACAGTGACACAGTAATACCACCTCCCCAAGCAGCATTGGGCCATGGTTGATACAGTGCAAGTGTAGACGCTGTGTTACCTATGTTGACCCTAACAGTCCTCCAGCAGCTATCCCACAATGCCCAACATTGACTGCTCTGCTTACAATTGTGAACTCCACTGCCCATGGGTCATGCAGACCGGAAGAACCCCCCAAATTTAAAACCCCAAGAATTTTTTAAATATTTTTTCCTGATTGTCCAGCTTGGAGAACACACCTAGCAACTCTCCACTGTTGTGTGCAACTGCCCCATCAACCATGCTGGCTACATACTGAAGATGTGCTCCAGCCTGGAATAGACAGGAGATTTTGGATCTCCTGGGTGCGTGGGCAGAACAGACTGTGCAGGCACAGCTACAAACCAGCTACAGACATGTGGACATCTATGAGCAGTTTGCACAGGGGATGCAGGAGAAAGGGTAAGATGGGGATCAGCAGCAGCGCAGTGTGAAATCCAGGGAGGCCAACAGTGGATCCGGTGTCAAGCCACAGGCTTGCTGCTTTTACAAAGAGCTACATGCCATACTTGGCAGAGACACCACCACCACCCTACACACCACTGTGGATACCTCTGAGGACAAGAAGGAATAGGAGGAGTATGGAAAACATGTAACCAGGGAGTCTAGACAGGACCTGTTTGAGACTCTACTGCAGTCCAGTCAGGCCTGGCAGTTGATCGGGGTGAGCCCAATGCAGGGGGAGGAACCTTGGGTAAGTGTGTAAATGTATTTCCCATTACAATGAGGTACTGGTGGGGCCTCCCAACTTCACATGACACAGCTATTGACTTCTAATTAATTTACTCATACTAGAGCAGGTAGCAGTACAACAAGAGGTAGAGTTATCTGCTTTCCATTCCCCTGTAGAGCTACATGGGGGGTGGAGAGGGGCACGTGGATAAGTTTGTTTATATACTCAGGGATGTCCCTTGAATCCTCCTGAGAGATCTCAATAAAACGTTCATGGGGGTTCCCTGCAGTACTCTTCAGGAAGGTTTCTAGGAATGGCAGCCTTATTTCTTCCCCTGCAGTAGGATGTTTTCCCATGCCAGGTGTTGATAACTTCATCAGGCACTATTGCAGTAAACAGATTAGCAGCATTCAGGCCCATGCAGTTTCAGGACGCTAGTAGCAGCTGTGCTCTCTGTGCCTCTCTCACCCTCAGGAAGAGATATCAGCTAAAATCAGCACTGTCTCTAGAACATGGTGCTAGTATGCAGTGCCATTGACCTATACTCATAGTTTCATGCAAGTGGGAAATTTCCTTCTAATTTCCCTTGCTCCTGACAGGCCATACTCACCATGGCTGGTGGTGTGAGTAATGCTGTGTACACTCCAAAGGAGAAGTGTCAATAAGCATGTCTTGTTTAAAACTTTAGCAGAGCAAGGGAATGGAATTCTGAATCTTTCATTTTCCATTGCAAATCTACTAACAATGGTCCCTTTGTGTTTTTTAATCTGTAACTGATGCCGTTGGGGCCTTGAGAGGTTCCCCCTCCACACTTGCAGAATGCTTGAGCCAGATAAGGAGGAGAAAGAACAGGACTCAGGATGACATGTTCAGCAAGATCCTGCAAACTAGTGCTGCATTAGACAATGAGCAGAAGGTTTGGAGGGTGAATTCTGCAGATTTATGGAGAACGAAAGAGCAGACAGGAGTCACAGGAGGAAAAGGAAAGGGAGATGCACCAGGACATAATGGGGCTTCTCTGGAAGCAAACACAGATGCTGCAGACTCAACAATCCCAGGCTCATCTCCCTTTGCAGTCCATGGAGACTCCATTTTGCACCTCCCTACAACCCCCTCAACATTCCATATAGCATCAGGAGCCACATCCTTATCCCTACTGTTCTACACCATGGGACAGTAAGGACAACCAAAGCTTCACATACACTGACCTGGGAGAGCCACAGTTGCTGTAAGTATAGCTAAAATGGACATGAATGTTCTTTCCCCTTCTTAAGCTCTGTTTCATAAATCGATTAAGTTTTTAATGTATTTGCTTTTAACATTCACAGAATTTTCTGCAACGTTTTTGTTACTCAATACAATTCTATTGGTTGGAAAATAATTCATCTTTATTAGTTCCCTACATATTCTGCAGAGTGCCTAGTGATATTGAAAGCACCGACTAACTTGCTATTGTACATCGTGACATAACTCATAGGATCAGTGACAAAAACACAGTAGAATAATCATAAATGTACACCAGGCACCACAAAATTAATAGGTGCATTGGCAGTGTTATATTTATAGATGTACACCAAGAACTACAATTCTTAATTCAAAACAGCAGGGCCAGGTAGAGCACACCTCAATGCATTACTGTGGCTTGCTATTAAAGCTTCCCTGAGCTGTATAGCTCCATACTGAGCTCTTCTTATAGCCCTTGTGTCTGGCTGTTCAAACTCAGCAGACAGCAACTCCACCTCTGCGCTCCACCCCGGCAGCAATTCCCCCCGCCCTTTGCTTCACAGATATTATGCAGGACACAGCAGGCAGCTTTAACCATTGGGATATTTTTTTCACTGAGATCCAATCTTGTGAGTAAACAATGCCAGCATCCCTTAAAGCTACCAAAAGCACATTCAACTGTCATTCTTCGCCTGCTGAGCTGGTAATTAAATCGTTTCTTGGTGCTGTCAAGGTGACCAGCGTACAGCCTCATGAGCCAGGGGACCAAGGGGTAGGCTGGGTCGCCCAGGATCACTACTGGCATTTCAACATTCGCAATGGCAAGAGGAGGTTACTTATCTCTAACTGGAGGTTGTTTGAGATGTGTGGTCCCTATCTGTATTACACTGAAGGTTTATGCATGTGCACCATGCATCTGGAGCTGGAGATTTTTCAAGTAGTAGTATCTGTTGGTCCGCACATGCACTCTTGGCTCACCTCATAGTTTCATCAGAGGTGCTAAAGGGTGGGTGGACTGACCACATCTCCAGTTCTATTCCACTGCAAATCCAAGAGATCTGCAGTCAAGAGCAAGGAAGGCGGGAAGTGGAATACAGATACAGAACACACATCTCGAAGAATCTTGAGTTACAAGTAAGTAATCTCCTCTTCTTCTTCAAGTGATGGTCCCTATTGAATTCCACTGAGAGCGATTAACAAGCAGTACCTAAGTTGGAGGAGGGTGCAAAGATGAGGATGGAATGGTTGAGTGGAGGACAGCTGCACCAATTAAGGCATCCTTCGCAGAGTCCTGCACCAAGGCATAATGCATGGCAAAGATACATATTGAACTCCACATGGCCGCTCTACATATGTCCCAAAGCAGCATATCATAGAGAGTGGCTGTGGTTGAAGCCTGGGCTCTCGTGAAATGGGCCCTCACTCCAGGGGATGGAGGCACTCCCGACAACTGATAGCATAGTGTAATACACCCCACTGGAGATTCTGTGTGGAGACTGCCTGCACCTTAACCTTCTTGGCTATTGTGATAAACAATCTAGATTTCCTGATCAGTCTTGTCTGCTGCAAGTTGAAGGCCAAAGCCCGACAGCTGTCGAGGGAGTGAAGTTGTCATTCCTATTCCAAGGTGTGAAGCGTCAGAAAGAAAGCAGGTAAGAGGACAGTTTGATTGATATGAAACTGTTATAAGACCTTTGGCAGAAACTTGGGATGTAGACGCAGGGAGACTTTATCCTTATGAAAAGTGGTGAAAGGCGGATCTGCCATCATGGCCCCAAGTTAACCTACCTTTCTTGCCAAACTGGTAGCCCCAAGGATGGTGACTTTCATGGAAAGGGACATATAGCAGGAAGCTAGCAGCTCAAAGGGCTGTTTCATTAGTACCAGCAGAAATTAGGTTAAGATCCCACTGGGGCACAATAGGTTGTACAGGTGGGAAGGTTCTGATGAGGCCCTTCCAAAACATAGCAGTCAACGGGTGTATAAATGTGGAGTGTCCTTCCATTGGAGGTGGGGTGGAGGGTGGAAGGTGCTAACTGCTGCTAGATGGTCCTTGGGAGAGTTGAGGGAGAGACCCAATGCCTTCAAGAACAGGAGATCATTCAAAAGAAGGGGAATCTCCACCTGTTCTGGGGAAAGCCCTTTCTTTTGGGCTCAGGAGGCAAAGTAGTTCCACTTGGTCCGGTCAGACTCCTTCCTGCTGCTTGAGAGGATGTCTTGCATTTCTGATAAACATGCCTGTTCTAGAGAAGATGCCCATCCAAATACCGTGCTCTGAGGTGAAGTATCTGTGGATCAGAATGTCTAATCTTGCTGCTTTGTTGAGTCAGTAGCTCAGGGAAAGAGGAGATGGGAAGTGGAGGGTGAGCTGACATGTGGAGAAAGTTGGGAAACCAGAACTGTCTGGGTCCGAGTAGGGCAATCAGGATGACTGTTGTTTTCTCCCACCTGATCTTGTGGAGTACTCATGGCAGGAGTGGTAGAGGGGGAAAGGCGTTGCTGATCTTGTCTGACCAGTGGAGAATGAAGGCATCGCCTTGTGAGTGGGGACCAATACCTCTCCTGGAGCAGTACGTGCTGCACTTGTTGGCTGGGGAGGTGAAGAGGTCTCTGGTTGGAGTCCCCCATTGGTTGAAGATGTTGCTTACCTTGGTGTCATGGAATTCACACTCATGATTGGTCACGAATTGTCAGCTGAGTGACTTTGCAGTTATGTTCTGAGTCCCTAGAAGATAGGTTGCAGATAACAGGATCTTGTGGGCAATGCACCAATTCCATAGATTGACCACCTCCACACACAAAGCAGTTGACTTCATGCCCCCTTGTTTGTTGATGTAAACGGTGGTGGCATTGTCCGACATAAGAACATGATGGGAGTGAATGGATGGGAGAAATACTTGGCATGCCTTCTTTACAGCCCTGAGTTCCAGAATGTTGATGTGCATCCTGGATTCCCAAGGGGTTCATGTTATCTCCCATGTGTGCTCCCCATCCTATGAGGGACACATTGGTGATGACTGCTTTGTCTGTGGAGGATGGGAGAAAGGGGACCCCCGAACACACTTGTTGTGGGTCCATCCACCACTGGAGGAAAAAGAGTACTTCAGGAGAAACCAACAGAATCAGGTATATGGCATGGAATACTGTTTAGTAAACTCTCTGGAGCCACATCTGGAGGTAGTGAAGGCGGAAGCGAGTGAAGGCAGTGACATATGTGCACAAGGCCACGTGGCCAAGGAGGAATAGGCAAGTCCTGGCCTGAACAGGACTGTTGACTGCTCAGTGTAGTGGTTATGTGGTCATCCCTCCCTATCAGGCTCGTAGGGAGGCCACTCTACCTTACTATGCCAAACAACAAACAGTCAATTAGTGGGCTAGGGCTCTGGCCCTCTGGTCAGGGTACAGCAGGCAATAACCTGACTGGGCAGTTAATCTGTAGCTCTGGCCCTCTGAGCAGGACAGAGTAACAGGGAGTCTTTAGCCAAAGCCTCCTCAATGGGGCAGACAGCAATGGACACAATCTGGGGGCTCTGACCCTCGGCAGGGCAGAGCAAGGAGCAGTCTTTAGCTTCCGCTTTCAGGCAGGAGCAGACAACAGTTACAGTCTTGGGGCCCATAGCTTCCTGGCTGGGGCAAGCCAAAAACAAGGCACAGGCCTCTGGCCTAGGGTAAGTAATCCACCTTCTCAGGGGTGGGGTTGGTGACAGGGGGGCAGGTAGAGCCAGGCTCACCGTGGACTACTCCACCGTGTCCCTGCCCCCGGCCCTAGCAGTGTTGGGTGATCCCACCAAGGGGTCAGTGGGAAAGTCACCAAAACATGATGACTTGTTTCCTCACAACACAACCGGACTAATGTCTGGTTCCCCTGGACTACTTTGTACCGCCCTTCCTTGGCATGGCTCCGTAGTTCATGGGTCCTCAATCTCTTCAGGGTAAACAGTAGACAGCAGTCCCAGCAACACCTCTCTACAGCCAGTCTCCTCTGGGGACATGGCGCTGCATCGCTCGGTCACTGGGCAGGAGTTCAGCAGCAAGGCAGGGACATCTGCCTGCTTCACTGGCTCTGGCCCAACTGAGCTGGAGGGCTTGCCTTTTATACTTCCTGTCCTGCCCCTCTGCTTCTAGTGAGAGGGGCAAGGCTGGCTTGGCTCCATCCACTGGGGGGAGGAGGCATGGGGCGATTCCTCTCCATCAGGCTCAGAGGGAGGCCACTGTGCTTCACTACACTCAGGCTACGAGTTTCTACAGAGACTGGAATCTGTCCCTTGGTTTGTATGCTCATGCTGTGACTGAGCTGATGGAGGCCCCTATAAAGTCTAGGAACCGTGTGGGGTCCAAAGTTGATTTTTGACATTTATGCTGACCCTGAGGGAGGAAAGGAGTCTGAGCAACATGGAGGTGGAAATCCAGGCTTTTTCTCTGGTCTGTGCTACTAGGAGCCAGTTGTCGAGATAGGAGAATACAAGGACCCCATAACGCTTGAGGTAGGCTGCCATGACAGAGGAAACTTTGGTGAAGGGAGCAATGGTGAGTCCAAATGGCAGGACCCTGTACTGAAAGTGCTGAGGGCCTATTTTAAACCTCAGTAACCATCTGTGAGCCAGATGGATGTCTATGTGAAAATAAACATCCTGTATATCAAAAGCCGTAAACCACATGCCTTCTTCTAATGACAGGATGATGGCTGTTAAGGTGACCATATGAACCGGGTTTGCAGATGAAGTGATTGAGACAATGGAGATCCAGGATTGGTCTCCACCAACCCTTCATTTTGGTATCAGGAAGTAAGCTGAATCAAATCCTATCCGTTGATAGTCCGGAGGAACCCACTCTATCGCACCTCTTTGTAGTAAGGAGTCCACCTCCAGGGTGAGGATGCTGTTATGAGGGTGGTCCCTGAAAAGGGATCGGGGAGAGGGTTGTGGATGAGGTAGCATAATAAACTCAATCATATAGCCATAGTGGATGACATTTACCACCCATTTGTCTGTTGTTATTGCACTCCGAGCTCGTAAAAAGAGTGCTAGATGACCCCTGAAGTGGGTGGGGTGGTTGTGTGGCAGCAGGCAAGATGGTTGACATCACTCTGGGGTTCCTCAGAAATACCTCTTCTGTGGGGGGTTGCATTTGGGAGGAAGAAGACTGTGAGGGTGGTCCTGGAGGATGTGATCTTTGAGTTATCTGACACTTCCTTGATGGTTCATAAGGCTGATGATGGAAAAACTGGGAGGTTCTGTAATGCTGTGTGGGCTGCAGGCAGTAGAATTTGTTTCGGTGCCAGTGTGTAAATACCCAAGGAAGAGTAGCTCTTGAATCCTTGAGGGTATGGAGGGAATAGACCGCTTTCTGGTTGAAAAGACAGTGTTCATCAAAAGGGAGGTCTTTGATAATATTTTGTACCTCCCTGGGAAAACCAGAGGAATGGAGCCACAACTGTCTCCTTATGACAATGCCTGTAGCCATTGAACATGATGAGGTTTCTGCTGCATCTACTGCTGATTGGAGCAAGGGCATCACTACCAGCTTCCCCTCCTCAGTTATTGAGTAGAAGTGGACCTGGTCCAGTTGTGTCAGTTTCTCAACAAGTCCTCCAATTTGCTGTAATTCAGGAAATTGGATCTTGCAAATAATGCCTGATAATTTGAAATCCTGAATTGAAGGCTGGCTGAAGAGAAGATTTTGCAGCCTAAAAGGTCCAGTATCTTTCCCTTCCTGTCAGATGGGGTGGAGTATGGATACTGTTGCCTTACCTGTTCCATTGCTGCCTGGGCCACAAGTGAACTGGGAGGTGAGTGTGAGAGTCCTATGTACTCAGAGCCCTTGGCTGGTACATAGTATCTTTTTTCTGCCCCTTTGAGGTAAGCATACATGTAGCCAAGGTATGCCAAACTGTGCGAGCTGGCTCGATGATGGCATCGTTGATTGGGAGAGCAACTGTGCTTGGCCCCGATGAGTGAAGTATATCCAGCATCTTATGCTGAGTGTCTTGGATCTTCTCCAGGGGAATGTGAAGCTCTCTAGGCAGTCTATGCAAGAGATCCTGGAATTGGCAGTAGTCAGCAGGAGATGGGAGGGAGGGATGTTGAAGCCACTGCCACATCAGGAGAGGATGATGGGTATCTCTCCTGTTCCCGTGGTATTGTCGGAGCCAGTCTGAGTGGCTCACCTTCCATTACTGGTTCAAAGTGTCTACTCTAAGGCACCCGAGATGGTGAAATAGGTGAAACCTCCTTGATGGAATGGATGGGTTCCGAGGGAGGGTACTGGGGCTAGGATCCCCAATAGGGCCAGCAGGATGGATCCAATGGGTGCTGAGGAGGGCCCCACGGTACAGGAAATCAGTGGCTCTGCGGCAGCTGGAAGGGAGGATACTGCCATGATGTAGAAGGCCTCTGTTGGTACTCATAGTGGCAGGAAGGGATAGACAGTCCCTGATCCTCATCTGAATCCTCCGAAGATGAAAACTCGGAGACCTGTTCCATCAGCAGTACTGTCGGAGCGGGTGGAAGTGTGTATACTGCCAGAGTTGGGGTGAAGAGTGCTTCAGATGTGGTGTGTCTGGTGCCGTATATAGTGTCTCCCTGGAAGTAAAGGGCCCTAGAAGGCATGGGGACCATGGCTTTTCCAGGCAAACACTTCCTGGAGTTATAGGGCTTTTCCTGACCTCCCAAGAATCAAGGGCAATTTCTCAGTCCCCGGAACCAGAGCCATGATCTCTCCTGGAACGGATGGCTCTCTGGTTCTGAGGGATGACAATGTTGACTGTGTGTGCAAATCTGCACTCAGTCCTGGTATATCCATTGATTTATGTAGCTTCTTCTTCTGTTTGTGCGCTTTAGGGTCTGCTTCATCCCCATGACTGGAACTCATGGAAGGGGTCTCTCCCTTCTTAGCTTAGAGGAAGACTTACTGCCATGCTTATGTGCGTTCTTCTTTACCTCCCGACTAGGCCCTGGTGCGGGGTCCATAGCGGTGGTACTGCTGATGCTGGCCTTGGACTGCACCAATGATGCACGCGCACAAGCGAAATGACCACGGCA
Source organism: Eretmochelys imbricata (assembly GCF_965152235.1). NCBI lineage: Eukaryota > Metazoa > Chordata > Testudines > Cheloniidae > Eretmochelys > Eretmochelys imbricata. Next base: position 208,631,273 of record NC_135572.1, read on the forward strand.
TCTTCATGCCGACATATCTTGCGATGGCTAAAGTTTGTAGTTTAGATATACCCTGAGTCTAATTGATCTAATTTACAGTACTTTACACATCACCTCTGATTTTGGCTTTCACTCTCTGGTCACTAATACAGCTGCTAAGACTGAACAGGCATTGTACTTCATGGGAGCCTGATTCAGCAAGTTTCAGAGTAGCAGCCGTGTTAGTCTGTATTCGCAAAAAGAAAAGGAGGACTTGTGGCACCTTAGAGACTAACAAATTTATTTGAGCATAAGCTTTCGTGAGCTACAGCTCACTCAAATAAATTTGTTAGTCTCTAAAGTGCCACAAGTACTCCTTTTCTTGATTCAGCAAGGTAATTATGCATGTGCATTGACTTTACTGGGACTACTTGAATTCTAAAGTTAGGCACATGCTTAAATACCTTGCTGATTCAGGGCCAGAGTTCACTATTCCAGCTGCGTAGTGGAAGCAGAATGCTACCAGATGTATACATATTGATATTCTTGAGATGCCTTTCCTGATTGATCTGTACAGATGTTCTGAAAATGTTTACACCAACAACCAGTGCAGACTGGGTTAAATCCTAATCCCACTGACATCAGTGGGATTAAGATTTAGTCTAGTCTGCATTGGTCATTGGCAGGGCTGTCTTTAGGCATAAGTAGCATACACAGCTGTGTAGGGCACCTGAAAATTGGGTCTTAGTGTCCACTCTCCCGGCTCTGCTTATCCCTGTTCTGACCCTTCCTGCAGGCTTCCACAGCTAGCCGCTACAGCCTGGTGACTCTTACTCTGGAGGGGATCTACTAACTTAAAATTGAAAAAGCCTTCCAGCCTGCCAGACCTATTAGCACAACATTGAAATTGTTAAAGGGCCATTCAAGTGGTAATGAAGCCATTTCACAGGCATTTGCCAACCCCCAGGTATATACTGTCAGTTTCTGAATTTACTGCCAAAAACAGTTGTGCATTACTGTAATATTTACTCAGAACATGCTAGTCTACAGGACCTTAGTTTAAAATTTGCTTTAAAAATATTTCATTGGTGAGTTGGTGAAGATTACAAAATCACATCTCTAAAAAATCCTTGCATAGATTTTTAGATGCACAATCGTCTTTAGCCTTAAATGCTTGGATCTTCAGACATATAGTTTTTTAAATAAAGCCTTCAAAAGACCACCTTTTCCTAAAATACACATTTTAATTTTAATTACTATAGTAAAAAATAATTTGCTTCCAAAGTCTTCCTGTCCTTTCTGTTTATCCCTTTCTCCCTTCATCCCCCTGTTGAAGAGAGCCCTTAAAGGGACAACACCCCTTTCCTGCCAGATAGCTGGACACAGAGTTTCCCTTTCTTTACTTCTGACTATCTGATGAACTAGTTTTAAGAGAACGCTCCAGCAAAATCAGTACCTAGTAAGATATAAAATCCTTTGTTATACCTAAAATCTTTGGATACATATTTTTTTAAAGTTGGTGAAATTTCATAAACGTGTCTTTTGTTATGGAGATCACACAAAGTAAATTAGTGTTCCCTTTTTCTAAAAGCAATGAACATTGTTATGAACAAACTAAACCTCTGTGACTGATTAATTTAAAATAATGTCTTTATTTAAGTGAGTTAAATATGTAGTAATCTGGAATGATTACTTTACGAAGGCTTAAGAGTACATTTAAAATATAAAATCAGCTTAGAAATACTGATTAAGAAAATGTAAAACAGAGAAGAGCTGCATCATGTATTCCATAATATTTAATGTTGTATTCAGCAAGACAGCTGACTCGCCCTTACTACAAAGTTTTTGCAAATAAATCTCTGACAAACTTCAGAGCATATCAAAAAACCTGTGACTGACATTTTTTATTCCCAAATTTAGTGCTTTTAATTAGGTACCTTCTGCATGTCCAGTCTCCACCATCTGGCATGCAGTGGAAACCATGCTCCATTTTCTTTAGAAAGAAATTGCAGAAGAGTGTTTTTTTCAAATGTCATTTGCTTCATTTGGGTTCAGGTATTTGGCTGGAAAGCAGTGAGCAAGGTGCGGGAGGGAAGAGAGGAGAGAGACGGTGGGGAGAGGGTGGGGCCTGGGTAGAGTGGGGCAGGGCCTGAGGCAGAGCAGGAATGAAGTATGGGTAGGGCCACAGGCAGAACACGTGGGCTGGGGAGCTAGCCTCCCCAAGCGGCAGCTTCACCCACTGCCCATGACAGCAGGTAAGAGTGGGTTGGCTCCCGCACATCCAGTGCACACTGCAGTCTCCGTAGGCAGGGGCCGTATTCTCAGACCTGAATGCTCTGGCACCGTGCATTCTGTGTGAGGGACAGGGTACGGGGGTCTCTGTGGGGAACTGTGACTCTCCACCACCGTGAGGTGGGCCGGGTGTCTCGGTATCCTTTGCTGCCTCGTCCTTTCCCCTCCCTCCCGGGCTGCGAGCCCGGACTGCTGTCGGGCATAAGGGGACCAGTTTAATAATGCTGCGTTGGGCCCCATAAATCTTAAGGACGGCCCTGGTTATTCGCATAAACCAGTGGTTCTCAAACTGTGGGTTGGGAACCCAAAGCGGGTTGCAACCCCATTTTAATGGGGTTGCCAGGGCTGGCTTAGACTTGCTGGGGCCCAGGGCCAAAGCCCAAGTCCAAGCCCGAAGGCTTCAGCCCTGGTTGGTGGGGCTCAGGTTAAAGGCCCCTGCCTGGGGCTGAAGCCCTTGAGCTTTGGCTTTGGCTTCCTGGCCTGAGGCAGTGGGGCTTTGGCCCCTCCCGCCCCTACCAGGGTGGTGGGGCTTGGGCGGGCTCAGGCTTCGGTCCCCCCTCCTGAGGTCCTGTAGTAATTTTTGTTATCAGAAGGGGGTCGTGGTGCAATGAAGTTTGAGAACCCCTGGCATAAACATACTTCTATGAGGTTAAGATTTGGCCCATTGTCAGAAATTGCAGAGCGACTATTGTAGCTAAAATGTAATCTGTCCATATTCAGTTCCAAGTAGTAAATTACATTCTTTTCATTTTATTGCTTATAATCATTTGTATATACCCACTGCTATTATCAAAGTTTCAGAATTACTATTTTAGTTACATAAATAGTACAGAATTACTATTTTAGTTACAAGATAAAAGGCAGTGTTTTATACACTTTATGAATAGCATTTCTGAAACACTTAAGAAGAGTGAAACTTTGAAACAGTTGCCAAATCCTATATTACAGTGTGTTGTATAAATATGTTTAAAACAACTGTTTAATAGCATGATTTCAATGTTTAATTTCTCTAAAATACACTTTTATATCAGAAGCTATAAAATAGTTTTCTAATATCTGCTATGCAGAGCTCTTTTACATAGATACTACTTTTGAAGACTTGTTTAAATAAACTATTTAATTATCATACAAAATGCCCAGTTTATGTCATTATCCAGTATTCCTACTTGATGAATGGATGAATGGAATATAGAGTACTTGATGACTGAATGGTTCCTAAAACAGGAGAATCATCACATCCAAGTAATAACAAATAATTCTGAATTAATGTAAAAGAAAACGATTCTAGTGAATAGTATGTTTAAATTCTTTAGATATAATGCTGATAGATGCCCTGTTACCTGAGCCATTGGGAGTTTTCTCATCAGACAGGTTTTCCACCATCAATAGTTGTCTCAGATGTCTTGCAAACCTGGCTGGATTATCCCATGGGATATAAGATACTTCATAATCACCTCCAAGCATCAACCCTGAGCCTTCCAGGAGGCCAGAGTCATCCACCCCAGTCAGCCGCAGGCTTTCAAAAGTAAACACTTTGAAGGCTCTTTCTACTTCAGCCCAACTCAAGAGTTCTGGAAGAGAATTAAAACCATCCACAGAAATTGTCCTTACATTTCAGTGAAAGGTAAATAGAAGACTGACCAGGTATATTGTCCTTGGCATTGCTATTAAGGCTGCCAACAAGGGGGCTAACGGTGATGGTAATTTCAGTAATGATCAATGGACTGATCAGATGGTGGTCAGATATATTATAAGACATGTGTCTTATGACTACGACCCTACCAAATTCACAGCCATGAAAAATGTGTCACAGACCGTGAAATCTGGTCTTTTGTGTGCTTTTACCGCATACTACACAGATTTCACAGGGGAGACCACAATTTCTCAAATTGGGGGTCCTGACCCAAAAGGGAGTGGCAGAGGAGGTCACAAGGTTATTTTAGGGGGGATTGTGGTATTGCGCAGAAGTAAGGTTAGCAATACCATACCATGCCACCCTTGCTTCTGCTCTGCTGCCTTCAGAGCTGGGCGGTCAGAGTGTGGTGGCGACTGACTGAGGGCCCAGCTCTGCAGGCAGCAGTGCAGAAGTAAGGGTGGCAATACCATACCATGCTATCCTTACTTCTGTGCTGCTGCTGACAGCGACTCTGCCTTCAGAGCTGGGAACCCGGCCAGCAGCCGTAGCTCTCCAGCTGCCCAGCTCTGAAGGCAGCCGCCGCCTGCAGCAGCACAGAAGAAAAAGTAGCAGTACCACAACCTACCCTACAATAACCTTGCGGAACCCCCCCCCCCCCCGACCTCCTTTTAGGGTTAGGACCACTACAATTATAACACCATGAAATTTCAGATTTAAATAGCTGAAATCATGAAATTTACCACAGGTATTTTAAAAATCATATGAGCGTGAAATTGACCAAAATGGACTATGAACTTGGTAGGGCCCTACTTATGACAGTAAAAAAGGAATTGAAGGGGTTTGGATACTTATTACTAACTGTACCTTTAGACTGAACATTCAGACTCACTAGACGGCATTTATGTAGCCCTTCTAACTGTTTTACAGTGTGCACCAACTAGGTACACACATTACAAGAATGAGGAATTGCAGAGACAATTCTTGATGGAGAAGTGACCTTATCATGACAACCAGAAAATGTGATTATTGTAGATACTACAGTACTATTAACATGGGCAACTCAAAGAAAACACAATGAGAAAACCATGTTTTTTCTCCCAAGTAATCCTCCCAATCCAAGACAAATCTCTTTTCTCAATCAAAGGTTCTTTGTAAACAAATACATTATATAGCTCAGTGGTTCCCAATATTTGTTCTGTGCACTAGAACCAGAACTAGTAATTTGTGTGACTGATATTCTTGTCCCAACTTAATACAGAGTTTATATGCTTGCGTGAGTCCTGACATGCTGCTAATGCCTAGTTGTCAATCTCATAGTCTCTAACATGCAGTGTAACCTAGTCTGCTCATAACCATGAAATTCTGGTTTGGTGTTAGGCCAAACTCCATGGTAGGTTAGGATGGACACAAGTATATGAAAGGTAGTAGATATTGGCTGATACAGTGAAGGTCTTAGTTGGGTAAATTGAGACAGTGGCCCCAAAAAAGTGGGTTCCAACTACCTCAACAAAGAATGAAATAATATTAATAAAAAAAATCTATTTACCATTGATGCAATAATGCATGAGCTCATGAATTCTGGCCAAGCGTTTAGTGTTGTTTCCAGGTGGAGGAAGGGGGAATTGAAGAAGTTCCACCAGTGGCAGCTTGTCCATCATATCCTGTTCAATCTTTTCTGGGTTTAAGTCCCCTTGGATCTGAAGCAAAGAGCAATAAGGACAAAAGCAAAGTAAACTTTCACAAAAAAGGGATTTTTCATTAAATAACTAAGGTGCCAGTTCAGCACACAAGTCCTGTCCCCCCCCCCCAAAAAAAACCCCTATACACATATGCTTTACTTTACTTTGAAGTCAATAGAATTTAAGCATATGCTTAAAATTGAGCATATACTCAGGGTTTTGCTGAATCAGTGCCTTTATGTGGAAGATGAAATAAGTTATTGTTTACTTTCCTCACTGTGGAGGAGTGAATATATACCAGAAAAAAAAGAGAATAATTGAAGAAGGCACAATTTACTGATATTTGCCAAAGATCACAAAATTATTTGCCATTTAGCCATAATCTGAAATTTTCCTGGAATATAGAAAGTATGTATTGATTTAGTCTGTCACACTTCAAAGGATGCTTTTGTATTAGCCTTTCCCTTTCACATTGTGACAGGTTCAGTCACAATGACCCCCTTGGGACTGTCACCTGATGGGGTGAGACTACCTCAGAGCCCGTTTTCTTTGCCAGTTTGGGCCTTCAGAACCTTGTCTTATTGAGCCAGATACACTAATCTGCTGCAACACAGACCCAGAGGCTGACCCATGTCCCCAAAGCTGCAGACTTAACTGAAAACGGCTTAGCAAGTGATCCTGTCTCTAGCACGCAGACACCCAGCTCCCAATGGGATCCAAACCCCAAATGAATCCGTTTTACTCTGTATAAAGTGTATACAGGGTAAACGCATAAATTGTCCACCCTCTATAACACTGATAGAGAGATATGCTCAGCTGTTTGCTCCCCCAGGTAGTAATTACTTACTCTGGGTTAATTAATAAGAAAAAGTGATTTTATTAAATATAAAAAGTAGGATTTAAGTGGTTCCAAGTAATAACAGCAAAATAAAACAAAAACATGCAAGTCTAAGCCTAATACATTAAGAAACTGAATACAGGTAAATCTCACCCTCAGAGATGTTCCAATAAGCTTCTTTCACAGACTCCGATGAAGTGAGCTGTAGCTCACGAAAGCTTATGCTCAAATAAATTTGTTAGTCTCTAAGGTGCCACAAGTACTCCTTTTCTTTTTGTGAATACAGACTAACACGGCTGCTACTCTGAAACCTTTCACAGACTAGACTCCTTCCTAGTCTGGGCCCAACCCTTTCCCTTGATACAGACCTTGCTAGTTCCAGCAGGCATCTTAGGTGAAAAGCAGGGGATTCCATATGACTTTGATCTCCCTTGTCCTGCTCCACCCCCTTTTATAGCTTTGGCACAAGGCGGGAATCCTTTGTCTCTCTGGGTTCCCACCCCTCCTTCTAAATGGAAAAGCACCAGGTTTAAGATGGATTCCAGTACCAGGTGACCTGGTCACATGTCCTGTAAGACCCCTATTCTCCACTCTTTCCGGCCTGACTCACAGGAAGGTTTACAAGTTAACTGACTCACAGGAACACAGGAAGGCTTACAAGTAAACGGAGCCATTTACAACCAATTGTCTTGGTTAATGGAAGCCATCAAGATTCCAAGCCACCATTAATGGCCCATACTTTGCATAGTTACAATAGGAGTTCAGAGTAATACTTCATATTTCTAGCTTCAGATACAAGAATGATACATTCATACAAATAGGATGAACACACTCAGTAATTATAAGCTTTGTAATGATACCTTATAAGAGACCTTTTGCATAAAGTATATTCCAATTACATTATATTTACACTCATAAGCATATTTCCATAAACATATTGAGTGCAACGTCACACACAAATTCTTAGTTGGTCTATATTACTGTCCATAGTCATTATAATCAAGAAATCATACAACTAATTGATGGTCTTTGACAGAAGTATTATGATGGATTTAAAGAACTGTACTGGCTTGAGGTTTTTTTTTTTTTTTTACTTTGTTCAGTTTTGCTTTTTCTTATTTTTATTATTACAGTCCCTGTCTTCTGTGTTACTTTTAATACCTTCTTCCTCTATCATATCTCCCAAACCTGTTCCTTCTTCTTTCATCCCTACTACCTACATTTTTAATGTCTTGGTCAACTCCTGCATTGACTAGTGCAACTTCCTCCTCTTTAGCCTCATGAAATCTAGACAGCTGCCCAAAAGTCTATCCAACATGCTTCTGTTAAAAGTATCTTCCCGACCCACCACTGAATTATTTCATCCTCCTTCTCCTTGAAATCCTTTATTGCCTTACAAGTTTCATCTGCATCCAACTTTTTACTATAATCTTACTCTACACTTCTGCCTACATCATGTCTAGATAACTCTTGCTGTCTTGCATGAGCGCTACACTCTGCACCTTGATGCACTCTGGTGTTCTTCTCCCATAAAAAGCTCTGTGTCTTTTTGTATGCTGCCCACTATGTTTGTCCCATCCTCTCTAATCTATTTCACTGTAGTTGCTACACCACACTCATCATTTAGTATCTCTGTGCTGCAGAAACTCTAGTTTCTTCAGAATAATAATCCCCTAGCTCAGTGGTGGTCCAAAGTGAAGCCCACAGAGTTCTACAATGTGTCCCATGCCACCGTTTATATGGAAATGCAGTCACGAAAGCCAAATGTACACATAAGCACTGTGGCCAGGCCACTCAGATCAATATGGTACATTGCATGCTGGGATCTGTAGTCTCCATGGATGGCTGCAATCTGCTCCATTTTAAGCAAATTAAGTACAGCCTTTGGATTCCTGGCAAGTGGCTAATGTGATCACGAAGTGAGCAAAGTTTAAGTTCTCCTAGTCTACCTTCTAAAAGAAGCATTCTAAGTTAATGCCCTCTCTGTAGACTTTAAGACTGTTGATATAAGACAGAGTATTGTACCTTTAGCAGGTGTAGCCTCTGAGACAAAATATCATGATAGTTTAATAGAAGAGGCCATTTGGGGACCACAGTCTTTTCTTCATTGTCATTAGGGAAAAAGGTGTCATAGAGATTCTATTAAACAAGAAAAAAGCACATACATTAAAAAATAATACATAGATTTATTTAGCAATTAAGGCAGTCTGAAGGTAAAAGACAATACAAACCTTTTTTTCACTCTCAGAGAGGGCAAGAGAGGGAAGGATAGAGACTATATGCTCTGCAAGGCTATGATCCAGCCCATCTGCTCGTGGTTCTGGGACCACCAGACTTGGTGGTGTAAGACCTTCTTCAGCTGCAATGACCTACCAAGCAGAAAACATGTTAGATGTCATTATAGCCTTGATTTGTAGTTATCTTAAATTAAGGTTGCATCAGAGATTCCATTATAATCTCCGTATTCACATGCACATAATTTTCTCAAAAATGCTTGTTTCCAGCTGGAATTCCCAGTCCTTGTCTCTGGCCAAAGGTAAATTTTATGGAAAAGTTTGAATAAAATTTTTTCACCTCTTTTTCACTTTAATGAGGGTGAGAAAATATTTCCAAATGAAAAAACATATTAAGAATTTTAATGCACATTGATAATTCAAAAATGGCTGCACATCACAAGTTGAACCTTTCTTAGTTGTCTTCACTAAGGACAATTTTCCAGGCTAATATGCAAATAAATTAATAATTAGAAATCAGGAACATTATGCAAAAGTTTCATTTCTTAAAGAAGTAAGGTTCACAGTCCTACAACGGTTCTTCAGCCTGGGGGCAGAACTCAGACCTTTCAGTCAACGCTTCAAGTATATATGCCCCTTCAGGTGACAAACCTGGCAGTTGAGTTAACATCCACAGATATGATGAAAACTGTATCCTTCTTAAATGAACACATTCTTATTATGGTATAACTTCAATAACTTTATCACTATACCTATTGCAGTGCATGAAAACTTATTGAAGTGCGTTTAGTCTGTGGACTTTATTAGTTAGAGAAAGGAAGTTTTTGGATAAATATGAATGAATTTTCCTATCCTCCAGCAACATTAAAATCTGTAGACACTACACTGGAGTTTATAAGCTGTGTATAGCTAGGAAAGGAAAACAATTTAGCATAAGATAAAACCAAAATTGAAATAAGGATGTACTTAGGTTATTTCCTGGTTTACTGAGGCTCAATAAGCATGAAACATCATCCTCCCAACAATATCAGCCTGCCAGCTTTCAAATATTTTATTACTGCATGAAGGACCTGGAGGCTCCCTTTCTGTTTTCTTCTTAAGAAGTGTATCTGTATGCCCTAACCCAAGAGGCTACTCCTCTGTGAGGGAATGTAGTCTGAGCATGAGTCAAGTTTTCTCCCCACTCTGGAAGCACAAAGGAATATTTACTAGTTGGATCATCCAGCTGGAGATTCCCTTCAGTGTGGAGGAGTTCCTAGGTGCCACCAAACTGCCATCGCAGGATCCAAAGTAGGAAGCATGGTGGGGTCGGGAGGAAGAGGCATGGCTAGTGCATTGCTATGCTTCATTGATCCCCAGCTGTTAGATGCCCCTTGAAAGCCGTAGCAAGCCAGTGTAAAGTAGAATAGCACTGAGGTTGTGCTATACTATGCCAAGGCCAGGCCTGACTTGGCGCCATTCTCAAATTCATTTAGCGACTTTGTGGATCTATCCACAGTTCAGCCCATGGGATCCTATTGGGATCCAGGAAGTGGGTGGGCGGAAGCCTGCCCACTGCTAAAGGATCCCCCCCAGCCTAAGGCAGGGATCCAGAGGACCTGGAAGCCAAGTGATTTCGTGGGACAACTAATAAAATAATAGGAACAGGAATAAAAAGAAAAGGAGTACTTGTGGCACCTTAGAGACTAACCAATTTATTTGAGCATAAGTGAGTTGTAGCTCACGAAAGCTTATGCTCAAATAAATTGGTTAGTCTCTAAGGTACCACAAGTACTCCTTTTCTTTTTGCGAATACAGACTAAAACTGCTGTTACTCTGAAACAGGAACAGGAGTGCGGTCAAAGGGAACCTGGTGGGGACACCGAGCAGAGAACACCGGACAGCGCCCACCGTTCCTTGAAGGCGTCCAGGGAGAGTGGATGCCGCCCAGGGGAACTCTGCCCGGATGCGTGAACGGACGGAAGACCGGAAATAGGCCCCACAGTCATAGGAGTCTCCATTGGTCAACCTCCTCTTCCTAGTTCATAGATGGCCATTTTAGCCAGGGCCAGGCAGTGGTTGACCAGGAGGTCCCGTGGCTTTGTGGGGCCAAGGATAGGGAGTGCATAGATAAGAAGATGAGGGAAAAAGTGCAACCAAAAACATAACACGATGTCTAAGAGGAGCCGTAATAGGAGCTGCAACCTGGCCCTCCAAGTAAACGTGCGCCAGGGTCTCCCTCACGCCACAGAAAGGGCAGGTGTCTGGGATGGGGGTAAACCGCGCCAAGTACACGCCCGTGCTGATGGCCCCATGAAGGAGCCGCCAACTGATATCCCCGGTGGGCCTCGGGACTACAGTGGAAAATAGGCTGGCCCACTGGGGCTCCTCACCTTCTAGAGGTGGCAGGAGGTCCCACCACTTTGTGTCGGGGCGGGACGCAAGGGTGAGGAAGTGAAGGGTGTGGAGCACGAGCGTGTAGAGATGTTTCCTTGGTGTGGTCTGGAAACGAACTAGCTGCAAGTCATGCAGCTGGCTCACGGTGAAGGGTTCGGGGGGTGGGGGGGGAGCCGGTTGGGTCCATGGGGCAGGGGCCCGATGAAAAGGTCAGGAGGACCCGGGGTGGAGGGTGGGTAGGGGGTGCCCTCTCGCGGGACCCAGTCGAGGTAGGCCCGAGCAACGGGCGGCAAAGCGGCCCTCACCTCCTGCAGTACGAGGCCTGGAGAGCCCCATGCGCCAAGCGAGCATCAGGGAATCCAGCCAGTCTTCCCGGTCATAGTCCAGGAGGTCTCCGACCCTGGTGACTTCTGCCAGGACCAACCTCCGGTGCACTGAGGGGGACTCCGCCACTTGCACATGTAGCTGGGGGTTGTGTAGCAGGGGCTCTGCGAGGAGATCTGCCCCCTCGGTGGCCTCCGTGGACCTGGTCGCTGAGAGTAGTTTCCAGGTCCGGAGGAGGTCCTGGTAGAAGACCGTCAGCCTGGAGAGGTCTCGTGGAAGACCTCTCGGATGGAGATGAAGGAGCTGCCAGTCATATCAGAGCCCTCGGAATCGGTGCAGGAAGGCGTGTACCAGGACTCTCCATGCCGGACTTCCTGCACCATAAAGGAGCCTCTGCAGGGCCTGGAGGCGGAAGACATGGACCTGAGTACACAGGCACTTCAGGCCCTGCCCTCCCTCCTCCAGGGGCAGGTGGAGGACCCCTGCAGAGACCCAGTGCACTTCTGGCCAAAAGAACTCCAGAATCACCGTCCAGAGATTGGCTAGGAAGACCGGGGCTGGGACCAGGGTGTTGAGCCAGTACCAGAGCATGGACAGGACTAGTTGATTGAGCACCAGTGCCCTCCCTTGGAGGGAGAGGCACTGGAGTAGTCCTGTCCATTTCCGGAGCCACTCTGTCACCCTGCTCTCTAAACTGTGTCAGTTCTCTGGCAGAGACGGATGTGTGGTGGAAAGGTAAATGCCGAGATAGAGCAGCGGACCCGTGCTCCACCGGATGGCCTGAAGTGCAGGTGGGAGGGAGCTTGCCTGCCACCCATCCCCAACCACCAGGCCAGAGCTCTTGACCCAGTTGACCCAGGTGGAGGAGGCTGCCGAGTAGATGGCCTGGCAAGCCTCCACCTGCGCTAAGTCGCCCGGGTCCTGGACCACGAGGAGCACGTTTGGCGTTCAGCCCAGGGGATATTAGGCACAGAAAAAAATCTGGCCAAGTTCTTTATCTTGTGTGTGTTGCTCGCATACACACCCAAGGCACCTGAATATCAAGGACTTTGAATTTTTTTTGTCCCTTACAGCCAAGACACAGAGCAGAAATAATGAACTTGACCTCTTGGATACTTAATTTTCTCCAAGTGTATTTTTTAACACTATGCAGATATCCAAAGTGTGCCATAGCTTTTCAGATGGATGTAAGGGCTTGAGGTAGAAGGATCATGCAATCTCCTATGCTGTAAGAGGGCCAGAGTTGATTTGAGGGAGGAATACTGGGTTCATCCTGAGCATCATTTCATCACCATGAAAAATGCAGTACTGGTGCTACATGGATAAAGTTCCTAATTCCAACACTTGTCTGGTTGATAAGGCAGGCTGAGAGAGATTTAGGTGCTAACAATATTTGCTTAGAGGAATTGGGCTAGATTCACAAAAAGACTTACTTGAGGCTGCTTTAGGCACCTAAATCAGGATCAGGCAAGACTGGGATTCAACCTTTGCCCCCTGCACAACTGCCACTAAACCTTGTAGACACCTAATCTGACTCAGTGAATACCTTTTTGTAATAAAAGTTCCCTAGGTGCCTATATTTTTGCCTCTGAGCATGCACACTGCTGCCTCACTGTAAATATCCAGACACACAGGCCCCAGGCAATACATAAACTGGGGGAAGATACACATTCCTCTGCTTAACTCCCTACAGGGCCCTATCTAGTAAGTGTGCTCAGAGTTCACCTACTGGATTGGGACCCCACAGGTGAGCTCATGCAAGACAGCATAAAGATGTGGTCCCTTAAAAATTTTAGCCCAGTGGTTAAGGTACTCACCTGGGACATTGGAGATCACCAGTTCAAGTCCCCCCCTCTGCCTGACAGGAGAAGAAATTTGAACAAGGATCTGCCATCTATCATGTAAGTGCCCTACCTACTGGGCTATTGGATATTTATAGATTGCAGGACCAGAAGGGACCATTGTGATCATGAACTTCCTCAAAACAGAACTTCTGCAAAATGATTCCTAGAGCGTATCTTTTAAAAAAATATCCAGTCTTGATTTAAACATTGTCTGTGAAAAAGAATCCACTACAATCTTTGGTAAATTGTTCCAATGGTTAATAATTCTCACTGGTAAAAATGTATGCCCTATTTCTAATGTGAATTTGTCTAGCTTCAACTTCCAGTTATACCTATCTCTGCTAGATTGAAGAGCCCATAATTAAATGTTTGTTCCCCATGTAGGTACTCATAGACTGTGATGAAGTCATCCCTTAGCCTTTTTGTTAAGCTAAATAGATTGAGTTATTTGAGTCAATCACTAAAAGACATGTTTTCTAATTGTTTAAGCATTCCTGGAGCATGGAGCACTCTCCAATTTATCAACATCCTTCTTGAATTGTGGACACCAGAACTGGACACAGTATTTCAGAAGTGGACACACCAGTGCCTAATATAGAGGTAAAATAACCTCTGTGCTCCTACTTGAGATTCCCATTTACGCATCCCAGGATCGCATTAGCTCTTTTGTGCACAGCATAAAACTGGAATCTCATGTTCAGCTGATTATCCACCACTACCCCAAAATCTTTTTCAGAGTCTCTGCTTCCCAGGATAGAGTCCCTCCTTTAAGTATAGCTTACATTCTTTGTTCCAAGATATATACATTTACTTTAGCTGTACAATAGAACCTCAGCGTTACAAACAACAGAATTATGAATTGACCAGTCAACCACACACCTCATTTGGAACTGGAAGTATGCAAGCAGACAGCAGCAGCAGAGACAAAAAACAAACAAACATACCAAATAAAGTACAGTACTGTGTTAAATGTAAACTGCTCAAAAAATAAAGGGAAATTAAAAAAAAAAGATTTGACAAGGTAAGGAAACTTTCTGTGATTGTTTCATTTAAATTAAGATAGTTAAAAACAGTTTTTTTCTTCTGCATAGCAAAGCTTCAAAGCTGTAGTAAGTCAATATTCAGTTGTCAGCTTCTGAAAGAACAACCATAATGTTTTGTTCAGAGTTATGAACATTTCAGAGTTACAACCTCCATTCCCGAGGTGTTCATAACTCTGAGGTTCTGCTGTATTAGCATGCATATTGTTTGCTTGTACTCAGTTTACCAAGCAATCCAGATCACTTTGAATCAGTGATCTGTTCTCTTCATTATTTAGAACTAGGGCTGTCAAGTGATTAAAAAAAATTAATCGTGTTGTTAAACAACAATGGAATACCATTTAAATATTTTTGGATGTTTTCTACATTTTCAAATATATTGATTTCAATTACAACACAGAATACAAAGTGTATAATGTTCACTTTATATTTATTTTTGATTACAAATATTTGCACTGTAAAAAACAAAAGAAATAGTATTTTTTAATCCACCTCATAAAAATACTGTTGTGCAATCTCTTTATCATGAAAGTTGAATCTATAAATGTAGAATTATATACAAAATATCTGCATTCAAAAATGAAACAATGTAAAACTTTAGAGCCTACAAGTCCACTCAGTCCTGCTTCAGCCAATCCCTCAGAAAAACAAACTTGGTTACAATTTGCAGGAGATAATGCTACCCACGTCTTGTTTACAATGTCACCTGAAAGAGCATGGCACTGTTGTAGCTGGTGTCGCAAGATATTTACGTGCCAGATGTGCTAAAGATTCATATGTCCCTTCATCTTCAACCACCATTCCATAGCACATGCATCCATGCTGATGATGGGCTCTGCTCGATAACGATCTAAAGCAGAGCGCATCGATGTATGCTCATTTTCATCATCTGAGTCAGATGCCACCAGCAGAAGGTTGATTTTCTTTTTTGGTGGTTCAGGTTCTGTATTTTCCGCATCGGAGTGTTGCTCTTTTAAGATTACTGAAAGCATGCTCCAAACCTCATCCCTCTCAGATTTTGGAGGGCACTACTGATTCTTCAACCTTGGGTCGAGTGCTGTAGCTATTTTTAGAAATCTCACATTGGTATCTTCTTTGCATTTTGTCAAATCTGCTGTGAAAGTGTTCTTAAAACAAACATGTGCTGGGTCATCATCCGAGACTGCTATGACATGAAATTTATGGCAGACTGTGGGTAAAACAGGCTCTAAAGTTTTACATTGTTTTGTTTTTGAGAGCAGTTAGGTAACAAAAAAAAAATCTAAATTTGTAAGTTGCACTTTCATGATAAAAAGATTGCATTACAGTATTTGTATGAGGTGAATTTAAAAATACTATTTCTTTTATCATTTTTACAGTGCAAATATTTGTAAAAAAAAAATATAGTGAGCATTGTACACTTTGCATTCTGTGTTGTAATAGAAATCAATATATTTGAAAATGTAGAAAAACATCCAAAAATATTTAATAAATTTCAATTGGTAATCTATTGTGTAACAGTGCGATTAATCATGATTAATTTTTTTAATCGTGATTAATTTTTTTTAGTTAATCGCGTGAGTTAACTGTGATTAATTGACAGCCCTATTTACAATCTCCACAATTTTTGTATCTTTTGCAAACTTGATCAGTGATGATTTTATGTTTTTTTCCTGGTCGTTAAAAAAATGTTAATCAGGTTAGGGCCAAGAACCAATCCCTGTAGGATCCCACTGGAAACACATCCACTTGGTGACAATTCCCCATTTACAATTACATTTTAAGACCTATTAGCTAGCCAGTTTTTAATCCATTTCATGTGTGTCATGTTAATTTTATATCAATTTAGCTTTTTAATCAAAATGTTGTGGGGTACTAAGTCATATACCTTAGAGAGTCTAAGTATATTACATCAACCCTTTATCAACCAAACTTGTAATCTCATCAAAAAGAGATATTAAGTTAGTTTGACGGAATCTATTTTCCATACATCCAGGTTGATCTGCATTAACTGTATTACCCTCCTTTAATTCCTCATTAATTAAATCCCATACCAGCTGCTCTATTATCTTTGACTAGATGATCATAAACATCCTTTCTGGTCTTAAAAACCTATGAATCTAAGTGCCTCAGGGAGAACTGGAGGCCAACCAACAATCAAGTGGCTCACTCTGTAAACCCAATCCAAAAATTTAGCACATATCCAGCTAAATTAAAGCCCAACTGCACCAGAAATTTAACTTTTAACATTAGCTTTGAAAATTTTTTGATCCACCAATTCTACGGTTCTGCAGCAAGGAGGACTGTACACCTTGTTTGTTGCTGTGTAAAAAGAACAAAACCGGCCGTCTCTTCATTGGGAGAAATATCGATGAGCCAGTAATGGGCAGGTCTGAGTTTTGTCCTCAAAGCTGCGGACTGAAGATCCATTGTAGGTTGTCTGGAAACACTCCCTAAAAGCTTAAGTGCTACAAACCAGTTCTGGGACCCATGTGCAATGACCCAGCATGGCCATTCTTATGGAGGACCTCCTGTCCCACACTGAGAAAAGTTGACAAGCATATAGTATCAGTGATCATTTTCATTTTGCACTTGTATTATATGCTTAGTTTTGACAACCCTGAGAGAAAACACTCGCTAGCAGTTATCGTAGGCTAGATTAACCCTAGTCCTTACTCAACCATGCAAGGGAGGAAGGAGGAGCAAAGACCCTCTTAGAAAGTGGCAAAAAAGGCAGGAACTCCCTACCCTAATACTCTTCTCTGTGAGAAACTGGATGAGGAGTGGGCATAGAGGACTGGGGAGTAGTAGTAGGAGCCTTGGAATAGATTGCCGAGCACATAGTGGGAGTGAGCTGCACCCTGAAAAGGAATGAAAAAACCTAACTCCTCCCCTCCATAAAGCAAGGCAAAGCAGGGGATCCTCTCTGAGTCACAAGTCCTTCCTACTGATCCCCAGTGGGTAGTGCAGCTATGTACGTTCTCTTATTTTGGGATGAACCTGATTGATTTGTCTCTCACTGATCAATTCACTATCACAGTGCTTAGCCTGACTGATGGGTATGAATTAATATGAAAATACACTCACCTGTTCCAACATGCAGTTCATTATTAAAGGAACAGAAATGAATTCTTCAGGAATCTGACTTAGCAAATCATTGTAATACCTCATGTCCACATAAGGAGGCAGAAAAGAAACTTCTTCCTCTATTGTAGAAAGCAGAAATAACATATTGAGACTATCTAGCTGGATCTGTTGGTTTTCCTTTGACTCTAGTAGATATGGTTAGTAAAAATTTCCTAATTTAACTCCTTGAATCTCTCATATGTTTCTGAACTAGGGCTGCGGCAGTGTTGTAAGAAAATATAAGGAAAGGACCTAATTCTTAAAGCCTCTACTGCTTAGTCTGTACAGCAGTGAACTTCTACTCTTGACATATCTCCTTCCCATATCTTCATTTATTTTTAATAAAATACAAGTATTTTAATAATAAAAGAAGGATTATATGCAAAATTTAGGCGATTCAGAGTTAAGGTTCCACAGTGACATATCACATATTAGCCTATATAAAATGCAGCCGTGTGTCTCTAAACTTATTTTTAAAAAATGCAGCGTAAATATAAATCACTAGTTCATGGTTCAGCTAATTTTCTACAATCTTACTTGAGAAGCAGTCTTAAAACTCAATTACAAGCACACACGATGCAAGAAAATCCTATGTGCTACGGACTCAGTCACAAGCTGCCTTCTGTACCCATGCAGGGGAGTAAGGATGTGTATGGTATTCGTCCTCTCTGTGGGCAACTACATTTTCAGTTTGCATGCAGGGTGGAGAACAGTTGCTGTGAAGTTGCTACTGCCCCACCTGCACACACTGGTGTAGAGGCTTTGCTCCCTACTTCCAGTACAGCAGTCACCACAGTTCAACCAAAAGAAACCTGCATCAGATATAGGACTGGGGCAACTTACTCACCCTTGAAACAAGGAATAAGAAGGTACTGATTTGTGACTCTGAATAGCTATTTAATCCCTGGTCTGCTTCTGGGGTAGTGCAAATAAGTGGTGTTCTTTACTCAGTAGACATATTTGACCTTAATCCCTCTGTGCTTCAACTCCACATCTATAAAGTAGGGATAATACCACCCCCACACCTCACATGGTATTGTGAAAATAAATCAATTAATGTTTGTGAAACACTCAGACACTATAGCACCATAGAAAATCCCATGAGAAAATGATCAGGATTTTGAACAGGGTGCAGTAAATAAGGCATGGGGTCACAAATTGAAGATAACACAAAATATTGCATAGCTGCTCATTTAGTGACACCCTCCATCTTGTGCACTGAATAAGTCAGGGATCCTGGGGAAAATAATATGTGACCATGTACGTAAAGATTGTATCATAATGTATAATCAATGGCAAAAAACTATGTAAACACAGAGTTAAGGCTGCTTGGTGGTATGTCGCTCCTTTGCAAAATGTTGAGTTGATCAAAACTCAAACTTCTGAAAACAAGGAAATGCACCATTAAGATTGCCCATGCAATCTTAACTATGCCTTCTTTCAGCAGTGCCCCAATATGCCCCATTAACACACATACTTTCTCTCTGGCAACCCCACAGTTGCTGAAATATACAAGCTCTTTACTTCCTTTCACAATCCATTCCTTCTCACCCACAGGATTCTACCTAACACTATTAAAAGGCAAAGAAGGAGATTAAAAAGATTGCTTACCCCATCTTCCCTGTTTCCCTCATGCTGGCAGTAGCCAATGGAAATTATTTGCATATGCTCCCAATGCAGTCAGTGTGTTAGGTGAACCTACACTAAATGATAGAGCAATAGTTGAGCTTGGTGAAGGTGTGTTTGTTGATATGTCCTCATATCACATGAGGACATGTGTGGATTACTTTGAGGTGTGCGCAACAGAGCTGTGATTATGAGATAATGAAATCTATGTTTTGCACCTTCTGATATTATGCAAGCAAAGGGAAGAGCTGCATGTGTCTCTTCGGGACCCAGTACACATCATTTCAACGCAGAATTGTGTATGTTATATAATTAGCATAGCACAGGGGTTTTACTACAAAGGACATTGTCAGTAGTGAGCAGGGATATGAGAGCAGAGTTGCAGAAACGATCTGGAGACAGTATCCCAAGCAACGGGGAAAATGAGTAGGGAAGTGTTGGAGGCCAAACTGGAATGACAAGCATCTCAAACAGGTTATTAAGGGAAGGCAAAAAGCCTACAAGGAATGGAAGAAGGGAAGGATCAGCAAGGAAAGCTACCTCTTGGAAGTCAAAAAGTGTAGGGATAAAGTGAGAACTGCCAAAAGACAAGCAGAACTGGACCTTCCAAAGGAAATTAAAACCAATAGTAAAAGGCCCATATAAAGAAAAAAAAAACAAGGAAAGAAGCCCGACCATGAAGCATTGAGGATGGGGTGGAGGTTAAAGATAACCTAGATATGGCCCAACATTTAAACAAATATTTTGCACCAGCTTTTAGTCAGGATAATGAGGAGCTTGGGAGCAGTGGCAGTATGGCTAATGGAAACAAGGATATGGAAGCACAAATTACCTCATCCGAGGTGGAAGCCAAACTCAAACAACTTAATGGGACCAAAGGGGTGTGTGTGGATTATCTCCATTAAAGAATAATAAAGGACCTGGCACATGAAATTGCAAGCTGAATAGCAAGGATTTTTAATGACTCCATAAAATCAGGGATCATACCCTGTGACTGGAGAATTGCAAATATAGTACCTACTTTTAAGAAAGGGTGGGGGGAAAAAGCCATCTGGGAAACTACAGGCCCATTAATTTGACCAATCGAATGCCAGGTCTTAGAACAAATTTTCAAAGACAGAGTAATTAAAGAGGAAGACAATACTTGGAATAAAAAACATCACGGTTTTACAAAAGGTAGATCGTGTCAGACCAACTTGATCTCTTTCTTTGAGAAGACAAATGATTTTTTAGACAAAGGAAATGCAGTAGATCTAATCCACTTGTATTTCAGTATGAGGCAGTTCCACATGGGAAATTATTAGTTGAACTTGAGAAGATGGGGATTAATACGAGAATCGAAAGGTGGGCAAGGAACTGGTTAAAGGAGAGATACAAGGGGTCATGCTGAAAGATGAACTGTCAGGCTGGAGGGAGGTTATTAGTGGAGTTCCTCAAGGATCAATTTTTGGACCAATCTTATTTAATATTTTCATTAATGACCTTGGCACAAAAAGTGGGAGATTGCTAATAAAATGTATGGATGACACAAAATTGGGAGGTATTGCCAATATGGAGGAGGCCTGGGAATATCATACAAGGAAATTTGGACAACCTTGAAAGGTGGAATAATAGAAATGGAATGAAATTTAATAGTGCAAAGTCATGCACTTAGGGATGAACAACATCTGGAATATTGTGTGCAATTCTGGTCTCCCATGTTTAAGAAAGATGAATTCAAACTGGAACAAGTACAGAGAAGGATACTAGGAGGATCAGAGGAATGTCTCAGGAGAGGAGACTTAAGGACCTTGGCTTGTTTAGTTTAACAAAATGAAGGCTGAGGGGACATATGATTGCTCTCTATAAATACATCAGAGGGACAAATACCAAGGAGGGATAAGAATTATTTAAGTGAAGGGCCAATGTTGGCACAAGAACAAATGGATATAAAGTCGCTATCAACAAGTTTAGGCTTGAAATTAGATGAAGGTTTCTAACCACTAGAAAAGTGAATTTCTGAAACAGTCTTCCAAGGGGAGCAGTGGGGGCAAAAAATGTAACTTGTTTCATGACTGAGCTTGATAAGTTTATGGAGGGGATGGTATGATGAGGTTGCCAACAATGGCATATGGATCATCCACAGCTGCTATTAGTAAATATCTCCAATGGCTGGAGATGGAGCACTCAATGGGAAGGGCTCTGACCTACTACAGAGAATTCTTTCCCAAGTGTCTGGCTGGTGGATCTTGCCCACATACTCAGGATCTAATTGATCACCATATTTGGGATCAGGAAGAAATTTTTCCCCAGGTCAAATGGGCAGAGACTCTGGTGGCTTTTCACCTTTGTCTGCAGCATGGGACACAGGTCACTTTCTGGTTTGAACTAGAGTAAATGGTGGATTCTCTGTAACTTGAAGTCTTTAAATAAAGATTTGAGGACTTCAGTACTCAGAGAGAGTTTACGGGCCTATTACAGGAGTGGGTAAGTGGCCTGTGAAGTGCAGGAAGTCAGACTAGATGATGATGATGGCCCCCTCTGGACTTAAAGATCCTGAGTCTATGAGTAGTGTAAGCATTTATTATCTTCATGCACCCCAGGTACAGTGAGTGTGGCTGGTGTCAAGTACAGCTGTACTGACTGGTGGAGGCGGTAGAGAGATGTTTGAGAGATCTGTGGATTATTTTGAGGTGTGTGACAGAGTTGTGACTATAATATGAGATCTATGTTTTGCACCCTCTCATGTATGAGAGGAAAGGGAAGAGGTGTAAGTGTACCTTCTGTTTGCAATATGTATCATTTCTATGCTGAACTATGTACATTATGTCTGTAGCAGGCCAAGGAGCTTTTATTACAAAGGATATTGCTGGCAATGAGGTGGAATATTAGACGATTCTAATACTTTAATAATGGTTAGGTGAAA
The DNA here is from genome assembly GCF_965152235.1 of Eretmochelys imbricata. Classification (NCBI taxonomy): domain Eukaryota; kingdom Metazoa; phylum Chordata; order Testudines; family Cheloniidae; genus Eretmochelys; species Eretmochelys imbricata. Next base: position 208,653,130 of record NC_135572.1, read on the forward strand.
GTGTAGGTTGAGATGGCATTCTGTGAGTAATGGTACATCTACATTTGAGCTTGGAGATGTGATTCCCAGCTTCCGTTGAGGTACCTGCAGTATCTCAGCTGGAGCTAACATGCTTAAAAATAGCAGTGTAGCCAGAGCAGCAGGGGCGGTGGCTCAGGCTAGCTGCCTGAGTACAAATCCAGCTGGACCCTCTGGGTACATACTCGGACAGCTAGCCCAAGCCAACACAAGTGCTACTCCAGCTACACTGATATTTTTAGTGTGCTAGCTTGAGCAGACCTAGAGTGGATCCATCTATGAGATCTGGAAATCACACCTCCCAGCTCAAATAAGGGTAAGGGTCTGTAAAAGGCTGTAAAGTGGTTCTAAAATTGTACACGTGGTATTCTTTCTTGGGAGTTGGCCAAGTGTGTGAGTGTATGGCAGGATATGGAACCTCCTGAATCTTTTAGTGCCAAGGTGCAGTGTGAGTATGTGCTATGTATATATTGAAGCATTGCTCAAAAAGAGAGAGGTGGTGTGGGCAATCTTTTTTTTTTCTTCTCCTTTTTGTCCTTTAATAGTGCAAGATGGAATCCTGTGGGTAAGAGTGAATGGATTTTAAAAGGAGGTGAAGAGCTGGTACATTTAAGCAACTCTGGGGATGGCGGCGTAATCATATGTGTGTTAACAGAGTGTATTGGGGCATTGCTAAAAGAACACAAAGTTAAGGTTGCCCAGGCAATCTTAACTCTGCATTTTACTCACCTTGTGCAATAACAAAAGTTCTTGGAGATGTGTGTCCCTAAGGGTGCTCTGCTTCAGGTGTATATATGTCCCATGTGCCTTTAATCAGAGATTTTTGGTAGCAATGCCTATTCAGCCCATGCATGAGCCCTACACTTTCTTGTGCCCCGTACTGAGGATATATAGGGCTGTGCAAAGAGACCGCCCTCACCTTCCTCTCTACCACACAGCCTCTCAAAGGAAACTCTGAAGCACAGGGGAAGGAAGGCAGATAGTGGAACACCTGTAGAGAGACACATCTTGAATAACTCTAATTACTGAACAAGATGAGTAATCTCTCCTTCTTCTTCGAGTAGTCTCCCGCTGGGTGCTTCACTTCAGGTGACTTCCAAGCAGTATCCTCACCAGAAGGAGGGAGCTTCAGAGCTGACTCTAATACTGAACACAAAACTGGATTGTCCAGGGCAGCATCAGATCTAGAAGAATGAGCCACCATATAATGTTTGGAAAGGGTTTGCATCAAAGTCAACGTCACAGCATTGCAAATCTCAAGAATGGAAGCATGTTTAAGTAACACCACAGAGGTAGATAGAGACCTCACAGAATGAGATAGCACCCTAGGAGGAAGCTGAATATTGGCAGACTCATAACATGAGATAATACATCCTGAGATCCACCTCAAGAGACTCTGGATGGAGACTGTGGACCCCTTGGATCTGTCTGTGGTCAAAACAAATTGTCTGGGAGATTTTGTAAATGGTTTGGTCCAAAGGCTAATGCCTTCCTAATGTCCAAGTATGGAAGGCAGCATCTTCCTTGGACTGATGTGGCTCTGGGAAAAAAACAGGGAGATGGTTGATTTGGTTGATGTGAAATTCAGAAGTCACTTTAGATGGGAACTTAGGATGTGGCTGTAGTGAAACTTTGTCCTTGGAGAATATTGTGAAAGGAGGATCTGCCATTAAAACCCACAGTTCTCCAACTCTTCAAGCATAAGGTATGGCCACCACGAGGGCCATGTTCATGGACAGGTGAAGGGAACAAGTGGCCATTGGCTCAAAACGGGGGCATCATAAGAAAATTAAGTATCAAGTTTAGATCTTGTATAGGACCGGGCTGCCTAATCTGAGGAAAAAGGTGTTTTGGGCCCTTTAATTAATCTTGTTTAGGGATGAACAAACACTGTGAATCCTTCAACAAAAGAATGGAAACCCACAAGTCAGAAACATATGACAGAGAATCTGTGCGTCTAACTTCCATTCATAATCTTGGGAGAAGTGCCTGCTGAGATCATTGGCCATAGTGTGTCATATCCCTGGAAGATAGGTGGCTGAAATAAGGAAATGATTTGCTGTATCCTTACAAAGTTACATAGATTTATTGCTTTGCACAAAGAGAAGTGGATCCCACCCCCACTTAGCCCTGATGGTTGATGTAGAACATGCAGGACATGACCTTGACGGCTTTGCCCCTGATTAATGGGAGGAAGTGAATGCAGGCATTCCTTACTGCTCGCAGTTAAGAAGACTGATGTGTAAAAGAACTTCTTGCATGGACCATTTGCCTCAAATGGTGTGCATTCTTTAGTGCTCCTCCAACTCAATGATATGGTGATGATCGGGCGAGGTAGAATGAACAGGACACCTGCAGAGATGTTCTGAGGGTCCTTCCACCAATTGAGTGAGTCGTGTACCTGGCAAGGGATACATACCAGCTCGTTCAGACTGTGTTTGGGGTATAAACTGTCCTGAGCCATCCCTGGGAACAGTGAAGGCATAATCTGGTAGGTTTTGTCACAAAGGTACAAGCTACCATGTGACTCAGCAACTGAACGCAATTTCTTGTTGATGTCTGTGCACTCACTTGAATTCTTGAAATGAAGTTTGCTAGTATTGTGAACTTTTTGATATTGAACTGAAGATGTAGTCTGTGGAACAGGCACATTGTTGTCTTTATATTGAATATCAACCCTTTGAGCAGCTAGTCATTGAGATATGGAAAAACTATCATTCCCCAGTTGATGAATACAGTGGGCAACTACTGCCATCATCTTTGAGAACATTTTTGAGGTTGAGGAAAGGCTGAAAGGAAGCACTCAATTCTGGAAATGATCCTGACCAACTAAGAACTAAAAAACCTCTTGTGAGATGGGTAAATTGCAAGATGAAAGTATGTGTTCTGAAGCTCGAGGGCTGAGAACCAATCCCGCGAATTCAACAATGGAATTATAGCTGCGAGAATCACCATCCTGAATTTGAATTTTTATGATTATGTAGATTTAGAATTGGTCTCCACCCCTGGTTCTTTTTTGGAACAAGAAAATACTTGGAATACAATCCCTTCCCCCGATCCGAGCTGGAACTGAGTCTATGGCATAGAAAGGAGATGATTTCCTGTCTCAGCAAGTGGGTCCCTGAACAGAATTGAGAAGGGAAGTGGGGTGGAGGGAAGGAGGAGAAATAGATGTAGTAACCCGATTTTATAACCCCCAAAACCCATTTGCCTGATATAATTTGTTCCCATGCAGATTGAAAATAGGAGAGAGAGTCTCCGAAGGGGAGGAGCTGGGTATATTGGTGTAGTCACAGATTCATGATGTGGTGTTGTTCCAGACCCACAACCAATATATCAAAATTGCCATTTTGATGATAAGCATAGTTGAATTGTAGATGTAGTTGAACTAGGTGGTCTCTTTCTTTGAAATATTTGCTTCTTTCTGGACAGCTCAGTAGATCTTTGAAATCCATAAAACTGAATGGGATCAGGGCCGGATTAATGCAGGGGCTTTAGGGGCTGTAGCTCAGGGCCCTGGGCTAAGGGGGGACCTGGTGCAGCAAGGCTCAGGCAGGCTGCCTGCATACTGAGGCCCTACGCCACTCCCGGAAGCGGCCGGCTGCTGGCACGTCTCTGGGACCCCTTGCAGGGCAGGAGGCAGCTCCGCTTGCTTCCCCTGCCCCCAGCACCGTCCCTGCAGCTCCCATTGGTCAGGAACCAGCCAAAGGGAGCTCCAGGGCGGGGGCGCTGGAGGCAGGGGTAGTGCGCGGAGCCTCCTCCTGCCCTGCAAGGGGTCCCAGAGACGTGCCAGCAGCCTCCCGCTTCCGGGGGTGGCATTGGGCCACGGCATGCAGGTATGTTAGGCCTATGGTAAGCGCCTCCCAGCCGGAGACTACACCTCGTACCCCATCCTGCACCCCAACCCCCTGTCCCAGGTCAGAATCCCCTCCTGCACCCAAACTCCCTCCCAGACCCCGCACCCCATCCTGCACCCCAACCCCCTGCCTCAGGACAGAATCCCCTCCTGCACCAAACTCCCTCCCAGAGCCCACATCCCTCACCCTCTCCTGAACCCCAACACTCTGCCCCAGCGTGGAGCCCCCTCCTGCACCCAAACTCCCTCCCAGAAAGAAACTAATATAACAGCTGTTCTAAGGTAAGACGTAGGCTATTTTGAATTAACTTAACTATATTCTACATGTTTTAAGACTGAAATGTAACCACAGAATGGCTTTATGTTAATTAAAAGGCAAGTTTAGTGTAGTGCTAATAGCCTCGATGCCATGATTGTGATAATTTTGTTTTAAATTAGGAAAAAGACTTTTATACAGGGGCCCCACAAAATCTAATAGCCCCGGGCTCACAGGAGAGTTAATCCAGCCCTACATGGGATGGGATCTCTGCACCACATGGAATCTACTAAACTTTTGTTACTTGCAGGTGTATATACCCCAAGGAATCTTAAGGTGGCCTTGGAATCCTGTAGGGTGTGCAGTGACTTATCAGTGGATTCAGCTAAGAGTTTTGATCCATCAAAAGGGAGGTACTTTGGAACTGTCTGGGGCACCTAGAAAGTTGAAGCCAGGATGCCCAATGGATGGTGATTGCTGTCGAAACAGAACAAGCCGCAATGTCAACTAGGTTTAAGGAGGCCTGAGATGAGGTTCTAGCCAGTACCTCACCTTCAGTAATAATAGCCTGGAATTGCTTGTAATGTTCTGCTGGAAGGTGCTCAATAAAGGTGGTGAACTTAGAATAATTGGTGTGGTTATATTTAGTCATAAGAGCTTTGTAATTTACAATCATAAACTGAAGGGTTGCAGATGAGTAGCTCTTACAGCCAAAAAGGTCAAAGTATTTGTGGTCCTTATCGTAAGATGCTGATTTAGTGTGGTGCTGTCAACCACATTCATTTACAGCTTCCACAGCTAGAAATGTAGGTGAAGGATGTGAAAATAAAAATTCAGAATTTGTGACTGGGACATAATACTTTTTATCAGCACATTTGTATGTTGGTGGGATCATTGCCTGGATCTGCCAAATGGTCTTGGAGGGATCTGAGAAGGCCTCATTTATTGATAAGGCCACTTGAGCAGAGGGTGTCCATTGCAAGATATCTAGAAGATTATGCTGTGACTCTGGGGCCTCTTCTAGGGGGATCTGTAAGGAATCTGTAATATGTTTAATTACTTCTTGAAATGGTTCAAAATAATCTGCTAGAGAAGGTGGAGGCGACATAACCTCCTCATCTGAAGAAGATGAGGAGATATTAGTTCATGGAGTAGCCTCCTTATCTGTTTTAGTCTCTTTGTTCTTCAAAAGATTCCTGTGATTGAAGGGTTGGAGGACGAGTAGATGAACGAGTAGAACAGAACTATCTCCCTAGGTGGTTCCCCTGAGAAAGACTATGGGCTTGAGAAAACTGCTGTCAATAGGCAGCCCACGGACCCCAATATGGCCACTGAGGAGGTCTATAGGGCATAGGAGGTGACATCCAGTGTGGCTCAAACCAATGAGAAGGGGCACAAGATTGCCTCACTTACAGCTCCTCTCTTTCCATGAAGGTGCCAGTGAGGGTGCCTTCTGTTGGCAAGTAGGGGAACCCTGCACAGAGATTTGGGCATCTGAAGAGAACAGCTCATCATCTAAAGAAGGGGCCCTGCCAAACACAGAGTTTTCTAAAAAATCAAGTGGTACTGGGGAAAGGTCCAATCTCAGTCACTGTGCCAACCTCAGTACTGACAGAAGCTCAGTACCCATTAAAAGAGGAGACTCCAATTTGTCTGAGACAAATAAGTTTCTTGAGTATCTAAATTCTTGTGGTACTAGATGGATTTGAGCTGAAACAGAGCAAGGTTCCACAGTCGGTACTGAGGGCAGTCTGTTTGGGTGGGTCCTGTCTGATGCAGGTCACCAGTACCAAAGAAGATAACAGTTTGATGCCAGTTTCCTTGCCAGTATTGAGAGAATCTGAGTGATTTGTTTAATTACCAGACATTGCAAAGGGGCTGTAGGTAATACTGCCTTAGAGGTAGAGCATTTAGACTCTTTCACAGCATGATCATGCTTTTGCAGTACCAAGGATGTTTTCAGTACTGAGGCATGTTTGGGACCACGATCCTTAGAAGAGCTCAGAGCCCTAATGCAGAAACGATACCAGCAAAGCCTGGAGCCTTCGCAGTACCTAGACCAGGATCTGAGGTCTCCAAATCCATCTTCTCTTGAGAAGGAGGCTTTTTTGAAATAGGCTTTTTGTGAGGAGAATTCTTCTTCTTCTTATGAGTCTTTCCTGTATCCTCTGATTATCTCTCCCATGAATCATAGAAGATTAGGGTTGGAAGAGACCTCAGGAGGTCATCTAGTCCAACCCCCTGCTCAAAGTAGGACCAACACCAACTAAATCATCCCAGCTAGGGTTTTGTCAAGCTGGGCCTTAAAAACCCTAAGGATGGAGATTCCACCACCTCCCGAGGTAACCCATTCCAGTGCTTCACCACCCTCCTAGTGAAATAGTTTTTCCTAATATCCAACCTAGACTACCCCCACTGCAACTTGAGACCATTGCTCCTTGTTCTGTCACCTGCCACCATTGAGAATGGCTGAGCTCCATCCTCTTTGGAACCCCCCTTCAGGTAGTTGAAGGTTGCTATCAAATCCCCCCTTACTCTTCTCTTCTGCAGACTAAACAAGCCCAGTTCCCTCAGCCTCTCCTCGTAAGTCATGTGCCCCAGCCCCCTGATCATTTTCATTGCCTTCTGCTGGACGTTGTCCACATCCTTTCTGTCGTGGGAGGCCCAAAATTGGACGCAATACTCCAGATGTAGCCTCACCAGTGCCGAATAGAGGGAAATAATCACTTCCCTCGATCTGCTGGCAATGCTCCTACTAATGCAGCCCAATATGCCGTTAGTCTTCTTGGCAACAAGGGCACACTGCTGACTCATATCCAGCTTCTCATCCACTGTAATCCCCAGGTCCTTTTCTGAAGAACTGCTGCTTAGCCAGTCGGTCCCCAGCCTGTAGCGGTGCTTGGGATTCTATGAAGGTCTAGATGAATGCGATGCAGATGTTGATGAGGCACTATGCTCACTCAGAGGCTGATATACAAGGGGGGTCTCCTGGCCTGGATCCAAGGCCAGATGAAGGAAATGTTCCATCATCAGGACCTTGAGTCTTATCTCCCGGTTCTTCCTAGCTCTACTTTTAAATGCTGAACAGATGTACACTTTTTAGGAATACACGTATCCCTCAAACAGTGAATACACCAGGAAACCAGGAATGCCCGCCACTGAGCAGGCTAGAGTGCAGGCAGGTGAGGCAATGCTTGAATCCTGCAGATCCTTGCATACCCCAGCTTAGGGGGGATCTCGAGAGTGGGCCACTCTTGAGGGGAAAGAAGTATAAAACAAGCCTATCACACAAAATAAAACATATAAAATAAAGATGTAAATAACTGCACTAACTAAATTTAGAAGTAGAAGCTAAACTTGAATGACAGAAGCAGGCAGGCAACACACTCTGTCTCAGGCCGAGGCGGCTGAGAAGAAACGGAGGGTGGTTCGCTCATACAGCCCTACATATTCTCGGTATGGGGCATGAGGATGTGTAGGACGCATGTATGGGCTGAACTGGCACTGCTACCAAAAATCTCCAAGCAAAGGCACATGGGGCACATAGGTACCTGAAGCGAAACACCCACAGGGGCACTACCAAGGAAGTAGTTTGAGTTTTGCTCAACTCAGTGTTCTGCAAGGGGGTGATATACCAACAAGCAATCTTAATTCTGCATCAATATAGTTTTTTGCCATTGAACTTCCTAGTTTTTTGAACAGGAAAAGATATATTGTGATAGGGGTTAGTAATCGTTTAGACAGTTATATATATATCATGCCCATCATTTAGCATACTGAGCCAGCCTGCCCCCTCCCATCAGTTGCGCTTCACCAGCACTGCATTGCCACACTTCTCCAGCCATGCCACTGACTCATTCCCCTTTCCAGTGTGGACACTCCCCACTAATGTACCTAAGACTCCTCATTGCATCGCCCTGAAGTCTTCACTCCCTGATATTCAAACATGTCTATAGCCATTACTTCCCATTCCTATAATCCAACTCACATGAAGTGCCTGGAGCAAAGGACAATTACGTTACAATGGAACAGTGTTCCTGGTTGTGTTGCACAGTGGTTGGAGAGTGGAGTTTGTGGTAGGCCAGCAAGAGAAATTACAGATAGGATTTCTGTTCCAAGATCCTGACAGTTTTATCTTTGAGGGAAAGATCCTCTGAACCTGTCCAATACATGTACCCCATCTTCAAGAAACACTGATATGACAGAGGTTGTAATGTTTCTATGCCATACAGTGCACATTTTCCAGTGAGCTATGAACCCTCCAATGTCCCAATTAATGTTCTTCCAACACTTATTAACAGCTTTCATGCAGTGTTAGGGTGCATTGGCAGAGCTGTGTGGTGCAAGCAGGCAAGGGTGCAGGGTATCTGGGGTGCACAGGCAGAGCTGGGGATGAAGGGGGTTGGGGTGCACTGGAAGAACAGTGAGGTGCAGGTAATTTGGGGTGCAGGGTGGCTGGGATGCACTGGCAGAGTTGGGGCTGCAGAATGGTTGAGTGCAGGAAAGTTGGGGTGCCTGGCAGAACGGTGGAATGTATGAGAGTTGGAATGGGCTGGCAGAGCTGGGGGAGCCATACCTCCCTCACATGAACTCCCAGTCTCTCTCCCCTCCCCTACCATCCGTCCCCATTTTTACCTCTCCCAATAACCCCTCGCTGAAGTCCTAAATGCCTCCCTCCCTATTCCCCCACTTCTGTGCTATCTAATGCGCCTTCCCTACCAGGAAGCAGTCACAGGTTTAATTTCCCCCCAAAAGACTTTGACTACATTTCCCTCAAAGTGAAATTGCCTCCCATGACTCACAAATTGTAGCAACCTGCAGCCATGGAATTCAAGACTCCTTCGGCCTGAACTGGGGGCTCGTCATTAATTTATCCTTAGTTATGTTAATCAAAGGGTAAGTTCACAGCCATAAAGAGGTCTGTGATTCATCCCGTCATTAGTACCTTTCAATTTAACAGCACAAGGCAGCCAAAAGAAAACATCATTTTGTGAGGGAGGGGGCCATGTAACTCGGGAATTCCTTGGTCAAATTCCCCTAAATTTGGATCATCAGTCCAACCCCCAACCTCCATGAGGTATGCCTAATTTCAAAGCAATACAAGTAACCATTCAGATTTTAGAGCACTTATAAGAGTCAAGTTTGTAGCATATAAAATGGCAGGAGTGGAAACCCTCTAGACATTTTTTTATTGGCACATGCCAATAAAAGAATATGTAAAACTGTACATATTCTAAAATACCGTTGTCAATTTAGGTCCCCCAAAGATTTACTGGATGCCATGCACTACCTGGGGTAAAACTTGACAGGTTAAGACCATTTTGGCCTGCAGCTCATCAGTGGTTTGATCTCTAGCTTTCTGCAAAAACAAACACACACACACACACACACACACACACACACACAAACAAACCCACCTAAAAACCTTTTTTTTAAATGGCTATTTTGAGGGTGATTTACCTCTCCAGAACACCAAGTTCAAATCACTCCAAATTTGATCACTAACCCTACTCCAGCCTCTCGTGAGGCACACCATATTTCAAAGAAAACTAAATAAACTTGTCCATTTTAGAGGTCTTAGAAAGGTCAGCCTTTAAACAGATGCGATGCTGTGTCATTATAATGCACAAGGGGACCAAATTAAGGTTGCACAGACATCCTTAATTCTGACATTTCCCAACTTCTGAGTGCCTGACTTTGCAACCTTAATAATGTATTTTAACATAGTTTTTTTGTGTGTAATATGTATCTATGGTTAAAAAGGGCAGTTTTCCCCCATTATATCCAGAAGATAATTTAAAGGTATTTTTTTATTTTAATACAACAATAATGATTATACCGAACTCTTATATAGTGTTTTTCATCAGTAGATCTCAAAGTTCTTAATGAGGTAACAACCATATGCTGGACTAGTTCAATTCCAAGACCAGTTCTGAGGTATTTAAAACAAATAAACAAACATCAAGGCCAAAAGATTGGTAATGTATTAAATTCAATTAAGGCACTTAACCATCCCTACCAGTCTTTAATGGACTGACAGAGAATATTAAATCACATTTTATAGCTGAATTGGATTAGATACCAAAGTGTCATGTTATTCAAGGCTGCATGATCATGTCATGAAAAATTCTATCGTTAGTATAACAGAAGAACAGTGTGGATGTGAGAATGTTAACTTTTAATTTCCTTATCAATTTCTGACAGTGAAACAATGAAAACTGCAATGGTCCACAAAGACTTTTTCATCTTTATTGGAAACTTTCCTCTCTGAAGGAATCTGGTCACAGTTATCATGACTTTGTTACTTCCAAACTGGATTGTAATGTGCCCTACTTAAGACTACTTTTTAAGACCATTCAGAAGTTGCCACTAGTGCAGATTAGCCTGTTCCTAACTCCTAACTGTGACCGGTGGACAGTAATTCCTAAACTCCATACTTTGCACTGGCTTCCTATACATTTCCAGGTATGATTCAAGGTGCCTGTTACTCTCTCAAAGGCCTTGAAAGGTCTGAGAATTGACTATCTCTGACTGTGTCCACATTTAAATTGTTCTTTAAGGGTGATATTTTCCAGAGAGGTGAGCATTGGCCTAGCTCTGTTCTCACTGAAATCAATGGAAGTTTTACCATTAACTTCAATGGGAATAGAGTTAGGAAAACACTGACTGCTTTTGAAAATCTTACCCTAATCTCCCAGTATTGCTGCACTGCTGGTGTAGCTCCACTATATTTTTCCTATGCACCAATGTATCATTTGTATTCAACCAGAATCTCTTGCTGATATCCCCAGGACTGAACTCCACAGGTAGCAGAACATTGTCAGTGAAACATACAGGCTCTGAAATTTGCTACCCATTGTGTTCTGGAGCATAAACTAGTGATTTTTAGGAAGTAGTGCAATACATATTTATCAGCACTGGCTTAGTTAAAGGACATTTATCCCCTCAATGGTGGTATATATATCAGTTTACATCAGCTGAGGGCCTGGTCCAAGGACTGTGTCAATAGTGTGATTTGTGCAGATTGTTGGCAATGGTTGTTCTTTGTAATGTTTATAATGTATTTAGACAACACAATGATATAAATAAATAAAATAAATTAAAACTACCAAGTATAACCACTGTGCAGCCAAGCAATACACCAGTCATATAAATTTATTCACAGCAGCCATGGTTGTTACACAGAAGCATCAAATCTAAGCTAATAAATAATTACACAGAAAAAGGTATGTTGAAAGAAAATAAAGTTTGCAAAATCATGCACTCAAAAATAGGAAATGATAGAATTAAGGCTGCCCATACAACCTTAATTGAGCCTCCTTGTGCATATGCACTATAATACCATCTTTAATTATGTGATCTCATACTATTTTTTCCACGAGGAGCTGTAATTGCAGGGAAAATCCTGCTGAAAGGCGCTGGGCTACAGCATCCTACAGATGCTTAGGGTTTGTGTTCACTGCAACAATTAACTAGAACTTGGGGTTCTCAGAACAAATTTCTGGTAGCCTCAAGAGTATGGCCACCAACTCTTGCTGGTGGCCACGTTGTCAAACCAGTCTCTCTCCATGCCTCCCCTAGCCCTTTAGTGAGAGGTTGCTCCAGGGAAGGTGGGTCAGGAACTCACCAGCTGCCTGCAGAGTCCCAGGCTCCCCGTGCCTTGACCAGGCAGGAATAGGGGAGCTGCCCAAGGAGCTCTGAGTGGCTGAACATTGCACCTACCTCCACTGACAAGAGCTGCCTTCAGCTCTGAGCACATCGGTGCCACGTGTCTTCAGAGGCACTGCCCGGAGCCCCTCAGGAGGCTGTGTGGTGCAAGGCACTGATTCCTGCTGGCGGTGCCAGCACAGACATGAACACGGCACATCTTGCTGCCTTGGGTAACAGCTATTCAGGAGCAACAGCTGGGCACTGCAGGGAGGAGCCACTGCTTCCCCCACCCCGAATCTCTGCCCATGCTTTGGAGGATGTCGTGGCCAGAAAAAAAATCTACTGGTGGCCTCATGCGGCCACGGTGCTGCATTTGAGAAACACTGCATCTGCACTTGAGCTAGCCTAGCTTGATGGAGAGTGACCACACTTCAGAGCAACACTAGAGTTACATAGAGTGATTTGAATGGTAACACCGAGTTGGATTAGCAGCACAGAGTGATTAGACTAGCTGTTGTAACTCAAGCTGTTGTACCCTCACTGCATTATTAGATCAAACATCAGCATCACTCCAGCTTAGTTCAAATCATTCCCTTGAGCATGTCTACACTGCACAGTAAACCCCCCTCTGTGGGTCCCATGCCTGCAGACCCATTCTTTCCTAGGTCATGCTCGTGTGTCCACACCGCACCGCTACATGAGGCAGACATGGTTGGTTCTGGGGGTATATCCCAGGGTTCTTAGTGCCCTTGCTAGGTAGCATGGCATGGATATTCAAACCAATAAAGCCATTCTCTGAAGAAAAAATCGCTACCACTGCAATTGCAGTGTATTGCAGCTTAGCTAATTTATTTGCCCCAGAAAGTACTTGTATAACATCAATTTCAATCTTTTAGTTTGTTGCACAATTAACTTCAAGACTGTGTAAACAGGAGCATGGATTACAAGAGAGAAAATTGCTCATGGAATTAGATATTCATTCTAGCATTTTAATCCTTCACACATACCCTGTGGTAGAATTGCTGGTACTAGAATTTCTTCTGTTTGTACTTTCTTCTTTGAAGGGATAGTGGGAGAAGCTGGATGTGCCTAAAGGAACAAAAACATGGATCAAACAAACACAGAAAGATGTAGACAGGTTAGGTTTTCTACTTCTGAACACTGAGGCCCAGATCCATAAAGGGATCAATTCTCGGAGTTGCAACACTTAACTTTTAGGCAGCTAGAGAATCAGTGGAAGAACACTGGGATCCACAAAGCCTAAATCAGTTGCCTGGGCTCCCTACACACTGAATTGGGAGAGACAGGCACCTTAGAATGAGATCCACAAAAGCCAGCACACTAGGCAGGGAGCTGCTTCAGCTAGCAAGTGAGAAATGATGATGACACGGGTGTCCTGAACTGTGTCCCTCTCATGAAAGTAGGTGCCTAAATCCAAGCCAGAGAGAGAAAGTGAGAAGGACTCTATTGCTCAGTGGTTAGGACACCCACCTGGGAAATGAGAGACCCAGCATCCAGTCCCCCAGCTCCAGTGATTTTTTAATTACTTACCTAAGGTGGAACAACTTTAACAGAAAAGATTGAGGGAACCACCCCAACAAGTCCACCCTCACAGGTGTTTGGCCATTTTCCTCTCCTAAGATAGAATTCTACAATTCTCCCACTCAGACCAGGCTCTGGGCTAATACCCTGTGTGCCAACGGTTCTTACCCAGGAAGTGTGACTGAGTTTGGACACCTGCAGTTCTTCCCTTTGGGAGTCTGTGATTAGTGATTAACACAGTAGCAAAACAGCCATTAAAACCAAAGTATTGCTTACTTTACCAGTAGGAATAAAGCATTTAGAGAAAAAGGATTTTAAAACAATGAGTCTAGATGTATGATCTTTCTAAAAGCTTACCATCCTTTGATGATAACCAGGCACGTCTAACTTCTTCAGACACTCCAACAGATGGCTGGTCCCTCTGAACAACATCTCTCTCGCATAAGAGAAAAACCCTTTTTAAATTGCCAGAGTTCATGTTTTGTTGTCCTGGGCTTTGGCCTGCTGGACAGAACTAGTTTGTAGGCTCGTTTGTCCTACTGCAAATATCCCCTCCTGCTGCTCCCCCACACACTCCACACAGAGAGCCTGACCCCTTCTGCCTTTGGCCCTCCATCTGGTGCTTTTCCCAAACCCAGTTCCTCCCACCATCTACATACTTGACTCCCCTCTCTGCTCCATGTCCCAGTCCCAGTTCCAGTTTCCTCTCCACCATCTACATGGCCCAGTTCTCCACCCCAACCCTTGGTTCCTCATCAAGTCCTGCACAATCCCTTTGGGCTTGTTGTCCCTGCCCTACCACCACAGGCATTGACTTCCTCCAGGCCCCGGGGGTGCTCAATCCCCCGCTCTGCCCCAGGCCCTGTCCTCACCCAACCCTGTCCCTCAAGTCCCCACCTGCCTCTTTCCGCCCCCGCTCTGCCCCTGCCCCTTCTCTTCCTGCCCAGTTCCGCCCCCACATCCGAGAGTGCCCTGTCTCAGCTCCTCTCCCTCCCTCCCAGCACCTCCTGCATGCTGTGGAACAGCTGATCGTGGCATTCAGGAGGCACTTGAGGGGGAAAGGAGAAGCTGGCTGCCGGTGGGTGTTAAGCATCCAGTAATTTTTTTCCATGGGTGCTCTGGCCCTGGAGCACCCACAGAGTTGACACTTATGCCTACCACCCTCCACCCTATCCCCAAAGCTCAGCACTCCCCTACATTCCAATCAGCTCACTTCTTCTGCCTTGTTTCCTGGGTGCCAGCAGGGGGAGCATTGAGAGCACAGGAGAGACATTCTCTCAGATCTCAGGTTACAGAGTAGCAGACGTGTTAGTCTGTATCGGTAAAAAGAAAAGGAGTACTTGTGGCACCTTAGAGACTAACAAATTTATTAGAGCATCAGCTTTTGTGAGCTACAGCTCACTTCATTGGATGCATCACGAAAGTTTATGCTCTAATAAATTTGTTAGTCTCTAAGGTGCCACAAGTCCTCCTTTTCTCAGATCTCAGTTCCTGGGCTGGTACCACAGCAGTTCCTGGCTACAAGGAGGAGCAACTCCAGGCTGAAGCATGCATAGTGTAGATGGAATCCTTGAAGAATTAGCTGTCTAACTCTAACAAGTCACGTACAAACTACAATCTTCAGAGGGTCATAAGTTAGCCAAATTTGAGCTAATTTTCACAAGGATGGCAAAAAGCACATCCCTGACACTGGCACAACACCCTGCCAATTATGAGTCCCTCTCCAAAGCATGAAGATTCTAGAGCTTCCCAACGAAATGACTGTAATTAAATAAAAATTGTAACATGGGCAAAAATCAATGCACAGAATAGAACAATAGTTTTCTGACATCTCTGACCTAGCAGCCAAAGAAACAGTCACCTGCTGCTGCAGAGATCAACTAGCTGAGTTTGAAGAAATCTGGGCTCCACTTTTAGAAACATGACTAAGGGACACCTAAGTGCCCCATGGCTTGTCTATACCTCTTTCCCCTTCTTCCTCCCCACTGGCTCTTTCCCCTCCCCTTTCTTTTCCCCCCTGCTTTCACACTGCCTCTCTCTGCCTTGACAGTGTTGTTTCCCTGTTAGTTGTAAAGTATTGATTTGTTTTTATGGTTTAATATTAAGGCTGTTAAAATGTTTATTGTGTTTCTATGTTAAAACTATGCTGTATGTTACAGATGACAATTGACTTTACAGTAGAACCTCAGAGTTATGGACACCGCAGGAATGTAAGTCTGAAATGTTCCATAACTCTGAACAAGACATTATGGACTTCAGCCATCAGGGTCTGGGGCTGCAGCCGCAGGGTGGGGGAGGTCAGGGCTCTGGGTGGGGGTTGGGGTTTCTGACCCTCAGGGCGCTAGGGCTCCAGGTGGGGGGCTCAGGGCTTCTGTTCTGTGGGAACACCAGGGCTCAGGGCTTTAGACCTAGGGGGAGCGCTGGGGCTTGGAGCTTCAGCCCCGCAGCTCCGCTCCTGGTTTCAGCCTTGCTGGGAGTTCCAGGGCTCCCCATGGCTCCGCTCCCGGTTTCACACCACCCTTTCCCCCAAGCTCCCACCCCTGCTCTGCCTCTTTCCACCCTGGCTCCCTCTCTACTCCTTCCCCCAAGCTCCCACCCCATCTCTTCCCACCCCCGCTCCTCCCCCACCCTGCCTCTTCTCACTCAGTTCTGCCCCCTCCCCAGAGTGCGCCCCATCCCCGCTCCTCCCACTCTTTCCCAGCACCTCCTGCACGGTGCGGAACAGCTGATCATGGCAGGCAGGAGGCGCTGGGAGGGACAGAGAGGAGTAGATCGGCAGGGAGGAGGCACCGGGTGGGAGGAGGGAGGAGCTGGCTGCCGGTGGGTGCTAAGCACCCACTAATTTTTTTCTGTGGGTGCTCCAGCCCTGGAGCACCCACGGAGTTGGCACCTATGCCAGAGGCAGTACAGTATTTGCTGTTTTTTTCCTCCGCTGCTTCCTGATTGATTACTGGTTCCACATGGTGTCCGGTTGACTGGTAAATCTGTAACTCTGGTGTCTGTATCTTTGAGGTTCCTACCGTATAATTTTCTTATTTTTCATATTGTAATGTTTGTAAAGTAAAAAATAATAAAAATCTTAATGAAAAAAGAAAGACCCCAGCCTCATTCTGAGAAATGGCTGAACCATCTTTGCTGACATTTTCCAAAAAATTCAGTCTGAGGCAGATCCCTAAGCATGGGAAATTTCAACCCAATGGTAGTTTGGCAAAGTCAAAAGAAACTGAAAAACAGGATCTTATAAAGGAGTGTTGGGCAACATTAAATAAAGACATTGCTATGTGACCAACCTATAATTAGCAGACACTTTCTAAATTCATTTTCAGGTGCATATTGCTTTCTAGGTAAAAACATCGAAAAGTAGTGGACATTTTTGAATATTTAGATATTATTTTGTAAATGAACTGATCTGGCAAGTTACTCTGTGCAAGATGACCCCTGGGCATGCAGAATCCCCCACACTGGACGGGGACGGTTAACTCCTCGCTGTGGGCTGAGCAAACCACATCCCCATGGGGCATGCTCTAGGTGCAGCACTCATATAAAAGGGAGCAGCCCAGCTCAGCCTGGGCTGACAGCTGAAGAGGAAGAACACTCCTTGCTGGCGTCAGCCCGGGAGCAGCTGGACCCTCTGACTGCGAAAGCTGGAGGTGCTGAGACCAGGCAGATGCCCAAGTACATGCGGACGCCCGAGGGGGATCAGCATTGCTAGGAACCCCATGCACCAAGAGGCCTGGGGACCCTGATGATGCCTCGACCGCAGCTACAGGAGACATGGTAGGAAGTGGCCTGGGGGGGACTAGCTATAGTCCTGTGGAAAGCTGGCATGTTTCCATTGGAGCCCCACTGGCTCAGTGGTGGAACACTATGCCACTGTTAGGGACCTGAGCCAGGACACGGTGGAGCAGGGAGGGCCTGGGCCGTCAGCCACCCCCAGGTGGCGGCCCACTTCCCTGAACGGCCGCTAGGCCTGAGAGCCAGGGCGTGGTTATTGACTCCGGCCACTAGGCCTGACAGACCCGAGAGGAGGGACAACTCCTTTGGCTCTGATCATTAGGTCTTACTGTCCTGAGGCCAAGGGCAGTCTGGCACTTATTCATGGGGTGCACTCACACCACACTGGATGGAATACCCCCACCCCGTCACAATCCCATTGAAGCCAGTGGAGGTATGTGCAAGTGCAGAGGGAGGCTCACATACAGTACTTTCAGGATAGAGGCCTATATCTTCATATAAAACTGGCTTTTCTGCTGGAACGGTAATTATAATATTTACATTTACTTATGACTGAGAATATGTAATGAAGTTTGTCTGGAAAATGTGGAACTAGTATTTAAAATAACTTTTTTACTGTTTATATTTCAGAACCAATTTAAAGCTCTATATACTATATATTAGAAGAAATGGCTTTTACTCAAGGTAGAATTTGCTGCTCTTGGTTTTTCCACCTCTGGCCTTTTCCCTCCCAAACCTAGATGAAATATCACAAGCAATATTCTTTTTTATTCTGGTGACAGGAAGGCTTTCTTGATGTCTCAAATTAACAGCAGAGAAGGCAGTTCACCTCTGATATTCATCTAACACATTCCTTATTAGATTTTGGAGGTAGTTGATTAGAATCAAGGCCTTGATACCTCAGCTTCTTGGGTATGGGTAGACTGCTGCACATGTGTGAGACCCCACTGAGTTCTGTATGCGCGCAGCAGTCTGCCCAGGCACAAGAAGTTGTAGGATCTGAACTTCAGAGCCAATGTAATGTAGTTTCTTATGCCAACTGAAGAAATGTTTATTGCCATATTAAACTAACTTTATTTCTGTGCGATTTTTAAAAGTTTTCTTTTTCTGATTTTCAAGCTGGTGGTGGTTTTTTGTTTTGTTTTTGGTTTGTTTGTTTTCAATTTTTGAGGATTTAACACTTAAGACAAAGGGCCTGATTCTAATTTACACAAGGTCACATAGGTAGTAAATGGCCTGGGTTTGAGTTTTTTGAGTGCAGTGGTTAAAACATGCAGTTTCACTTAAATTAGTACCTAATTACGCCGCATAACCATGACCTATAGCAAAGCGTCCCTTCGTAAGTTGCAGAAGGCTGTACCTGTTTGTTCTTTGTTATTACAGGGACATTAATAAACTTGGTGTTTTCCAAGTAGTGCTGATGTTGTCTTTTCCAGTCCAGACAGTCATACATCAAACAAGCAATGCTTTCAAATAGCACAGTTCCAAATGCAAGCTATGAGAAAAGAGAAACAGATATGATGGATCAAGTTTATACACAAAACAGCACAGTGGAACTCAACCACCAAATAGCAACTCTCTAAGCAACAAACCTACCATCCTTTAAAAATGTTTCCCCTTATTAATTCAAAATGCTAATTTGTAATGTCAGTCTAAGAAAACAGGGCTTCTTCTTGGAGGTGATGAGGATGAAGAATTTTTTTCAAGATCTCCCTCATCTTTCCTTTTTATTCTCCCAACTATCACATCACGTTCTGTTACATATTGAATGGTGTATATGTGTAACACTGCCTATAGTGGCTAGAGTTCTACAGAAGATTAAAATGGTACTAATAATGTCAGTTAAAGCCAATTCTTCTTTAGATATATGGCATGTGTCTATGGGCTAAATGCACAAAACTATGAAGGGAATGCCTAATTCGTAGTCCTAGTTAGGCTCCCAGGCTTTCCCTATAATGCATGGGGAGAATCAGGCATCCGAGGAAGGATACTCAGAAGCCAGCAAGCTAAATGGGGACCTAAGGCAGATAGGAGTGAAATGTAGAGGAATGGTGCAGGACTTAGACCTAGAACCTAAAAGGTATTTAAGCACTTAACTGCCATTCATCTAGGCCTCTAGGCACCTGACTGACAGGGTGAAGTGGGGTGCCTATCTCTGTTCAGGATTCTCAAGTTGTGAATCACCTCCTGGAGTTAGGTGCCTGAGCCAGCTCAGCCATTTAGGCAGCCCATGCCCTAGCAGATGAAATACCAGAAAAAATCCGCCCAATAGCCAGGGTGCTCACCTAGGATGTGAGAGACCTGGATTCAAGTCTCTTCTCTGCCTGTTTAGCAAGAACTTGAACAGCTCCAACAGGTCTCCCACATCCCATGTGAGGGCCCTCACCACTGGGTTATATGCTATTCTTTGTAAGTCCCTTTTTCAATCTTTCCTGTCTGAGCTGTTCCATTTTCGTTCTGTTTGTACAGTGCTTAGCATTAGGTAGTCTAGGCATTGCAGTACTAGAAATAATGAATATTCATTAGAGCAGGCATTTGAAACTGGGTTGCCCACATCCCAGGTGAGTGCCCTAACCATTGGGCTATTGGGTATTCTGGATGCATGTTCACATATGTAGCCATCCACTGTGTGCCATGCCCCATCCTGTAGGTATGCTCTGAGGATGTCCATGGGATTGAACCTCAGGTGAGATAGATAGTGGGAACGCCTATTTTGACAATCCTGCTTCAGGGCTCTGAGAAGCTCATTAGCTCTGGGGAAGTGTCAGGACTTAGGTGGCTTTACGCATGCCTACTGGCAGAAATTTAGTCACTTAGGGGACTTAGGCAGCAGCTGAGTTGTGAGAATGTCAGTGAAGCCTAAAGGTGAATCAAGGCACCTAAGGAGGAATTTTAGATTTTTTTAGATTTAGGCCAATGTTCTTTTTCTGTAACAGAAGGCACTGTATTCTCTCCCTCATATCAAATGTGCAGGTTTTAATTGGTGCAGCTGTAACTGCATGCAGCTGTAGATTGCTACAAGTGACCACACTCCCTCCACCCAAGGAAGGCAGAACAAGCCTCCTTACAGAATTCAATGTCATTCCACAGTACTCCTACTGTTTGCTGTCCTGGGGGGGTGGGCGGGGGCGGGAGAAGACCTCAAGACCTGAACTCTGATTCCACAGGTGGAAGCAATATGATGCCACTAGACCACATAAAGGCCAAAAGTACATTTGAATGAAGCTGTAAGTTGGAGGGTGAAAGCTTCTGATATGTTTTGTTGTGGATTTTACTAAACACTGAATGATACAGTGGAAAGAGTAAAACAACTGAGACAGGATTTGCCATCACCATGAGACTGACATCACCTGGGGCCAGATAATCAATTCCAACCTGAGGCCAACTCAAGCTTCACTTGGCATTAGCTGGCTTGGCCATATTCTTCTGTTTATGCTAGGCTTCACAAAAATGATACAACAGATTTTTAAAACTGACTCTTCATTTAATTTTTTCTTGGGCAAAACAAAAATGGTCTCTTTTTTTTGGATGAAATTTTGATAGTTTTGTCTGTCAAGAGACGGTGTATAAAGTTAAGTGACTTTAACCATTTGAGATTCATCTATCTTTCCTGTACTGGGTTTCCCTGTTCTGAATGGTATTAATATGAGTGTATGCTATATGAATATAGTGTGAAAGATAGATCTTTCTTTCCCTTCCAGAAAACCAAATGCACACTCTGGGTGTATGTAAAAAGCTAATCTGAGTGGCTGATGGGCTACTGATGACTGGAACAGTCAGATTAGCTAAACCCTGCTGGAGTCATGGGTGCAACAAGTTAGCAAATAGGAACCAGAAACATAGGAGACAGGATTAAAAAAAAAATGAAACTTGAGGAGAAAGGGGGCTAGTCAGAGAAGCTCTGGCTCACAGCTGGCAAGTTAGTCTAATGTTATCTTTGGCTGAGAGCCTTATAAAGTTATTTATGGTAACCTCTGATGTGTTTTGTTGATTTTGGTTCTTTTCCCCATACTGGGGAGAATGAATGCATTCAGTTTTCTTTGCTCTGACCAGTTTGGTGCACCCATTTTGTATGTAAGATGAGCCAGTCAAAAATTTTTGGGTCACAAATTAAAAAATATAAAAAATAATTATAGTAATTATTATAATGATTTTACAAGGCCGTTTTAAGTTCCCAAACTTGAGACATCTTGAAGGAACCTGGTTTTACATCAGTGCTAAGCACACACGTTCTGAAACTTAAAGTTCTTTAAAGTGTCTCGAGTTAGACACCCAAAATCACCAATCACTTTTGATATTATTTGTCTTTATGACAGGATATTTCAAGATTAGTAAGGCAAGTCACTTTTGAATAATAGGACTTTGAAAAGTTAGTGTTTTTATTTTTTAAAAAGTCTGAACTTCTTTTCTTTTTTCCAACCCAAAACATCTGTCAAAAATGGTTGATCTAGAAACCTCCTCATGTTTGTTTCATTATTCATCAGTGGTTACTAGGACACTGGAACATTTTAATTTAGGCTTGTTGGAATGTTTTGAACTTGCAAGCATTATAAACAAAATGAGAAATTCTACAGACAGTACAAGCAACATGAACTGCCAATGTTCAACAAGACAAATAGCTAGGATAAGATGAGAGTTTCTAATTCAATTCCCCACCATCTCTCCTCCCAGCACACGCATACTTTGTAAAAAAAGCCCACACCCTGTTTTCCGTCTAAAACTTCCCACCTGTACTTTTTGGGCACAGGAGGGTGTTTTGGGAAAGTCTGATATTTGTGGCAAGGCACATTTTCAAAATATGCAAACCTGACTAAAGGTAATTTACTTGTATTATACGTCAGTCTCTCTTCTTTCAGATAACATATCTGGCAGTCCTTCATTTGAGTCCTCCCCATGCATGTCCTGGAGGCAGTTCAGAGCTGTATTTAACCTCAGTAAAGACTTTCCAGAGGAAATCCACTGAAATAGACTTACTGCATCCATTCACTGTATACTATGATATGATCCTATGTCCTTCGGTGTATGTCTTTATGTATATGTATTTCTTTAAAGCCCTACAAACACCCCCCCACACACACACACTTCTTTAGAGTCTATATTGGTCTCTGACAGTAAAGATATTTACTGTTGGGATATTCATAAGCAACAGACCCATAAAAGAGATGGGAATGAGAGGATTTTAACTGAATGACCAAAGAACTGCTCTCCCAAAATGGACATTGAATCTCAAGGTCAGGTGACAAAAGTAATGCCACGTGGACTGAACTTCAGGTTGCAGTTCTACATGTTTCCACAAATGAGGCATTTCCAAGGCATGCCTTAGAAGCCACTGTGGAATTAGCCACATGCAATCTGATCCCTTCAGGTCTGAGAATACCTGCTCGCTCACTGACTGTTTATATGCAAAATTTAATCCTCTAATATAAGTGTTGGAAGGAAATAGTCTGTCCCCTAACCCTATTACTCTAAACCACAAATAAACTGGAAGAAATTATGGAATGTGTTATGGTAGTTTAGGATTTCCCCCCCTCATCTAATGTGAACAGGGAGACACTGGATCCCTTGCTATGGTAAAGATCTGGAGTAGGAACACCTAGCAACTGCTTGGGCTTTCTCTGCTACTTCCTGGTCACACTGATCCTCGCTAAAAAGGAGTGGGGGTACAAAACTACTTTTTAGCAGAGGGCTGTCCTTCCTTTGTTTGCACTGCAGCTATGCTGAATTCTGCTGTATTTGAAGCAGTACTGTGGGGAGGGAGATCTTCTTTGTGGTACCAGATTGAGTGACCTTGTTGAACAAAGCCAATGATGCTCTGAGAGGAAATGGAAGAGAAGAAAACAAGCTCACATGGGAGGAAGAGCTGAAGATACGGGTGGAAAGGAGAACAGAAGAAAAGAAGAACAGAAAAAGAGAATTCAATCTGCACAAAAATAAAGACAAGAAACTTGGGGGAAGAGTTCTGAGCTGGGACGCCTCTGCGGATGAAAGAAATGCTGGTTGGCTTCTACTGGGTGATTAGTCTTTAAGACTAATCTGATGAGGTTCAACAAGGACAAGTACAGAGTCCTGTACTTTGGATGGAAGAATCCCATGCACCGCTACAGGCTGGGGACCGACTGGCTAAGCAGCAGTTCTGCAGAAAAGGACCTGGGGATTACAGTGGATGAGAAGCTGGACATGAGTCATCAGTGTGCCCTTGTTGCCAAGAAGGCCAACGGCATATTAGGCTGTATGAGTAGGAGCATTGCCAGGAGATCGAGGGAAGTGATTATTTCCCTCTCTTCAGCACTGGAGAGGCCACACCTGGAGTACTGCATCCAGTTTTGGTCCCCCCACTACAGAAGGGATGTGGACAAATTGGAGAGAGTCCAGCGGAGGGCAACAAAAATGATTAGATGGCTGCGGCACACGACTTACGAGGAGCGGTTGAGGGAACTGGGGTTATTTAGTCTGCAGGAGAGAAGAGTGAGGGGGGATTTGATAGCAGCCTTCAACTATCTGAAGGGGGGTTCCAAAGAGGATGGAACTAGGCTGTTCTCAGTGGTGGCAGATGACAGAACAAGAAGCAATGGTCTCAGATTGCAATGGGGGAGGTCTAGGTTGGATATTAGGAAACACTGTTTCACTAGGAGGGTGGTGAAGCACTGGAATGGGTTACCTAGGGAGGTGGTGGAATCTCCATCCTTAGAGGATTTTAAGGCCTGGCTTGACAAAGCCCTGGCGGGGATGATTTATTTGGTGTTGGTCCTGCTTTGAGCAGGGGATTGGACTAGATGACCGCATAGGTCTCTTCCAACCCTAATATTCTATGATTCTAAGAAAGAGGGTCGGTGGCCATCATTGTATACTGCATTTGAAGCATGCTTTGGGGCTAACCCCCCAGAGGCAATGTGGGATGTACATTAGAACATCATATCTCAACAATGGCTTGCCCAGAAATTCCACATTTGTTTTATTATTCCTTTATTTTCATTTGCCCTCAATGAGATCTAGGACACAGATCTATTGTTAAAGGGCAGGTACTATAATTTTGAATTTATTCAATACCAATGTTTGAACCTCTAATGAGGAGTGTGTGGAAGCTATGAATTTGTTTAGTATTATACTTCAAAGAGATTACAAACTCTACAGCCATGGCCCATGGTTTAGAAACTCACTCTCTAACACATTTGTTCAAAGAACATAGAAGCCCTATAGATACACCCAGCAAATTTATAAGGCATGGAAAATAAATGGCTTTCATTCAAGGCGATTATAATCTCCATAGGCATAGTTTGTATGCTCTGTAAACCAATTAGTCTGGTTCAAAGTTTTACAGACACACACAGCTCAAATTCCCAATGTACTTAAACTGGTGTTAGATGCTATAAAAACTAAATGGGCAGCTCATTGTGAAAGAAGAAACTACTAACCATCATGTCACTATTAGTCCAGTCTGGGGGAAAAGTATTTTCCTTTACTATGTGATGAAGTCTGGCAACATCAAAGAGAGGTGATCCATGTTTCCCACTGTTCAGAATTGGCTCCAAGTATTTCCAGAATGTTTCCAAGTCGTTGATAGCTTTAGCTTTCTTCATTTTTTCAGCTTCTACAACTATAAATGCATCATTATTAGATAAATTATAGCATATTTGTATCCAAATATCTCCCTTTTACATGGGAATAGTGAGTATGAGACATATTTCTGGAATATTGAGAAGGAAACATGAATTGCAGGTTGGTCTACTCTACCCTAAGTGTTGTTCAAACAATTCCCATTCTTAAGCAAATTCCCAGAAAAATATCCGAGGTCAAGCCCAACTTAAGGTTGTAAAT